>NC_092511.1:53912500-54572500 GCF_047511675.1 Marmota flaviventris | reverse complement strand
GTATGTTAGCATTTCAAGAATGGTGGAGTCATCTGAAATTCGGCATTAGAAGGAATCCACAAGGTTACCAAAACAGAACAAGAATTATGCTTAGTTCAGTTCATTAAGCATGATTAAAGTCCAAGTATCAGAAATAGCTCATGAACTCTCGGAATATAAATATGTAAGAAAGCCCTAATCAGAAAGAATTCCCCCCAAATCCATCTACCAGAGAATCTCAGTTACAACAACATATCTCTGGGTCTACATGTGGTTACACCAAACAACATCATTATTTTTAAAATAAAATATGTGCATATGATTATGTACGTTTATCTGTGAAGTTGTGAGTTGCTTGGGGCCACTTGTAAAGTAGGGCTGACAGAATAAAATCAACGATGCATTGCATTAGATGTATAGCAAACCTTAGTCATGGTTCTAAATTAAGTCCCAAACACATTTTTTTCTTCAATGCATATCATTTCAGAATGAGCAATGGCTGTGTTCTCCCCTATTGGAAATTCATAGAGATAAGAAATCTTAACCTGAAGTCCAGGGACCTCCTATGGAAGACTCTGGGAGAGGGGGTCTTGTTTTAACAACAGTTGGGTTTATGTATATCCTGGAATATTTTCCCCTGGGGGACAGTATCTGTAATTTCTCATTAGATTCACAAAAGAGTATGTGATTTTCTAAAAGTTTGAAAACCACAGCTCTAGAAGATGGTCACAGGGCTAGATGCAAAAACCATAACTGAAAGGCCTCAAATATCTTTGAGTCTACACTCTAACTGGGCATTGATAGCCAATGTGCTCAAGATGGCATTTCAATTCAAAAATAAAGGCAGCTAGCTAAAAGCCTTAGTCCATCAGAACACTCCTGTTGGCTGAGATATAGTTATAGATATATATCACATAGAATAAAAGCCAATTTTAATTTTTGCTTATATTTTTTTTCTAATTCTTTTGGTTCCAAAAGACAGCGATCATCATATTTGAAGCAAACTCTGAGTCTCCCTACCTCTTCTCTCTTTGATAGCTTGAACACTCCAAAATTATTATTATTCTTTAATGCATGGCATTTTTTACTTAGAAGGCAATCGAATGATATCTGGCAGTTTGGCAGGGAATAATATCTTGTAGTTTGACAGAGGTAATGACCTCCTCTGATTGCAGGCTCCTGTATTCTTTCCTGGATCAGTGCAATGCATGGTTCAAGTTCAGATGGCAATAATACTTACAAAACTAAATGGAATTATTATCGGTTACTGTCCCACCAGTATTTCAACGACCAAACTACACCTTCAAAAATGACCCTGAGTCCCTAAACAAAAGTATCCACTGGTGACTATTTTTACATCTATGCCTTACATACGTTAGGTCCTCTTATCACCTTCCATATTTTCCTGGGACAATTTCTTTCACTACCATGCCACCAAACTTATGCCTATAAATTTTCTGGTCTTTAGACTTGTTTTTTTAGCTACCTGCTAAACTACCTCGATGCAAAGATATCTCCTCATTCAACAAGTCCAAGGTTAAACTCTTTGTGACTGCACCAAATTTCCTACTCTTTCTTTTTTATCCTCCATCCTAACAGGTATCAGACCATCCATCCATGGTATAACCTGAGAACCATCTGTGATATCTCTCTCTCTCTCTCTCTCTCTCTCTCTCTCTCTCTCTCTCTCTCTCTCTCTCTCTCTCTCCACCCCCCATCCAATCAGTCATCACATCTTGTCCATTTTTACTCTGAAATCATGTTCAAATAAATCTCTTATTTTCCATCTTAGTGATTAATGATCTTGTTCAAGCCCTCATCTCTCCACAGTTTAAATAAGTTCAATTCTTCCAGAGTATAAACTCCATGAGGACAGGGATGGCATCCATTTGACTCATCATTGCATCTTGAGCTTCAAGCACAAAGCTTGACTGTGACCAGTCAGGAAATGTGTGTTGAATGAATGAATTGTTCCTGACTATCTACAGATAAAATTAGAGGTCCTTACCCTGGTATATTAAGCCCTTCCTAATCTTCTGCAGGGACATTCCTCTCCTTGTTCCTTGAGCTCCAATGACACCCAACCACATGGGATTTCTGGAAGACATTCTGTTGCCTACCACTCTAGGCCCATGTTTCCCTCTGCCTGGACTATCCTGCCCAAACCTGCTTGACCTTGGACACTGAAGACCTCCATCTTGCTATTTGAGGCACAGTCCACCTACCTTCCTCAACAAGCCTTCCTAATATACATGCATAGTCCCCAGGATGAGTGAACATCTGCTTCCCTAAGCACTCAGAGCACCCCATGCACATGACTGTCATTTCACTCTGCCTTGTGATAACCTGTTGTGACCATCTACAGTTCTACATTCTGAATGTTTTGGACTATATCTTATTCATCCTTAGAGATTCCATTCTAGGAAAATGTCTGTATAGAGTAGATACAAATGTGTTTGAATAAATGAGTAGCTTAAGCAATATATAGGTTATTTCTGTGTTAAAGTGTGATCTCCAATATTAGACATGGTAAGACATTTTAAAAAAACTTGTACAATTTAAAAACATCTCACATACTTGCATTCACACACTCAAATATATAAATATACAGTAATACCTAGTTGCAGCATAACACAGGAAAAAAAAAGAGGAAATAAAATGTATAACTAGACAGATCCATGTCTAAAAGCTGGCTATGGGGCACTTACATGGTCTTAGACAAGGCACAATCTTTCTAAACCCTAATGGCCCAAAATATAAAAGGGGGGATACAAAAATACTGCCCTGCAGACATAACATATGTAAATTGCCAAGCATGCAGCAAGCACTAAATAAAAGGCAGTCACTATTGTTCTCAATGTAACGGCATGGATTGACCCAGCCGACCCTGGAACATCTACATACAGGTGTGTTCAGCTTGTGTGCATCTGGGAAGAAGGGTGAACCCGCGCGGGTTCCATGCACAGCTTGCTAGGCCTTGAGCTGCCTCCCAGCTGCTGTGTGCTCAGGGAACGCAAACTGATCTCAGTTTCACCTTGGAATAACATGATTTTACAGGTGGTTCGCTCCTCCCCACCCCATCAAGTTTAATTTGATATCTAATATTTATAAATCACTTTACAGTATACAAAGCACTTTGATGCACCCTCTCAGCTGATCATTCATCATATCTGGATGATGCCAGAATCATTTTTTAAACCAAAAATAAATAGTTAAAAACAACAATAAAAACAATTAAAAAAAAAAACCCAACACTTCTACCCTACTGTTCCCATTCAAAAAGGTGGATAAATACCACTGGTGTGGTGTACTCCTATAAGCCTAGCGATTTGGGAGACTAAGGCAGAAGGATTAAAAGTTCGAGGCCAACCTCAGCAACTTAGCAAGATCCTGTCTCAAATTTTACAAAGTTTAAAAAAAGGGCTGAGAATGTAGCTCCATGGTAAATTGCTTCTGGGTTCAATCCCCAGAACCAAAAAAATAAAGAACAAAGGTGAATAATTGAACCCAGCAATCTTGACTTTGAAGAGG
The DNA here is from genome assembly GCF_047511675.1 of Marmota flaviventris. NCBI lineage: Eukaryota > Metazoa > Chordata > Mammalia > Rodentia > Sciuridae > Marmota > Marmota flaviventris. The sequence goes on along the minus strand of NC_092511.1, from coordinate 54,568,990 downwards.
TCAGCTAACGGCTATGAAGAAATTAATGAAATGATTACAGTGTTCCCAAGTGTAAAGTCAGGCTGCACCCACCATAGCCAGATTTCTCCTTGGGGATGTCTGTTTCCTCCCTCAAATCACTGGGGTCTCTTTAGTAAATGATCTCTAGTGGCCTGAAGGAGCTGGCACATCTCCAGAAGGGAGCAATTCAGTCCCTTCTGATCAAGGGAGTCACCAAGCCACCTGGGAATGCACCAATGTGCATTCCTTTTCCACATCTGCACGTGTCCATATGCACATACACACATGCATACTGCACTGGCCCATGTAGCAGAGCAGATAGGGTCACTGGATGGCACCACACCACACTGTCAGAAGAGCCACATTGAGTTAGCCCCGCCCCCTCAACTTTTTACCCCTGTCTAAACAGGGTCTCTCATAATCCTTAAAGGCTCATAGTTCCAGTCAACATGATTCTCTATATACCCACCCCCCAATCAATGATGCTATCCAAAGAAAGGGACCAAGAAAGATCCATACACAAAGAAATTGTGGTGAGAAACAGATACATATTCACCTGTGTGTACTGGTAACTGGGGAAGGAGGAATGCTGATTTTTTTTTTTTTTTTTTTTATGTATGAGCATTTAAGGTCTGAAATGCTGATACTCCTATTGATATTCTTAGAGGTTTCCATTTGCATCTGCTTGATAACCAGAACATACCATATAATCACTCAACCCACTCAACCACTGTTTAATGAGCACCTACAATTTGCTAGAGCCCTATGCACAGCTTGCTCTTCTGAAAACATACTCCCTTGAAGGTACATGGACTCAACTTCAAATTCTGGTAATTCGTGGGGGGGGGGGAGTATAAAATTCTTTTTAGGGGCTTAAAAAAAATGCTTGGAAATCAATAAACGAAATTCACTTAACCACAAGTTCAGACAGTGTGCTTTGCTTTGTCTTGTTTTTTTTTTAACACAGTAAAGCTACCCTATTCCCTTTTAAGCTTTTAGATGGCTTGAAATGCCAGCAGCACTCATGAATTAATACTGCAGTATGCACACATGCTGTGCACTCATGGACCATATTAACATGTTCAGGGGACGGGGCAGGATGTGAAACTGTGTTTTTAGAGAAACCTTTCCTCACTCACACAAGATCCTGCTGAAAGATGATAAAGTATGGAGAGGCAATTGATGGTGCAGGGACAAATCTGGTAGGTGCCCAAGGCACTCCCTGATGGTGACCTACACTCCCCTTCCACAGAGAGTGAGGCTTTTTAAAAGGTTGCTGTGTTTGCACACTGGATCCCACTTTCTCCAGAAACCCTCCTCTTTTCCTTCTTTCTCTCTCCTCCCCCACCCCCTTACCTTTGCCAAGTCTGTAGGCTTGCCAGGGTTCTTATTGAGCCCCTTTTTAAATGCTAGAATAAAATGTGCTTATTACACTACTTAATAGAGGCCCGAAGGGTAATTTTGATGACTCAGCGCAGATGGTAAATTAGTGGTAAGACAATGGAAATCCAGCATCCCCTCTCAGGATCTGTGGCTCTCACCAACACACCACACTTCCTCTTCTCACAGTTGCAGCCCTACCATATTTGCTACCGCGGATTTTTCATCTAGATGTGCGTCTTGGTGGTTAGCCAATTATTCCTTAGGAATGGCGCTCACTCCATCACTGTGAGCTGATACCCTTACACTCAGCATAAGGTGTCTAATTCAGCATCAAGTGAGGTAGACTTCTAGCACCTTAATAGCTAAGCAATTCTGGTGCATTGCTTTTACACACACACACATACACACACACACATTTCTTATATATATATATATATATATATATATATATATATATATATATATATATATATTTATATGCACATTTGCATACTTATATGCATGTTTACATATATATTCATATATGATATATATTATATATATAATACATGTTGTGTATATATTATATATTATCATATAGATGATAGATAATATGATAGTAGAGGTAGGTGGTTTGTGGAAACAGAGACAGCATCTGTTAAATTGAGTTTTATATTTCCCAGTTCTCACGTACCACAAATAAAACTTACAAAAATGATAATTTTTCAAACATTGAATCCTCTATTTCTGTGTAATGAGGCATGGAGAGAGGAGGAAAAGAATTTTTGTGCTTTTTTGCCTTTGGTGAAAATTCTCCAAGGAGTAATTTCATCTTTAAATGAAAAGTTTTCTATCAGGTGATTGTACAAGCTCCAGGAATCACTGAAGCCTGGGTTCAGACATGGAGGGATGCGCACAGGCCGGTGGGCACACACGCACTGAACACACACCTGTCCATCATGCGCAGGAGTCAGAAGGCAAAAAAAGTTGGGAAAAAATGAATTTAAATGCTTTAATTACATCACAATGGAATTTAAAGCTGCTTGGCTACTAGATATATATTTTTAAATCCACTAGCCCTTAAATATACTGTTACTGCCCTGAAAATACCCATGTTTCATTTCCCTCTCAATAGTTGGAGGTAGCTGCTGTGGCAGACAGAGAGGGCATAACCAAGGAGGCTCAGGCTCAATATTCAGGGTCACTTGTGCAGTGCTTCTTAAAACCCTCTTTTGCCACAGCCTGATATTGTTTAGTCTCAATTCTGACACTCTCAGGACTTTATTAATCCATGTAATTGAATTAATCCATCCGAGAAATTTAAAATGAACTGATAAGACTAAGCAAAAGTTCATCAATGTAAAACAACACCCAAAATATTTCAAAAGCTTTCCTGATGGAATTCATTCAGCACTGACACATTCGGACCAATTTTCCTGCTTTGAGAATCAATGCTAACACCATCCCATGATCACTCCCCTGTGGTCTAAGAAAAGAACATAGATTTATGCATGGGTAGAGTAGCACAAATTACAAGAGAAAAGGAAAAAAAAATACAACTGAAGGGCAATTGACAAGAATTGAAAATCAGTTTTACCAAAATCTCAAAACTGGAAAGTATTAAAGAGTAGATGGGTAAAGTGCACTGAATGTTCAAATTCCTCTAAGTAGTTTGTTGTGGAGAGCAAGCTCATGAAGAGAAGAGAAGATAAAGCCTGATTACACTAAGTATCTTAGTAAAAGCATTTACGTTTGAGTAATCTTTCCTTTTAGGAGCCAGCCATAGTGCTGGGTACCTACAATCCCAGATACTCAGGAGGCCAAGAAAGGAGGATCACTTGAGCCCAGGAGTTCCAGACCAGCTTTAGGCAACATAGTGAGACCCCCATCTCAGATTACATCCATCATCATCATCACCATTCATCATGTTTCCTCTTTTCTTTGCCATTTTTATTATGGATGGCATGCTATTAATAAAAATAAATTCCTATGCTTAATGATTTTAACAATGCTATGTGCTTTTCTCCTGAGATCATATCTGTGAACTGTACTTCACAGAGTTAAATGTTAAAAAAAAAAAACTAATCCAACTGGCACCACTATATTTCCAAATATTTATAGCTAAATATTTCAAACCATACTCTTTATCTGCTGAGAGCTTTTCTGCTGAATTTTAGTTGTCTTCTATCATTTCTACTTAGTGGAGGGGGAAGAATCAATAAATTATATGGCAGGATACCTGGTATATATAAAAATCCCTTTTCTAAGATTGTTTGCTTCTCAATGTTTTATTTTAAATATGTAACTTAGTATCAGCGCTGGTTCTGCAAACAAATTAAGATAAAATAAACTCAAAAGTGTCTTATATAAAACAACTTTAAACCACAAACTTTCTAGGCAAGCATCCTCACTAAAAGAACATCCAGTTAAGCAGAAAACATTGTATCCTTAGCATGAGTAGATAATAAGACTATAAGCATCTAGACCTCTGCATGAAGCATGCACACTTAGAATTGTGGAAAATGCACTTAGCACAAGGTCCCTCACATATCTGTCCTTTGAATTTTACTTTTAGAGAGAATTTGCAGTAGTGCTATCTCAGAAAGATATCTGAGGATATAGTCTCCTTTTCTACTACAATGAATTCAGAATAACAGTAACCTCTCATAATAAGGATTATAAAGACATTTTTCTTGAAACTCTATAATTATAAAATGCTTTATTAAACAGCTCTATAAATGCTCTTCATACAGTACCTAATCCTTCCTCCTCAAATCCAATCCAAGCTGATGAAGGATGGTCAGAGCATAAGTAAGAAGACAGAATGTTACTTAGTAAAGTGCTCTTCAGGAGTAGGGGATACTCAATGTAGTGGATAACATTATCACCACTTTACAGATTATAAAACTGAGGCCAATCAAGGTAAAGTGACTTACCCTCTCACAGCAAAGCCTAGATTTAAACATGAGTGCCCTAACTCTATACTGTATTTCCCTGGGACACTGCCTGCCTGAAAGGGTGTGTAACTAACAGTTACAATCAGCACATTTGATTGTTCTTTCTCACGTGTTTCTGAAGTTTTCTATTTTCTACTTCTAAACTCTTAAACCAGAAAAATGCACAATTTTGATGTGAGAAGGAAAGAAATCTTAGCCAAGATGAAGTCTCGTTTTTGTTCTACTACCTTATGGCATTTTATTTTTAATTTTAAGAATCAAGGAAATTTTCATTTGCCATTGATTTCCACTAATAATAATTAGAAATAGAATGTTTTCCAATTTCCCTGTAGCTTTTTAGAAGCACTTCTGGATTTTTACAGTTTCAATCAAATTTTACTTTTTACCTCCGTCTGCTATTCCTCAAAGATTTCTGAATTTTTTCATTCTCTGACAGCATTACATTGGGAGGTGGGGAGAAATTATTCTCCTTCTTGCATGATTTATATTGGATAAAATCATCAGAGAGGCCTTTCTCCAAGCATCCTGAAATTTAATTTGGGGTCCTGATGCTTGGAATAGCCAGGTTCTCTATATTCGAAGGTGCTTAACTGGGAGATCAACCAGAACAACCATGAATTCCAGAAGCAGGATGCTGAGTGACACTGCCCACTTTTTAAGAAATTTCAGTCAATCAAAATGCCATTCTTTAACCATACCAGGCTATTATTCTGGAGGCTACTCATACTGTTGGAGCAGTTATGGAGTATTTGGAATATTAGAACACTACAAGTACAGAGAAGCCCCATAATTGATTTGTCAATGTTTTATTCTCCTCTTTTTCAATTGGCATGTTCTTTATATGCCCTCAATAAATATTAAACACTCAAACAACTCACTATTAGGGTTGCAAGCAAACCTTTAGAATGTTGGAACAGTAGAGTGAAGAACAATGTACCTAATTGAAATGGCAGGGTAATTTGAAAAAATAAAATTGAGTTGCTGCAAATTCCAAATTCCAAAATAAAAATGTTTATGTTCACTCAAACACAGACTGCTCCTGGATTTGAATAATTATTAGAATAAAAAATACTTGCACACCAACAATATACTTGATATGAACAGAATAAGCATAGTCAATGCCTCTATTATCTTGTGAAGAAAGCATGGGACACAATGAGTATAATAGTTTTCTGGGTAATTTTGAAACTGAACACAGCTTGCAAAATCCAAAAAAAAAAAAATGGTAAAATGATAGGCCAAGACACAAAACCATAACCAGTATTAGAAACTTCATGAACTTAGCAGGTAGCGTGGCCGAGCGGTCTAAGGCGCTGGATTAAGAAACTTCATGAACAACATTCCTCAAAAAATCCCAGTATATGATAGGGGACAGAGAATGCAAATTGAAAGAAAAGAAGGAGTTAAATGATCCTGCTACTCAATATCTTTCCTATTCTTAACCATATGAATTTTATCAATTCAAAATCTAAAATTCCTGATCCTCTTTGTTAGAAGCTACAACCAGGAAACTATGACCATTAAAATGGCCACAAGCATTTGCATCTGGAACTATGAAGAATAAACATATAATGGTTCTATGAGAGATGATAGCTGTAAATGGAGGGTAATTTTTATTATCTGTACCACTGTTGGCAGAGAGATGCCATTCCCATCTCACAAAGAAAAATTCCATATGGTTGGTAGAGTTGTGGCATCATTTCCATAAATAATGCACATGATAGAATGTAAATAAATAATACATTTATCTGAACTGTCCAAGAGTGAAGGGCAGGGGGGCTACTCTTATTGAATGAGCAATTCCAAATAAAAGTAGTGTTCAATGCCTTGTTAGCATAAAACGCTTACCCTAAAATATTCATCAGTAAGGGTTTAAAAACAATTCCAGATCTCGTGGCAACTTTCTAGCAAATGTTCCAACTGGAGCCCAAATGCCCAATTTAATTTCACTGCTGAACTTTCTGTTCAGCTTATAGCAGTGTAGCTAATAGCATCTCACCTATTTGCTATTTTGGATTTTCTAAGTTGTTGGTTTTTATGATCAATGAAGTAACTAGATTTGAAGTGTCACATATGAATTTTTGCCCCATGAAACACACAGTCTATTCTTTTTATTTTCTTCAGAGAGAACTTGAATATTACAGTCAGTAGAAAGGAAGGCTACAAGTTTTAAAAATCCCAAAGAGTTCACCTGCCCCAGTTAGTGTGCTCAAACTTTACACTGTAAAAGTTGTTGGTCTACCTCTCAGAAGGGTCTCCCTTTTGAAGCCCTGTAGACAAACACTCCATTTCATGTAAATAGTGTAAGTATGCTTTAGAATCTCAGACATTGTACACCATTGAGTTTGAAATTAAGTTTTCAAATCACTAAGGCAAGACTCTCTGGATAACATAAAACACTACAGGTCACAGTTAATTATAACTTGTCTATCAAATTAAGTTAATGTTGGAGAACACATCCAAATAGTTATGGGGACATTAAGAAAAGTTTTATTGTCAAAGACATCTTATTCTTTTAGTTTCTAATATTTTTGAAAGAAGAAAAGTAAGCCTTTTACAAGCTGAGATGACACAAGAAAATTCTGGGTTTACATTCATTGTCCTTGTGACTGCTATGTCACTATCATTAAAAACTTCATTTTCCAGAGTTACCTAATAGTCATAAAGACACCTCCATCGAAAGAGTTTTTATGGGACACAACATGAAAGCAAATTCATCATAAAATGCTAATCATGGAGATCTGGGACCAAATATGGATGATCAATTAAAAATACAGTCACTGAAAACAAACATGTAGGTCTTAAGACTAAGAACACAAAGGGGCTGATAGGAATCTTTATACCAAGTTTTCACAGCCCGAGGGAAGGCAAAGGAGAACAGTTTTCAATGTTTCACCTAATTGTAAGCATAGTTTGGGAATATTTGATGACTTTGGTCTCTATTCACTTCTGTTCTAAAGTAACAATTCATCTCAGGAAAATAAACCTGCATCTGAATAGCAACCCACAGAGAGCTCTGGAAGGGAAATGAAAGTGAGCAAACTCATTCACGTTCAAATCCCAGGCATAGGAGGTTTACGCAACAGTGTGGAAAAAGTGATCAGAAAAAGAACTATAGTTCTGCCTTTCTATATAATAATCAACAACCCACATGCTCACCAGTAATGAATAATAAACATGTCACCATGTTGTAAAGCGTAAGGAAAAAATCTACAGAAAAAGGAATTCATGAACAATGAATTCTAAGTGAGTTTATGTGGTCAGGTACTGATGCTAAAATGTTGTCATGTACTGATGCTAAAATGTTGTCATATGTTCCTATTATAATAATTTTAATATCATTGGGAATGTTTTTGACTTACTATCTTCTAAATGAGTCAAAATCACATTTAAATTCATTATAAAACAACACTTTGTAGAATGCCACAAGGCAAAAAAAGGAGTTCAACTATAAAATTTTGCTTCTATTATTCAACCAATAGAAAGTTCTGGTCACTTTTGAAAGTTTTACTTAGTAAACCTATTAATTGTAACTGCATGTCCTTCTGGTGGAGGAATCTTTCATATAAGTTTTTAAAGAACCATTACATTGCATACTTGAGATTCTATAGCTCATAAATATAAATCCTATTAATTGCACATGAAATCATGAAGTGTCAAGGGAAGAACCAATTGTAGAAATGTATTTTTGAGAATTATAAGTAATGTAAAATTTATTTTCACACTTATTTATCCTCCATTAGTTTAGCCATATGCAGTGATATGCATATGTCCATGAATATGTATGTCAGAGTGAAGCCACAGCAAGATCATTTCATAGCTTAAGAAGAGGTAATGACTTAGCTTTGGTTATAATTTGTATTTGACCACATCTACTCCTGACACCAATAAACAACAGGTGTATAATTCAATAAACGTAGAAATAAGCTTTTCTCACCAGAGCATAAACTCTTTAGGGTATGTCAATTTTAGTAGTGATTCTGATCCAAGAAGTCAAGAAATACAAAATAACTGCAAAAGATTTGCACTCTCATATTTTCCTTTAACAAGGACATATTTTCTAGATTAAGAAATGCTACTTGGCAAAAGAATATTCAGAGAGAGTCTAGGAAAGTGTTGCCAATTGCTTTAATTTTGTGCACTTGAATGCATCAAATTGATTGAAATTGGACTCTGTGACAAATATTTAAATGAATACATTCTTACTTATTTCACATAGTATCCCTTCTACCATTTATTAAAATGTCAAATTTGTAAGTGTGAGAAATCCAGTAATTGCCTAATATAGGTGTATTTCCTAGAGAGGCTGTTTAAAACTCCATAAAGCTTTCCCAAATTCCATAATCCTGAAATCATGGCATTTTAAATTAAGGATAAGGTGAAGATGTTCTTTTACTTTTTTTACACTACATAGACATAGCCAAATGCTTGAATGTCTCCAAAATGATTATTAAACATACAAGATCTATTCACAACTGTTAAAGCCATTGAAGTATCCAAACTTTTACAGGATCCCCAAAGTCAAATTTTTGAATTATTATCAAAAGGTAAATTGAGAAACTGCACCCTTTGTGTTTTAGATTTTTCTTTTTAAAACAGTGCTAGGAATTGAACCCAGGGCCTCACACATACTAGGCAAGTACTCCACCACTGAGCTGAACACCCAGCCCCTAGACCTTAACTTTTAAAACAGGTATTATATCTTGATGTTTCCTGCTGAGTCAGAACAGCAAATGCCACGTGATTTACAGCAGTGTTCTTCTACTTGGGACTTAGAAAACCTTTAACTCTAACCTTTGCACAACTTTCAGAGAGTATCACGTGCATTCTAGTTTTGTATATTTATAAAATAATACTTTCCCATAATTTTGACCTAATTTTTAAATATTCACTTTTTGTAGTCAGGAAAAAATGGCAAACATTTCCACTTCAATTACAACATAAATTCAAGTTCTACTTCGATACAAATATGACAGATATCATAATCCAAAAAAGGCCATGTAAAATGCTACAGTTGCAAACATTTAAGACTGTGTAACAAAAATGACTGAGAACCATATCAGTTTACTATCCTTCCACAATCTCCCTGACAGTGGAGTCAAATAATGTTGAATTATAGACCTTCTTACAGGAAGTCTTATTTTATGTTCATTTTTTGAACATTTCCCTGCTAGGCCCTATAGGAATTTGGCTGAATGCCGACTTTTCTTTAAAAGTGTCTGTCTACATACTTGTGCAGTGTTTGATGATTGAATGATCATTTATTAAAACGTTTAGGGTTGGGGATGAAGCTCAGTGGCAGAGCATTTGCCTACCATGAGTTAGGCCCTGGGTTCAATCCCCAGCATTGCAAACAAAACAAAACAAAACAAACACTTCAGGATTTCACATTTGTTTGACATATTGATGTTTCATAAGAAAATATTGTTGTTGCAATGGAAAACATAACATTACCAATATGAAAATATGTCATTTGAATTCATGTTGACAATATTTTCATTCACAGCAAGTGTCTTAATCTAATTTGTTAGGTATCTTCACAATTTCTCCAACTTCACCTGAGAGGGGAGGCAAGCTAGCTTTGTAACAATGCTAAAACTTTAGCCTATCTTCTTGGCCTTAATAAATATGTTTCTACTATAGAACCACAAATAGTCTTTGTTCTCTAGGAGTATGGAGTTCTAGTGCATAATTTTCCTTCAGTCACCAGCAACAGCTGTGTTTTAAATCTTTCAGACTATGACAAACATTTTAAAATTTAAACACATGAGTGTTTGAAAACATAATGATTTAAAATTTGTTTATTTTCAAAGTTAGGCAATTATAGCATGATATATCAGTTGCTTTTTTGAAAGCAGAATCCACATTTTAATCCTTTTTTCTGACCTCTTCCTCTGCTATTTATGCTTTTCTATATTTTCTAATACAAGTCCTTAAGTTAGATCCAATGGTTATAACACTACCTGATGTACTTCTGAATGGTGAGCAATGGAGTCATTCCTGCGAGAGAAGAATTGCTATTTGAGTGACCTATTGCCACAGAGCTAGTTAAATCACTGAACAATAGTTACTGTTATGGGCTTTACTTTTTACAAAGTAGTATTAGTATCATTGCTTTCCATTAACCATGGAACTTGCACAGGGGACTTCCACTGAGAGAGAGGAAGGAGAGAAGAAGAGGGAGAGGGTGGGAAATATATATATATATATATATATATATATATATATATATAGAGAGAGAGAGAGAGAGAGAGAGAGAGAGAGGGGGGGGGGGGGAGAAGCACAAGAAAGAAGGAAAGAAAGAAAGAAAGAAGAAATGACAAAAAGTAAATAGTTTTTGTAGTATTAGCATTTAGACCTGGCAAGGCTTCACAGTGTAATTGATCTCAACTATCCACACAGACCCTATACTTTTTTCCTTATTGTTTTTCTAGAATGTTTTTTAAATGCCTCTATTAAGAATCAATATATCCCTACTCTGAAATTGACACATAAATACACATTAAAAGCCAAACAGAAAGTAACGATAAAAAACACACCTGGTAAACAACTTTTAATTCAAAGGATACCAAGCAATAAAGGGTCTAGAATGAACATCCCAATTAGCCAGTGTAGTGACAAGCAGTCAACACCTTATTATTTAATCATTAAAGAGAATCTTGCCATAATTTTCCTTTGACATATTTCAGAAAAGGAATTAAGAAGACACCACACGACCCACAACAGCAATCAAAAGTAAAGTTAGATGATACTAAGACCCTATCACTTGCAAGGCTTGTGTACTGAGAGGTTTTAGGATTAAGTCATTAAGCCAGACCCTATGAAGCATTTACAATTTAAATAAGATCTATCCCAAAGTAAGCATTTAGAAACAAACTATCTGACAAAGGAACCATTTGCTGCTCTCCTGCTGTTTGGGTCCAGTTTTTAATTTTTTTTTAATTTTTTTATTGGATGAAAATGAATTGCAGACATTTCTAACATTAGTAAATATCCGCTGGTCCCATCTATTTTTTTTTTTTTTCTTAAAGCAGCATATTCAATCCACGAAGGTCATTAGATTATTCCTCTCCTTACTACCCTTCCCTTACCATGAAATCCCCCTAGGATGACTCTCCATACTAGAGAGCCAGGGGACGTTTTCAATCAACTCCTACTTCAATTTTAGGAATTATAACCCAAAGTATGCTTTAGAAACAACATTCCGAACTTCAGAAATAAAACAATCGCCACCAAAGTTCCCAGGCCCTCATGGGAACCAAAGCGACTTGGCCTAGGTCGGCCCTAGATCCCCCAGGCCTGGAGCTCTCCAGCCAGGCTGCACAATACTAGCGGCTGCCCCCACCCCACCCCAGAAAGCCTGCCTACACTTGGCATTTAACCTGTCTGGCTAGCCTAGCCTTCTGGTTTCATCTCCATGAACCACATTACGTCTCCCCAGACGTCAAAGACAAAACTGGATTAACATGCAACAGGGCTCCCAGAGCAGGCCCAGCCCTGGACAAGGAGCTGTTAAATGCAGATTCAGACGAGGACCCCCAGGAGAGCTACTGTTGAATAAAAACTGTAATCCAAAGGGACCATTTATCTGCTTTCCGTTCCTTATGGGGAGAACCAAGGCCGCTGCTGATACCGAACACAGGTCCAGCTAATCTCGGCCCAGAGGAGGCGTGGCCACCCCAGAGGAGACCTTGCCCCCCACCCCCAGGATAGTTGGCTTCTCCACTCTCTTCCTACCTGTTCTTGGAGTTAAAAAAAAAAAAAAATGCTTAGATTCAAGGATTGACGAGCAACAGACAACCCTGGGAAGGAAAGCGAGGGCTCCTTCCAGGAGTGCGGGCCAAAGTCTAACATCTGGGGTGCCAGGCTCTTCTTCGCCTAACCCTTTTGATGTCCTCAATTCCACGATCCTCCACCAGTCATGTGCTCCGCTCTTCTCCTTCCCTGACCCCAACCTCACCAAACCCTCGCCTCTCCAGGGCAAGGTGATCTCCCTCTGGGTCCGCTCCGGGGTGCCAGCCCGGCCCTCCACCCACACCGAAACTGTCAAGTCCCAGACTCTGCTAGCTGCCCCAGACCCTGGCTTTGGGGGAGTTTTAGTGCCGAGCCCGGAGCGCGGCGGTCGGGAGAGGGCGCCCAGGAGGCCCGCGGCTGCAGAAGGTGGCTCAGGCGGTGGGACCTCCGGGCGGCTTCCAAGACTTGGGGAGGGGGAGACAGCGGGGTGGGGGTGGGGGAAACTGGATTACAACTTCTACTGGGGTCTTAATCTGATAAAAAAAAAAAAAGAAAGAAAGAAAGAAAGAAAAAGAAAAAGACCCAAAGACCCAAACCAACAACACTACATCGCCAAGTGGATTTCCTCCGACTTAGCCCTCTGGGAAACCGGCTGGTATCAAAGTCCTGGATCCCAGATCCCGGAGCGGTTGGCAGCCTTCGCGCCCTCCGAAGGGGAAAAGAAAAAAATAAAATAAAATAAACCATGCCGAGAGCAGGCCCTAGAGACAGAGGGATTAATGAGTTAAGGAGGCCCAGTGCTCGCACCACACCCGAAGCGTCCAGTGCGGGAGCGCACCCCTCTGCCAGGCTCAAACTGGCTGAGCCACATTCGCAGACAGGTGAAGAGGCCATCTTTTGGGATCTGGGCCCTAGAGTACCTTACTAGGTGTTCAACTCCCCTGGGGACGGGAACCAGGCTCCAGTCCGGAGAACTGGCGCCCAAAGGCTGCCCGGATGCTTGGACTTTCACTCCCCAGCTCGGAGAGGGAAGCCCACCCGCATCTGAGGCACAGTACCTCTAGCGCCCTGCACTCTGCGCTTGCCCTCTCCAAACCCAATCCAGACACACTGGATCCCGGCTTCTAGGAACCGAACAATAGACAGAAGGATTTGCTGCTTTCCACCCAACTGAGATCTGGCGTGAGCCCCCAGGGGTTACACTAGAGAGCCCACGCGCACAGGCCAACAGCGCCACGAGCCCAGCCAAAGCTGCGAAGCCCACTCTTAAACCACAGGGACTGGATGTACAAATCTCATTTTATCGATAGGAGAGGAGAACAAAACACAAATTTTCACCCAATGCAATTATGCACCAATCTTTGCATATCTCAAATTAACTGGGTAAGGAAAGTTTAGGAAAGGAGTAGAGGGACAACTCAAAGATGTTATATCAATTTTGTATCTCTCCCCGCAAAACCCCATAACTTTCGTTCTTTATCTTAGACTTTAATAAAATAATGATTCGTTGAGAAAATGGGGTATAAATCTTCATTTTGGAGGCAATTAAAGTGTTGATTTCATTCATGCCCCTAAGCAATTCTTGTAATTTGCTCAAATAGCTTTATGTACCCAGCACTCCGGAGCTTTTAGAATCCCATTTTCTAGTTAGGCTTGTTGGATTACAATTTTTATTCAACACAGCTACCCGAGGGTTCCTCAGCAGAATCTGCATTTAACAGCTCCAGGGCAGAGGGTTGAGCTAAGGGTGAGGCCCAGGAACCCCCAGGGTCAAGGCTGAGGTGCCTGCAGTTTTCCCACCTCAGCAGGGCCATGCCAGGATCGTTCTGTGCACCCGTCTACACTGCTCAAAGTTTCTAACTTGCCCAGTAGTAAGGAGGATCCAGTGTGTTGGTGTTTTAAAGCTCTGCTCTGCCGTACCCCTCACGGGCAAAAGGAAGAATTCAGTCTAGGACGTGGGGCTTCCCAGAGAAAGTCAAGCTGGACATTTATTACTAAGAAGAAGATTTTGAGAGAAGAAAACCTTAAGATGATACCAAGAAAAAGACAGCGGCTGGCCAACAGTGATTACTGCAGAACTTGCAAAGGAAAACTGTTGGAGTAGCTGGCCTTTGGCTTAACAAAGACAAGCAGATATCTTCCCCCCCCCCAAAAGGGATTCACATGGCAAATCCCAAAGAGAAACAACTCTGGGCCTTCATTGATATGGGGGTGGGGAGTGGGGTGCAGAGAAGGCTGCAATCCAAATCTCTAGACGCCTTACAACAATTCTCAGCAGAGCGGTCCTGGGCCCTGTTTCATCTCATTCACTCCTCACATTTTCACTTTCATTGAATTTTTGCAACTCATTTGACCCAATCCAGAGACACGATGGCAGAAGAGAGAGAAACTGGGAGCAAACAGTAGTGTCAGGGTGACGGAGGGAGAGAAATACAGCCTCCCCCCAGCAACTCCAAATGAAAGTAGTCCCCACTTAGCAATACCCAGCCAGAAAGGCCCTGAGGGAGGACGCCAGAGGAGGGGGTACAGCAAGCAGAGAATCTTAGTACAGAGCAAAGACAGAGCAAGAGCCCCCACCCTCCACACCAAGGGAGCCACCAGGGTGTCCCTGACGCTGACACTTCCAAAAGCTGCCAATCCAGAGGGCCCAGAGCACGTACCAGCTGGAGGATGAGTGGAAAGGAGGAGGAGAAAAGTCCATATTTATCTGTTTTTCTAACCTCGGCCTGGTCTTATTTTTTTCTATTAAGTACAATAAAATGGGCGAGCTTGCAGCGAACACCGCACAAAGCAATGTTCAGTGAGGTCTAGAAGCGTTCGGCCGAGGAAAACTGACAAGACAGGCTAATGAACCGTACAGACAGGGAGAAAATAGCCAGCATTTGCTAGATTTCAAACCCTGGCCGTCTCTCTTAGACCACCTATCTTGGATTTATTCCTAATAAAATAAGAAATAAGCAGACCCTACACTTTTCTTTTCTTCAAGATAGAAGGGGGAAAATGCTCATGAACAAAGCCCTACAATCAGAGGCGGTCACTGGCAGTTAACACTCCCATTATTATAGAGGGTAAATAAAATAAAGACAAAAATTAAAAGCGACAAGAAACAGGTCAAGTTTGCAGCCAAAGCTTTTACAAGCTCATCTCTCCAGGTCGAATCCCAGAGCCAGCCTTAATGAAGCAATAATAGCCACATTATTCAAAAATTTTCATTTCGATGGAAATGTATCTAAAAGGGACT
This sequence comes from Marmota flaviventris, assembly GCF_047511675.1. Lineage (NCBI taxonomy): Eukaryota > Metazoa > Chordata > Mammalia > Rodentia > Sciuridae > Marmota > Marmota flaviventris. Next base: position 54,553,696 of record NC_092511.1, on the reverse strand, counting down.
TAATCATATGCAAATAATAAAAGGAGGTGGTAGTGACCCAGCAAGCAATATGCATACAGATTTTTTTTCCACGGATGTTGAAATTGAAAAGCGCATACCTGGTCGGTTAGATTTGCTGATCTTGTTATATCTTCACTGTCTGATTTTGATCCTCCTTCTCTATCGTCTATCACCAAATCGATAGGCATTTTCCCTTTCAAACAGCTAATATACCGGTGGCAGAAATTGTCACATAATTCGTGTACCTACATTATGACAGAAATAAAAAAATGGAAATATAATCAGGAGTGCATAAATGACATTGACAAGTGCAATCCACCCCCCTTGTGAGATCCAAACTTCCAAATAGGGGAAACACAGGGCAATTGTCCTCCAGAGACCCCCAGACGCATCCAGAATTAGGAATAACTTTCTTTTCTTGCAAAATAGAGATATCCCAGAAAATTGACAGTGACAAGATGATTCACAGGCTACAACATATTCAACACCCGTGTTAAATTCATCTGCTCCTGGGGCTGTGGCCATTAGAGAGGTGACCTGCGTGGGTGACATTTAAGGTAAACTATTTAATTTCACCCAGTTACTTTACCATAAATTCTTTCCCAAAGTGTCTAAGGAAAAAATGTGAGTGTGTGTGTGTGTGTGTGTGTGTGTGTGTGTATGTGTTTTCAAAGGATCTGTGCTATACTGACATAGGATATATGCCTGACAACTAAAGTCCCTATAATATTTATAATTATTAGAGTAACCATCCATAAGGAGCATCTCTTAGGGTATTTCCTTTTAAAAGAGGGGGAAATCAAGCTGCTGATACTCATGATATTTTTTAAAAAACACAGTCATAAAAATGTATCAAATTGATTTAAAAAAAAAAAAAAGAAAGAAAGAAAGGAAAGAATGACTCAAAATAGTTAGGTGTAAGTGAAGCGGACCCTTACAGGCCCCAGGCACAACTGACAAGCAAAAATTCACAAGAAACCCCAGCGTGCTTGCAATTTAATGTTAGTTTGAATTACAATGCATTAAGTTTTTATTGCTGAGATTTATAGAACAGCTAGCAAAATCATGTTATCCCACACCCTTTCTTGAGTGCGAAGGTGGGGTGTATGCATGATTCGCAGATTCAAGAAATTGACACAACTATCAACCCTGCTTTGTCTCTGCAAAAGGTTTAATGTGCCTCCCCCACCACCTCCTCCAGACTCCTTGCCCACACCTCCTCCTCCCCCTCCGCCTCTTCTGTGCCTGACCTGCTGCTGCTCTCAAACTGTCTTCCAGAAACTCAGTAAAACTAAACAAAACTTTTCCCTCCTCAGAGGTAGCAAAGAAGAGGAGGAAGAGGAAGAGGAAAGACCACAGAGATATTAACGAGGAGCAAACTCAGAACAGCATTCTATCCATCAATTGGGATGCAAAGAATAGCAACTATTTAACAAAAAGCCAGCTAGGTATTAAGAATGAACACAAGGCTAAGGCATTTGTGATCCCGGTTTTAGTGGTCGAAATTGTAATTAAACTGCGAAGAGAAATGGACACTGAGATTGGCCTTGACACTAATTACCAGAAAGAAAGACATTTATGCAAATGTCTCAGAAAGCCTGAACTTCGGCCATTTTCAACCCTGCCATTGGTGTATTTGGGGGTGAGAGGGAAGTAAAGGGGAAAGAGGCTAGAGATGATTACCTTCTCTAATTCCAACAGATGAAACCTTAATACTTGTATGGCTTGAATCATCTGCAAAGATACAAAAAGAATGAGCACCTCATTCCTGGTTTGCAGAAAATTGGCTGTCACAGCTCTAGCATCTCCACCCCCACCACCCCCCAGTAAACAGAGTTATTTTGATTTATGGCAATAACACTAAAACTTAATAGCAACGACTGGGTACCATCTAGAGGTTTATATTTCTTAAGGAGAAAAAAAGAGCTAAAACAACAACAAAGCGTCTAAATGGGGATCATAAACACTCTCTTCCCCTTGCAGCTCTCTCCCCTTTCTGTCCCACCAGCCCCACCCCAACTCCAAAGGGCTCCTGCCCTGGGCTAGATGTTTCCTTGGAAGGAGTGAATGAAAAATATTCCAAATTGCCCCCCCCCCAAATCGTAGCTTTTCACATTGCAAACTTTCTGCTGCCTTCTGTACACCTCTTGGGCAAACTGGTGGTTTGGGGGGCTTTTGCTCCGGTCGCTGCCCTCGTGACAAGACTTTGAGGGCTGGGAAGTCCGCAAAGTTTAAGCACACACGCTGACAGGCCCGGAGATAAATCCCCGCGCTGATTAGAGTTGCACAGCCGTGCTGTCATAAAAAACAAAAGCTCGCGTTTCCCTGAGCCGGCTCGCCCAGGCCCTCTCGAGATGAATTTATTTCCCCGGGACCTTGTCCCCAACCACTTATTCGTGGATGGAAAACGTCTGCAGCCTACTTGCAGCTAAGGGAAAGACCAGTCTAGAAACCTCAGGACTCTCAAAGCAAAGCTGAAGGGCTGGGCTGCGATGGGGGTGGTGAGGGGAGGAAAGGGTCATCTCTTACCAAGTTATCCAGTTCTGGATTAGAGGAAAATAGAGGTTTTTCTGCGCGAATCTAGATGCAAGTGAGAAGGAGAGGAGAGAAGGAGGGGTTGGGGTGGGGGGGGGAGAAAGAAAAAAAAATTGAAATCTGGTCACCTTCCTAGTTTCTTGCCTCATTACCCTGTCGGGGGCAGGATGTAACCTCCGGGAGGGACTCGGTGACTCTAGTTCGTCCCGCGCGCAGAAACACTTCAATGTGAATCAAATAAGCCGAAAACAAGCCCAGAGCTCAGTCTTATTTCTACTCAACTACACTGCTTGGGGACGCTGCTCAGCTCGCCAAGCCCAAAGCCCCTACATCGCGTGATGTTCCTGATTTTATTTCACAGAGTGAGTTTTCTGCGTTAGTTTATGGATGGTGAATAGGTGTGAAGATGGGTAATTTCAAGTTACCCGCAAACACACACTCGTATAGGAGGAAAATCACAGAGGATGCAATCGCATGGCTTAGGGTCGACTATTTGCTGGCTACTTTTGAAAATGTACTGGCTGTATGTGTTCAGGGGTAATATGTTCCTTTTGGTTTCTTTTACTTTTTTTTTTTTTTAACATTTATTTTGCTGACCTGTTTGGCGAACACGGCTATATCTTCATTGAATGACTCTGACGAGCAGACGTCCCCGCCCGCCACCCCCGGCTCGCGGGGGGTACAAGTAGCTAATTCACATTTCTCAAAAATCAGTGCTAAGAGAGGGAAGAGGGGGTGTCTGCAAGAAAATACAACAGTCACAAACAACACAATGGTTAGTCCCTAATCAGTGAAAAAGGAGCCCAAGAAAAACTGCCAGAGGAGCTCGAGGCAGAGACCCCCTCCCTGATTTTGTCATCTACTTTTTCCCCTTTTCCTCCCCACCACCCCCCGCCCAGGTGACTGCTCACCTCCCCTTCCTCCTAGGGCTCTGAAGTCGAAGGCCCTGAGCCATGGACCGTATCTGAGGATCGGTTCAGCATATCTGGCCGGAGAAATTGGCAACATTTGCTACGAATAAAACCCAAGCGGTTCCAGCAGCCATTTTGAATTAAGTTTCCCACCCCGACAAACCCTCGTCCCTCCGCAGCACGTCCAGGACCTGGTGGAGGTGAAAGGCGCTGGGCGCGGGGGAGGGGTGGGAAAGCTCCTTCTTGTAGGTTCCTCCAAGGCGGCCGCGCGCGGAGCCCAAGGCTCGGGGGATGTCGGTTGCAGGCGCTCAGCTAACTTGGGGCAAGGACCTCTGTGGCTGCGGGACCGACTGTCACGGGGCTGCACCTAACTGATCCCTACCCCATGGCCCTTGGAGAGCCGGAGGCCCCTCCTCGTCTCTCTGAACACTCCCCTCCCTTCGCGATACCCCCCACCGCCCCCCAAAGAAAGTTCCATCAAATGATCCTGCGGTAAAGCCTTTCATTTTGTCTCTGCGGAGTGGCAAAGCAGCTAGTATTGTGAAGGGCCTAGAGGTCGCTTGTCTTAGCCCATAAAAAAAAGAGAGAAAAAAATGCTTCTTCTAATGCCCAAGGAGGTGTCTCAAGTCTTTTATTAGGTCTCACAGCCCAGCTGGGAATTTAACAGTTTGGGGTCCTTTTCAAAGCTTCCCCAAATGTTCTATCCAAGAGCCCAAACCATTTGCACTTAACGCAACGAAGAGAATGCTGGGATTTAAACAAACCCATCGCACAAGGGACCAGAAAATAAAGCAGAAAGATTTTTTTTCCCCCAGCGGGGAGGGTCAGCGTTGCATGATTTTTAAAAAATATATATAAATTAATTAAAATAAAAGTTGCTTAAAGTAAAAAAGGGGTCCCCAAATTCATCAGCACACAGTAGGCACAAGTGACTTTCAAAAGGATTTTTTACTAGTGCAGGGTTTATCAGATGGCCGAAGACCCTGTGTAAGCCGCGGCCAGTAAGCCTTCAGCGAAGAGCACCCCGCATTTACTTCTTGCTCAATTCTGCAGGTTTCACCTTTAAACACAAAGTACTAAAACGTCTAGAAGTTTCTTGTGTCTGAAACAATTCAGAGCGAGACCCTCTCCTTGACTTCAGTGGTCAAACCTCCTAAATGCAAAACATGCTCCCCTTTGCCTGACCTGCAACTGTCCTCCCTTGACTTTATTGTGCGCTGGCAGAGCCAGCATACGGTTGCTGAGTAAACTTAGCATGTCAGAACAATCGGTGGCTTAAAAGATTTTCCCTTAAACTAAAAGTTTCATTCCAACACAAAGGCGCCTACATTTAGAAACCCCTAACGCTCTCCAAGCGAAGTCGAGCGAGGGAGGACTCCGACCCGCTGAGCTTGAGTCTGAGAGGGGATGAAGAACCTTTAGGCAACTTCTCCGGCAGTGGGGCCCCTTTGCAGCCATCACGGCGTTGGAGCCGGACGCTGAGCCTGCACGGAGCACCCGTGGAGATACCGGGCGTCGATGACCGCAGGCCGCCTCCCCAAATTTTTCATGAAATGCGAATGAATAGTCACCAGCTCTATACCTCCAATCCAGAAAACTCTAACCTTCCAGTTACCAAGGAAGGGCACAGGGAAAGAGTGGAAGCATCGCGTCTCAATTACTTAACTGCTTGCCCATTGTACCTACCCATAAATGGCATCTTTATCTCTCTTTAAAGCGTCATTGACGGAGGAGCCCATGCTGGGGGCCATGGCGTTGGTATGAGCTGTGTGCGGGTACTGATGAGAGTGCAGAGGAGGCCCGTGGTTCAGATGGTGGACCGGCTGCATGGACCTGGCTGCATGCGGGTCCCCATACATCGTGGAAGGGATGCCTACTCCATCCATGCCCCCGTAATGGGGTAGATCGTCGTACTGCATGACAAACAGGAGAGAAAGAAGGTTCAGAAGGCCAAGCAGGGGCACGGCAGGCAAGGCTCCGAGCGAGCTTAGATAAAGTCAGTCCAGCTGGATCCTTCAACCCGGAATTCGGTGGCCTTGCATCTTTAAAGTTGAGATTTCTGTTTTAAAAATAATTTTTAAAGTAAAAATTCTAGGATTCTCTGTAAGACTTCTTTGAGATGAAGGTTCTTGCCCTAACTTGTGTCCCTATCAACTAGTTTAGAAATTCAGAATCCTTTGGCAAGGAAGGAAGGAAGAAAGAAGGAAAGACAGAGAGGCATTCTCCCGGAGGGTGGAAGGTAAAGCGTGCTTGTCTCTGGAGGAGGAAATTGAAAATCACAATAATAAAACGTGCCAGGACAGTGCAGCAAACCCGCCTAGTTTCACAGCCCCTTCACATCAGGGGGATTTTTTTTTTTAAAGTTATGATGGGAACAGATACGCCAAGCACGTGAATACAGACAGGCTTCTCATTTTATTTCCCTGCCAGCGTGGGGTTGGGCAGTCCTGCAAGACACTGCATTTCCTTCGCTTTCCAAGACAAACTCTGCTAAATTATACAAAACGATCTGATCCCCTTACATGTGAAACTCAAGTTAGGGTAGTTTTTCCTGTACCTTACAACTGAATTTAGATTTGGGCAATTTCCCTTCAAAGTTAAAGGAAATCTATAGTTGAAATAGTTAATATTCTTTAAAAAAGAAAAAAGAAACTCTTACAAACTTTCTCCTTGGACTAAAAGTCAACTTGGCAAATGTTATTCATTAGGTTTAAAGCAAATTCAAAAGCAAATGCACATACAATGCCATCTTATTCTTCTAGGAAAACTACTTTCATATTAATTGGCATTTTTTATGTGTATGTGCTAAATTTAGCTGTTTAGGTTTTCCTAACTGCTTCATTTTAGGCAAGTTCTTTTCCCAAGATTTGGAGGTGCTGAGAGTGAAATGATTTTCAAAGAAAAGAGGAATTGCCACTTTCATCTCCTTAAAGCCAGATGTGTGAAAAGAGTTTGGAAGAACGCTGACATTTGCCTGAACCAAAGGAGTAAAGAAAAATGTGTCAGCCTAGTAACTTTCTTTTGCAAACAGGGCTTTGAGGGCCAGGACACAAATTATGCAAGGAAGGCTTTTTGTAGACCCCCTTTCTTTTAAGAAACTACCTCAGTTGGGTTGTCATTGTCTCACTTTACTCTCACTGCATTTCCATTCAAATAGGAATATTGGGGAAATTAGTATTGCATTTTAAAAATAAGTAGCTGTGTGCTTAGTATCCAATTAGAACAGGGCTTATCTAAGAAAAACTTGCAAAGTATTCCTTTCATAAAAGTCCATGCAAATTAAAATTAGTTTTAACAGATGAATGTTTTTCCAACCAAACCCCCCACTACACTATGACTGTTATTTGCTTTTAAAAGTGAAATACTTTTAATGATATTAAAGATGAGCATAATCAATAACATATCAGAAGTTTCCAACTGCTTATTTTAGTTTAAAAATAACTTTAAACTTTTGATCCCTGAATATTCAAATTGCAGACTTGTGTATCTGTTTGTTTTTTAAAAACAGATGATTGCTCAAGAGCTTGTATTTTTATTTATATAGCTGTTGGGTAAAAATCTACAGAAAACTTGATTACTTGAATTAACAGTTACAAGCAACATACATAAGTCTACTAGTGCATTGAATAAACCCTCTCGCTTTAGGCCACGGCTTTAGGAGCCTCATTTAAAAAGAAAGAAAAAGGAAACTTTTTAGCAGTGTCTTTCAGCCACGTTTCAATTTAATCTTACATTTTAGTTCCACAATTGTTTTTAAATACGTACCCTTTGCGCCATCGGCCTCTCTGGCTCCCTTCCTACTTCAACTTCTAATATATCCTCTTTAAGGCCAGTGTGAAAAGAAACAAATATGCAAACTCCCCGGGAAAAAAAAAAAAGAAAGAAAAAAGAAACAAGCACGACGAAAAATTCCTTAACGTCTCCAGCAATGTGAACTACTGGTCCCAGATCTTCGGTCTACCGGACCTGAAGCAAAGCACCCGAGTCACTGAACATAAAAGCGCTCCGTTTCCAAGACAGCAGCGGGGGCAAAAGAAAAAAAAAAAAAGAAGAAGAAGAAGAAGAAAGAAAGAAAGAAAAAAGAAAGAAAGAAAAAAAAAGGAGCAGATCTTCTCTCCCCCCAAAAAATCAGTTAAAAAAAAAAAAAAAGAGCGCCCCTCAGACCCAACTACCAAATCTCATGGCTTTCTGCCACTCCAGCTGTCAATCACAGGCGAGGTTGTCAACGTGGTGAATGAATGATCATCCGCTCTGTCTTCTTCTGGTCAGAACACCTCAAATGTTAATATTCAAATGCACAAAGCCCTAGCGCTTGCTTCCCTTGAATCAGTCCTAATTCCTAATCAGTTTCTCTCTTCTCTCGCTCTCTCTTTCTCTCTCTCTCTCTCTCTCTCTCTCTCTCTCCCTCTTTGCAACTGCTGCACTGGAGGGAGATTAGAGAAGGAGGGTTAAAAAAAATGTCTGTCTGAGTTTGTCTTAAAGGAGCCACGATCGATGCTGCCCGCTTGCAGTCCCCGTGCGTGTGTAAAGTGTGTGTTGCACAGGCGGAGAGGTGGATTCCGACCAGAATGCTAGAACCCGGAAGTAGTGGTGGCCATAACAGGTCGCGTCTTACACAATGCATTGGGCTGCAGCAAGTAGGCTCCTCGGCAGGGGTGGGTGCGAGAAGCGAGCTCTGGCCGCACTGGAGAGGCAGAAAGGCGCTCCATTAAATCGCACGCCCAGGCACAAACACCACACATCCAGGGCAAACGCACACTAAGGCAGGCAGCAGCTCCCGGCCACCGGCCTTATTTTTCGTATTTTTTTCCTCTTCCTCCCCCTCCAGACTCTCTCCCCAAAGCGGACGCACTTGAAATAAATTGGGAATAAAAGCGGGGCAGGCAGCAGCGGGAGTTATTTTGCACAGGGTTCCGCGCATAGACTTCAAGACTTTCCTAGAAATTATTGGGGTCTGCCAGTATTTTTCGGGGGAGAGCGATGAAGCGCAAAGTACTGAATCCTCAAAACTAGCACCCCCCGAGGAGAAAAGTCAAACCCGGAGCAAAGAGAAGAAGAGAGAAGCCTAAGAGGGACTGGGAAAGGCTCTGCTAAGGAGTCCTGAGAACGTGGGGTGGAGGTAGCTTGGGCTTTCTGCAGACCCAGCTTAGAGTTTTTCCGCTGTCAAAGGTGGACGCCCGGCCGAAGGAAAGGAAATGCTTGCATTTTGTCACTTTGGGTCTGGACGCCCCCACCTCCTCACTCTGGCAGCCCCCAGCCCAGCCCCGTCGTCCTGCGCAAAGTGAGAGAGGAAGGGAGGGAACAATGAGCTGAGTGCTGGGAATGTGCCCCCAGCGCCTGTTTACAAACACCAAGCTATTTATGATCGCCGGAAAGCGAAACCTGACGCGGGCTCAGAGCAGCCCAGACCTTGCGGGAGGAGCCGAAGCCCGGGAGCCTCCAGGAGGAAGGCTCTTTCTCCGACCCGCTCCGGGCGAGGTGGCTGTGCGCCCTGGGCGCGGCGCGACGGGGCCGAAGCGCTCGGCTAGAGCTGCGGCAGCAGCCGCCTTTGTCTTCGAGGCGCCGAGGAGCTCCAGTCTTGGCCTCTCTCGGGCCTGGAGGGGCTCCGCGCCCCCACCTCTTTCCCTGGCGACGCCCGACGCGTTTCTCCTCATTTCTCCATCCCCGCACTCAGCTTTTCTGTCCCCAACCCAGCTCAGCGAAAACTCCTAGTGCTAGTGAAAAAGAAATCCACCTCGGGAGCTGAGATTTCAGACAAAAGCTGCCCGTACCCACAAACTCGAAGTCTTCAACCAATCACTGGTTTTAACTTTCTCCCTTTAAAAACCTATTCTGTTGGGTTTAAAATTTGTTCCTTCTTTGAATACTCCCACTCTGAACTTGCCCTTTAGTGTTATACTTAATGTTATTTTCGTCTTTATTTTTTCTGCCGGCCAGCTCTGATCAGCCTAGATGGTTCAGCCACAGCAGCTCTACTAGCAGCTGGAAACCTCACATCCCAAACAGGGCTCGCAGCTCGCTCGGCTCGGAGAGGATTTTTTCCCCTCCCTCCAGCTGAAACCTCGCAGAAAACTCCCCCTGCGGTCGACTGGAAAATGAACTCACCCAAATCTCGGTAGGCAGCCGTGGAGGAGGGCTCCGCCAATCAGAAAGCGCCCCCGCCCAGGCGGCCGCGCATTGGCTGTGGGGAAAATCAATTATCAAATAATCGATCAGCAGGGAGCTTCGATCTGCCGGGAATGCAAACTGCCAGTCCCGATTCCCGCCCTGAAGGTGGCCAAAAGGCTGACTCCCTCAAAGCAGCCGGCCCTGGCTCCCAACGCCCCCACCCCCATCCCACCCAGCCAGCTGCGGACCAAACCCTCACCCCAGGGAAGAGGGGTAGTGGAAAGAGTTTTGAGAAAGATTAAGGAGTCTCTTCAGGCAGAGATTGTTTGGAAAAGGTTAGAAGTTCCGAAATGTATTGAAGTCAACTCTTAGGCGCAAAGTAAAAGAGACTGGTGCATCTGTCGATGAGATAGAACTCAAGTTTCTGTTAAGTGGGCTTCTGAGAAACTGAGGACACAGCTCTATTCCAGAACATAGAGCTGGAATCTGATTCCACCAAGTGCACTGTAACCTCCCTTGGCGACTTCTATGGCTTCTTTTAGCATTCCACACAATGACGGGTTGCTTTACCCCAATAGTGGAGCGTGTCCATAGAGCGGAGCAGAGACCTCCCAATCTCCTGTACGCCACCCCTGACCCCAACACCGAACTTATTCTATGTAAGCCTGAAGGACTGACACAAGTTCACCCCAAGTCTACAGATTCGCTTTGCCTTGAAAGAGATTCAACTGTTGGGGAAAAAAAAAAATCCCCCGATCTCTTAACATTTGCTTTCCTCTTTTGGGTCTCTTTATTTATTTATTTATTTATTTATTTTGTCTTCAACACTCAAATTTTAAGTGTTTCCCCCCACACACACACATTCTTGTGTAGCATTTTCTATTACAAATACCCACAATACTCCTTTGGGAAGTTGAGATAGGCCTATGAGTCAAAGCCAAGGACCAGGGGAGCCAGGTGAATTACCTGCGCCTTTGTGCCTGAATCTATTACCCCAACCCCTCGGCCTATTCATATGAACTTGAAAGCAGAATTTCAGGTCAAGATGGAACCTCCCGATCTCCCGAAGGCGATTTTTGTTTAATTTGGGGGAAGCTGCGTTGGCAGAGCCAGGTAGCACACTTCTTTTCTGAATATGCAGAGGACTAAGCTGGGCTGGCAGCCTGGGAGTCTTTCCCCAACTCCAGACTGTTTCGGCCGACACCTGAGCGCCTCCGGACGGCTGCTAGCTGGGGTGTGAGCGCTGCTTCTCTAGCCTGCCTGCCAGGCATCAACCCCACCTGGGGTAGGATGGGGACCTGAAGGGGCGAGGGTGTCAAACCAGACAACGACAAGGGCACATCTATGTTTATGATCCCTAAATGAACTGCGAGGGGAATTGTGTAATTGTAATTTAACTGAGAGAATTTACTTCGAAATACACTTTAGTTGAACGTGGTCTTTAACAGCCCCAGAGTTTCTCTAGCAGACTTAGGTAATGGGCTTGGAGTTACCTCAACCCTGCGCCCAAGTTTTCAAGTTTGAAAAAGGGTCAGTTTTGATTTCCAGTATATATTTTTGACAACAGGATTTATTTTGTATTGTTGCTTTCCAGTATTTTTTTCTTTTGTCTCCTAGCAGAAATTAAATAAGAAAGTTCAATTAATTAATTCTTTTCAAACACAACCCAAATCTTCAAAGGTGGTGAAAAAAAAACTAGGTGTATTTTAACCAAGATACGTCTGATTACTTCAAAAATGCACTTTAAATACCCACACAGAAATTTTCTTTGAAGAATGAGATAATTTGAGTTTGTGAGCTTAAAATAAACTCTTGTGAGTTTTGAAAAGTGTCTTTCCTTTTATAACTGTGAACCTAATACTACTTCTAGGCCTTTATACGATTAATTCTGAACAATCAAGGGACTAAAACACTTTTACAATATAATTACAGTAGTACAAATTGTTTGCCCAAACCTCATTCTGGATAAGGATTTTACAATTAGCAAACAGTTATTACAGTTGGGGCTTGCTGAGAGAAATTGCACAGAGGACATCTAGAGTTGCAATATAGTAGCCATAAAAAAAAAAAAAAAAGCTACTCCTTTAGCAGGGCAGCAGTTAATCATCTATTAAAAGGAAAAAGTGAAGGGACAGTTTTAGGTATCTTAGCTTAGTAAACTATGCCCATGTTTATGCCTGTTCTGTGACTGTACCTCTCCTAAGTTTATTTCAAATAGTTGCTTTTTTAAAAGGCAATAAGCACATTTATTCTGCAATAACTTGACCTGGTGAAGCATTCTGGCACTTAGCACTAGCTCTTGTAATGCAGGCCTTCGATAATTCTCTGCTTTCCCTTGATATTACAGAACATCTTCCCAAAGACTAAGAACAGGGACTTAAAAAGAGGCAGGCTGAGCCCTTGGTCTCCATTGTTTATACCCTTCTATAGGGAGGCATTTAAACCAAGCAGTGCTCCTCTGGGTTGTTTGTACAGTCGTCTTGGAGAACTCCCCTGTAACTCTCTGTTCTCCTGTAGGGAATTGTGCCTTTGGAAAGGCCCATATCCTGAGTTAAGCTTTTGTCTCAAAAGTTCACACCGATGAGTCAGCTCAAAAACCTTCTGAAATTAAAGAGGCACCTCTTAAGGTAAAATGTGTGTGTATTTGCTAGCCCAGAATAAACAAAAGCCCGTTAATCAATAGAGTTTGGCAGCTGTGTTCACAGAATGATAAGAGTTTTATCATCTGCCACCTAACTTTAAGATGCCTGTTAAAATGTTATGATTGCTTTTTAGATTGTCCTGTGGTGTGGGAGCTTGGGATTTGTACTTCAAGAGCATCCATCCTTGGAATCTCATCCTCCACATTAGCATTTTCATTTCAAAAAAACAGAAATAAGGGGAGGGGAAGACAGTTAAAAGAAAATAGATTTGAAATCTAGTTCAGATAATAGAGGAATGCCGAGATAAGAGACTGCATGTGATATGAGATAGGTACCAAGAAGTCAAAGCTAATGAGTGGCTGTGAGAAAAGTGAAATAAACTATTTAGAGGTCTGTTAAAGGGAGAAACCTGGTTAGGTGATGTGAAAGGGGGTTAACCAAGAGGATTAGGAAGGATGTTAATCAAGTGCCCCAAAGCAATCCAGGCTCTGAGGACTGGGAGATTTGTTTACTGCATTTTGCTTCAGAAAACAAAGAATGTCTGGTCCAGTTCAGAAGTCAATGAGAGGTCAGCTAAGGCTCTTTGACTTTTACAGGGAAAATACCTAAAGCACTATTTTTTGACTGAATTACACAAAAGTTTAGGAAACAATTTTTTTTGGGGGGGTGGGAGAATTGCTTTCCTTACTATTTTTCTATTTCAAATCATTAAAAGCTTTGGTCTCTAGAGGGGAAAAAAACTACACTGGTTAACATAATTACTGGCTCTGACATTTTCAGAAGTTATAGAGGTCTTTTATTAATTAAATGGAGGGCTTAATAAAATATTCCTAATAAAATTTATGGTTGTCTTAAAACTTTCTAAACAGTGCTATAAATTCTTAATAAAATTAACTGGGAAATGAGTTATTAGCCCACACTTTACCCTCCCCCCAACTTTGACATAAGAAAGGTCTGTAGAATGAAAAGAAATAAAAAGCTTTTAGTAAAATATAAATATTAGCCAAAGTCTCACATATTGCACTAGAAGAGGCAAAGTCTCAACTTTTATTTTGTTTCTAATGGCTTTATCTTCCATTATCCCCCCAAAGCTCTCAGAATGTGTGTGTGTGTGTGTGTGTGTGTGTGTGTGTATGTGTGTGTGTGAACACATATATTGTCCACTTGAAATACAGATCTCAGTTTTCTGGATTGAATTGTGATTTGAATGTTTTTAATAAAAGACATAAACATATCATCATATTATGTAAAATTCTAATACAGAAACTTGAAGGCTTGGGTTGCAAACTGTTTCTTTATCCACTGGAAGACAATTAAAATAAAATGCCTTGTATTTTAATTTTATTTTTTTAACGGTAACTTTCAAATAACAAATACCTCAGTAACATTTCCCTCATTTATAAGTCAGTGTATTTTCTAAAGCAGTATTTTATTGGGCAGATATGCAAAAACTTTTTCATATCACTACATTGAAAAACCTTGGCAAGTTACCTAAGTGTTGAGATATTTCTCTGCTTCAAAGATCCAATGCTGGATAACTGTTTAAAAAAAATAGCAGGATATGCTCCAAATCTAACCAAAGAGGCTCCATGAATTGTTTAGTGTTTGAAGGCTTGATCTTTTGTGCCGTCTACTGGACAATGGAAAAACTGCAGCCTGGATGACAAATTTTTCCCTCTACCAGTATTTAAGGAGGATGGGGGGTTGGTAGGAAAAGGTTGGTGGGATGTGATTTGGTGCTAATAACTAAAAAAAGAAGACCACAGGACCTGAAATTCACAGGACAGTTCTTATGGTATAATCAGGTTTTTCAAACTGACATTACACCAAAGACAGGGTACCTTAACCACTTGACTAAGACACAAGGCTAAAACCCACATTTAATGTGGCTGTGTATGAGTGTATGTACAGTCAGCTTGGGAAAAGGCAGAAAGAGAAGATGACGGGAAAGGCTTAGCATCTTTGAAAAAAATAGGGGTGTTTGCTTGACTCTGAGTGTGAATTTGCTTGACAGTCAAGATAAATGAATCTACTACCTGTACATTACAGGATGTACAAGTTATTTCTTGGAATCTGGAGCATGACGTTGCTCCAATAATCAAGAAAAGATTTTTTTAGGGCAAGGAAAATAAATTTGGTAATCAGAAAAATGTTGGTGCAATTCCCTTTTGGCAATTTTGGATGAAAACTTGAAACTTAAGAATTTTCACTGGAAAGTAGAAGTAGAACAAAGTGTGGGTGAAATTCACAGTCAGAAGCCTTTGTGTAGCTGGGACTGCTAGATGTTCTTTTGAGTAACAAAAATATTTTATGCATTTTGATTATAATTTTAAAAATAGTTATAGAGTCCTAGCATTGTGAATGCTTGGGGGGCCATGAAGCTAAATAGGATCTTTGTTTAATATTGACATTGTTTCTGAAGTAATCACAATTAATGGAAAGAAGTAATTTTATGATTTAAGAAACAAAGCCCAATGCAAAAGAAAAAAAAATAAGGAGAAGTCAAGCTGTTTTGAGTAAGAGACATAAGACCTTGGTACAAAGGGCTCTTAAAACTTCATCTGCTTTGCTGAAGTTAAAATTCAGTATCGTGTTTTAATAAAACCTACAGCACATGACTAGTTATTAGGGTGCCTTTTAATGAAAACATAATAGTAAAAAGGAGACAGCCTCAGGACATCTTATTGATACATAAATATATTTCAATGATGTACTTCAAATATACATTTTGATGTGGCACTACATCAGAGTGACTTTTAAATAGTGGGTTAAATATAGATATATCAGGGAGCCTAGACTGATATTGACTAGTAAGATTGCTTAACACAGCAGTGTAAAAGCTCAGGATAGTTTCAGTTGTTCTACAGAAATGGTGGTGTTGGGAGGAGGATGTCATTTAAATGTCAGCAGAAGCAACTAAACTGTGAGTGGGTATTATTCTATAAACTGCTGTTTGATCCAGATTAACATGACAAACAAACAAATACCCCTACTAACAATAGATGGAAAATGTAAAAAAAAAAAAAAAAAAAAAAAATCTTCCAGGAACTAATCACAAGTGAACACACGTTTAATATATTCTAAACTAATAATGAAAGTACTGAATGCTGGAAGAGGTCTGGTGGCTATGTTGTAGTCACCAATTGCAAACCAACTGCAAAGGTAAATACCTTTGAAACAACTCAATGAGCCAAACTGGTCATGCTCGGCGTCCAGTTCGATTGGAAAAAAAAGTGAGCATTTAATGAAAACTTTCACGTAGAATCATACTGATTATTCAAAAACAAATATTTTAACATTTCATTGAGTTGTCTAATGAATAAGAAAAACACCGAGGAGGGATTCCTGCAGCTCAGACAGTATTCTAGTAGTGTGAAAAACACTAGGAGGAAAGAACAACAATAACAAACAACAACAAAAACCTGAGGGACTCCTGCTGAGCAGTTTTTCATTTTGTGAACATCAGAAAACATACTTTTCTGTGCCCTTATTTAAACATGAAACATAAATAACATCTTTCTTTGTCTTCTAAAAAAATAACGTTAAACTATGGTTATACTTGCTACAAATCATAATTTTTTTTTCTGGGTAATTTATGCCAAAAAGGACCAAACTGAAAAAGTGTAACTAATAGGAGAAGCCCACGTATAAGCCGCAAACAAGTCTCTTGGAAGCTGAGCCCACAGCCCCACGAGGCGCCCCTTCTTCCATCCTCACCGAGGATAACTTCATTTACTGGCAGTTCAGCGGCAACTTCCGGTACTCTTTGCAGAGGGGAATCTCTCACCGCACAGCCCTCCGCAGAGCTGCCCCACGCGACACCCTGTGTGTGTCGGGCGCCAGTCCCCGCGTCCCCCGGCGCCCCGCAGCGCGGTCGGGTGCCAGGCTGGGGGAGCCTGCCTGCACCCCGCGGGGCACGGACTCCCTGTGCCTGGTGGGATAGCGGCAGGCTTCGCCACCAGGAGCAGGGGCTGAGGAGTCTGCTCGCACCTGGATTGGAGCTGGGGAGGAGTTTGGGGGGAACATGTCCCCTGGTAAGAAGAAAAGGTGAAAAGGTCCCATTTCCTGCAAGCTGCCCCTCTCCCCACTTTTGACTGTCATCCTGTCTCTTGGGGGTTCGCCTCAGCCTCTGGGGGATGGAGTGGATCAGGCCTGGCAGCTGCGGTGGGTGGCGATCCGAGAGCCAGAACCCAAGGACACGCAGCGCCAGGACCCGCAGACTAGGGCGCGGCGCCTTTGAGCTCACCCGCCTGTCTTCTGCTGCTTGGGGCTGAGCACCCGAGGGCGCCTGTCTTTGCTGTGCGACTCAGGGACTCCAGATAACCCCGGTCTTAGCCTCTTGGCCTAATTCTAGAAGCTTCTTCCCTCTGTTCCTGGACGGCTTTTCTTTAGAGGCGCCATGGACCCGGGGTGCCGCCCGCCTCCCCTTTCTTCCTTGGAGGTTACGCGTGTTCTTCTAGTCTGTTTGGACCCAGAAGCCTTTCGGGTCCTGGTCCCCCGAGATTTCCCCGTGGCGGCACCCCTCGGAGGGGCTGGAACCAGCGCGCATTTGTGTTGGAGGTTATGATTTCGGGTGTGTTAATGGGATTAGAGGCCGCGGGAGAGACGAATGGATGCTTTCCCCTCTCCCGGGTTCCAGCCGCCGCCGAGTGGAAGGGGAGGCACCACCTGGCTGTGATTCAAGCGCCCCGCAACGGCGCTCGCACCTCGGAAGGAGGCGTGGAATAGAGTGCCCCGGGGAGGAGAGCAGAGGGAAGGAGGGGGCGGGGTACGTGGTGGAGTGGGAAAGCGATGCCCGGAGAGAATAGCAGTGGAAGGAAAAGAGAGTCGGAGACAGTGGAGACGGAGAGCGGCAGAAACAGTCAGGAAACAGACCAGGATCTGTAATCTGATTGCGTCCTGTCCCACCACCAGGACAGTTGTAAAACAGCCTCCCGCACTGGTATTCGCTGGGGAAGGGGAAAAGTGCTCTATTCCCGCGTGTTGCTTTCTGCTTCGCAAGAGCCTTATCACAGACGTTTGCATAATTGCATATTGACTTTCCTAAATAGTTCTGCAGAGCTGCTTGTGTTTCCACTTGTTCACATTTGCAAACAATTCCCTTGTGGAAGGAGGGGGATTGTGTGTGTGTGTGTGTGTGTGTGTGTGTGTGTGTGTGACTGTCCCAGGATGAGGACTGAAGCCAGAAATAAACACTAAAACACTCCCTTAAGCCAACTCAAAAATGACCATCTTCCTCTGGGCAGTAGGAATCACTGTCACATGGGAGTCTGGTGATTGCTCTGCCTGGGGACCACTTTACACAGGCCCTTCCCCACCCTGAAGAACTTAAGGGTTAGTCAAGGCCCTTCCTTCCATTTGCCATTTCATAGAGGAGCAAACTGAGCCCAGAGAGCTACAGATCTGATTTCTTTCCTTTCCTTTTTGCACACCTCAGTCTTCTCTTGTACATTCCTCCAATTCTTTAAAAAAAAAAAAAAAATCACAATCATAGAAGAATTCTTTCCTGAGAAGACTGGAGCCCCTATTATCAGAAGCATCTTGGGGTGATGGTGATGGTGGTGAATGGGTGTTCAAGGTTGGAGGCCTGGGTAGGGGGCTTCTTCCTTTTCTGCTGCTTGGACACTGACTCCATCACTGAGTCTCTGTCAGAGAGCAGCAGGCCAGGAGCTTACAGACAAGAAGGCTTACTGACCTGCAAAGACCCCTCCAGGCAGAGCCTGAAGAAAGGAAGGATTTGCATTTGGTGATGATGGTGGCTGGTGGTGGACCCGCCCTGGCTTGCTCCTCTTTTCCTACTTGCTTATTTATCTCTTCTATCACTCTACCCCTAATCAAAACAAACCCCAAAGGATAATAACATAACACAAGCAACCACCTCAGGCTGTTTTCACTGACTTCCAGTGACTGAGTGACCCTCAGCACAAAACTGGCCAGGTCTCCCAGAGCAGGAACAGGACATTCAAGGCATTATTTACTCCAGAATTTAAAACTACAGCCCTTCTAACTCTGTCCCCTATTAGCATCTTGTCTCTCAGGGATTCTGGAAGAAACTTCATAAGGTCCAAACAGGTATGGTGCCCCTAGAGATATTTAATATTAACTTTACAAAAACAGCATTTTTCCCCTGATTCCCTGAACCCCACTGCCACCAAGCTACTGTATCCTTTGCAAAGTCATCTGTATCTTCTGTGGGCAAAATAAATTTGGAATTAGTACTTCTATTCTGAAATATTTTTATTTTTATATTTGAATTTTGCTCCTAAAACAAATCAGTTTTTAATTTCCTCCATTTCCTTTATTTCCTAGTTATTTTATAGCCTTTTATTCTAATTTTTTTATTACCTTGAATTTTGCCTTGATTTATGTGTTTGGTACAGAGGACTTGTTTGAAGGCAGGTTAGCTGTAGTCACCTGTTCATTTTGTTTTGTTTTTAAACTACCAAGTTTATTTTTATACCATTGAATAGCAAAACAAAAAAATACTAGCCTAATAATCTGAGGTTTAAATATGAGGATTATGCCCTAGCCATGCCCTAGCATAGCTTTTATGATAAGCTTAGTGCCATTTTCATAGGTACTTGTTGATTCACATAACTTTTGGTTTAAAATCTTTTCAGAAACCCAGCACCTTGTGATTTGTTGGATTAGAAGCTATTGTATTTGCTATTATTTACTGATCATAGGCTGAAACTGGAAAATAATTTTGGAAATTAATTCTATTAGAAAAAGCTCTTTAGCTCTTTGCACATGCAAATATTCCCTGCCAGGATTCCTGGTAGTGGCAGTGAGAAAGAGTAACAAAGTTAGGATACTCAGCTCAAATTCTAGTTAGCCACTAAAGGGCTGATTGAATTTGAAGAAGTGAATCACCTGCAAAATGATTATCTTATTTTGATCTCTAAGTGCTCTTTTTTTGTAAATTTTTTTTATTGTTGTTGCTGGACCTTTATTTTTTTATTTCTATGTGGTGCTGAGAATGAACTCAGTGCCTCACACATGCTAGACAAGCCCCGTACCACTGAGCCACAACCCCAGCCCTCTAAGTGCTCTTTTGATTCTTGTATTTAGTGATTATGTATTATACAATTAGACAGCAAATGTGTAGCTTTAAAATCAACAAAAATGTTGAGTATTAGGACATTGCAATGTGACCTATTTCAGAGTAAAATTTAAAGAGGTTGATATTTTGGAAATGGATTGGAGAAACTTATCCTAATGCTAAATTGCCCTGACATAGGTTCAGCCGTTTACCTCCAGCTTTAAGATGTTTGGCCTGTCCTGATGCCCTATGAATTACTATTTAGTTATTCTTTAAAAAACAGTCTCACCTAAAATAGAACACATAAATGTATTTTAAAGTGAAACTTTATACTGTAGTTAGAATTCCTTTCATATTTTCCCTAATGCAGAGTATAATAAATAGGCTAATAAGTTTTTGAAAGATTGCGTGGATGTACACTTCTAAGTCATCTTTACTTTGGGAGGTAGCAACGTAAAGACATCTTATCTGTTGAAGACGCTATGTTTTAAACAGATTCTACGTTATATATCAGCATGACTAAGTACTACTCAACAGATGCCGCACAGTGACTATGGAAAGATCGTTCTTATAGAAAGAAATGAACACTAATAAGTAGGAAAAAGTGAACGCCAATTTTAGAGAGAAATCAACACCAATGTTTTACAGTTTGGCTTTGATATTTAAAGTAAAATTGTATCCTGTAAAACTGTAACAGCAAAATTGTTGATATCAAGTAAGCTATGAAGTCTCCACTTTATAAGACAGCATTTTGAAATATAATCACTACAATTCCAGACATTTGTAAGGCCCAAATTTATGATAATAATAGGCAATTTGGGGAAAATATACCCTATTCTATAAAAAATAACAATAATTTCCCATAAAGCCTCTAAAATGCTGAAATCTAAAATTCTTAAGCTTTATATTCCAAAGAAGGAAAACATAAATTGCTTCTTCTTAGTATTTTTTCTCAATTCATTTGCTCTCATCACCCCTCCCACCCCCTTTTGAGAGTATCCTGACAGGAAAATCAAGTGTCAAAAATTCTTGAATACCTTGAGGCACTGTAACCTCCAGATATTGGTCTCTAATTCGAAAATGACAGGCTAAGTCTTTGTTGAAAGATTCACCTGAAGGTAAAGTAAACAGAAAGATGTCAAAAGCAGAGGGTTACCATTTTTGTTATCATTATATTTTGTCTGGATATTTGCTGGCGTGTTTTAGAAGTTAAAATACCTGGTCCTTTCTCTACTGGCCAGACAAATTTGGGTGCCATTTTCTTGAAGCTTCTGTTCCATTTTGTTTGTTTCTAATCATGGCATAAATATTAAATTTTTGAAATAATGTAAACACTTGACCATCTTAAAAAGGAACGAAAATCAAAATCCAAAGACACTGTTTAACACAACAAGAATGCTTGAGAACTTGAAAGCGACAAAATTAAATATGGATAGCGATGGCTGTTTTTATACCTGTCACTCTACTTTGATTCTTGATAGTTATCCCAAAATGATGCAACTGTGGCTGAGCTTCAAATGCTCTGGAAACTACTGCTTTGAAGGTCAAATTCAGCCATATTTACATTTCCAGCAATACTGTGCTATAGTAGTTGTTGGTTCCATGGAATCAGCCACACTTCTCACCTGATAAGAACCAAATACTCACAGCCAACCAGTTTCCTGACTTACGATTCTGTACCTGGTAGGTACTGTGTTATTCCTTGAGTGTTAACTGTCTTTAGTTTTGTGTTTTTCTATATTTAGGACATTTAGCCTTTAAAAAAATTCTAACCTAATATAGATGACGTAGCACATGCTTTTGGATATTCTTACTCATTACATGCTCAGGGCTTATTCGTTTGAGGTACTCAATCAACAAACCTTCCTCAGGGCTCTCTGGTTTTTTACCCCAGGAGGGAATAGTTTGAATTTGTTTCAAAATTCTCTTCTTTTTATTTGCTTTTTCCTTTCCTGTGAGTCTGTAATTTAGTTCTGCTGACACAGTTGGTTAACCCCATACTGGGGAGCTGATTAAAAACACTTTCTAAAAATGTCTATTCCTATTGCTGGCATTAATCAGCATTTTTCCCCCTATCGCTGTTTTTTCTTTTCTTTTTTTTTTTTTGTTGCTTGGTTGGTTTATCAAAATCTTTCCACTCTAGTAATTCTAAATGAGCATGATTAAAAGCTGTATACCCAGTTCTTTTTAATATGGGCTCCTTCTCACTAGAATGTCTTTAATGGACCTACTATGTTAGAATAATTCCAGGAAACAGCCAGTGGTCTTCAAGAATTCTTTAAAGCCATGTACAAGCCAGAAGCAGATGTGAACAATAATCCCAAACCTATGCATCAGGTTTGTTGTTCTTCCTGTGCTGAGGGGACCATTCAACTGCACAACGGATATCTTCTTCATAAAAAAAAAACAAAAAAAAAAAAAAACCTTAATAGTCTCAGAGAAAGGCAGAGGGAAGCAGGTCAGGGTCACTTAATACTTTATATTCTCCAATTAAATCACACACCAAAGCTATTTTCCATAATCTTACCCCTGTTTTCTGGGAAACTTTTGAAAGAAGACATGAGCTCCAAAAATTATTTTAGAATTTACCTGTTCTTCTCATTGTCACTGACATTTTTTGGGGGTAGAGATAAAAAGGTAAATCTGTTGCCAATTTCATAAATCAGTCTTTCTTTCTATTCTACTGTCAGGTTACCCTTCTCACTAATGTCACCTTATGTCACTGCTTGTCCCAGCCGATAGCAGTTGGACTGAAAGTGTTTTAGTAACTTTTGGTTCCTCTTATTCGTAATTTGTAATTTCACCAACTTTTTGTTTTACACTGTTCCATTCAGAAGAGTATTATTCAGGTGAAGGTTTTTATATGCTTTAAACAAGTCTTTAGTGGTTAGGGAAAACATTTGGAATCCTACTTTTATGCTTAACTTAATAAAATATCACAGTTTACACCCAAGCAAGACTTTCCCTTTTTCAACACCAGATCTACCATCTTAATTTACTCCCCCAAAATCTGTGAGAACATATCATCAACCTTATTTCATGGGTGAAGTTTAAGGTCACACAATTTCTTAGGATCAAAGGTCGTGTCCTAGAACTCAGCCTACTGAATCCTGGTATCAGTCTGAAAAAATTCTCTCTGTATCCTTATATTATGATAAGCATTTGGTAGGGACATGAGGAAAAATGAGAACTAATTAGACGAACTCTAGACAGAGCAAAGGGGAGAGAGAGGAAGGGAGGGGGCACGGGGATAGGAAAGATGACAGAATGAGATGGACATCATTACCCTAAGTACATGTATGAAGACACGAATGGTGTGATTCTACTTTGTGTACAACCAGAGACATGAAAAATTGTGCTCTATATGCGTACTATGAATTGTAATGCATTCTACTGTCATACATAACAAATTAGAATAAAAATAAATAAAAAAACAGAAACTATTTCTTTTTGTAAGAAATTTTAAATTCTTTCTTACTTTCCTTATTGTCTACTGCATTATTGTACATATTTAAGCTTCTGGAATAAATTCCTAGAAAGCTTCACAATTTCCAGTGTCCAGGCATTTTGAACTGATTAGCCATATTCAATAAGAAATATTTACTTCTCTATGTTTCCAAGTAATTTTCATTGTGCAAATAATGTTTATACTTGAAAGATTATGCTCAAAATTACATATAGATTATAAGATTATTATTATATGGATTTATTATAGTTCTTTCATTCAACAGATATCATATTTATTTGATTCTTATAGTTGACATGTTTGTTTTTGCATTTTAAAACAGCATAATAGACATAAATCAGTTTATGACATATCATGGCATGGTTTTCAAGAAGGTAGCAATTCAAACTTTCCACTTAAAGAGAGAGAAGAAAACTACTTTCGGGAAATATTAGTTAACTGGCAGGCGTCCTTTTCAGAGCACAGTTACCATGGGATTGAGAAGTATTTGCTAATTATAACAGTGCGCTAATTATCTGCTTTTACATCTCATCTTTCTGTCTTTCTGTCTAAATTCACTTCTAATTACATGGTACCCTTTTTGCATATGACATATCAAAAGTATTGCTTTATCAGATATGAATTCTTTTACTTGGAAATATTAAAGACGGAGTTTCACTTCCAAAATATTTTCTCCTTCAATATAGTGAAATCTTTTGATTGTGGGTTGAACTCTCTGTCGTGTTGGGGGGTAGGAAAGAGGGTGGAGGGACCAAGATTTATATATTAGACATTTTGTGTCTTCCGAAAGAGAATAGCAAAAATGATCAGCCTTGTCACAGTTACTATTTTTAAAATTCAGTTAAGCAGATGAAGCCACATTAACCATTCTTCTTCTTCTTCTTCATTATCATCAGCATCTTCTTCTTACCTAACAGAATTTCTGAAATTGTTATTGAGGGGAAGATATTTTGAAGTCGTATAATAAAGGAGAGGTCAGCGGGTCATCAGAACCTGTCCTTAATGTGATTCATTTGTCTCGGGGATCATAGCAGTCAGCTTAATAATGATAAAAGCAGCAGCCACAACACACAAAACCACCACACCACCAACAACAACATACATAGTTTCGATTCCCGTGTTTTGATTTCCATGGGCTTGTTGAGCAAATAGAAAAAAATTCACTCTTGGTGTAAGGAGAGCAAATCTCGTTCAGTTCCCGAAAGCAGGAACTTCAGCCAGGAGTGGAAGAGATAGCATTGAGGAGGGTCTGCATCTTTGGGAGGTCCTCAGGCTTTGGGTCCCAAACACAGGCTCACAAGACAGCTGACTAATTGATTGGAAAGCTTTCTCTAACTCCTCTCCTGATCATACTTTATTGATTATAAACTTTAATGCATACATATTCATTTTAACATTTGTTTGTTTTTAAAGAAAGCTTAGAGAATAATTTATAAGCTTTTAAAGAAGCTTCTGATAGGGCACTTGAAACTTCTGCAAATATAAACCCAATCTGCTTTGCAGTATTTCAGGCACATGGAGATCTGTGGATCAAGCAGTTTTAGACCTCAGGCTCTGGGAGCGGGGAGAGGAGGGTGGGAGCAAGAGGGAGCATTTATTGAGGGCTTCCTCTATGCCAAGCCCTGGGATGGATGCATTTATAGACATTATTTCATTTTGGTAGCATCCAAGTGGATTGGGGTTATTAGAACAGTCACATTAGAAATTTGGAGTTTGATATATATATATATATTTTTTTTACATTGGATTGAATGGAGCTGAAAACTTGGTGCTTTTGCCATCAGTTTCACTTTTACGCCTGGCCACAGAATTACTTGCACCCATTCAGCTCACGAAGCTCAGTCACCCAGCAAACCAAGGAAGCAGTCAAGGCCTTAGGAGCCATGTGGGGGCATTCTTTGTAATCAGAGATGTTTCAACAATGCAGAGACTCTTTATTACTTGGAATGAGATCTCTTTTCATCCTTCATTCCTGCTTAGGCCCAAGGTTCCTCATCTGGAAATCAGAAGGATTTGACTCTATTTTTTGATATTCCTCCCAGCTCCAGTGATTTTTGAATTTCATATTTGATTCTGCTGATGCCAAATGTTTATAACTGAAAGGGGGAGGACAAACTAATTATAAACAGAACTTTCCCGATTAAAAACCTCAGGGGAATCAAGAGAAATGATTCAAGTATTTTCTGACTCTGACAATCAGAAATGCATTCCTTTGTGGCAATTATAAGATATGCTGGGAAATAAGAGACTTTTTTTTTCCTTTTACCATCTTAGTTATGTTATGGAAATAAAGAGCTCCCAAAGCTGTATAAACTAACTTAGCAATATTCCTAACATCAAGTCAGTGCAGATTGGGGTTATTTCTTGACTTTTTGCTGTGCACTTTGGAATAGGAAACCATCCCTCTCTGGGCTCAGTATACTACTGTTAATATTACCTTCTTCAAAATGCTATGCTAATGTTTAATCAATGTTCATAAATTTCTTCAAGATCCTGGAGTGATAATTATGACATAAAGTATAAAGTATTATTCTTGGAATAGGGTAATTGTATCCAATTAAATCTCCTCTGAGCTATCACCTGGGTAGGAAACATTGTTATTACTTTGCAATTATTTTGTACTGTACTTAGGTCGCTTCATGTTCCCATGAGCTGAAGTCCCATTAGAAGGAACAGGATATTTGCAACACTGACTTTGATGGGACATCACAATGAAAAACAATATGCTTTGGTGTGATGGCTAAGGGCAAGGCAGAAGGACCTCAATCTCTGAGGTTGCATCTTATGCAATTCCATTAACCATGCTAGTAGCAGCTGTATAATTAATAACTGGGTACAGCACGCCACTAATTTGAATGGGATAGTAGAAGCTAATGGTCAAGCTGGTCTGTAAGATTTGCCCCAGTCTCTAAACTAGATTCTCATAATCAATTGGTGGTATTTGCTTTTTTAAAACAAATGCCAAGGCATGGAATTCAGTGTACCCTAACAAGGCCAAGAAATTACCCATCATGGTAATTACCCTGTCAATTTCTAAAATGTGAGCTGTTGCTTTTATTTATTTATTTATTTATTTATTTATTTATTTATTAGTACTGGGGATTGAACCCAGAGGCACTTTAGCACTGAGCTACATCCCCAGCACTTTTTGTTTTTAATAAAAAATTTTTAAATTGTAGATGGAAACTATAACTTTATTTTATTTTTATGTGGTGCTGATGATCAAAACCAGTACTTCCCACATGTGAGGCAAGCACTCTATCACTGAGCCACACTCCCAGCCCCTTTATTTTAAATTTTGAGACAGGGTCTTGCTAAGTTGCTGAGGTTGATCTTAAACTTCCTATCCTCCTGCCTCAGCCTCACTGGGATTATAGGTATGCACCACCCATGCCCAGCTTGACGTTGCTTGCATTTAATTAATTAATTAATTAATACAGTTAGTTAATTAATTAGTGTGTTCATCCAATAAATTATCAATTATCCATGTGCCATACGGGATTAAGGAAGACCTAGAGGGACATGGGAGGGTGGGGATCCTGGGGAAGGGTGAGATCAGTGGTAATTTTCTTCTTGGTTGGTCCATGTTCATGAATTTCATTCTGTGTTCATAAAATATCATTTTAACTGCTGGATTTAGTTGCTTAAGAGCTAGATTGTCACATTAAAAGAAAGTGACTCCCTACCTCCATATAAATCCATAGCTGGGCTGGGTACTGTGGTGCATACCTGTAATCCCAGTGGCTCAGGAGGCTGAGGCAGAAGTGTCACAATTTCAAAAACAGCCTTAGCAACTTAGCGAGGCCCTAAGCAACTTAGTGCATCCCTGTCTAAATAAAATAGAAAAAGGACTGGGGATGTGGCTCAGTGGTGGGGTGCCCCTGGATTCACTCCCCAGTATATTAAAAAATAAAAAATAAAAATCTGCAGCTGAGGTCAGCTCATCAGACCCCTCATGAACATCCTTTATAGTCAAAGACAAATCATTTGACATCATCAGTATAGAAAATAAGAAAAGAAAATAATGGCTTGTATTTGTGGACATAAACATCTGAAGTTTGTATGGCCAGTGAAATGGAAGGATTCCATGGTCTTTAGTGTGTGTGTGTGACTATTCATACATTCAGTAAAATTGTATCCTTTCTTAACCACAATCCCTTATGATCCTATCAAAATTGTAGTGCCTTAAAGATTAGAAAAGGATACCAGGAAGTTAAAGATTATCAAGTTAGTACAGAAAAAGAAACATTAAAGAAAAAGAAAAAAAATCTATAATTTCACCATTCAAAGCTAAGAGTAATGTCTCTTTAGATGTAAAAGTTTTATAGAATTATGGCTTCTCTTAAATTATTGTATATATTTTATATCATTTTTAATGTTAGCCTAATATTACAGTATGCCGGTAATATAGTTATATATCCCCTATTTTTGGATATTTAGTTTGTTGTTAGTTTTATTTTTTGCTATTAAAAGCTAAGCTACAGAGCCTGTTTTGTGTGTGTGTGTGTGCGCACATACACACACTCACATGTACATTATATAATTTCCCTACATTTTTATTTTATTTTTTATTTTTTTTAAAGAGAGAGAGAGAGAGAATTTTAACATTTATTTTTTAGTTTTCAGTGGACACAACATCTTTGTTTGTATGTGGTGCTGAGGATCGAACCCAGGCCACACGCATGCCAGGCGAGCATGCCACCGCTTGAGCCACCCCAGCCCTGATTTCCCTACATTTTTAGACAGATATCTGGAAGTTAGAACTCTATGTCTCTGAAAGATATTAAAAATTTTATGCTTCCAAAGGCATTTTGTTGAGTTACCTGTTAGCATTGAATATAATAATTTAAGCATTCCTCCAATTTATAAGTAAAAATGCATTCTTATTTTTACAGTTGTATTTTATTACATGCAAATTTTAATATATCACCATTTAGTAATTCATGTTCTTTCTTTTCTGAGTTACCTCTTTACCTTCTTTGTGAATTTGTCTCCTAGGGATTTTGTGGCTTTGAAACTTTAGAATCTGCTTTGTTATATAAAGGAATATATGATGCTAATATGTACAATATTTTTGATGAAACAATATTATTTGCAATGAAAATAAAAATAAGAAGACATGACTAAAAACAGACATCATCATTCTGCATGTGCTTGAGTGTACCTGGGAAAATCAACTGAAATATAAATACATTAATTGTGGTTATAAGATGGTAAGTAATATTTCTTTTCTTTTTTCTACTTTTTTGTATTTTCAAGATTTCTAAAATAAGTGTGGACTTTTTTTTTAAGCCAGAAAAAGCAGATCATTTGAGTAATGTCTATTTTCTCATAACTCAACATTTTTCACTTGGACATTATTAAGACCTAGAGTCTTGTTAAAAGTGGTGGGAAGATGGAAATTTGGAGAGTAGGGGCAAGTGATAAAGAACTTTCCAGAGGGTTCTTTCTTTTGTGAAGGCAAAAATTTCTAAAAAGATGATTGGAAGGAAGAGACCAGATCCTTTCCTGTAGGTAGGCAGAGGCTATACTGCACAGATTTTTCCTGGGGCAGATCTGGTATTGACAGAGCTCCTCCTGGGGTTACTGGGGTTGTGCTGCTCCGCACAGTGGGGTCACTGTGTCATCTTCAGCCTGAGTTTTCACCTTGACAAATTCACAAGTGAGAAAGGCCCATCAACAAACACCTATGTGCATTTTTAAAAAGTTTACCCTTAATTTATAATATTGTGTGTGTGTGTGTGTGTTTATGGTTAACTTTAGAATTTCCACATTTGCTCATTTAAATCAATAAGTGAATGTTGACAGAATAATAAATAGAAGTACGTTTGATTTTCTCCTTGGTTAGAAGAGCAGCTGAAGCCTGTTGCTCCCACCTCTCCACCACATGTCACCTGGCAGTCAGTGCTGTATTCTGATTGCAGGTAAATACCAGAGAGTGACAAAACAACTTTTTGGTCTTAGAGTTACAAGCGTCTTGGTAAAGGCTGATTTCCAAAAATGTCACAGGGGTGTATATTTCAGAAATTCCTCTCAGTCTCCACAGTAGACAAGGAATGATCAGAAGAATTTCACAGGAATAACAAATTCATTCTTTCTCAAGAGTGTGTTGGGTCCTCTACATTTCAATAGCTGGCTCTCCATGAGAGTTGTATCTCAGTTGGTAGAGTGCTTGCCTCGAATGCACAGAGCCCTGGGTTCATCCCCCAGCACCACCAAAACAAACAAACAAACAAACAAACAACAACAACAACAACAAATCCATAATTCATGAGAGTATATTTTTAAAGTTGGGATTTGTCTTCTTCTTCGAGATCACATTCCTGGATTAGGCCAAAGAAAACAGCACTTTTTTCTTTTGAAATGTAAATTCCATACACCTGAGGCATGCTGGGTTTTAGGGGACTGATGAATAACACTGGCTAGGGACCAGCTTGAGTGATTCACACAGGAATGTGACCAATGGAGAAATACCAGCATTAGAGGGTAAAAGTCACGGATTGGCAAGCAAGGCTAGCTAAAGCCCACTTCTGTTTAATGAAGCAAACCTACTAGTAGAGACCTCTCAGTCCAGAGCTGTATGTACGAGTTCTCAGTACAGCCTGAAAGAGAAGGTTCATCAAGGCTGAGCTTCCAAGCTCTGTTTCTTTTCACCTCTAGTTCCATGGATCAGGAAATCCCGCTTTCCCTTTTCAAAGAAATATGGTGGCATATACCTGTAATCCCAGTGGCTGAGGAGGCTGAGGCAGGAGGATCCTGAGTTCAAAGCCAGTCTCAGCAAAAGCAAGGCACTGAGCAACTCAGTGAGATCCTGTCTCTAAATAAAATACAAAATAGGGCTGGGGATGTGGTTGAGTGGTTGAGTGCCCCCATGTTCAATCCCCAAAAGAAATAAATATGGAGAGTGAAGTGAGAGAGACTTTGGAAGTTCTTCTCCCATACTATTACCCAGTGGGAATGGACCTCCCTCTTCTACAGACACAACAAGGGACAAGTATCTTCTCCTTACAAATACATGCAATCTTCATGAATGGACGTAAAGATCATATGGATCCCAAGTCTGAGTGATGGCCCAAGTCAGTATGCCTAAATTGTCAGCATTAGTACTTCCCAGAGAAGCTGGCAGGGTATTTGCAGGATTACTCGTTCTTACCCCTTAGACCATGGAAACACTCAATGGCAGCAAAACTCAGCAGTGCTCATTGAGTAAGTCTTGATGAAGGTGGGAGGATGGAAGGTACCGGAAATATATCCCATTGGATGGGATCTGTAGATAGTCTTCTGGATTCAGTACCAAAGGAAACAAGAGTGGATGTATTTGCAAAAACTCCTGGTCGGCCCCCTGATTGGCAGGGCACATAATCAGCCAGAGGAGGAAAATCCAGACTCCCTGCCAGAGCAGAAGTCCTGCCAGAAGTCCTTGCTGGAGAGGGAGTGACTCACAAATATGGGGAGATCCATCTGGACTCACAATTTTGCTTTGCTTTGTTTTGGGAAGGGAATGGGAAACAACCCAGAATAGGATTATCCAGAAAGGGGTACCAAAAAACTCAGATTTTACAGAAAGAGAAGAAGGCAAAGACCTCTAGAGATATTAATGGCCAAGAAGAGAAGAGCAGAGTAAAAACATAAGGTTTCTTCAGTCTCTAGTGTGGATTAATATCATCAGTGCAAAGATCCTGGGGTT
Organism: Marmota flaviventris; assembly: GCF_047511675.1. Lineage (NCBI taxonomy): Eukaryota > Metazoa > Chordata > Mammalia > Rodentia > Sciuridae > Marmota > Marmota flaviventris. The sequence goes on along the minus strand of NC_092511.1, from coordinate 54,523,305 downwards.
TATCTGTTTAAACACCCTTTGCCAATATTCCCCTGTTTCCATTTTGTAGGGATGGGGAAAGAAGAGCAGGGGGCCCTTAGGAAGAATGAGTAAGTTTGGGGGAGAAATTTTAAGTGCTATTTTTTTTCAGATGAAAGCAAGTGTCTACTGTTTCCTGAATTGGAGGGAAACTCTAACATTCATTATAGAAGAAAAAGCAGAACCAATCCAGTAATCATGGTTGATTCAGCATCCAGCCAGCTTTCGGTCTCCCTCAGTTGACCGAAATGCAGATTCCCGAAAAGAAGACCTTAACCTTCAGACTTCAAATCAAAGTGGTCTGCAAATAGGGCCCAGACAGAGTCCACAGGAGCACAGAGAATCCTTTTACACTGCATCTAGACCCAAAGGGATAGATCTGCCCTCATCAAATAATACCAATCCAAAAAGAAATGAGTTAGTTAGGATCTATTGAAAATATTCTAAGGAAGAGCCAGTCATAGTGGCAAACCCCAGTAACCCCAGTGACTCAGGAGACCGAGGCAGGAAGATTGCAAGTTTGGGGTCAGACTGGGCAACTTAGCAAGACCCTGTCTCAAAACAAAAAAATTAAAAAGAGTTGGGGGTGTATCTCAGTGTTAAAGCACTGCTGAGTTCAATCCCCAGTACTGCAAAAACAAAACAAAATGAACTACTGTAAAAAAGAAATAAAGAAAGGAAGAGGCATGATGGGTTAGTGATAAATTAGAATCTGAAAGAGATGCCATAGAAAATAGAAGAATATTTGTTTGCAAGTGTTCTGTGCCATTCAAAAAATTAAATTTTGAGATAAGGAATCAAAAGCTCATATAGAAATATGACAAGCTAAAAAGAACATTGAATGTATAACCAATGTGATCCTGCAATCTGTACACGTGGGAAAATGAGAATTCATACCCCATTTGAATCAAATGTATGATATGTCAAGATCATTGTATTGTCATGAGCAATTAATAATAATAAAAAAAAGAACATTGAAGAGGGCTGGGGCTGGGGCTGGGGCTCAGTGGTAGAGTGCTTGCCTAGCATGTGTGAGGCACTGGGTTCGATCCTCAGCACCACATAAAAGTAAATAAATAAAATAAAGGTATTGTGTCCATCTACAACTAAAAAATTTTTAAAAAAGAAAATTGAAGAGTAAATAAAACTAAAAAAAAAATCTGAGAAACCTGTTAGGTAATGTTATTATGCTATTATGGAAGCAGTACATGTATTAGAGAAGCAGAATTGATGGCATAGAAAATGGATTCTGATGATTAAGAAAAAGACACTCAGCAACTTAGCAAGGTCCTGTCTCTAAATAAAATATAAAAAAGGGGGAGAGAAGAGGTAATGGTAGAAATGACAGGCAACAGAGATTCAACGAATGGATCACTCTTTGTATAGTTAAAAAAACAGTAATGCAAATGAACATAATACTCAGCAATATACTAGAAGCAACTTTCCAGAAATAAAGGAAGAACACTATGTCTAATTCAGTGAGGAAGGCCACTCTGCAGCAAAAATTGATTCAGAATTAACTTCAAGTGCTATTCTGGCGAAATTATTGAAGACTCAAAATATTATACTATGGTCATCTGCAAAAGGGCAAATGGAAAATTCTAGTGCAGTGTTCTCAGTTTTCTTTTCCCTCCCTCACTCCCTTTCTCCCTCCCTCTCTCCCTCCCTCCCTCTCTGCCTCCTTTCCTTCCTTCCTTCCTTTCATCTGGGATTGAACCCAGGGGCACTTAATCATGGAGCCACATCCTCAGCTCTTTTTATTTATTTATTTATTTATTTACTTTATTTTGAGAAAGCATCTCACTAAGTTACTTAGGGCCTTGCTAAATTACTGAGGCTGGTCTTGAACTTGTGACCTTCCTGCCTCAGCCTCCCACGTTGCTGGTATTACAGGCATGCACCACCATACCTGCTTTCAGATTTCTTTATTTTGATATTATCCCAATATCAGTGTGGAACAATTTTGATGGTTATAAAGATAGAAAAATGTGGCTCTCCCTCCAATTTTTTAAATACCTGCTGCATAAATACCACAGGAAAACATTATGAAACATGCAAGGAACTGTGACAATGATAAGCATTTCTCAAATATTCCCATATCCTGAAGAATCCTAACAGAATAAGTTGTGAGTCAAAATGAAGAATTCAGATAGGAAAGACAGGTAGAGAGCACTGAAACTATTCAAATGTGGAAACAAACTGAAACAACTGTAGGAAGGTTAAAAACATATGCTATGACAAGACACACTGTATCAGTTGATTATTTAATATCACTGGAATGAGGCACAAATCCTAAGGGCTCCCATGGGTGGGCATGGGGAAGGATGAGAGATGGGTTAGGTGTCTCATGATTTCAAGTCAATAACTCAAGATGATATTCAAGAAGCTGAAGTGCAAAGATATATTTAACCCAAAAAAATAATCACTAGCTGCTCGCGAGGCTGAGGCAGGAGGATCACAAGTTCAAAGCCAGCCTCAGCAACTTAGCAAGGCCCTGTCTCTAAATAAAATATAAAAAAGGGCTGGGGATGTGGCTCAGTGGTTAAGCATTCATGGGTTCAGTCTCTCATGCCAAGGGGGGAAAAAAAACACTAGAGTAACTACAGATTCTAGATTCACTGTGAAGTTTAACAGATACAGAAATGAAAACATACATTACACTGCAGAAAGTAAGAAAAAGATAGAATAGCCAAGGAGTTTAAAAAGCAAGAATAAAAATAGCATCAACAGACATTGACACAAATTATGATGAAGTCTATTATATCAACACATGTAAAAAATGTTCACTTGTTAAAACAATGCCTGTCACATTGAGACATAACCAACTATATTCTGTATGAGGGTTGCAACCAAAAACAAGAGGTTCAGAATAATTGAAAATGAAAGAATGTGGACGGGTCTATCAGACAAGCAAAGCTAGAATAACAACATTAATGTCAGACAAATTTGACCTTAATAAAAAAGTCTTAAACAAGGCAACAAATATCACATAATAATGAAAAAGAGGATCAACAGAAAGAGAAAACATTTATGAATGTCTAGGAACCAAATTATGCAGCATCAGGCTACAGTAAACAAAACCTCTAAGAAATACAAGTGTCATTGGTTCATTTACAAATTTTAATTTTGTAGAAGGCCATTAATATATCAGTAAAAGCCACAAGTTAAAAATACCATGAGCCATGTTTTTCTGATCACAATGTAACAGATCAGATATCAATTAAAACATTCAGTATGTGTAAAGGTCATGCGAAGTTAAAGCTTCTCAAACACATCAGAGTGTCATTAACTAAAAATTAAAATAATGGAACATCTAGAAAACCACCTTAGTATGGGAAGCATATTTATAAATAGGATTAAAAATATGGCCAAATCCTAGGAGTTACCTATGTCCTGTCTTTCTCTCATTCACCTGCATAAAGCTCATCAGTAGGCTCCACTGATTCTTCTTCCAAAATATCTCCCACTTCTTTACCTCCTCATGGAAACTGCTCTGCTCCAAGTCATGCTCATCTTTGCTTGTTTGGACACCTGCAATAGCCTCCAAACTGTGTTCCTTGTTTTTACTCTGGTCTCCCTCTAATGAATTTCCCATCTGGCAGCTGAATGGCTTCCCTTTGCATTTTATCTCAATGACCTCATCTCCGACCACTCTTTATCATGTACTGCATACCATTAGATCTAGTTTTCCTCCTGTGCTGGAACATACCAAGCATGTTCTTATTTCAAGGCTCTTTTATTTTCTGTTTCCTCTATTGATATCTTGTGTTCTGAGGAGTTCAAGGGTGACTTAATGTTTAAAAAACTTATTGGCATAATAGACAAATGTAGAAAACTTCAGAAAATCTCAGAACGACATGGACAATATCTAAGATATAATTGAAAGCTCACTTACAGTTAATAAAGGAAGTATTAGCAATAGAAGAAGAGAACTTCATTAGACTGATACCATTCAGTAAAATCCATGCAATAGACATAGCTTCTGGTGAAACAAGAAACTTTCCGTAAGTTCAGAAAAAAAGACAATTTTTGCTTTTTATTTTTAAAAAAATATTTAATATTGTAGCCCTAACAGGTATAGTCAGAAGATAAAAAAAATACATAAATTACAGAGTGTACAATTATTTATACAGGATAACAAAAGGACGAGATAAACAAAATATCAGGATTTTCCGGGAGCTGAACTGTGCCCATTCCCAGGCCCCATTCATGTGTTTAAAACCTATCCCACAAAGTGACTGTGTCTGAGGATAGGTCTTCAGGAGGTGTTAAGGTTAAATGATGTCATAAGAGTGGGGCCCCAGCTCGGCACAGTGGCACATACCACTAATCACAGTTGCTGGGGAGGCTGAGGCAGGAGTTCAAAGCCAGCCTCAGTGAAAGTGACATGCTAAGCAACTCAGTGAGACCCTGTCTTTAAATAAAATACAAAATAGGGCTGGGGATGTGGCTCAGTAGTCGAGTGCCCCTGAGTTCAATCCCCAGTACTCCCCCCCGCCAAAAAAAAATGGGGTCTGAATTCAATAGGATGATAATCTTATAGGAAAAACAACATTCTTTTGCTCTTTCTCTGCCATGTGAGAACACACTAAAAAGATGACTATCCGAAAGCCAGAAAGAAAGCCCTCTTCAGAACTCAAACCTGGTAGACCTTGATCTGGAACTTCCAGTATAGACAACTGTGAGAAAACAAATTGTTACCTCAGCCTCTCAGTCTCTGGTGTTTTGTTTAACAACGCAATCTGTGTGATATAGGAATGATGAGAATTCAACAGGGTTGCCACTATGGAAAGCAGAATGGAGAGTCCTCAGAAAACTTGGAATAGAATCACCATTTGACTCAGTTACCCCACTCCTCAGCATACCCAAAAGACTTAAAATCAGCATACTATAATGACACAGCCACAGCAATGTTTATAGCAGCTCAATTTCAATAAGCTCTGTAACCAACCTAGATATCCTTCAACAAAGATAAATGAATCAAGAAAATGTTTTATATATATATATGTGTGTGTGTGTGTGTGTGTGTGTATACATATATATGTATATACACACATATACACACACAACAGAATATTACTCAGCTATAAAGAAGAATGAAATTATGGCATTTGTTGGTAAATGGATGGAACTAGAACATATGCTATTTGAAATAAGCCAGTTCCAAAAAAACTAAAGTCCAAATATTCTCTGTGATATGTGGATGCTAACCCACAACAAGGGAGGATAGGGAGGGGAAGAATAGAAGTTCATTGGACTAGACAAAGAGGAATGAAGGGAAGGGAGGGGGGATGGGAATAGGGAAAGACAGTAGAATGAATCGAACATGACTTTCCTTTGCTAATAAATGAATATGTGACCTGTGTAACTCCACATCATGTGCAATAAAAAGAATGGAATCCTATTTGGAATGGGTTGTACTCTATGTATGTATAGTATGTCAAAATATATTCTACTGTTATGTTATCTAAAAACAACAAATAAAAAAAGAATTCAACAGGGTTGCTTGGTACAATGTCAATATTAAAAAATCAATTATGTTCCCTGTACCAGGAATAAATAAAATGTAATTTAAAAGCTGCTATGTTAAATATCATCAACATTATAATATGGTTAGATATAAATCTGACAAAAGGTGAACATGACCATAGTAAAATATACCTTTTTGGGGGGTGGGTACCAGGGATCAAACTCACTTGACCACTGAGCCACATCCCCAGACCTATTTTGTATTTTATTTAGAAACAAGGTCTCACTGAGTTGCTTAGCACCTTGCTTTCTCTGAGGTTAGCTTTGAACTCTAGATCCTCCTGCCTCAGCCTCCTGAGCCACTGTGATTACTGCATCCAGCAAAATATACACTTTTTATATCTAAAGGAAAATAGGAAAAAAAATAGTAATTCAGAAAATACTTTGGATTCAAAGTCTTAATTAAAAAAAAATCAATTCTCTCCAAAGGGGGGAAAAAACTAAGGTAATTTTCAAGAAGAATAAGATGGAGGATTAACTCTCCTAAATTCTAAGTCTCATTATAAAGCTATAATAAACTAACCATGTGGCAATAACACAAGGCCAGACCAATGGAACATACTAGACAGACCATTTATGGAAGTCTGACATCTGACGAAGCTCAGAAAATGTCTGACTTATTTGTGTGAAAAGATATACTTTTCAGAAATAGAACTGGGAAGGAAAAGCATAGGATTTTGTTGTATTTTGCTTTTCCTTTTGTATATCCTTAAGGTCCCACATAGACTTAAGGATGTTAAAATAAAACATTGTCAAAACATTTGGCAGATGACATAGAAGAATGTCTTTATGATTTCTGGGTAGGAAAACATTTCTTACACAGACTCATAAGCACAAACTATAAAAAAATGATAAATTTGATGTAATTTTTTAAAAAAGAGTCTCTTTAACAAATGGCAATTAAGCACAAAGGCAGGTAATGCCTGCTAGAAAACTGTGTAAAGGTTGGCAATTTGGGGGTATAAGTTCACTTTACAAATCTGTTTGTAAACCCATGAACTATCCAGTAAAAATTGGGCAAAGTGTACAGCAGTCACTTCACATAAAAGGAAACCTTATGGAAATTAAATATATAGAAATACAAAGGCGGTCAATCTCTTGGTGAGCAGGGAGATACGAACAAGAGCTCAGCGGGATGCCATTTCTTTCCCATATGTTGGGCAAAATATTTAAGAAATTGGCATTGTTAAGTGTGGGAGAGAAGTGAACCAAAGAAAACTCTGATGTATTTTGGGGAGGATCTTAAATTAATATGCAACTTTGGAAAACAGCTTGTCCAGATCAAATATAGAGAAGCATTTTTCCATGCACTTGACAATTCTGCTCATAAAGATCTTAGAAAATGTCTTGTACCATGCATAGGTGACATGTGCTAAAATAATGCTTATTGCAGCCTTGTTTGCGGAATTAGCCTCAGGGAGTCTAGACAGAGGACTGTGTTACAGTTGAGTTATAGTCCTACAATCTACAGCTTTTAAAATAAGTTAACTAGAGTAATATTTATCAACAAGGATAAACTTTAAAGCAACGTCAGGTGAAAAAATCAACTTGCTAAGGGTACACTGTATAATAACATTTGTACAAATATTAAAAAGCATGTAGAACAATACTGGTTATGTTTATGGACATACACGTATGTCAAAAGAGCAATAGTTGGAAATATCAACTGGAAGATAATGCTTCACTTTGTGGTAGGAGACATGAAGGGTTTAAAAGTATTTGTACTATTTTAATTCTTACTAAAATTGATTTATGCAACAAAAGCCATGTGTCAAGATTTTTAAGTGATAGATGTTGGTTCTATGTTAGTTCTTATTCAAGAGCTTGCATCTTGACTGATATTTTGAGTTGCCTCCTGGCCATGAGTACTTCCTCCTGAGCTTTCTCCGTAAGTACCCATGTTTACTGTAGCCACTGTTATGTGGCTACATAACCTGAAAAATATCTATCACCTGAAACTAAATGCACCATTTCCTGATATACCTTTATACAAGATTTTAAAAATAACCAGTTAGACTCTATAAAAAAAATCACTCAATTACTCTTTAACTCAATGAAATGGCAATAAGAATGTCAACAAGATTTGGAGAAACAAATACATGTAAATATCCAGAACGAATTGCAAAAGAAAATAAAAATGGAGTTGCCCTTGCAAGCAACTGCAATTATGAAAATACATTATTTGCTACATTATGGTATGGATTCAGGCACAGGGATATGAAATAGAAGAGCAAAGTGCAGCCAAGTAATAATTGAGGTGTGGTAAAAGTGACATACTTAATCACTGGGGAATAGATGGTCCAGTAATAAGGGACACATGGACTAAACCTGTTTTAAAAAAGAAAGTAGAATTTCCACATTATTCCCTATCCCAAAGCAAATTCCGCATTTGTTTAAATGTATGAGTTAAAGAAACCACAAAAATTCCCAAACCATAATTATGGTACAAAAAGTATACAGCATGCACAGCCAAGAAGCCAGAAAGGAAAACATTGCTGCTGGTACTTGCCCTTCATTTGAAACAATGTGATTTTGAAATTGTTGATCAATGTTGGCTTCTTTACTATATGCTTGAGCTTCATGCAAGGTCAATGTCTGTTTTGGTTATCATTGTTATATTGCTATATCTTTGGCATATAGTAAACACCCAATGAATTTTCATTAAATAAATGAACGAGCCCAACCCCCGCGCCTGCCAGGTAGGTGGAACTGTGACCACTGACAGAAAAGGCCCAGTGGCCCGCGGAGGGACAGAGCTTCCAATCACTCCTGCAAGGTAGGCAGGCCTGCGACCCACCGGCAGAACAGGCGCAGCGGCCTGCTGAGAGGCAGAGCCGCCCCCTCCCCCCGCGCCTGCAAGGTAGACGGAACTGTGACCACCAACAGAACAGGCCAGACCTGCAACTGACAGACAGAACAGGCCCAGTGGCCTGAGGAAGGGTAGAGCCGCCCCCTCCCCCCGCACCTGCAAGGTAGGCGGACCTGCGACCCACTGGCAGAACAGCCCCAGAGGCCTGCAGAGGGGCAGTGCCGCTGCCTGCGCCTGCAAAGTAGGCAGAACTGCGACCACCGACAGAACAAGCCTAGCGGCCCGCAGAGGGACAGAGCCGCCGCCCGCGCCTGCACGATAGGCGGACCTGCTACCGACCGGCAGAGCAGGCCCAGCGGCCTGCCGGCGTGGTAGGCACATTGCCCCAATTGGAGGAGGGGCAGAGCCGCCACCCGCGCCTGCGAGGGAGACTTTGCAACTACACAAGACCAATATAAATATATAGGGGGAAAATTCAATAGCACAACAGTTTCACCAAGTAGAAAGGAACGCGAACAGTATGAAGAGACAAGGAAAGAAAGGACCACAAGCAATGCAGGTCAACTCAACGTTAGAAGAGGTAATAGCTGCAGCAGATGGAATGTCAGATAAAGAATTCAGGATATACATACTTCAGATGATCTGGAGTCTCAAGGAAGACATCAAACAGCAAAGTCAGACAATGAAAGATCACTTCAACAATGAATTACATAAACAAATCCAAGAAGCAAAGATCAACTATACAGGGAGATAGAGGTTATAAAAAACAAACAAACAGAAATCCTAGAAATGCAGGAAGCAATAAACCAACTTAAAAACTCAATTGAGAATACTACCAGCAGAGTAGAACACTTAGAAGATAGAACATCAGACAATGAAGATAAAGTATTTCAACTTGAAAAGAACATAGACAGCTCAGCAAGACTGTTAAGAAACCATGAGCAGAACATCCAAGAAATATGGGATAACATCAAGAGACCAAATTTAAGAGTCATTGGGATACAGGAAGGGACAGAGTTTCAAACCAAAGGAATGAGAAATCTATTCAATGAAATAATACAAGAAAACTTCCCAGACTTGAAGAATAAGACAGAATCCCAAATCCTAGAAGCCTACAGGACGCCGAATGTGCAAAATCATAAGAGACCCACACCTAGACACATTATAATGAAGATGCCCAACATACAGAATAAGGAGAGAATTTTAAAAGCTACAAGAGAAAGGAAGCAGATCACATTTAGGGGTAAGCCAATCAGGATAACAGCTGATCTTTCAACACAGACTCTGAAAGCTAGAAGATCCTGGAATAACATATTTCAAACACTGAAAGAAAATGGGTTCCAACCAAGAATTGTGTTTCCAGCGAAATTAAGCTTCAGGATGGAAGATGAAATTAAAACCTTCCACGATAAACAAAAGTTAAAAGAATTTGCAGCTAGAAAACCATCTCTTCAAAACATCCTTGGCAAAACATTACAGGAAGAGGAAATGGAAAATAACAATGAAAACCAACAGTGGGAGGTAGGACAGTAAAGGGGGGAAAAATAATCAAAGAGGAAAACAAACCATGTTTAGTAACATAAATAAACAAATATGGCTGGAAGAACAACCCATATCTCAATAATAACCCTAAATGTTAATGGCTTAAACTCACCAATCAAGAGACACAGGCTAGTAGAATGGATCACAAAACAAGACCCAACAATATGCTGCCTACAGGAGACACATTTGATAGGAAAAGACATACATAGGCTGAAGGTGAAAGGTTGGGAAAAATCATATCACTCATATGGACCTCGGAAACAAGTAGGAGTGTCCATACTCATATCAAATAAAATAGATTTCAAGCCCAAGTTAATCAAAAGGGATAAAGAGGGACACTACATACTGCTTAAGGGAACCATACACCAACAAGACATAACAATCATAAATATATATGCCCCAAACAATGGTGCAGCTATGTTCATCAAACAAACTCTTCTCAAGTTCAAGAGTCTAATAGACCACCATACAATAATCATGGTAGACTTCAACACACCTCTCTCGCCACTGGACAGATCTTCCAAACAAAAGTTGAATAAGGAAACTATAGAACTCAATAACACAATTAATAACCTAGACTTAATTGACATATATAGAATATACCACCCAACATCAAGCAGTTACACTTTTTTCTCAGCAGCACATGGATCCTTCTCAAAAATAGATCATATATTATGTCACAGGGCAACTCTTAGACAATATAAAGGAGTAGAGATAATACCATGCATCCTATCTGATCATAATGGAATGGAACTGAAAATCAACGATAAAAGAAGGAAGGAAAAAGCATACATCACTTGGAGAATGAACAATAGGTTACTGAATGATCAATGGGTTATAGAAGACATCAAGGAGGAAATTAAAAAATTCTTAGAGATTAATGAAAACACAGACACAACATATCGGAATCTATGGGACACATTGAAAGCAGTTCTAAGAGGAAAATTCATTGCTTGGAGTTCATTCCCTAAAAAAAGAAAAAAACAACAAATAAATGATCTCATACTTCATCTCAAAATCCTAGAAAAAGAAGAGCAAAACAACAGCAAAAGAAGTAGAAGGCAAGAAATAATTAAAATCAGAGCTGAAATTAATGAAATCGAAACAAAAGAAACAATTGAAAAAATTGACAAAACTAAAAGTTGGTTCTTTGAAAAAATAAACAAAATCGACAGACCCTTAGCCATGCTAGCGAAGAGAAGAAGAGAGAGAACTCAAATTACTAGGATACGGGATGAAAAAGGCAATATCACAACAGACACTTCAGATATACAGAAGATAATCAAAAATTATTTTGAATCCTTATACTCCAATAAATTAGATGATAGTGAAGGTATCGATAAATTTCTTAAGTCATATGATCTGCCCAGATTGAGTCAGGAGGATATAGACAACCTAAACAGACCAATATCAATTGAGGAAATAGAAGAAACCATCAAAAGACTACCAACTAAGAAAAGCCCAGGACCAGATGGGCATACAGCAGAGTTTTACAAAACCTTTAAAGAGGAACTAATACCAATACTTTTCAAGCTACTTCAGGAAATAGAAAAAGAGGGAGAACTTCCAAATTCATTCTACGAGGCCAACATCACCCTGATACCTAAACCAGACAAAGACACTTCAAAGAAAGAAAACTACAGACCAATATCTCTAATGAACCTAGATGCAAAAATCCTCAATAAAATTCTGGCGAATCGGATACGAAAACATATCAAAAAAATTGTGCACCATGATCAAGTAGGATTCATCCCTGGGATGCAAGGCTGGTTCAATATACGGAAATCAATAAATGTTATTCACCACATCAATAGACTTAAAAATAAGAACCATATGATCATCTCGATAGATGCAGAAAAAGCATTCGACAAAGTACAGCATCCCTTTATGTTCAAAACTCTAGAAAAACTAGGAATAACAGGAACATACCTCAATATTGTAAAAGCAATCTATGCTAAGCCTCAGGCTAGCACCATTCTGAATGGAGAAAAATTGAAGGCATTCCCTCTAAAATCTGGAACAAGACAGGGATGCCCTCTCTCACCACTTCTGTTCAACATAGTTCTCGAAACACTGGCCAGAGCAATTAGACAGATGAAAGAAATTAAAGGCATCAAAATAGGAAAAGAAGAACTTAAATTATCACTATTTGTAGATGACATGATTCTATACCTAGCAGACCCAAAAGGCTCTACAAAGAAACTATTAGAGATAATAAATGAATTCAGCAAAGTGGCAGGATATAAAATCAACACGCATAAATCAAAGGCATTCCTGTATATCAGCGACAAATCCTCTGAAATGGAAATGAGGACAACCACTCCATTCATAATATCTTCAAAAAAAATAAAATACTTGGGAATCAACCTAACAAAAGAGGTGAAAGACTTATACAATGAAAACTACAGAACCCTAAAGAGAGAAATAGAAGAAGATCTTAGAAGATGGAAAAATATACCCTGTTCATGGATAGGCAGAACTAACATCATCAAAATGGCGATATTACCAAAAGTTCTCTATAGGTTTAATGCAATGCCAATCAAAATCCCAACGGCATTTCTTGTAGAAATAGAGAAAGCAATCATGAAATTCATATGGAAAAATAAATGACCCAGAATAGCAAAAACAATGCTAAGCAGGAATTGTGAATCAGGCGGTATAGCGATACCAGACTTCAAACTATACTACAGAGCAATAGTAACAAAAACAGCATGGTACTGGTACCAAAACAGGCGGGTGGACCAATGGTACAGAACAGAGGACACAGAAACCAATCCACAAAACTATAACTATCTTATATTTGATAAAGGGGCTAAAAGCATGCAATGGAGGAAGGATAGCATCTTCAACAAATGGTGCTGGGAAAACTGGAAATCCATATGCAACAAAATGAAACTGAATCCCTTTCTCTCGCCATGCACAAAAGTTAATTCAAAAATAGATCAAGGAGCTTGATATCAAATCAGAGACACGCCGTCTGATAGAAGAAAAAGTTGGCTACGATCTACATACTGTGGGGTCGGGCTCCAAATTGCTCAATAGGACACCCATAGCACAAAAGTTAATAACTAGAATCAACAAATGGGACTTACTCAAACTAAAAAGTTTTTTCTCAGCAAAAGAAATAATAAGAGAGGTAAATAGAGAGCCTACATCCTGGGAACAAATCTTTACTCCTCACACTTCAGATAGAGCCCTAATATCCAGAGTATACAAAGAACTCAAAAAATTAGACAATGAGAGAACAAACAACCCAATCAACAAATGGGCCAAGGACCTGAACAGACACTTCTCAGAGGAGGACATACAATCAATCAACAAGTACATGAAAAAATGCTCACCATCTCTAGCAGTCAGAGAAATGCGAATCAAAACCACCCTAAGATACCATCTCACTCCAGTTAGATTGGCAGCCATTATGAAGTCAAACAACAACAAGTGCTGGCGAGGATGTGGGGAAAAGGGTACACTTGTACATTGCTGGTGGGACTGCAAATTGGTGCAGCCAATTTGGAAAGCAGTATGGAGATTTCTTGGAAAGCTGGGAATGGAGCCACCATTTGACCCAGCTATTCCCCTTCTTGGTCTATTCCCTAAAGACCTAAAAAGAGCATGCTACAGGGACACTGCTACATCGATGTTCATAGCAGCACAATTCACAATAGCAAGACTGTGGAACCAACCTAGATGCCCTTCAATAGATGAATGGATAAAAAAAATGTGGCATTTATACACAATGGAGTATTACTCTGCATTAAAAAATGACAAAATCATAGAATTTACAGGGAAATGGATGGCATTAGAGCAGATTATGCTAAGTGAAGCTAGCCAATCCCTAAAAACCAAATGCCAAATGTCTTCTTTGATATAAGGAGAGTAACTAAGAACAGAGTAGGGACGAAGAGCATGAGAAGAAGATTAACATTAAACAGGGATGAGAGGTGGGAGGGAAAGGGAGAGAGAAGGGAAATTGCATGGAAATGGAAGGAGACCCTCAGAGTTATACAAAAGTACATACAAGAGGAAGTGAGGGGAAAGGGAAAAATAATACAAGGGGGACAAATGAATGTCAGTAGAGGGGGCAGAGAGAGAAGAGGGGAGGGATGGGGAGGGGAGGGGGGATAGTAGAGGATAGGAAAGGCAGCAGAACACAACAGACACTAGTATGGCAATATGTAAATCAATGGATGTGTAACTGATGTGATTCTGCAATCTATATATGGGGTGAAAATGGGAGCTCATAACCCACTTGAATCAAAGTGTGAAATATGATATATCAAGAACTATGTAATGTTTTGAACAGCCAACAATAAAAAATTAAAAAAAAAGAAAATCTAAACACACACACACACACACACAAAAACAAATAAATGAACGAATGACATTTGGATAAAAATCAGCCATGTGGTGCTATGTAGAGCATTATACCCAAAGTGAAAAAAATGGGTGTGGATGATGGTGGTTTATGATATGAAGGCTAATTTCCTTAATAAACAATTTATTTTGCAAATTAGAGACAAAAGGACCTAAAATCTAGTTGAAAAGTAGACACAAGAAGGGATAAGTGCCTTCAGAGAAAAATTCCAAATAATAATCATAACAGAAATTATCCATTTCACCCAAAATTAAAACTAAAAAAAAAAAACACAAAACAACGACTCATCTTACGTATTGGTATCACAAGGATGAAAATGTTAGATCCAGTTGTGGGTGAGAGGCTGAGGAGACAGGAATTTTCCTATTTTCTTAGTAAAGTCTGCCTTGGGAGAACATGTTTAATCCCATTGAGCATTATCTATCCCAATTGTTAAATGTTCACATCTGTGAACTTAATGTAACAAGGAAATGATCCTATGTAGATCCTTGTACAAGTAAGCCAAAATATCTTCGAAGGAACTTTCCTGTGAAGGAAAATAGGGCTGAAATGCCTTGCTTGTATCACAGATTCTTTAAGTAAATATTACCTGTAAAATAGCATATTGTCAATCATTAAATGCATTAATCAAACCTATAGACAGTGAAGGGAAAGGGAATCATTGTATATTCTCAAGGGAAAAAAGTTAAGTTGAAGAAATGTCATATAGCTTCATTGAAACTAAACTATATACACTGTTCAGAGAAAATATCTAGAACACTTCTTTCATACAGTTCTGAACATTTTGATTTCTCCTTTTTAACATTATAAAAATTATTTTCATAATAAATATTTAAAATAAATTGTCACTAACACATATAAAATATTATATCTCTAAAACTATAAATAATACTAACATTTTTCTAATTATTTTTGTAAATGCAGCATTTATTTAAATTTTTCTTCTAATTTTATTTTCAGATTATAATGTGCATTGTGCTGTTAGTTCATTGTAGCCAATTTATCTTTTGGTAGATCCTCTTGTTTATTGCATATTTCTTTTTTTTTTTGTATTAGAAACTAAACTCAGTGGCAATTTACTTTGGAATCTCATCCCTATTTTTTATTTTGAGATGGGGTCTTGCCAAGTTGCTGAGGCTGCCTCAAACTTAAGATCCTCCTGCCTCAGATTCCCAAGCTGCTGGGATTTGAGGTGTAGACTATGATACCCAGCTGTTGCACATTTCTTGTTACGGCAAAGATCATTTTCCAAAAGGCAATACTGTCTTTCTTATATGAAAAAAGTAGAGAAGTAATCTCTGCCTGAACCAAATATACATATAGTTAAAAGAACTGAATGTCTTCATTGTGTTCCAGTATTTTTAAAACTTCCACATAAATAATATACTTTATTCATTCATTTTAATGAATGATGCAAATTTATCTATGTGATGCAAATTTTTATGTTGAAATTTTTAACACAAAATATATCAGTAATACCTATATATGTCAGAATGTTAATCTCTTATAGTTTCAAAAAAAAAAAAGTATTATAATCACTGAAAATTGGAAGCTACTGTATTTGAGCCCAGTTTCTTCTTCTTCTTCTTTTTTAATCTTTACCTCCTGGGTAATCGTCATATATTTTTCCAGGAAGTTTTTAATATTCTTTTATGGAACATTTGAAAAAAAATTATATCTCTTCACTATCCTGGGTGTTCTTTGTTTAGCAAGAAAGAGAAACCAGGAAATACAGACAATATGAATCATGCTTAAATTTAATTTCTAATCATTCTTGTCATTGTTAAATGAAAATCTAAGAATATAATTTCTGTTGTGGAAGTTCTTGCAAAGATCCCAACATTATCAGCTGTCTAAAAATCACCTTCTGAATTTCTTTTTACTCCTTTCGAGTATTTCTGCTGTAGTTTGCATCTTGAATGTCTCTCAAAGGCTCACAAGTTGAAGGCTTGGTCTTCTGCTTCTGGCATTATTAGGAAGATGGGAGGAAGTTCTAGTTGAAGGAAATTAGGTCATGGTGGGTATGTCCTTGAAGGGAAGAGGGAAACCCTGAATTCTTCTCCCTGTCTCTCACTTCCTGGCTGCCATGAGGTACACAGATCTCCTTCACCATGCATCCTCACCATTATGTACTACCTGGCCACAGACCCAAGCAACTGTGGACTGAAACCATGGGCCAAAATAAGCTTTTTCTCTTTTTAAGTTGATTATCTCAAGTATTTTGCTGTAGAAATAAAAAACTGATTATCACAGCTTTTTAAGACTTAAACATTTTTAGATCGAACCATTTTAGGGGAATTTAGAGATTTGGGGAGTGGAACAACTCTTCCACAGAGAGGAAGCAGTGTACAAAATTTGCCCTTCTTTTGGAAGAAGTAAACTTTTCTGCTAAATAACTAGGGAGGATGGAGAAGTAGAAGTCTGAAACCCTTGAAATGTTTTGTCTCTTTTTATTCAAAGGATGAGTCTCTGAAAGCCATAGCACCAATGAGATTGAGTATAGCAAGAGGATTGGAGAAGGGCAGAAATGTTGGGGAAGGTCAGTTCTCCTTCCTTTTTTCTCCGATTTATTTGTATATATCCTTTTGTAACTATCAGCCTTCCATTTGCCTCACTCCAACACTGGTGTGTGTGTGTGTGTGTGTGTGTAGGGGTGAGCTGGTGTTGGAAGCAGGTCTCCACATCATATAATCAGACAAAATTCTACTCTTTCCAATCTAATTTATTGCTCTCTGGTGTTTTCAAAACACAATGAGATTTGGGGTAAAAAATGGGAGTTCATAACCCACTTGAATCAAATGTATGGAAGATGATATGTCATGAGCTTTGTAATGTTTTGAACAACCAATTAAAAAAAATAAATCTTAGAAAAAAAAAAAAACCACAATGAGTCTGTGGGTGTCTTCATGCCCATGTATTAGATAAAATGATTAAAAGGCACAGCATGAAGATTTGAAGTCAAAGTCTGAGTTCTAATCCTAGCTCTTTCACTCATAAACTGTGATTTTGCTCTAGCTACTAAAACTCTGAGCCTCAGCTTTTTCATCTGTCAAAAAGGAGAGAATCACAGTTTTAACCTCTTAAACTTGTTAGTAAGCAAGCAATAGTGCAATGAACAAAAAAACTCAGTAAATAATCCAATCAATGTTAACTGTCATTAATTACTATTCAGTGTACTTTAACTCCAGGATCCCCCAAGAAATAATAACTATTTGTGCAATCTATTGTAATTGTGTTAAAAGATCACAATGAGGCTGTGAGATGACCTATAAAAGGATTAGTGGGCACCTTGCAGTAGAAGCATGAGCTTAGGTGATGCCCTTCACTCAACTTTCCTTTCCTGAATTCTAATTCATTTATTGTTATAAAAGTAGACTCTTACTGAGGAGATGGCTTGACTTACATGGCAGCCAGTGTCCTGGAAAGTACTTAACCAGGAAACTTTACATTGCCATATATACCCTGGGCAAATCCTTTGAACTTCCTTATTTTTTTCCCACTTGCTTTCAGTTGTCAAGTGGTCATATAGAGTGAAAACCACTTTATCCCCAATGCACATACAAGGGCATAAATTAGATCACCTATTGGCAGGTGGATGAAGACTTACTGATGTGCAGTTAGGATTATTGCTGTTCTGTGGGATGTTTCACTGATTCTTGGTTTTGAATGCCCAATAAGAACAAAAAGATTATGTATCCTGAAATCCTTGAAAATGGCATGTGATAGAAAAGAATTTGTTGAGGTTTGTCTGATAACACTTAGCTGTTTGGGGTCAAAGAAAGATGGGTAAAAGAAAGATGGAAGAAGAAGATGATATGGCATCTTTAAATGCCCAACCCACTTTTATAAAGGATGTCTTGAAAATCATCCTTTAAAAAAACAGCCTTATTAGGAAGGGCAGCAGAATAAAATAGACATTATTATTGCTGTATGTATATAGGTGACTGTATGACCAATGTGATTCTGCAACCTGTACAATCAGAAAAATGGGAAATTATACCCCATTTGATTCAAATGTATGAATTGTCAAGATCATTGTACTGTCATGTGTAACTAATAAAAAAAGCCTTATTGAGACATAATGGATGAACAATTAAGAGCATGCATTTAAAGTGTAAAATTTGGTAAGCGTTGACATATATTTAAACCTCTGAAACCACTATGGTGATCAAGATGGTGGATATACTCATCACCCTCAAGTGTTCCTTTGTGCTCCTTTGTAATATCTCCTGATCTCAGGGAACCACTGATCTAATTTCTATTGCTGTGTATTGGTTTGCAATTTCTAAAATGTTATATAAATGGTTTTATACATTATATACTCATTTTTGTCCAACTTAATTCACACAATATAATTATTTTGAGGCTTGCTTATATATCAGCAATTAATTCCTTTTTATTCTCCAGTAGTATCTTTCTCAACATTTTTTTAATCCATTCACCTGTTGAGAGACACTTGGAATGACTCTAGTTTGGAGCTGTTACACATAAAGTTACAAAGAACATTCATGTACAAGTCCTTGTATGGATGTATGCCTAAATTTTCCCTGGGTAAATACCAAGAAGTGAAATAGTTGGATCATAAGATAGGTGTATGTTTAACTTTTTATGAAGACAACCAAATCATTTTCTAAGAGGTTGTACCAGTTAACACTCCATCTGAAGAGTATGGGCCCTCAGGTTCCTCCACATCCTACCTGTTTTAGTTAGCTCTTTCATTTTTAGTCACTGCTGTGACTAAAAGATCTGACAAGAAGAATTTTAAGGAGGAAAAGTTTATTTGGGGCTCTCAGTTTCAGAGGTCTCAGTCCATAGACAGCAGGCTCCATTCCTTGGGGCTTGAGGTAAGGGAACACACCATGGAGGAAAAGTGTGGTGGAGGAAAGTGGCTCACATGATGATCAGAAAGCAGAGAGAATCCATCTGCCAGATACAAAATATATGCCCCCAAACTGCACTCCCAACGCCCACCTCCTCCAGCTGGACCATACCTACCTTCATTTATCACTCAGTTAATACAATCAGGGGATTAATTCACTGTTTGGTTTAATGTACTCATGATCCAATCATTTCACCTCTAAGCCTTCTTGCATTGTCTCACACATGAGCTTTTCGGGGACAGGACACTTAATATCTCAACGACAACACTAACCAACACTTGATATTTCCAGGCTTTTTAATTTAGTTGTTCTAACTGGTGTGCAATGATTTCTTACTATGGTTTTAATTTATATAATGATTAAAGATATTGATTATTTTGTGCTTCCTTGCCATTTGTATGTCTTTATAGAAGAAATGTGCACTCATATCTTTTACCCAATTTAATTTAGTTGCTGCAGGGCTGGGGATCAAACCCAGAGCCTTGCACATGCTAGGCAGGTACTCTACCACTGGGCTGGGCTACACCCCAGTCCTTGTACATTTTTAAATTGGCTTATTTTTATTGTTAAGTTTTAAAATTTCTTCTTCATATGTTCTAGATATAAATTCCTTACCAGATAGATGATTTTCAAATATTTTCTCCTGTGGTTGTCTTTTGACTTTCTTTTTTCAATGTAAATTTTTAAAATTTATATATGAAAGCAGAATGCATTACAATTCTTATTACATATATAGAGCACAATTTTTCATATCTCTGGTTGTATACATAGTATATTCACACCAATTCGTGTCTTCATACATGTACTTTGGATAGTAGCTATAATCACATTCCACCATCATTAATTATAAGATCCTTTGAAGATCAAACATTTTTAATCTTGATAAAGTCCAATTTTCCTATTTTTCTGTTGTTACTAGGTTTTTAATGTTGTATCTAAGAAACTATTGCCTAACATCTTCACAAAGATGTTTCTTCTAAGAGTTTTGCAGTTTATTTTACAATCAGCTTGTCAGTTTATAAAATTAGAATTGTATTGAGTCCATAAATCAGTTCGAAGAGAATGGACCACTTAACAATATTGAGTTTTTTGGACCATGGACCATGGCCCTTTCATTTATTTAGGTCTTATTTAATTTCTTTCAGCAATATTTTGTAGTTTTCAGTGATGGGTCCTACATCTTTTGTTAGATTTAGCCCTGAATGGTTCATATTTTTGTCATTAAAATTAAATTTTATATTTTAGAACAGTTTTAGGGTAACAGAAAAGTTAAGAAGATGGTACAGTGATTTCTCATCTACCCCATACCCTGTTTCTTTAATATTTAACATTTCATGCTGGTATTAAAGAATCGTTGTTGATACACTATTATTAAATTGATACATTATTATCAATACACTATTATTCTTTATTCTTACTTTATTTTTTAAATCAAATATCCTTTTTCTGGAATTCAAAAAACAACACCAAAACAGCAAATAACCCAATCAATAAATGGGCTAAGGAGCTGAACAGACATTTCTCAGCAGAAGATATACAATTGTTCAACACATATATGAAAAAGTGTTCAACATCTCTAGTAATTAGAGAAAGGCAAATTAAAACTATTCTAAAAGTTCTTTTCACACTAGTCAGAATGGCAGGTATCAAGAATATAAACAATAGTAAGTGTTGGCGAGGATGTGGGGAAAAGGCACACTCATACACTGCTGGTGGAAATCCATAATGGTGCAACCCATCTGGAAAGCAGTATGGAGATTCCTTAGAAAATTTGGAATGGAACCACCATTTGACCCAGCACAATTCACAATAGCTAAACTGTGGAACCAACTTAGATGCCCTTCAATAGATGAATGGTTAAAGAAAATGTGGTATATATACACAATGAACTATTACTCAGCATTAAAAGAGAATAAAATTATGGCATTTTCAGGTAAATGGATGGAGTTTGAGAATATCATGCTAAGCGAAGTAAGCCAATCCCCCAAAACCAAAGGCTGATCCATAATGGGGGGGCAAGGGAAAAATGGAGGAACTTTGATTGGGCAAAGGGGAGAAAGGAGAGAGGAGGGGATGTGGGGGCAGGAAAGATGGTGAAATGAGATGGACATCATCACCCTAGTTACATGTATGACTGCACATATGGTGCAATGCTTCATCATGTACAATCAGAGAAATGAAAAGTTGTGCTGTAATTATGTACAATGAATCAAAATGCATTCTGCTCTCATATATACCTAATTAGAATAAATAAACTAATTAATTAAAAAATTCCTTTTCTGTTGCAGGATTACATCCAAGACCTCACCTTCCATGTAGTCATCTGGTCTCCTTATGCTCAGCCTGGCAGTGACAGTTTTCTCACACTCTTCTTATTTTCTATCGTCTTAACAATTTTTTTTTTTTAGTTGTAGATAGACCCAATACCTTTATTTTATTTGTTTATTTTTTTATGTGGTATGGGGGGGATTGAACCCATTGCCTCACGCATGCCAGGCAAGGGCTCTACCATTGAGTCACAACCCAGCCCCAATCCCCTTTACAATTTTAAGGAGTACTGGCCAGATACCTAGCAGAACACCCTTTTATTGTAATTTGTCTGATACTTTACTCATGATTAAATTGGGCTAATGTATCTTTGGAAAGAAGACCATAGAGATGAAGTGTCCTTTTATCACATCATACCCTGGGTATATACCAGATTTATGATTATCAGTATTGGTCCTGATTACAGCCTAAGTTAGAGTTTATCAGGATTCTCTACTGTCAAGTCACTTTCTCTCCCTCCTTTTGGAGAGGAGTCACTATGCACAGTCCCAGATTAACAATGGGGGAGGATTTTTGCTCCTCCTTCTTGAGGGCTAAATATTAACATAAATTATTTAGAATACTTCTGTATGGGAGATTTGTTTATTTCTGGTTTATTTATATATTTACTTATATAAGTACTAACGATATTTATTTTATACTTTGGATTCAAATTTAATACTACTTTATCTTGTTGCACAAATTGCTCTAGCTTTGGCCATTAGGAGCCCTTTTAGTTGGCTATCTTATCTCTTTAACATGTTCCTATCAATGTGTACATGTGTGTGTTCCCCCCACAAGTCCTTGCTTTCTGTGCTACAAATGCTCCAGGGCCATCATGTATATATCCTGTTCTAATCCTAGAGTCAGCCTGTTCTCCAAGGAACCCTGATATCTTTTACTGAAGAACCATATTAGAAACTGAGAGCTGGGAGCTAGGTATGCTCATTGTTACTGAGGTGTTCTGTCGCTGCTTCAAAGCCCTCTCAGTTGCCAGAGCAAGGAAATTTGTGCCTGTATATAAAAACCATCTGTATCTATATTAAGCTAAACATGCATTCATACTGGTATTTTCAACTCTGATCCTACTATCATATGAACCATTCTAGCCTCTTCTCATGCTGATCTGTAAACTTCTGCTTTAGCCGTGAGAAACCCAGATCCTACTATCTGCCTTCCATTTACTTAACTGATCGGTTTCGGTAAGATACATGTATACTATCAGAATTTCTAACCTGCATTCCCACTGGATACTCCTTTATTAACTATCTGCTTTGGAGCAGATTCTTTTGCCTTCTGTCTTGTACATTTTACTTTTCCCCAAAGTTACTTAGGTCAGCCTCTTCCCCACCACCCCTTCTCTCAATATGGTCATTTAATACACAGCAGTTAGATTCTATTTTCATAGCCTGAATCCCATCCTGGGATGCAAAATCTTTTTATGATTTTTTTTTTTTAAAAATGAATACTTTGAGGTTTACTCTCTGTGTTGTAAATGTTTTTTACAAATATATAGTATCATGTTTCCACCATTACAGTAGCAAATAAAAGAGTTAAAAAAAAAAATCCCAAGCTCTGTGCTTCACCTATTAAACCTTTTTCCCCCCCTGGAAACCATTGTTTTTTTTTTTAAAGAGATTTATTTAGCTCACAGTTCTGAAAGATACAAGACCAAAATCAGGAAGCCCCCTTGGTTTGGCCTATGGGAGGAAGCCAGAGAACAACCCAGGGCTCAGGGTCAGGCTTGTAAACAACTCTCAGAAGGACTGACTCAGCATCCCAGGAGAACCTTTCCTTTCTAAGAACACACAAAGCTTCCAATACATGAAGCTTTGAGGGATAAATTGCGCCAAACCATAGCATAGGGATAGAGCTAGACAGGATCACAGCCATTTCAGTCATTATGGCCAGTTTGCCCACCAGTTGATCCTGACACACATCCCAAGCCCTAGAGGCCAACAAAGTTGTTAACAATCACAGAAACAAACAAGTTGATTTTTTTTTTAATCATCTCTATCATTTTGCCCACAGAAGATCATATAGCTGGAATCATAGAGTATGTAGCCTTTCCAAATAGTGTCTTTTACTTAGCAATATATATCTAGGTTTTTACCACATTACTTTATTGCTTGAGAGCTCATATTTTTAACCACTAAATAAAATTGGATTGTATGGACATACCATGGTATGTTTACTCATCTATCTACTAAAGGTATCTTGGTTGCTTCCAATTTGGGGAAATACAAGATACTATAAATACTCACCTTGAGGTTTTTGTGTAGACAAATGTTTTTTAAAATAATTGTGTAAATACCTAGGACTCTAATTGCTTGATTGTATGGTAAGAGTACATTTCATTCTATGAAGGTAATAAACTATCTTCCAAATAGCCATTCCATTTTGTATTCCCACCAGCAATGAATGAGGGCTCCTTTTGTCTTGTAGCTTTAGCAGTTGGCAAGGACAGTTTTTCATTTTCAGTCTTCCTAATAGGAGTGTAGTGGTATCACATTTTTGTTCTAATTTGGAATTCCCTGATGATACATGATTTTTTTTTCAATATGCTTATTTTCCTGCTATATATTTACCTTGGTAAGCTGTCTATTATATCTATCACCCATTTTTTAAATTCTCTTCTTTTAGCTGTAGTTGGACACAATACCTTTATTTTATTTATTTTTATGTGATGCTGAGGATCAAACTCAGTGCCTCACACGTGCTAGGTGAGTGCTCTACCAGTGAACCACAACGTCAGCCCCTATTGCTCACTTTTTAATTGGGATGTTTATCTTGAGTTTTAAAAGTTCTTTGTATATTTTGAACACAAATCCTTTGTCATATATCTATTTTCCCTCCAGTCTGTGGCTTGTCCTCATTTTCTTAACAATGCTTTTTAACAGAGCAGAAAATTTTATTGTGATGAAGTCTAATATAACAATTTTTTTATGGGTCATGCTAAGGGCTAAGGTCCCTAAGGGCTGGGATTGTGACTGTGGTAGAGTGCTTGCCTAGCATGTGTGAGACACTGGGTTCAATTCTCAGCACCACATGCAAATAAATAAATAAAATAAAAAATAATTTCATTAACATCTAATAAAAAAAACTTACCTCTATTCCCAAGGTCACTCATCTAGATTTTCCCCTATATTTTCTCTTGAAAGTTTTATAGGTTTGCATTTTATATTTAGATCTGTGGTTCATTGTGACTTAGTTTTTGTGACTGGTGTAAATCTGTCTAGATTCTGTTTTTTTTAATACATGGATGTCCAATTGTTCCATCACTGTTTTTTGTTGTTGTTGTTTGATTTTTTTTGTTTAAAGACTAAGTTTTTGTTTTTTTAAATTAAATTAGCTTTGCTCCTTTGATACAGATCTGTTGACAATATTTATGTAGGTCTGTTTCTGGGCTCTCCCTTCTGTTCTGTTGACCCATTTGTCTATTTTTTCACTCATAGCACATTGTCTCAGTTATGGTAGCCTTATGGTAAGCCTTAAAATCAGGTAGTATGAGTTTTCTAACTGTTCTTCAATGTTGTGTTGGCTATTACGAGGTCTTTTGCCTTTACATATTAACTTTAGAATCAGTTTCTCAATATCTACAAAATAACTTGGTGAGATTTTGATTTTGATTTCATTGAATTTATAGTTCAAGTCAGGAAGAATTGGCATTTTAACTTTATTGAGTTTTACAATCTATGAACACAGAACACTTTCCCATCTATTTAGACCTTTGATTTTTTAAGTTATTCAATTATCCACGTAGTTTTGGGGCACATAGATCATATATATATATATATATATATATATATATATATATTTTTTTTTTTTTTTTTTTTGTACCAGGGATTGAACCCAGGGGTGCTGAACCACTGAGCCAAATCCTCAGCCCTTTATATATATATATATATATATATATATATATATATATATTTTTTTTTTTTTTTTTTTTTTTTTTTTTCTTTTGAGATAAGGTCTCACTAAGTTAAGTTACTTAGGACCTTGATAATTTGCTGAGGCTGGCTTTGAACTCCTGATCCTCCTGCCTCAGCCTCCTTATAGGCATGTGCCACTGTGCCTGGCTTGTATTTTTTGTTTGTTTGTTATTGTTTTTTATATTTAAAACTAAGGATTTCATGTTTTGAGTGCCATCAAAAATGATGTCCTGTATTTCAAATTCCAATTATTTCTTTGCTCAGTAAGCATTGTGGTATAGTGGTGGGCATAGCTGCCTTCCAATTATTCCTTGCTGGTATGATTTTTGTGTCCTACCTTTGCTTTTTATGATTTTGGAGTTCCAGAATTCCCTTGGGAATACCCAATGACCTAATTTACTTACTTCCAGGAATTTTTGATTTTGTCAATTCTCTGGGATTGTCTACACAGAATACCATGTTACTGGTGAAGAAGGACAGTATAATTTTCTTTTCTCCAATCTGTATACCATTTCTTCCTCTTTCCTCCCTCCCTTCCTTCTCTTTTTTCCTTATCAATGGCACTAGCTGAGATTTCCAGGGTTATGTATGGGAGTCATGAGAGAAAACACATCCTTGCCTTGTTCTCAGTCTTAGCAGGAAAATGTCCAGTTTTTCACCATGAAGTATAATGTTTGTTGTAGGATTTCATAGGTATTCATTGTAATTTATCTTTATTTCTTGTAAATTTCCTCCCCCCCCCCCCCCCAGTTTGCTGAGAGATTGTGTCATGAAAATGTGCTGATTTTCCCAAATGCATTTTTTGGCACTCTTACAGTTTGTATTTTAAATGTCCCCTAAATATCCACCTGTTAAAGAGACTTGATCCCCAGCCCCTGGCAGTATTGGAAAGTGGTGGAACCTTTAAGAGGTGGGGCCAAGTGCGAGGAAGTTAGGTCATTGGGTATTTCCCAGAAGGCAATTGTGGGACTCTAGTCTCTGCCTCTTCTTCTCTTACATTTTTTGGCTGCTTTGAGGAGAGCAAATTTGCTCTACTATGTACTTCCCACCATGACATGCTGGCTTTGTCAAAGAATTAAAAGTGATGGAGTCATGTAATCATGAACTGAAATCTCCAAAACTGCAAGTCCAAATAAACATTTCCTCTTTTTAAGTTGATTTATATAGAATAGAAAGTTGACTAAAATATACATCAGTTGATAAGATCATGGAGATTTTTTTTAATGTGCTGGTGGTGGATTACATTAATTCTTTTTCTAACAATAATTTCTTTTTTGAATATTGAATCAATCTTGCATATCTGGAATAAATTTTATATGGTCATAGTATATATTTTTTACTAAATGTTGTTGTATTCAATTTGCTAATATTCTATTGAGGTTTTTTTTTTTTTTACATTTGGTCTCTTGAGAAATATTTTTCTTTACTTTTTTTCTTCTTGTGATAGCTTTGACTGATTTCAAAATCAGAGTAAATCTAGCTTTATAGAATAAATTCTAAAGAATTAATGGAAGAGACTGAAGAACTGGTATCAATTTTTTCTTAAAATTTGGTAGAATTCATTCGTGAAACCATCTATTGTTGGTGTTTATTTTTTGGAGACTACAAGTTATTGATTAAGTGTTTTTAACAAATATACACATATTCAGATTATACTTATAATATGAATTATATTCTTTTGCTTCTTTAAAGGAATTTGTTGGTTGTGTTCATTTCATTGAATTTTCCTATTTTGTGAGTGTAGAGTTGTTCATAGTATTTCTTGAGTTGTATTTTTTATTCTTTAGTAAAAAATATATAACAATTCATCTTGAGACATTTTCTTTGACTCATGTGTTGCTTAAAAGTGTGTGTTGTTTATTCTCTATGTATTTGAAGATTTTCCAAACATCTCTCTATTATTGATTCTAATTTTAGTCCATTGTGGGCTGAGGATAGTCTTTATATGATTTCTATACTTTAAAATTGTTAAGATATATTTTTTGGCTCCAAATGTGGTCTGTTTTGGTAACTGTTCCACATAAGCCTAAGAAGAATTGAATTCTGCTCTTGTTAGTGGAGTATTCCATAAATGTCAATTTTAGAAGCTGATTGATTGTGCTGTTCAGGTCAACTATATTCTTGCTAATTTTCTGCTTGCTTGATCTATCAATTGCCGAAAGAGAGGTGTTGAAGTCTCCAACTGTAAGAGTGGCTTTGTCTATTTCTCCTTATAGTTCTTTAAGTTTTTGCCTTATGTATTTTAAAGATATTATTTATTTATTTACTTATTTTGCTATACTGGGGATTGAACCCAAGGGTGCTCTGCCACTGAGCTATCCTCCAGTTCTTTTTAATATTTTACTTTGAGACAGAGTCTTGCTAAATTTCTAAGGGCTGTCCTAGCGCTTGTGGTCTTCCTGCCTCAGGTTCCCAAATAGCTGGAATTACAAGCATGTGCCACCATGCTTGGCTCACAGTAAAGATTATTATAGCTTCTTGGAGACTTGACCTTTTTACTATGATGTAATGCTTCTTTTTATGCCTGATAATTTTTGTTTTCTTGGTCTAAAATTAACATGACTCTATCTCTCTTTGATTAGTGTTAGTTGAAAACATATATTGCAAATTCCAGGGTAACTACTAAAAATTGTTTTAAAAAAGAGTTATACTTGATATGTTGAGAAGAGATAAAATAGAATCACATGAAATGCTTAATCAACCAGAGAAGATAGAAAAAGAGGGAACAAAAAGAAAAATAACTGCAACAAAAAGAAAAGTTCTAAATATGGTAGACAGATATTCAATGATATCAGTGATCACTTTAATTATGAACTTATGTGTTCTGTGAATTTGGCTTGGAATTGGACTGTCTGGTGTTTCCTATGGATGTAGGTGCCAAAGGCTTCAAAATCTTCTACTGTCCCTTTTTTTTTCTTCTTTGTCTCTCTTGTTGTTTTGGGCTTTTCTAAGAACTATTCTTCAAATAGAGTCTGTGCATTTTAGCCCTTTCATCTGTAATCCACTCTTATGCTTTTTATTAGAACCCCACTATTGTGACAGTGTTTGGGAGAGAGGAAGCACTCTATCATCTTATGATTAAATCTCAGTATTTTATCTGCCTCTGGGCTATGACCTCAACAAGTCTTTCTCAGCCCATCTTCCCCCCGCTTTTTCCAGTTTTAGGTGAGAATGGAAAGTTAGAGGGGGCAGAAGTTGGATAAACGCTGTCTCCCTTAAGTGAAGGTTCCAGTAAAATCAAATGTGGGGAGTAGGTCTTTGGTATGCAGAACACTCTGGGTATATTTCAAATGGTTATTTTTTCCCCCTCCTGTAGTCTCAGAACATATTTCTTGATTCTTTTTCATAATAACTGGGTAAGATTTATAGAGGTAAAACTTACATCCTAAGACTATGGCCTCCAGAGTTTCTCTTTGTTGTACTAGTATACATTCAACCCATAGGAGCTCATCAAAATTATAATCTAAGTGGTCTTACAACTTTGTGGTTCTAGTTGCTTCTGTTCTAGGTAAACATATGCCAACATTACTTTGTGTATCTGTCTCTACAGATTTTGGATGACATCTTTTCCTATAACCTCAATTTCTTGATGAGCCCAGGAAAGAATTACTGATTTTCAAATTCTTTCAGTCTTTTTCTTATTGTAAGGATGGGAGTGATAACATCCAAATTCTTTATATGTTGGAGATAAAACCAGAAGTTCTGTATTTTATAGTTTTTTTAATGTTCATGTAGTAGCATTTTTTTTAAAAAAATTTCAATTTCTGATTGTTGCTAGTATATAGAAATACAATCAAGATTTCTAATTTGATCTTGTAACTTTGCTAAACACACTTATTAGTTTTAGTAACTTTTATGTAAAGTCCTTAAATTTTAGACACAGTCATGTTTAAGGTAAATAAAGATAATTATACTTCTTTTCCAATCTGGATGAATTATAATTCTTTTTCTTGTCATATTGCACTAACTAAATCCTCCAGTGTAATGTTGAATACAGTGGTAAAAGCAGATATCTTTGTGTTATTTGTATATTATGGGGAAAACATTCAGTCTTTCATCATTAAGTATGACCTTAGTTATAGGGTCTTCATAGGTGCATTTTATCAGGATTAAGAAATTTACTTCTTTCTCTTTGTGGTGTGTGTGCTACCAGAGATTGAACCCAGTGGTGCTTAACCACTGAGAAAAATTCCCAGCTTTTTAAATTTTTTACCTTTAAAAAGGACCTCATTAAGTTGCCCAAAGTGGCTTCAAAGTAGTTAGACTTTGTGGCATCCTTGGTAGTTAGACTTTGTTTTCTCTGGCTATTGTAATATCAAAAACTAGGTTTAAAACAATAGAAACTTATTTTTCAGTTCCGGAGTGTAGAAATCTGAAACCAAATTGTTGGCAGGGCCATGTCCTCTCTCCGAGATTCTGGGTAGAATCCTTACCTGCCTGTTCTTTGTCCCTTTCTTATAAGGACACCAATCATATTGAATTAAGGGCCAAACTTACTGCAGTATGACCTTTATTTAACTTAATTAGCTGCATCTTCATTTTCCCTATTTCTAAAGAAGTTCACATTCTGAGTACTAAAGGTTAGAACTTCAACACATATTTTGGGGAACATAATTCAACCCATAACTCTATGTTTTGTTTTTTCAGTGCTAGGTTTTACTGGAGGGATGCTTTACTACTGAGCTATATCCCCAGCCTTTTTAAATTTTATTTTATTTTGAGACAGGGACTTGCTAACTTGCTAAGGGTGACCTTGAACTTGCTATCCTCTTGCCTCAGTCTCCTGAGCAGCTGGGCTCACATGCAAGTGCTAATGTGCCTGACTCCATGACAGTTTTTATTTCTAGTTTGATGAGAGTTTTTATTAGAAATGCATATTGGCTGAGTGCTGTGGTGCATGCCTGTAATCCCAGTGGCTCAAGAGGCTGAGACAGGAGGATTTTGAGTTCAAAGCCAGCCTCAGGCGAGGCACTAAGCAATTCAATGAGACCCTGACTCTAAATAAAACACAAAATAGGGTTGTGGATGTTGGCTCAATGGTTGAGTGCCCCTGAGTTCAATCCTTGGTACCTTACCAGAAAAGAAATGGAGATGGATTTTACCAATTTTTCTTTGTTTGCTAAAATGGTCATTTATTTTTCTTTATTAATTTATATGAGGATAAATTATATTAATTTATATTTTAATATTAAATCAATATTACATTCTTGGTATTTTTGGTATTAGACCTTGATTATAATGTGTTATCTTTTCATTAGGTGATAAGAGTTGCTACAATTTCATTCACAAATTTTTCTGTTAATGATGAATATTGATCTGCAGTTGACTTATAATCTTTATACATGTTTTTTTCTATCATGTTAATGCAAGTTTCACAGAATGTTTGGGAAGTATTCTTTTGTGTGTGTGTGTGGTATTAGGGATTGAACCCAAGGTCTCATTCTTGCTAGACAAGTGCTCTACCACTAAGCTTCATCTCCATCCCTTTTTATTTGAGACAGGGTCTTGCTAACTTGCTCAGGTTGGCCTCCAACTTGCGATCCTGCTACCTCAGCCCCCAGAGTAGCTGGGATTATAGGCATGCATAACTGTGCCTACCTCCTCCTTTTCAATTCTATGGAATAGTTTTAGTAGAATTGGTATTATTTCTTCTTTAAATTGTTGATAGAATTCACAAGTGGAACAATTTGGGCCTGCTATAATTTGTTACTGCTTATTTTTTGTTGACTTTTTGGTAGGAAGATTCTTAATAGATATCCATGTCTTTAACAGATGTAGAGATTTTTAGAATTTTCATTACATTTGGTAATTGTGCCCTTCAACACATTTGTTCATCTAATCAAGTTGTTGAATATTTTGGCATAAAGATGTTAAAAACATTCCCTTCATAACGTGGCTACCTGTCTCACTCTTTCCCCTTGAGTACTCTTCCTGCCAATTCTGAGTGTCTTGGTATCCCTGGATTCTTGCTCCATCTCTTCAATATGAGAGTCTGCCTGGGTTCCTGCTCTTTGCACCAAAGCTTAGAAGCTCTCTCAACACCACCACAGCACTCATTCCATTTTTTTCCCTCTCCTTTGAGGACCACTGACCTTTCCTGCTTGATCTCCAGTGCCTTAAAGTCTTTTGTTTCATAATTTTAGCCAGTTTTTCGGTTGTTTCAGGAAGGAGAGTGAATCTGATCCTTGGTACTCCATGTTGGTCAGAAACAGAAGTCTCAGTTGGTTTTCAATACCTTAGAAAAAACAGCCCCCACTTAAACATCATGGGCTCAGATGAAACTTGGCCTTTTCAAGTATCTCTGCCAATAGTTTTCACACGTCAATGTTTTACAGAATCATCAGGGAAACCTAATAAACATGCATACTCCTGTGTCCCACTCCAAGAAGTTCTGGTTGCATTGCTCTGGGATGAATCCAGAAAAATGGCAATGGTTTTTGTCAGTAATACTGACAATGGTGGTCTGAGGACCATACAAAAAAGAATCATTGCAGCTATTTTACATACTATTTCTTTCTTTTTTTTCTTTCTGGTACCAGTATGAATCCAGGGATACTTAACCACTGAGCCTCA
The DNA here is from genome assembly GCF_047511675.1 of Marmota flaviventris. Classification (NCBI taxonomy): domain Eukaryota; kingdom Metazoa; phylum Chordata; class Mammalia; order Rodentia; family Sciuridae; genus Marmota; species Marmota flaviventris. The sequence goes on along the minus strand of NC_092511.1, from coordinate 54,491,340 downwards.
TTCCCCAGCCCTCTTTATATTTTATTTAGAGACAGGGTCTCACTAAATTGCTTAGGTTCTCACTAAGTTGCTGAGGCTGGCTTTGAATTCATAATCCTCCTGCCTCAGCCTCCAGAGCTGCTGGGATTACAAGTATGTACCATTGCGCCTGGCTGGACCTTACTTGTAAAGCCAACCTGTCTGTTGTAAAACCTTCGCCGACTTTCTCCTTTGGTTTACACTTGTCTCCATCCCCCACCTCTTTATATCTCTGTGTGCTCTTGTGTCTTGTAACTACTTATGTGTTTATCTCCATCCCTGGACTGTGAGCTTCCTAAGTGATGCTTGGTAAATTGGTTTATCTATTTTTGGAATAGGTAAATAAATAATTGGATGAGGACAAAGGCTTTAAATAAAGTTTGGAGTTTGTGACCCTTGATTTTTCCCTTCACAGTATTCTTACAGTCTAGTCTTCTCAATACTCCCAGCAGATGCTGGACACAAATGCAGACTCACGGAGCCAATGTGGACTTGTTCAGTTGGGCTCTGGGTTCCATGTTGGGACTAATTTGCGGCATAATATAAAGCAATAGTTCCAAAATCTGGCTGCTAATTAGAATTGCATGAGGGGCTTTTCACAGCACAAAATCTGGGACTCCCACCTCCAAATGTTCTGACCACTTCAGCATGAGAGAGAGAGAACATGAATTCATATGTTTTTTTAGCCCCCAGGTGATTCATATGATTAATCATTCAGATTTGAGGATAACAGGTTTAGGGTTATTCTAACCCAGGGTGTAGGCCAAAATGTTTTTTTAAAAAAATTAAAGTTCACATGACTTGTTCCCAGCCCCAGGGTATCTGATTCAGAAGTTTTGGGATGAATCCTTGTGTGTGTGATTCTGCTATGAGATCTTGGTTAAGAACCAGCCTTATAAAATTTGGTCAATGATGTTAATAAATGAAGGTTTGGTTTCTCTCCCTTCCTTTGAGATAAATCTTATACAAATTTAATTCTGGGATTGATTGCTCTGCTGCTCCTACTTCTATTTACTTAAGGTTACTCTAGCAGAATTGAAAAGATTCAAAAACTATTTTCTCTTCCTCCTATCCTGATGCTCTTTAGTCAGGTACCTGCCTAGCTAAGCTGCTTAATTAAACTTTCTAGTTAAAATGTCAACAATTTGGCTACAACAGAGAGAGGAGCTAATGGGGGAAAAATGGGGTTTTCTTTTACTTTCACCAAAATCAAGCAGACTCTTCTAGTTTTCCACCATCACCTTCTTTAAAGCTCTCTGAGATGCCATAGCAGAGCAGTCAGAGGGGACTGGTGGTCTGGGCAGCAGCAGGGAGGGGGGAAAGCAGTGGGAACAGCTGAAGTATGTGTGGGAACATCAGTGAGGCTCATTCTACCTGATTACAAACATGTCCAGGTCTGCCCGGCGCTCACACATGCCATGTAATCCGGTTCACTCTGGATGTCAAGGAATCCAGGTAAAATGTGGCAGAAAGCAGGTGGAGTCCCTCCTTCCCTTTTGTGGGGGAGAATCTCTTCCCTCTGCTTGGTGGGAACCTCCACGAGGTGATCGCTTCCTTGCTTTACGTGGTGTCAAGGCCACGATCATGTTTTACGTCAATGGAATTACTCACCTTCCAAATATATGGATAGGCTTGACAGCTTAACAGCTAATAACTGCCTCACTATTATTTTGTGAGAGGTAATCATTTTGAGGAGTTTTGCCAGCTGCTTTGAGAAAGGGAGGGAAATACCCTGGCTATAAGCAGTCAGGCTCTGACTCGCTGTCCCAAGCTGGGGAGTGGGGGGTGGGAAAACATTGGACCGATGGTCTGGGTCAGTTCCCTGCTTCAGTCAAGTGGACCTTAAATAAAAGAGCCTACATATAGGGCACCAGCAGTTTTTAATTCTTTTTCTTTCTCCTTGATTGTTCAGAACCAGGACACTTCGAGACAGGCAAGGTGTTTGTCCCGAGCTGCTCAAAGCCAGCAGGTTCTGAACTGTTTGCATGTCATGTAACAATTCATCATCTGCGTTTTTAAAGGACTCCTACTTACAAGGTGCCAAAATAGCACTAGAGAGACTGGAAAAGGTTCCCATAGGAAACTGACAAGTGAGCTTCCTATGTAGTTCTACCTGTAAGAGGAGCCTTGTTCAGAAGAACTGAAAAGTAACTTTGTGATGAAAGACTTTACTCTCCGCTGATAGGATGACTCCCGGAGAGTCACCGTGACTGGCTACTTCTCCTTCCTGTTGTACTGGAAAGTGGCAGTTATCAAAGGGATTCTTTTGCCAATGTTAGTGGATCAAATGCTCAGTTTCAAATTAAGAGATGCTTCCCCCCCCCACCCCCGTTCTTTTTTTCATTTAAATGTTCTTGCTTCTTAAAGCACTAATAATAGCGGAGAAAAGGACAGTAAGTGATTGCATATGGAAAATGAAAATGCTCGCTAATTTCAGTCTGAAAGGTCAGGGGTTCAAATAATTATGCTTGCATAAGTGGTCTCCAGCCCTTCACTTTGAGTTTAGGTGACATTTCTATTTCAGAACTTTATTTCAGATCCCACGCGTACTTTATGTCAAACAGATATTATCCGTGTGTCTAAAGGAAATATCCTCTAGAAAAAATGCAGATGCACACTGTTAAAACATGCAGGGATTTTCTTCTTTTGAGAAAAAACACAAATTGTGCTGTAAAACAGTATTTGTATGAAAAAACAAATTTCCTATTAGAGAACCTTCAGATTGGTTATTGTATTGGAAAATCACAGGAGTATAATAATCTTTGTTCATGTGCTTTTTGCTTGTTGGAAACTATGGCTGAGATCTTGAATAAAGGGACTGGCTGGTGATATTGGAGACTTTACTGGTACTCTGTACACTTTTGTGACTTTGACTCAGAGCTGAGCATTCACCATTTCACCATGATAATATGTTGCTCAGTGTCCATAGGGATGGATTCCAGGACCCCCATGGATACCCAAATCCTCGGATGCTCAAGTCCCTTATATAAAATTGCTTAGTATTTGCATATAATTACACATATCCTCTCACATACTTAAAATCATCCCTAGATTACTTATAATACCGAATCCGATGTAAACATCATGTAAATAGTTATTACACTGGATTGCTGAGGAAATGCTGACAAGGAAATTTTTGTATGTGTTTAGCACAGACACTATTCTTTTTATCCAAGATTTTCAACATGAGATTGGTTAGATCCATGGATTGTAGAACCCACAAATATGGAGGGAGGATTACATTTACATTTCTGAAGAATCATTTTCATTTAAGGATATCATACAATTTGTAGTCTCACTGTAGACTTACGTCAACATTTGAGATGAAGACTGCAAAATCTGCTTTCAGCAATTATGACTTTTGTTTTGCTTTTTTAAGATGAACCCAGTGGAAAACCAGGGTTTATTTTAATACTTTTCCTTCTTGCCTATAAAACAACTAAGCAGCAGCATTTTTCAAATATACCAGTTGGTCATCTCTAAATGTCTATTGACTTCCAGATCCATCAGCTCTCACTGATAAATGCTGATCGCCCCACAAGCTTGACGGACAGGATTAAATGTCATCTCTCTAAGGACTGATCAGAAGAGTAATCACTGTATGGTATTCATATTTTTTCTTTACCTATAATTTCATTGAATATAAATACTGAACAGTGATACGAGTAATGGTAATTTTGGATATTTAATATGGCATTTTCCATCAATAAAATGTTTTATCACCATTACATAGTTAACCTCCTAACACCATTGTGAACTAATTACTTCAGTGGGGTTCATATTCTATATTACTCAAAGGAATTTTCCTACCATATCTATTGTATAATCAAGAAATATACTGATGTACTGCTCTTTAAAAAAATATACAATTTAATACAAAAGCCACATCTCATCTCCTGCCCCCAGTATGTCCCTTTTCATTGAATAGTCTAATAAACTGAAAAGAGCATTCTATTTGGGCTGAAACCCTCATTTTGAAGGCATAATATCTCTCTCTCCGCATTTGTGACTGTGTAACTTTTAGTAAAACACTTCAGTCTTCCGCTCCTCAGTTTTTCCATCTGTAAAGTGGTGATATTGCATCTTACTTGCTTTGATAGTGCCATAAAGAGATCAAGTAAAAATGCTAATAATTAATATAAAATCCTATAATTACTATAAAAATATAGCTAAAAGGAGAGAGTGGTTGCTCCTTCCCCTTTCTTTCAGTTGTTTTTTTTCTGATCTTCAGCTATTCACAAATCATTTTCATGATTAGTGCCATTATCTTGGCCTCCCTGAGCTATTGGTCACAAATTTCCTTTAACTGTTCAAAATATAAATACATTCATTTTAAAGGGGAATTTAATGTCATGATGATAAATGGGATTTCAATACCATTGCTATACATAGAAGGTAATAATAAAAGTAAATAAAATAAAAATAAATAATACACAAAGTTGTGTGCATTGATTGCTTCTTTTTTTTTTTCTTTTGGTGTGTGTGGGGGACTAGGGATTGAACCCAGGAGTACTTAACCACTGAGCTACATCCTAAGCCCACCCCCCTTTTTTTTTGTATTTAGGGACAAAGTCTCACTGAGTTGCTGAGATTGGCTTTGAACTCCTGATCCTCCTGCCTCAGCCTCCGAGCCACTGGGATTGCAGGCATGTGCACCGCGATTTGAGCTCTGGTTTGGGTGCTGCGGATGGTCATTGTGGGATTTGCCCATATAAGTGATTCTGTGCGGGGGCAGGGGACCCGCCGACCCTGAACCTGATGCTTAGCCTTGCCTGCTTCAACTTCTCAGTCCTGGTTGTCTGGCCCTCACGGTGACGAATTGGAAGCCACCGGTTTGTGGCTCCAGGGGAGCTGGCAAGGAGAGGTCGATGGCCAATTAGGCTTCTTCTCTTTCCTTATACATAAGGGATACTTTTGTAGCGTCTGCTCAATTGGAATGTGTGACTAACTGCCAAAGAGGGTCACAAGAGTAAAATAAGAGACGCTGTTAATGCTTAGCCAATAAATAGAGCATTTTATTGGATCCGTGTCTGTGAGGCGGACTGCACTCTATTTTGAAAAACAGCGGCTGGTTTGCTGTCCTTTATGTTGTAAAAAGTAAAAGACTTGTTTGACTTCCAAAGTGCAGCTTTGAAATTTCAGAGTGCTGATACATCTCTAAGCCACGCAGCCACTGTGTGTCTGTTTCTATGAGGAGTAAACCTAAGAGGGAAAGTTTCCATTTAGGGTTCCATCTAGAACTTGATGGGGACAGAAAGTATTTCGTCCTCCAAATGGGAAGGGTCTTTGTCCTCCTTCTGGGGGATTGCTGGAGTAGGCTGGGGTTATACACTCAGCCCAATTGAACATGCTTACAGAGAGGAAATCTGCCATAAAACCATAGAAAAAATGTCTAATATATATTAAATATACACCTATACTACGTCTGTTATTTTTACACCACAAGTACTTCAAAACCCTGGAAAATTAAAAGTGAGTTGAAGCTCAGACTTGAGCAAGATTTTTCAAAGAATTAGAAATACTTTCACGTGTTATCTTATTGAATTTCTACAGTTATATGTTGGAAAGGGAAAAAAGATGTCATCATTCTTGCTAAAAACAGATGTTATAATTCTTTTTTAAACATAGATAAAACTAAGGTCCAGAGATGTAAAGCCACATTCCACAGAGTGTGGATTAGAGCATGATGTTTGATCTGCCCAAAGTTAAGCTTTTATTTAAGAAATTATCCTTAAATAGGGTCAGCTGCTCTTCTGTTGATTATCCTAGATTCCCTGTAAGCCCTGGGTATCCCTGCTACCTTTCTTGTGATTTCAGTAGGTTTTACTTCATCCAGGTGAGGATTTTTTTTTATCAATTTAAATACCTGTATGATTTTGGACTTGTTGAAGTTACCTCCTGGAAATTATCTCAATAATAAGAATGAAGAGTGCAATATCAATGCTAATGATATCAAATATTTCAAACTTAAAGATGTGTAATATTTTGCAATTTGTAATCCTAAAGCTCATGTAATATTTCTCAAAAATGCAAGGAGATTTCTGTGGATCAGTGGGGTGCAGTGGTCAGGAATTTAAATAGAGCTCTGGTAATAAATGAAGACCCATCTGCAAATGTTATACACTGGATATGTATATTTGAAAGACCATGGATTCTCTTAAATTTTCTTTATTAACTTTTTGAAAATGTGGCTCACTCAAGTAATTATATTCATGACTAGTTTGATGCAGTTATATATTATGAAAAAAAGAATGTTTTGCATTTCCAACACTTTCATTACTTTCTTCAAGCCATTTTTAAAGGAAAATAATAATATGCTTTAAGTTCTGTTTCACTGCACATAGACTAGAAACCCTTGAGAGTCCATTATTAGTATGCATTAAAAATTCATTGATGAAAGTTTTAAATTCCTTAAAATCATTTGAAATGCCAACAGGCAATTCTCCATTACATTGCCATCGATTATAAGAATTCTAAAAATTATTTCCTTGACATCTGCCTGCCTAAAATTACATCCATTGGGCTCAAGAAGCACGAATTAATTATTCTTGTTTTCAGGGATGGAGCTGCAAATGCTTTGAAAAGAAATTGGCCCAATGTACTAGGCACATTACTAATTCAGAAGTAGAATAAAAATCAGACTCTACATTATGAAAACAAATCCATAAGCACAGGGAACATCAATTTCGGCTTTCTTTGCTAGTTATATTTAGCTCCATTTCTTTCTTGCTATTATCATCTGCAAGCATATCCTGGGCTGGCTGAAATCTATTTTGCTTTCCTAATGAACTTATATAACATCTTTCCATAAGATATTAATTCTCTTGTATTCAGACATGTCTCTGAGGCCACATAAAACCACAAGACAATGGAAATGATAAACTTTGATTGTAAGGCCTGATTGTTATTATTCATGATTGAGCTGAGAAATCTATTGGAGTTAAAATCACATGTAAAAATTCGAAAAGAAATGTTTAGATAAAGTTGAAGGAAACGAGAATTATTATAAAATTATGAAGCCTATTAGCAATATAGTTTTAAGCTTGATAAATAATGCAAACAAAGAACTAAGACAATAATTAATCCAAGAGTGGAGTGCTCTAGCTATATTTGAAGAATGTAGATTCTGTGGAATTGTTCCTCTTTAATCAGAAAGCTTGAAATGATTCTCAATTTATCATACAGAATTTGTAAAGAGATGATTGATTTCATTGTTTAAATTCAGCTTTATTGCTTCACAAAAATTCTCATAAATGATCTCGTATAATAATTTCTTTCTCAAGTAAGATACTAATTAATTTCAATTAAATATATGTAAAAGAAGATATATTTTGAAAAATGCGTCTCCCTTGCCATTTGTTAATATATTGAAAAAGTGTAAACCTTGAAACATTTAGCATTGAAAATATTCATTTTTGGTAATTTCTCAAGGGGGTAATTTATTAAAAGAGAGGCTTTTAACATTAGCTAAAAGCAGCCCTGTAAATCATGGGTGTCATCAAACTGCTTCATCACTTCATTAATTTAAAAGATTATTATATGCGTAACTGACATAATTTTGAACAATGTTACATGGTTAATTTATTAATGTAAAAAAGCAGAAATGACACGCTGACTTGATTTATTTTTGTAATTGTATAATTTTAGAATTTTTGCCTATGACTTTCACTAACAGAAAAAATGATTCAGTGTCTCATTGGTAATTTTATTGAGGTCTCTTCCTCTGCTAATGCTTTGCCCATAGTAATGTCTTCTGGTCACTTAATTTTAACATATATTTCAAAGAGTGGAAGACAAAGGAGTAAAGCCCAGTGGTCAAAGATAGGATACCTACCTTTCATAATAATTTTGAGATTCTAATTTGAAAAAAAAAATGTTTGGAGCTTTTTGGAGACTGTCATATTATTTAAAGTAGTATAATTTTAATTACATATAATTATAAATTACTTCTGCTTTATTTTATAATACTCTCTCTTATAAACAACTAAGAAAATTGTCTCAGAGACTGCACTGTAATGATCTGATTAAATGATTCTTTTTCTTTTGTAATTATAATTGGTAAGCTTCCTTTGTATTTTGAAAGCCTAAGGAAGTAAAAGAAGTGTGCGGTTAAATTTTATCTAGGCTGAGAAATGAAAATTTCCCCCAGTTTGTTTCTAAATCTGGAGCATATAATATATATGTAACTTTTTTCTGTGTTTTTTTTTGTAATTATGAAATAGCAATTCTGAGAATTTATATTAAATTTATTTTATAGTTGTTTGTAATAATAATTTTTGAAATATGTACTTGGAAAGCATATGGTTATATTTTTGTTTAAGTCTTAGTCACAAAGCAGCAATAATACAGGTCTTAGAGAATCTTCTGCCTACTGCTAAATTTCTAAAGCGCTTTTTAAGCTACAAAATAGAGATTGGTACAGAGGTCATAAAACCTGTATTTCAACTTTATAGCACTGAATTTCCCAAATGAAATGCACCCATCAACTTAATTCATAAACTGAGATACAATCAAATTAGTGACTGTAGGGAGTGTTTCACATCTGTATAGGTGTGTACACAAATGAGGGGGGAAAAAACCCCAAGAAAATGGTACACACAATTTTCTGCATTCTGCTTAACGCACATATATAAATTCTATCTTGAAGTCTTTTATTTAGCAAATTTCTTAAATTATAGTGTAATCTGTTTCTGTGTTTTGAAATCTCAGTTTGCAATTTTCTGCTCAAAAGGATTATATATAACATGGTTTTAGATAGAAATTTACAAGAGCATATAATGGAAAATAGAAGTTCTGCATAGCATTTAAAGCAGTCTAATATCACTACTTACCCCAGCGTTTTTTCTACTGATGTTGAAGCTGGAGTGTACTTTACAGTATCTTCCTTAGATTGAAGCTGCTAATTACCCTAATAGGCAGCCTCCGTGGATGGTAATAATTTATTCAATGAATCATTGTAAGCACTATAATCGGCACACGACCAGCATCTTCTACCGTGAAGTTTCTCAAGTTATCCCGAAGAAAGATCTTCTAACAAGTTTAGATGACCAGGGAGAGCTTTCTGTTCATCTAGAAAAACTTCTAGTACCTATTTTTTACATTCAGTTTTGATGTGTCTCTGAACCTACAAGGCAAAATAAGTTTAAAAAAATCCATCAAATATTTCCTTGAATTAATTCAGCACTGGATTATCTTAACTTGCTGATTTTTTTTTTTACAAATGCAGTGAGAAATAGGAAATGAATAGTTTTAAAATACATTAGAGACAGAATAGGTTAGACGTATTTTTCACAAACATTGGTGGCCCTTGACAAACTGTCTCACCCACGTAAGAAAGAAGGGCAATTGTTAGTTTCACTAGAATCAATATTGTTCAATATGACCCTTTACCTCCCTCCCTGCCTGCCTCTGTCCATCTTTCCTTTTGCTATCTACTAGGGAATAGATCCCATGTGAATAATCAGAACTTGACTTAGACAATGCCTACCCACTCCAATAGTTCAGTAAAAGGACAACAATCTACAGTCATTGAAATTAGGGGCCAGCATAGACAAACAGGAGTTAGCAGAGAATGGCAGTGGAAAATCTATCTCTATTTAAGATGTACTGAACCTGTCAGCACAATATTGCTCTAAAGAAAACACTGTGAAGTGCATGGTATCTGCCTTGAGGGGTAAAGATCTAAATTAGACAAATGAGATAAGCTGGACAGGAAGTCACTGAAAAGAGAGCATATGTCCTCGCAGTGAAATATTTTTGAGGTTTAACCAATTTCTGAATTCAAGAAATTTAGAGTGGAATTTGGCCAAGAGGGAATGCAAACAAATGTCTTCATCCTCCTCACATGAATTTTCTTCCATACGGCTTCATACGAAATATCTTTTGATCTTAACAAATATGTGTCTTCATGCTTCTTATGGCGAGTTTGAGAAAATAAGAATTCTATCAAGATACAGAGCCAAGAATACGATTCATCCAGATACCTCTCTAAAAGCAGGAACCTTGAGTGCTCAACTGAGGTGATTGTTCCCTTTGTGCAAAGAGCGTAGCTGTTAAAACAACTGAGTTGCATGCCTTTGCTCAGGAAAGATTGGCAATTATGCCAAATTATGTCTAATAGTTTTAGAATGTGGGAGAGTGTTTATTAATGTCTGAACAGAGGTCCTAGATCTCCCCCCACCAACTCCAGTTTTTACTTTAACTGTCATTTTCAAAGATGAAAGAAATGGGCTTCACTAAGCAAAGGAGCCTTGAATTTCATTTTACAAATTTAAAACATGCACACACCACACCTACTTCTATTTGACAAGACTAATTACCTTTCTCAGTTTTTACCTCATAATATTTTGCTGGATCTGAAATATGAACATCATTCTACAGTTGAAACCAGTTTTTCCTCTCTCCTCTTTTTGTGCACGTTTTTGGCTACTGAGAATTTTTCACTCTTCTTGGGCTAATAAATTGATATTAAATATTTCTGAATTTGGTTATTAACTTTGAATGTTGAGTTTCTTTTCACAAGCAATAAACATTAAACTCTGGAAGGGACAAGAGTAGCACAAATACATAAATCATCCAAGAGGGAAAAATAGAATTTATGCCTTTCTTGACTTTCTTGTTTGCAGTTTTTCAAATTTGCAATTTATTAGATGTCTATTATGACAAGGTTGTATATGTAGCAATTTAACACAAAGTCCCAGACCTGTCTGGAAAAGAAGACATACATAAAGTTAAACAATAAGCAAAGATTTAAATCGCTGAAGGAAGCAAGAGACAGGATGTCACCAGTCAGCTCTGTTTCTGTTTAACCAATGTGAATGGGTCTGGTTTACAGAAGGTGCAGTTACTTTAGGCTGTGGTAGTTAGGGACATTTTAGAGTCAGGGAAGTTATGTGTAGATACTGAAGTGTATGTATGGTTTGCTGGGAGAAGAGAGGAAGAAGGCCCAGTCTTAAGGACCATAAAGATCCTATTATACTGTACTAATTTTGATACCACTAAAGGATCTCTCACATTCATTGAATAGTAGTTGAAACTCTCCATGCTCCTTAAGAAATCTCTGATATTTATTCCCCTTGAGTTGGTTGTCCCACCCCCCTGGGTGGAAAGGGATGTTGGAAGGTCATGTTGGATGCTCTACCTTGTTCTCCACAAGTTCAGTGGGGACAATGCACTTGTCTTCTGAGGATGCCAGTGCAGGGGGACTTGGCCCATGTCTTCCATGCTTATGCACAGTTCTGTCCAGACCTAGTTAAGGGAAGGCATGGGAAGTCTGGGGATCTTCGTTTGGTACAGGAAATGTTCTCAGCTGTCTACTTGGCTGTCTTGGTGTGTTTGATGGGAAGGTACAGAAAGTTATCAGTGCCCTGCGGCTCCCCCTAGCTGGAACGTGGGTATCCCCATCCATCAGGGTCTTAATGAGTACCAGGGCCAGGGAATGAGAAGGGTCTACTTCTTCTGCACTGGAGACTGTACACAATAGGCACACATGAAAAAGCCCTTAAATATATATGGTAAAAAGCAGAAGTCCCTGCTGTTCTGGTCTCCCATCCTTGGAGGTGACCATCATTATAGATTGTTTATATAAGACTAAGTGAAACACAAATAGGTTCTAATGATACATTTTTAAAAATTAGCAGCCAGGTGTAGTGGTACATGCCCATAATCCTAGCTACTCAGAGGCTGAGGCAGGAGGATTCCAAGTTTAAAGCCAGTCCGGGCAACTAGTGAGACCCTGTCTCAAAATAAAAACTTTAAAAAAATTAGCAATAAAACTTAGTTTTCAACATCAATATATTTAGATCTCTTATGTTCTTTTAATAGCTGAATACTTTTCCATCCTTTGATTGAGCAGGGATTTATTTAATGCCTCTCCTGCTGGAAGTTCTGGTTGTATCATGACTTTCATTATATTTTATTTCAATATAATATTTTAATTTATAATGTAAAACAATACTGCTGTGAACATCTTGTAACATGTTTTGGCTCACCTGTTTAATCATCTCTGTGGTTAGTTCTTAACAGTGCTAAGTCACAGCGTAAACATTTAAAATTTAAAAAAAAATTGCTAAATTTATTCTGAACTAATATATGCACTCAGGAAGATTTATGAGAGGACCCATTTTCTGACATTCTTGCCAATATGTGTTATGATCAATTTCTCTAAATTTTAGGACTCTGATGGGGGAAAGAGCAAATTTAAATTTAAATAAAATTATAAGTGTTTACTTTTAATTAAAAATGTTCATTTTTAATTGACACAGATTTGTACATATTTATGGGGTATAGTGTGACATTTCAATATATAGTGTGTAATGATCAGATCAAGAGGAACTGGTGGGTCTATCACCTCATAATACATGCTGGGAACATTCAAAATCCTCTCTACTAGCTATTTAAAAATATACATTAATTGTTGTCAACCATAGTTATTCTACTGTTCCATAGAACGTCAGAAATGATTCCTGCTGTCCAACTATGCCCCAAATCCATTGTCAATCCTTTCAATGCCTTTTTGTGTATATTCTGCTTCTCTAAGATGACATATTTTTTCCCCATAATAATTGGTAATGTTTCTTTTTTCATGAATTGCATGGTATTTGCTCCGCTATTCTACTGGAATTTTGTCTCATATTTTAAAATCCTTTTCCCATGAATTTATTTTAGGTATCCTTTCAAGATAGCTTTTGGTGTCAAAAAAATCTAATTATCTGAATAAAAGATAGTTTTCTTTATTGGATTTTTGTAGGCATCTTCTGGGATGCATAGAGAAAGCTCTGGCCATGGAGATCAAGAACCTCAGGCTTTCTTCTCACCAGGTTGTTAACCAACAGTGTGACTGGGGTATGCCACAGGACTCTTTAGTTTTCCTATCAGTGACATGAGGGGGTGAAACTAGATGATTTATGATATTCCATACATGAATAACTTCCAGATTCAGTCTATCAATCATTCATTTTATTCTGTAAATAATGTAATACATATTTCGCATGTATTTTAGATGTATCATATATTTTCAGAATAAATTAATGTATATTTGCAAATATATAATGTAGTACATGTTACATTATATGCATTATAAGTATCATATTTACAGAGTAAATTAATGTATTATATATTTGCAAATATATAATGCCATATATATTATATTATATGTATTATATATGTATTATATATTGTAGAATGTATTATATATTTGCAGAACAAGTGAATTAGTGATTGGTAGGTTGAATCTGGGACTTATTCACATATGAGATATCATAAATCATCTATTTTCATTCTTATGTCATTGATAGGAAATCTAAAAAGGGTTGTGTGGCATGCCCACAAACCTCATATTACAAGCATCCTACAAAAGAATAGAAACAATGTATGTATTAAATTAGTTATTTGTAGAACTTTTGGAGAGCTAATGGTTTCTAAAGAACAGGGAGGGAAACCATTCTCAATCACTCAGGTAAATCTGTTACCATAAGTTATGAAGGGCGCTAAAGAAAAGCAACAGATTCTGTTACGAACAAAGAGAACTAGCCTAACCTGAGAGGGCAGGGAGAATCTGGGAATGTGTCCAAGAGGAAAGTGATGTTGGAGATGAGATTTGAAACCTGAAGGAAGTAACAGTTAACCGTTAATCCCCTACAAGTATTTTGTACAAAAACAATAGCAAAATTAACCTCTAGTAGAAATTAATATGCAACATAGGCAGTCTTATTTATTCATTACCAGTTTTCTGTGGATAAGTGAGCATCCTAAGAAAGAATGAATATTCTGGAAACCTCTGGATTAGGGGGTGATGCATGTAGGTATACAGTAGTCTATACCTGCACCTTCCTAAGTGGCAGTTATAGTGGATAATATCTGTTTAAATTAATTCTTACTAAAAGGACCACTGGCTTAAAAAGACTCTGTCAAGAAAATTATAAACTGAAAATAATACCATATGAATAATGCATGTACAAATGAGCAACAGGCATTCGGCAGAGTCGGCCTTCCGATTCTGGAACAAATCATACTGAGAAAGGTCTTATTACAAGGTAAGAAAAATGGTGACCTGGTCAGTTCTGATCAGGAGTTAGCCCAATTAGACAAAGGAAGAATCAAAAGGATCATGACAACTGCTTGAAATATGTATTTGCAGCCACCTTGACTCTTCCCTTAAGTTAGTGATCTTTTAACATTCAGGGTGAACTGCCCTTGGAAACACACTTAGTGCACGGAAGGGAACATTCTGAAAATAGATGCTCGGAAATATTTACAGCATTATGTGATTTTTATTCATAAAAAAAAATCATGTCTTTGCCCATAAAATGCCTTCAATTCCTTTAGCTTAAAACCTTGAAAACTAAAAATTTCTGATCTGTTTAAATATCCTCCAAATAAAGAGTTTTCATGAGCTTTGAACTAAGTGTGTTAAGAATATTAACATCCCACATCTCACTCATTTCTAACAGGGAACATGGAAATTCACTTGTTGAACTGCAACAAAAACTCTTTGATCCTAAGAGAGTGTGATTGAAAACTAAGCAAAAACACGATGCTTCCGGAAGTAGAGCCAACCAAGTGCCTTTCCCATTTAGATTTACACATATTTACGAAGGAACTTTTGTGGATTTGACAGATCATACAATCAAGATCTTAAAACGGAAACCAAGATTTTGGATGATATTTTAGGCCAGAACAAAAATGCTTTCTACATTGTTAATAAATAAAAATCACCTCAAATATTTTTTTCCATCTTAGCTCAGCCTTTTCTAATTTTTACTTACTGTGCTTTACAACATGTGATTCTTAATTTACAAGTATGCATCTATTGATGGTGCATGCCCATTTTAAACTGATTTAATCATTAAAAATGATCGAATCCCACTGGTACCAGCCTCAGCATTAAGTGATTCTGCAGGAAAATTGGCACTGCAGGTTCAAGGGTTCCAGAAGAGAGGTTTGATCTGTTTAGAAGGCATGGAGCAGCTGAATCAATTGTTCAATGATCTGGTTGTTCTGTGGCACCATTTATAGCTACATATAGAATCCCAATTCGTAATTCACTCCAGGCAGGGCAATGAACCAACTGTCTGATGATAGCCGATGATAATAATTTACTAATATTTGTCATTTCAGCTCTCAGGCAAGGTTCACACTCCACCAGGCAAATGGACCATTGATCAAACATTGGTTTGTTCAGGTGACAACTATATTATAGGGTCTGTTTATCTCCCTGGCACTTAGGAAATTCAGTCTCTAAATGGATCCAGATGATCTAGCCATCTCTCTCTCTCTCTCTCTCTCTCATATGTGGGCTATATACCAGGGAAGCTAAGAAGCAAAGGGAGCAGAAAAATTAGTAGTATTGAGGAATAAATTGAGTGCCAATACTTTGTGTGGGAGGGTGGGGGTGGGGTGGGTGTGTTTGATCTTTTCCCTTCCGACTCAGTAGTTTGGGCACCTCCTTTTGGTATAGTATTTCTCATTATTTTCTCAAATGATACATTCTGGGGAACTCAAAGTCATACTCTTCTATATGTGGGGGTTTAATCAATGTTAAAAATGGTCATGAGTCACCTCACATTTTTTAATGTGTAGTCTCAGGCTGACAGAGAAAAGTTGTCCTCCTAATTCAAGGCACTTTTCTATGAGTTTTAGCATCCGTCATTCACAGGGCAGCTGGAACGAGTCATAGATCATGGTATTTCCTACATTGAATGGTTGATTCCTGGCTCTCCTCTTCTCCTCAGCCCTCAGTTGCTAGGACTGATGACTTAACTCTGAAGCTTTTGTATCATCGCTCTTGGAGATCAGTGCTCTATCAGCGGACAATATCTCATCAAAAATGATCTTGCATCCTTTAGCTTTCAAACTGAATTGTGTCCCATTATAAAGAGTTGTTTTGGGAGGTCCTAGGGCATTTCTATTATAAGGTTCATAAAAACAAAGTATTATAAAATCAGCCTTCCAGAAAAAATACTTTGACATACACTTCATTTATGATTAATTGCTTTCAAATTGCTTCTTTCTCTCCCATTCCATTACCCCTACTGAAGAAGACCACGGAAAGAAATTTGCTGTGCTGCACAATGAATGCCATCGAAAATTGCATTAAGGTTGTGCATGAAGATCAGATGAAAATCGTCCTACACGTTAGATGCAAAATTCAAGTAAGAACAAACCAAATGAGTACTTAAATTATAAGTAACCATTTTTTGAGATAAATAGCTCATTAAAATGCCACAGAACCACTATTAAGAGGCCAGGACAATATCGAAGAGGTAAAATTGCTGGCCTGCTAATGAGCATCTATATGTAAACACAATGTTAATGTAAATAGGTGATTCCTTTGCCATCTTTCTTTTACTTCCTATTCTCTTAAATAAAACATCTGTAAGTCCGTTAGTAGTGTATCTTGTTTTATGTATAATAAATAAAACAGAGAAAAGATAATGCTAAAACAGAGTAAACATAAGCTCAACTAAACTCAATAAAAATAATAAGAAGAAATAACTTGTGGACAGAATTAATAAAATGCTAGGAACCATCCAGCTGCCCTCTTTGTGCATAGATCAAGGAACAGAGGTGAAGTAACTACCCGTTAATGTGCCTGGTGAGTAGCACATGGGGTATCCAGCCCTCTTGACCCTAGAGCTCACACGATTAATCAGTATACCATTTTACCTATCCATATTTATTTCCCAATGAATATGGAAATGAGAAACAGTTACCCCTCTGCAATGTTTTCCACTCTTATAAGTGCTTGGCACTCAGGCAAGTTTGTAACTTTCCCTCTATCTGGCTGATATTTCACACTTTCTTACTTCCCAAATGCATTTTTTTTTGTATTGCTACCCATGTGGTTAATGGATCCATTTTATCAGACTTCTCACCATAGTTCTTTTCAGGGCAGGCATTAAATTAAAAGTTTGTTGAATGAATGAGTGAACATCTATTTCTTTTTTTCCCCCAAGCACAGCCTTCTCTCTCATATGTCAAAAAGAAGCCCTGTGTTTTGACTGCCTTACATTTTTAATTTCAGTTCTCTTTATTGACATGTTTTCCACTTGTGAAAATATTTGAAACTCTGTTACCTATTGTAAAAATCAGCTTTGGCGATTCAGCACTAAATGTAACATACATGCATACAGACACTTATCTCAATTGTTTTTTCAAAAGTAATGCTGGCAATTTGCAATGTTTTTTTTTTTAAACATTTTTAGCTGCAGATGGACACAATATCTTATTTTATTTATTTATTTATTTATTTATTTATTTTTATGGTGCTGAGAATCAAATCCAGTGCCTCACACATGCTAGGCAAGTACTCTACCACTGAGCCACAACCCTAGCCCCCGCAACAGGTTTTTGAAATCATTACTGGCTTCCTGATCAGAAGCTCTGTAGGCTGACTATGTAAAGTTCATTTCTCCTTCCCTGTGGAGGGGGGTACCCCTATAGCACAGATGTTTTTCAATTCTTCTTCAGTTTACTGAAACTCAATTTATACCAATGATCTAACTTCATGAATATATAATACCCACTGAGTAGAAGGCATTTGGGAGACTATCAGAAACTGTCAGAATTCCTTGCAGTTTTGAGTGAGTGACTGATTGAGTAGCCCTAGGTATTTTTGAGACTCGGTATAAAAAGAAATATCCCTGGATTTATGTCACCTGTAGAGTTCCCAGTGATTAGCTCTTGGGCATTGTTTAAAAACTCTTTCAGGATAAGTGACGTTTGTAAATTGATTTGTGCAAACACATATATATTATTTATTACCTTGTCATTTGCATGATGAGTTAGTTTGTTTTCTTCTGCTGAATACTCTTCATTTCCTGAGAGCCCTGAAGAACAGTATCATTCAGAGTCGAGGGGCTGTTCATGCATTGCTAATGTTGTTTTAGGACCCTCTGTTCCATACGATTATCTGAAAACATTCAACATATGATGAAATCTTAGAAGAGTGGTTTCTTTTGATTTTTCCCCCTATGGATAATTTCATGTATATGTATATGTGTGTGAGATTAGAAGCATTGTTAGAAATAGTCTATGCATACGTAAACATGCTTTCCACGTGAACAGTAGCATAAATCAGGACTCTGGACCTGGTCTTTTCAATTTAACCAAGTCTCTTGCAAATAATTTCATATTCCCATACTATAGGCATTTGATGGCTGACTACTCAGTGTCCATTCTCCTATATGAAATACTCAGGGTCTTGTTTGTGTGTCTGTGCTCCCCTACAAACTTTCTGGGAAGCACACTACCCTGGGCTGAGTGGCTAAAGTGAATCAATACTTTCTAGTCTCCTGGCATGTCATTGAAGCTTGTACCATCAAGGTGAATCTGAGGATCCTTGCTTGGAATGCTGGGGTAGAACCACTCCCTCCTCTCTTGGAATGGAGCAAGAAATGTGTAGCTTTAATTATGGTTGATAAGTCTCCCACGAACATGAGAAAACCATTCTTGGTATGAAGCTATTATCCCTGACAGCAGAGCAGAGAGATGAAAAAAAACTGACACGTTGAGGATTTTTCACACTTATGTGACCCAGTAAATCTCCTTTATTATTTAAATCAATTTGCAATGGATTTTCTTTAACTTGAGCAAAAAGGTTCCTTACTGGCTCAGGTACATATAAATCTACCACATTTTTTTTTAAAGTGGCCTTATGAATACATCACAATGTACTAAACAAAAGGTTCAGATCACTTCCGTCCTTGCTAGTACTAACCACACTGCAGCAAGTGCCCTTGATATTCAAGTCTATCAGCAGGATCAATTCTTAAGAGTCAAATTGAAGATTTTGGGATAAGATCTCAGGATATGTGCATTTTAAATTTGATTCACTGCATTTGGAAACACAAAGAACTCCTGAAGTAACACCTCTAGGTTAGGGAGCTTGGTGAATGAATATTCTTTGTGTATATATTTTTTTAAATGACTTTTAAAATGCTTTGTGGGATACCTTTTTCCCCACAGAAATAAAACAATTGTATTCAGAAACATCAAATCAGTATCTTAAAGGCATCTTCAAAACAATCAGATCCAGCTGCTCCATTTTGCAAATAAGGAAACAGTTCCTGGGAAGTTCAGAGACGTGCCCACAGAGTTGTTGAGAGCACGCAAGGAAGAATCTAGGTTTCCAGAGATCTCACCTCTGTTCTCCCATCACGAGGCAGCAGCAGCCTGGAATGAGATGCCCCTTCGGAGGTGGTGGTCTTGCCTGTGTGCAGAGGTGGCCTGTGTCTCTTAAGAGTTTATCAAGTTTATTGCTGTTATACTTAGGCTGGAGCTTCGGCTTCCCTTTGTTAAATAATGAATCAAACATAAGCATAAAGCTTAAAACAATGAATTCTTGCCCTGCTCCCTGCAGGAGGAGGATTAGTTTTATTTTAGGTGTAGGAAAACTGAGGAATTAAGATGAGTGCCCTACCAGAATTGCACAAGATCCAGACCCGCAGAGAGTGGTGCCCCAAGCTGGGTCGGTATCTGACATTTTCCAAGGGAGTCTCTTACTGAGAAAAAGATGTGCAGAAACACTGGGCTTTGTGATGTAAATTCAGAGATAGAGGCCCTGGTCCAGCACTTCTTTGTATTGCACTGGATGTCAGAAGGCTCCCTGGATATGTTCTTGCCAAAGGTCTACCCAGAGTGCCCAGCTACTAGAAAAAAAAAAATTACAAGAATGAAACAGTCAAGGGGTGATGCAGAGACTGGGAAAAATTAAAATGCAGAAACTTATCTCCAGGAGAAGAGTATTTTTTTTTTTTTAGTTTAGTTAAATAAAAGGTCACATGCATGTTTATTTATTGGACAAATTAGAAAAATCTTTTAATATCTTTTGTCTCAAATTCTCTTATTTCAAATTTTCCTCCCTCCAATGACTCATGATGGCTTATTGCGGTTGTTCCCATCTTCAAATTTAATTTTGGAAATTCACTGTTCTTCTCTTTGACCCCAAAGAAAATATGACTTTTTAAAACTGGAAAGTATTATATAGTTCAATCCCTTTATTTTAGAAATGTAAAGAGGGAACCCCAAAGATTTAGTTTATATATAGACTACTCTGAAAGCTGGGTTTTCAGCTCTTGCCTCTAAATTTAGAAACACAGAATTTGTTTAAAAATAAATCAAATTCACCAAAGAATAGAAGAGTCCAAACATATCTAAAAATAGTCATATTTAAAAAAACTTAAAATATTGTTAGCTATATTTAAGACAGTCCTTATTCTTACAAATGCATGTGGAAGTTTACAAAGATGAAATTTCATGATTAGAATTTATTTTTAAAGATTTTAAGAATAAAAGATGAAACAAATAGCACAATGAAAACAGTTGCTAAATCTAGGTAATGGGAAAGGGTGGTGATTTTCTCTACTTTTTGGTATAAAGACTTTTTATAAAAAGTGAAGAAAATCATATTAACAGGTTATTCTATTACCTCATAGACTAAATTCATTGATGAATTTTTTTGGGGGAGGGGAGGGTGTAATCTTTTCTATCTATCTATCTATCTATCTATCTATCTATCTATCTATCTATTTATTATGTGGGGCTGAGAATCTAATCCAGTGCCTCACT
This sequence comes from Marmota flaviventris, assembly GCF_047511675.1. Classification (NCBI taxonomy): domain Eukaryota; kingdom Metazoa; phylum Chordata; class Mammalia; order Rodentia; family Sciuridae; genus Marmota; species Marmota flaviventris. The sequence continues at coordinate 54,470,754 of NC_092511.1, read as the reverse complement.
CATGCTAGGCTGTTTTTCCACTGAGCTACAACCTTAGCCCCATTGATGAAAATCTTGAAAACATTCATTTATAAAAGAAAAATAATAACCATAATCTGTTCACATTTCCATTAGAAAAAAATATATTCCCAACATTTTGGGGCTGTGTTCTCTTCAGCGTTCTGTGTAAATTCATACACTTTTGTAAATGTGGACCACATTCTACTGGTCATTTTGCAATCATTTTTTAAAACTTCACATATAGTAAACCCTTTTCCATGTTATTAAAGCATTTTCTGTATCTACTTAAAAATACACATTGATTTGTCATTATTTATTGAATCATTATCCCATTTTAGGACAGTGGGAGATTTTCCCAATATATAGTGATTATAACAAATCCTTGGGGAATATTCTTGGAGCCCGAACCATGCTCATCTGTGATTATTACCTCAGAAGCACTAGAGTCTTTCCTATATGCCAGGCATTGTAGTCAATGAAGGCTTCACATGAATTATCTTATTTAATCTCCTAACCTATGAGGAACGTATTTTTACTACTCTCATTTATAGATAAAAACAAGGCTGAAGTAAACACTTAGTCTTAAACCCGTATTTAGTGGTCCCTGAACTCCATGTTGCAAGACACCAAGTTCCCTGTTGATGTGCTCTGGAAGTGGAATTGCTTTGAACCTTGTGGAGATTTTAGATATACATCATCATCTTGCTTTAGTCAAAGATTCTAGCATTTTTCATATATGCCTCCTGGTCAAAAATAATAGCAGCAAACGTATCAGTTTCATAACCCACTTGAATCAAAGTGTGAAATATGATATGTCAAGAACTACGTAATGTTTTGAACAACCAACAATAAAAATTAAAAAAAAAAGAAAGTTTGATTTGGAATATTTTTTACTGTTTCAAAAGTTGCCCTTCTTGAAAAAAAAAATTTTAAGTACTTTTTCCTTAAAAAGTCTCCATTTTGTTGCTGAAACTAATCCTGTAGGTACAGCTTTCTCCTCTTCCCCTCCATTTCTTTCTTTATTTGTTGGGTTAAAAACAAAACAACAAAATGATGTTCATTGGATCAAATATACATTATGTGGCCCTATTATCTACATGTCTGACTGCTAATGTCACTGTAACAAGATTGTGGTAGAGTTTGCTAGCTGCTGAATGAAGTCTGTTATTCTGTTTTTCCTGAGCACTCAGCTAGACTACATTTCCCAGGTTTCCTTGCAGTTCATTGTGACCATCTGACTGAGTTCTAACCAATGACATGTGAGTGAGTCTGACCAGTAGAAACCTCCTATGTGCACACTTCTATGTCTCTCTTCCTTTCAAATAATGGAATAGAAACAAGCTCTGTGGAGATCTGGGAAACCTTATTTGGAAGATGGCACAGCATCTTTTAACCATTGCATAGATACCACCTGTTAACTAGTTATACACCAGCACTGAACTATTAACTTGAGTGAGAAATGAAATTACATTATGTCAAACCACTAAAATTTTGAGGCTTATTTATTACAGCAGCTGACATCATGTTAACCAATACAAGGACTTTGGACTTTTGTTTTACATGTTTTGAAGACCATCGACATATCTGCTGGATTCGTTCTCATAGATCATGAAAATCAGATGCCTTTGTACTGATGTTCATTTAAATCAATGCTGCATAAGTCTAATATTTGCTCTGAGATATGCCATTTTGTTGTGGAGAAGTAAAATGACAGTCTAGTTTATCTGTGTCTCATTTAGTCATTGTATTTTATTTCTTCTTGTATTCAATGGCAGGAAGGTAAGTTAGTCATTCTCTGGGTTCCTGGTACTTTGCTCTCATGGGTCTGTGAAAAATCTCCTCTTGTTATAGTTTCCTTCATTTCTGATACTCTCCTTTCTTTTCCTTTAGTAGATACACATTCTGAGACATTCAATATATTTATTTGGATTTGCAAGCATTTGCATAGCATTTGTTTATATCATTATGTATTTTTCACTTAGTTATATAAAATTTTACTATAGATTTCATTTCATTTCTTATTATTTCCACTCAATAAATTGATCTCAATACCTAGCTGTATTGTATATTTATCTCTGATATTCCCTCCTCCTACCTGATACACAAAATTCCACTCTATTTTCTCCTAGAGATGGACTTCTAGACTGCCTTCAACTCACCACTTTAACAGCTCATCACAACTGATACAGTTGTGAGTGGTATGTGCCTTTTATGGGACTGTTTGAGAATTTTCTGGGAGATATATGTAGGATTACAATCATCAGACCTGCGTACCGGCAGGTTACTTTTCAAAATGTAGCACCAATTTTCAATGCATGAGAGATTGCATGGCCTTATTCCTCCTCACTGATTGGCACTATCATCCTTTCCAAGTTGTTTCTCATTCTGATGGATGCAGTGTAAACTTTCATTTTTGTTTTAATTCACATGGCTGTGATTAACAATGGGTGCCATCTCTTAAATAACAACTATGTTATTTGACTTTCCTTTTTATAAATTGCCTGTGTTTCAAAGACAAAAGAGCAGATCCCAGGTGCACACCTGTAATCTCAGCTCCCAGGGAGGCTGAGGCAGGAAGCTCACAAACTTGAGATCAGTCTCAGCAACAAAGAGAGACTGGCCTCAAGTCTTACTATCTTTTAAAGTAAAAGATAAAAAAAGGGGGGGGGGGTTGGGGTGTGAGGATCTTTTAATTTCCTCATAACCCATATGGAAAATCCTGCAGGAAGTGTGGAAAAATGCATCATAGCTGTTCCTGATGTCCAGCTTAAACTCTTCCTCAGATATTGTCACAGGTTTTCTATAATCTCATGGACTCTTTCATCTCTTCATTCTAGAAATTCATTTTGGGCCCTGTATTGTATATAGATGTACTATGTTACAGACACCTGCCCTTGTGAAGTCTCTGAGATGATGGAAGGGATAGGTCGGTGTTTTGTTATTTTACTTTCTGGAGGAGCAAACATCAAAGTGTTACCAACTCATACCTTGATAAATGCTGAGATCCCTCTCTTATCCTTGGGTTTCTCAGTGGAATTTGCAGAACCCTTAGTAAGTTTGAGCTATGAATTGCTGGTAACAACTAACAAAAGAGAACATTCACTGATTCTAGTGCTCATTAATTCAAAAGCTCAATGAAGCATCTTTTCTTAAAAAGAAAATCACAAGTACCAGTATATTCTCTCCTTAGCAGAGTGTGGGAAGGTGGGGAGCTGAAATCTAATACACTCCTCCCCCAGTTTTGTAGTTGAGAGGATGAAGTTCAGAGCAATGTCAAAAATCCTCAGTGTAGAGCCTTCTGGAAATCTTGCCAATGCACCACTCTGGTTCCATTTTTATAACGTTGTTTTCATTTGTAACTGGATTCATGCAACTTGCTCATGTGAAATGAGAATGAAAAAAAAAAGTTCTGGAAAGGAAGAGAAGGATTAAATACAGAGTTCTGCTAGGATGTAGCCATCATGATCTAATGCACCATGGGCAGCCGAGCTTCAGGGAATGCTGACTTTCAAGGGCTGGAGCTCACAGGGACAGCTGGCACTCAGCTGGTTATGCAGCTAGTCGCACATTGCCTCAATGTCTCTCTCATAAACTGCACTGATGCTATTTAGATTTTTTTTTTTTAAACTTGCGGCACAGGAAATTTTTCCTCAATGCATGTAAGAGCTGTTTGATTCCCCAAAGAAAAAGGCTTGGCAAGTCCGTTATGAGGAAAGTAGAAGCACTGAACACATGAGCACATTTTAACAAGGTCCAAGTGTAACTTTCATTGCCAACAGTAGACATGCACTGGAATTTGAAACAAAGCCCAAAGGCTAAATGCAGTTGTTTTTATCTATGAAGAGAACACTGCGGTTTCATTCAGAGATGAGTCACTTTGTTCCAATTTATCCAGTTAGTAAATTTATCTGATTTGTTTTCATTAGGGAGTTTAAAGTTTGTTTTTATTTGTTTGCCTTGTGTTGTTGTTGTTGTCATTTTTTCAGGGAAGAAAAGGATCAGAATAAGACAAGATAATGGTAGGAATAAGAGAAGATAAAATTTTATTGAAAAGCCCAATAAAGATAAAGTCAAGATGTCAACTGCCAGTATAAAGAAGGGGGGTGGGAGTCTTGGCAGTAAGAGGGAAACCTGGGACTTCAGAAGCCCAGGACTTTGCTGTCAGTATCTGACAACATCTTTACAAGACTATCCTGGGTTGCCAAATCAGAAATACTAAGGCTTTTGTGCTGTGTGATCTCAATTTTGTCTAATGCATTAAAGGATTTCATGATGAGGTCTAGGTAACACATATTCACCTACAAGCTTGAGGTTCATCTGAGTCTATTCTGCAGGGATGGATCCTTGGGTCCAAATAATCAGTTACTTCACTTTGATAAGAAATAGTTACTGAATGTATTCTATCTGGAGGTGTTTTCTGGGTCAATTGATTCTATGACTGTGCTGGCTCATAGATACTGTAACCAAAAAATTAATCCACAGTTACATTAATTGTGGTCTTCTGTATTTCAGTACCAAATACATTTTGACCATTAGGATAACATTTCTTTCCTTAGTTTGTTTTTTCTTCTTATTCTTTAACATTGAGCAATAATGTATCCATATTTGTAAGACCAAAGTCATCTATTAATTGGACTAATTTTTATCATACAAATAATTTCATCGTATAATAAATAGGTTATTTCGTACAGATATAAATATAGACTCTAGCCTATTTAGTGAGATAAATAGTCTCACTAAATATAAAATAGGACTGAGTTATCCATTAAGTGGCTCAACATATTTTGAAAACACAAAGTAAACAAGTGCCATTCCGATTTTTCATTCCGATCTGGTATTTTGGAGCATGTTAAATGCAAGCTGAGGTTAATTGTTGAACCTGTAAGCAATATACTCAAATAGAAAGAGAAAGAGAGAGTAAGCAGAACTACCTTAGAAACATTATTTTTTTTCGCCCATCATTGTTTTTCTAGTCCCCCTGGATTACCAGCATGTCATGTATAATGCTTTGTTTGAAACTTAGTGGACTGGTTTGTCATTGTGGTAGCTTTTCCCCCATGAAGAATTTATTACATTCTCTAGCCTCCATCACTTGGCAGGACTGAAAAGCCTATTTCAATATCTCTGGGCACACCTAATATGCAGAAAGATGGACAGCCTGTGTAGCAAATGTGAAAGAGTTTTCCCCAACACACCCTGGTGGCTTTTTTCAACCATGTTTCCTCTTTTATCATTTATTAGAAAAACCTTTTACTATCTCTTCTTAGTTCTTTGTCCTTTGTTAGCTACAAAGGGCAGATTTTCTTTTGTAAATCCTTAGTAATTAAATGAGCACTTCAGTGGCTGTGTAGCCTTCAATGGCCTGTTTCCTAGGTTTTGCCTTTGACAGTCATATTTTGCAAAGGCCCCTGAGATGACTCGGCATCTTCCCCTACTTAACACTAAACCAATTGAAGCCGGTGCTCACTGCATGAAGGAGGAAAAGATTCATTAAGGGCACTTCATTAAGGGGCTGAAATGGGAAGCTCTAAATGCGCCTGAACCAACTACAATCCAGAGGAGCTGTCTATTAGGAGTGCCACAAAGACAGTTTCGGAAACTGAACTCCAGCTCCACTGCATCGGATTAGGAAGAGTGATGGGATTAGTGTTTAATGACTTGGGGCAGGAGACAAAGGGAATTTCGACAAAGAGGCTTAGATATGGAAGAATTAACACTCTCTATTCCAACCAGGCCTCCGATGACTTCCAGCATTCTTTTCAGACTCAAAAGCCAAGGGAAAGGGGGAAAAAAAAGTACTTTCCTACTCTCTCTCTCTTCTTTTTTTTTTATTAACAACAATACAGAGGAAATAAAAGAACTCTTCACTCTCTGGCACTTGAAACCTCTTAAAAATAAGCATCTGCAATTGTATAATTAGCCTTAAGGTGAGCTTGCTCAGGGTCTCAAGCATGTATCAGAATGCCACCCTGCTTCCCAGGGCTGGGACAAATCACAAACTAGCATGTGGACACCCAGGGAATCCTGTGGTGAGGGAAGACCAGATAAGTGGCTTTGAGAGTCCTTCTCCCCTCCATGACTGTTTATGTTACAGGTGCGACTGGAGGGACCCTGGAAACTGGCTTCATTGTGAACCTCCTCCTGGCGTCATCTGGCCCAGCCTCAAATGATTCCAGTGTCGATGGCCTGAGAAGTGCTTTGTGAAACGAGGTGATTATCCTGACTACGTGAGGGGATAACGTTGGAAATGTGCTTCAAGTTTGAAAGTGCACTTGAAAAGGAACCAAGTCGGTTGGAAGCGGTGTTGGAGCTTATCTATAGCATTTCCCCCTGCTTGGACAAGAATACAGTATCATTACCTAAACACAAAGCCAAATTTAAGTGGCTGACCCTGCAGTGGAGTATTATTCCTGGGGCTGTTAAGTAAATAGACTCGGTGCACCAAATGCCTGGGAGCGGTGTGTGATTATATCCTGCTGCTGCAAGTGGCTAGATGCAGGTGCGAGCATTTCTGCAGGCAAAAGTACAATCCAAATAGTGCCGTAAATGATCTCGCACTGGAAACCAATTCAATGTGTCCTTATTTTTAACCAAACTAAATTACTTGCAGAAAAGCTGGGTATTCATTTCATGTAGTAACCCGTATGAAATGGTCCCGAAGCAGTTCTAGACACCAAGGTATTATTTAACCCGTGTGGTTTAGTGAGATGAGGGCAACCCCCTGCCGTAATCCATTCAGGGGCGATACGGGGCCTGGGGGTGGGGGGGCGTCATTGTGAAATTAAATACATTACAGGGAATGAGCGTAATGCGTTTTATAGGCAGTTGTTCATCCACATCAAACTTTAGTTTTTAAAAATCCTAATATTTGATCTCACAACAGGAAGAGTGCCTACAGTGAGAGATTGGAGGATGGTGCTGCCAGAAAAAGGGGGCCCAGCCTCGACTTTAGTGAAGGAGCAATTGCCTAAAAGGAGCCAGTTGAAATCACCGCAGCTCTGCAGGGCCACTCAGATGCCAAAGGCGCCAGGTAACATTTGATCAAGTCGCTACAGGACTTGGACCTGCACCGATTGCCCCTTATTTTTTTCTACCAACATTTTTGTTTGAGGGATCGATGTTTCTCCATGGCAGTAGAACTCCCTTTCGAACAGCTAAATTGAAGTTGGGCATTAATGGGCTTCCCTCACCTCACTCCAGTCCCTCTTGACCCCAACAGGGTCTTGCAGTCTGTGCTTTGTTAAATTGAAAATGGGTAGAAAATTTTATAAAGATCTTCAGCTATATAAATAGCTTTGAAAATTGTTGTAACTTTAAAAACAGGTCAAAAAGGAAATTGAACAGCTAGTGAGTTTCATACTAGTCAGCTTTTTGAAGGGCTGTATTGATCTTCCTAGTAAATGGTTGTTTTTATTTGGGGGAGTTTCCACTTTTTTTCCTGACTTTGGAAAAATTTTCTGATGGTGAAATTTTCTGATGGAATACCGAATGTATCATCAATGTCTTCTGACACCACAGTCAAAACTCAGGAAGAGTTTTGTTTGGGGCATGTGACCTGTATGCCATCACAGTACTGAGTATACAGTTCTCCATGAATGTCTATGACTTTCTTGGTGGTGATCCCAGAGGTTCCCCGGCAAGTTCCTGAACTCTTACAGCTCATAGTGGATCTCATGTCCTTGGTATTTTATGTTTTTGGAGCTTTGAAACCATATTCTACTTTTTTGGATTTAAAAGCCTCTCTCTCTCTCTCTCTCTCTTTTTTTTGCATCTTTTTCCAAAGTGGTAGACAAAGGATTTATAGCTCTTTAAAATATGATGAAATTTAGAAGTGCTTTTTTTCCTAAGCATTGTATTGAAAGTCTATAAGCTTGAAAACAATGATTTCCAGTCTTGGATGGAGGGAGGACCAATAAGTTATTGCCAGGTATTTATCAACCCATGTAGAGAGTCTGAGTAAATAGCATTTTTAAAAGCACTATTGGGATTATGGTCGTTTTCATCATTATATATGGTTTCTCAAGCTATACTGAAAGTTCACCTCATGTCACTTAAGACTGAAACTTTTTTGAAGGGGTAGAGAACATCATATGGAAGTCCATCAAGTGCCAAATAATAAAAACCCTAAAACTCATGCTAAAGTAAAAAATGAGAAATGATTGGCTCTGGTTGCTCAGAGTTTTGTTGAGCTCTATTTGTCTTTGGCAGGCATAGTCCAATGGGTAGCAAAAGGTTCCTTGTCCTTAACACATTATCACACAGTCCTGAAGGTTTTCAGACTCAAGAGAGACTTCATCCCAACATCCATATTAAACACCAAAGCAGAGTTTGAATTGGCCAGCCCTACTTTATGGATCCATCTCTGGACTAATCACAGGTTTTAAGGCAGAGAACATAACTGGTTGTTCAGTGCAAATCACATACTCAACCTTGCAAGGGGAGAACAGGGGAAGCCCACTGAGTGCAGGTCATATGGTGAGAGGGAGGGGAGAAAGCGATGAGTAGATTAGCAATACCCGCCCACTAAAAGAGGGGTCCTCACATTTACACCCATATTTATGATGTTGTTCTGGAATTATCGTTACTACTATTTTGGCTTGTTTGTTTTTGTTTTCCCTAGGAGCCTCCTCCACCAGATCTAGACTGAGTCAGCTAAGCCCTGATGAGATCACTGGGAATACTCTGAGAGGCACTGCTTCTGCAGCCAACCCCAATTGTGGTTTGGTTTGTATGCTTGAGAAGAAGAAGAATGAAGTGTCAGAAACAAAAATAAAATTATCTTAAAATTCAAATCTCAATTTTCCTCTGTAAATTTAAAACAAAACAAAATAAACTCATACACATACAGATACACACACCACCACCAAACACACACACACACACACACACACACACACACTATGGGGTTTAATTCCTGAAAGACCAGGAACATTGACTTTTAGGCTTCTCAACTTGCTTTTAGATACCTTGTCTCCTGGCATGGCTCCTGTGACAAGGAGAGCCATTCCTAGGAACTAGAACCCTGAATCACGTGATCCTCACTGTAGACCTCCACCTCTCACCTCTCACCTTCCCCTGGATAAGCCATCCCTTCCCAGGAATCACTAATCCTCTTATTAATGTTCATTTAGTTTCTTTTTTTAAAAAATTTTTTAGTTGTAGTTGGATACAATATCTTTATTTTATTTATTTATTTTTATGTGGTGCTGAGGATTGAACCCAGCACTTCATTTGTGCTAGGTGAGTGCTCTACTGCTGAGCCCCAGCCCCAGCCCCTCATTTAGTTTCTTTATTCTGCCCTGTCTATCAGTCTTTCCCCCTATATGTCTTCGGTCATTCCTTCTTATTTCCTTATTTTCCCCTAAACATTTCCTTTCTTTAATATAAAACACTTTAAGTCCTTACCTTACCTTTCTCAGTTATAGGTGTCATGGACCGCCAACTGAACAGCAGATGACTTAATTCTTATAATAATAATATGACAATGCAACTAAACATTAATTGTGACCTTATTTTCTAGACTGTTCATGCGTTGTTTAATGCTCACATCAGCCCTATGGAATAGAGCAGCAGATTCATCTTCATTTGATTGGGAAGTGTTGTTCATCCTTTGAACTAATTTCCAATGTCTGAAACATTCTCTATAAGATGAATTTTTTAAGGAACTATTGATTGAACTCATAGCCTTACATATGGAGGCAAATGCTCTACCACTGCATTGCATCCCCAGCCCCATAACATAAATTCTAATGGAATTTCCCAGCACAGAAGCAAGAAACATTCAGATACTTGCTCCAGACTCCCTTCTGGGTAGGGAGTGGACATATGACCTACATTCATACAAACAGCCATACCTGCCTCAGATTTTGAATTGCTAGCATGGGAAATGAAGTTCAGGAAAGCGGAGAATGGTGGCAGAGGTGGCTTCAAACCTCAGTTTCCAGGGCATGCAAGAGTTGTGGTGTTGACTATGGCATCTCAAATCCAAGGCCAGTAGTTGTGATGGATAATCCCTGTTGCTTGGGACCAGCTGCACCAGTGACTGAGTCCCCACTTGCCTATCTCTGTAGTATCATTTGGGCTGTGTTTCTGATTGTTTCTAAGCTGCTTCTTTCTGCCATTTTTGAATCTGATTCTCCAGCCTTCCTGATGTCTTTAGAATCATAAATTACAACCTTCCTGGAGGTGAGCCACAGAAAAGCCATATCCTTGATCTTCCTCATATCCTGGCAGTGAATTCCCTACTAACCAGTTGTCCATAGTTAGTTTATGCTACTTGAAACACAGAATCATGGTAGATACAGAGATGTTACTTTACTTTTGTTTCGTAGTTTTGGAAAATCAGACTTAAAGAAACAAACACATTGTTCAAGGTCAAGCAAAAAGTATTAGGGTCCAAGTGACTTGAAAGCCCAGATTCATCTCCATCTTTTATCCAAGCAGGGAAGAAGAGATTGGACCAGTAAGTGACATTGGCCTGAATATAATTTAAAAAGAAAGAGGTTGCCATCCCTGATTAAAGTCTCAGTTCTGAACCTAACTTGTACTGTGACTTTGGGTAAGCCGTAGTTTATTTGAATTATCTTTCTTTGTTTAGAAAGATAATGGAAAGTTTGATTTACATCAGTGGTTTCTAACTATTGGGCATGGGGTCATAGGATCATTAAAAGATAAAACAAAATCAGAATCTATGGATTTCTTGTACACACAAGTGTGTTACATCTAGTTTCACCACAAGCCCATCCTGTGATGCCAATAGATTTCAGGACAAGAAACCTGAACTAGATGGTTTTGCAGTTTGGTGCCTTTCAAGTAAAATTTTGTATGATTTCATTTCTGGGTGAATTTTCTATGATTAATGACCACAGTGTCTGTGTGTCTGTTTCTCTCTCTCTCTCTCTGTCTCTCTCTCACACACACACACACACACACACAGTCACCATAGAAGTTGAGTTCACTGTGTGCCTCACTGAGGCAAGATCTCAGAGAGGACATGAGTTTACATGCTGTCATATAAGGAATTTCTACAAAAGCTGGAGTTGCTTAGGCTTAAGAAAGGAAGACAGTCATGATGATTTGTATCAATTACTTCAAGTTTAAGTTGCTGCAAACGACTAAAAATCCAGTTGAAAGTGGTGTCAGCAATAGGTACATTTACAATCTCATGTAATAAGAACTTTGAGGGTGAGAGGTTCTAGGGTTGGTAGTCTGGTTAAAGATCTAGGCTCTTTTATGCTTTCTGCTCTGCCATCCTCTGCCAGGAAATTGACTTGTCCCTATTTCTCAACCATGAGATGGCATAGTTCTCACCAGGATATGCAGAAAACAAAATCAATAACATTTAAGGAAAGCATGTTGACTTCTGCTTTTGACCAGAACAGAGTAACTGGTACCAAATCTGCCTGTTCACTGAAAATAACTTCAAACCTGGACAAACACATGAAGAACTAATTTTCAGACATTGAGTAATGGGCACGGGACTGTGGTCCTTGAGACCTGAAAAGCACATTAGATGAGACACACTTTTCAGTCTAGGGACACTTTCTTGCTGCAGCACAAGGAGGTGGAGAACAAACAAAACAATGGTATTGCTGAGCTGCGGAAGAGGGGATCAGGGTTCCAGGTTCCTACTGCTGGCATTTCCTGGATACTGGATGAGATGGAGCTGTGCACTGGGGGCCCCTGAGGTCTGCAGGTGAACTTACAAAAATTCCTTGGCTGAGGAATGGGCTGTGAAGTCGATAAAGGTGGAGACTCATGAGACACAGACTAGAGAGAATGCTATGGACATGAAACTAAACAGTGGTAACCCAGGTCATGCATTTTAGGGATATTGCAATTCTGGCCAATAGAAAAGGAAAGAGCTTGGACATTCAGGTGAAACCCTAGAAACGTCACACTTCATAAAAGAATCAAAACTATGCCTTAGAGTAAGTTTCGTGCCCTAAGACTGACTAAATAAAAACCCAATAAAATAGATCACTCTGTTAAGAATGAAGCCAAACATAAGAGGATCAAAAGAATCCTCTTACGTTTAATTGAATAATTTAATGTTCAGACAAGTTCCTCACTCTTAAAAGGAAGATGGTATAATTCAGTTATCTTACAAAATATCTTTCTCAAAATCCAGCATATAATTAAGCATTCATGAACACATAAAGAAGAAAACTCAGTCCCGGAATCCAGGGGTTAAAAGAAACAGGAAAAGACCACAAGAGGACTTATATTTTAAGATAATCACAGAAGGATTTTAATGAAATTGTGATGAACATATTTGAAGACGTAAAGGAAAAGATGGATGAACTGCACTCTCTGGTCCTGCCGTGTCCTCTTTCTGTTGAGTCTCCACTGTGGTGATACTTCCCTGGGGAGCTGAAACTGCAGGTTGAGATGATGCAGGTCATCGTGGAGCAATGCAGGGCTGTATTTCCCCTGGGCCACATTGCTAGGTGTGCCAGTCACAAACACCTGGAGAGTTCACTCTCTCCTGTGCACCTAGTTTACTCTAGTCATGTTACTGGAAAGCCCAGATCTGGGTGGATAGATTGGAGGATAGCCATAGAGCTTCAAGTTGACCGAGTGGCATCTCTTGCTCCACAACTCTCCTCCACTGGGAGTTCTTGGAGGATAAGGAACTGTGTGCCTTGTTCATAGGGGATGTTCAATAAATGGTTAATTGATTGGACACATGAAGCATTTCACTTGGTCTGAACTTACACACACACATACACACATACTACTGCTGCCTTCAGCAGCTTCCAAAATTCACAAACACATCCCCCACCTCTCAACCCTGCTTCAAGGAGTAAGAAACTTCGTGAAGAACCTCCCTTAGCATTTCCATTCTGACTTTCAAAAGTTCATGGAGAGACACATTAATGTGCAACAAAACCAAGGACAACTCCTCGTTTTTAGAATTTTTAAAAAATGATTATGTCCCTGTTTTATTTTTCTTTATGATTATCCAAGTAATAGAGCAGTGGCAAGAAGATCTCTCACCCCAACTCTTCAGAGCACTTCTGCTAGAGACATTATCTTTTTTTTTTTCACATTAGCAGAAAGCATTTGATTGAAGAAAGGCTTTGCCACCCATTTGTAGGAAGGCACAGGGCCATTAATTCATTCAACAAGTAAGGGAGGGGGCATAGAGACAGTATCTTATCATCAGTAGTGCTAAAAGGTATAAGGACCAAAGCACACTATCTTTGGTGCAGAGCAAGCAATCCAGGGACTGTAGGAGAGTAATGGAGACCCCCCTACCATCCTTCCGTCTACCTCTCACCTGGCTTTCCCCCTCTGCACTCCCTCCCACAGTCCTTTTGACTTATTTTTTTCTTTTCCTTTGTTTTTTCCCCCCAAACTCAGAGTTTATAGTAGCTGTCAGACCTGGGCATGCCCATAAGCTGCAGGCAAATCTTGTTTGCAAGCAGGAAGCTGTAGGAATTCTCCCCTAGTGGTGTTTTCACTCTTTCTGTGAGTGTAATCCAGGGGATTAACAAATGGATCAGCTGGAGACCTCCTCTTACCGTGAAAGGACAGACAAGTTGAAGCAGGAATAGTCCCTGAAATGTCTGGTTCTGCTGGGAGCTAACAACACAACACCTATCAGGCACCAAGCAGGGTGTATCCCGTGGAGGTCATGGAGGACACAGCTTTGCTGACAGGGTGCCTCTTGATGCTGCTGACTTCACAGGTCCCCTCCTCTCCATCTACTTCTGCCTCTGTCTTTTGGCCCTGCCCACCAGCCTTTCCTACCTGTAACTGGATCCTGAGTTTCCTGTATCTCCTGCTACTAACAAGCCTCCGGATTTCTCCTGAACCTCTCCTGTCCCCTATGAACACGACTGATAATATGTTCTCTTCCTGCTCTGTCCTGTGTTGTATGGTGTTGCAAGGCAGGGTGCCGAGAAGTAGTACTTGAGATGGGTGTTCCCTGGCAGGGGATTTTCATGGGAAAATGCTCTTAGGGAAGACAGTGGTAAGATGCAGGAAGGACTAGAGGAAGGACAAGCAAGGACAGCGTCTCACCTGGAGACTAGCTTCAATCTGATCCTATGGAGGCTCATTGCCCCACAAAATAGGTCCAATCCTGAAGCGAAGGGTCTAGTGTTTTGCACCTCCATGTTAGCCATGTGTTGGTGACTGGCTGAAAGGAGGACAGCTTCCCAGGTAAGGCAGCTCCCATTCTTCTGAGGGTAATTGTGCACAGAGGGGCTGGCTCCTGCTAGATGGATGTACTTGCTTCAGAAGGAGATCCAAGGGGGACACTGAAGCATCTGCTACCTATGGAATCCATAGAAGAGGACCAACTAAAGGTTTTGGGTCTGTCTCAGCTCATATAAGAGCATAAAACAAAAAAGAGCACAGGGGAATGAAAGAGAGAGAATGAGAGAGAGAGAGAGAGAGGAGAGTGGTAGCTCTGCCCAAGAGGTGATGCTAAACACCAGATCCATCTCCAGTTAGTGCATAAGTGCTCTACTGCTTCATGTGGTATGACTGCCCCCAATTCCATCTTCTATTACTTTTTAACAAGTAACAAAATCCTAGTCCTTCATCTTGCGTAACTTGAAAAAAGTTCTCTCTCAAATATTGCTGGACTTTTCCAAAGAGGGTTCCATTCTCTTGCATATGCTGCACCCCTCCTTCAGAGTTAGCTCTGAAGCTAAGCTCCTTCGGGCTTGTTCCCCTGTTCATATCTACCCCATTAATAATTACTTCTCTTTGTTCCTTCAAAAATATTATCCTCCCCTACGCTTCATTTCTTAAGTACTAAGGGTGGCAAGTTGAAGATGACTCAGAGGAATTATAAAATAAGAAAGGAAAACTACTTGGATGACAGATTCCTAAATAACCTAAGCATCAAAATCTGGATGTCAGACTCCTAAATCCATCAGCCATGCCCTTTGTGGAAGGGTCCCTTCTATTGGTTACTGTCCTCCTTGCCCCAAGCCTTAGCCTCCAAAGTCTGTACTCTCCTGGGACTTCCTGACTGTCAGCCTCCTGTTTAATCCAGAAGAACATAATAATTGGGTCCTTTTTGAATATATTGATCATATTTTAAGACTATTTTACCTGTAAGTCATTTATTCCATTTTTAGTTTCTTTTTCTTTCTTTCTTTTTTTTTTTTTTTTTTTTTGAACTGGGGATTAAACTCAGGGGCACTCAACTACTGAGCTACATCCCCAGCCCTATTTTATATTTTATTTAGAGACTAGGTCTCACTAAATTGCTTAGCACCTTGCTTTTGCTGAGACTGACTTTGAACTTGCAATTGGATTTTAGGTAGACAAATGAAAGTGTCAGAGACCCATGGTTGAATATGGTGCTTAAACATGCAACGCATTTCATGAGCCACCGCCCCCCCCCCCCCCCCCGAGTATGTCATCCAGACCAGAGCCCCACTCCTTCTGCAAGCACTGAGACCTAATGACACACATCCTTATGAGAGAGGAGGGTAGCACTGCTGCCTATGTCACTATAGATACCTGGGGTTGGCAGAACTCTGAGAGAGGGTGCCTGAGTGTTGTCCTTCAAGCAAATGTGAAGTGGAAAAATACATACATGATAAATACATAATTGAACCCATAACATCATAACCCCCCAAAACTCTAGTTTTTATACTTCCAATAGAAAACAAACCCCTGTTGTAAGTTTATCAAGAATATCAGTAGCTGGATTTATTCTATTTGATTTGATAATGGGGCAATAGAAACAACATTAACTCCCTTTGTCTTATTTTTGAAAATAAATACTGGATTAATTTTTGGGTAAGATCATTCCTTGTTGACTCTTTAACACTCAGGCCCACCACAAGATCCATTGTGGCAAGATTTTCAGGCTGGCCTGAGCCACAATGCACACTCTAAAGTGCCTCAAGAATGCCTGGTGTTAATTGAAGGAATTAAGATGTCCATGGTCAACATTTTCTCTTTACAGATGGATTTTAAAGTCATAAAACTTGAAAAGAAAGGAATAGGATGATGACAGTTTACCTGGGCTACCTTTTTTTTTAATGAGGCAGTCATTATATATCTATTTGTTACAGAGATGAAATATTTCCTGAAATGTGCTCTCATCAGGCTGGTCATCTGGTCCAACAGGCTGACTAGGAGCAGAGGTGAACTGGTTCAGCTCGTTTCTTTGGTCCTGTGAAGTACCCCCACGCCCATGCTGGTGCCTGCATATTGAGTCCTGCTCTTCTCCTTTGTTCCTCTTTTGGAACACAGTCCTACTCCCTTCAGCCTTGCCCTCTGTCCTTTCTTCCAATTCTCACACCACCCATGAAGCCATGTTCCATTGTTTATTATAGCTTTCTGTTTCCATGTGGGAGTTCTGTGCTTTAGTCTATACCATAAGATTTAGCCCTTTCACATACCATGGCTTATATTGATCAGGTTGGTTTCAAATGTATGGTTCAATGTCCTCCTCAACTAGATTCTTAAACGCAGAAGCCATGTCATATCTACTTCCTCTATTTCCTGTGAATCTGAGCATTTGCTGGATGCAGACGAGTAAGTGTTCAATTAAACTGATGGATTAGCTGTTAGTTAAAACTTCTAAAGTACTTCAGCTCCTTCTATGTCTTTAAAATTTTCCCCATTAGCTTGTGTGTGCGTGCATATAAAAAAAATCATTCAGTTAACATATATTTATTAAGTACTTACTATGTGTCAGGCATGGTTGCTGGCTCTGGTGATAAAAAATTAGATGTGACAAGAATTCTAATTTTTGTTTTAACCCTAGATAAATAAGGAAATGAGTATTTGTTCACCAGGTTGGCAAATAGGTCCAAGGAGGGAGAATGCAGGCTATGAACAGATTCCACCAAAAGAAAACAAGAAGAGCTCAAGGATCTTGGTCAACCTGGAGACCAGGTGCAAGTGCATCCTGGATGCTCATGTCCCCGGCCAGTCTTCACTAAAAGGAGCAATCAGAAATTCTGCCTCCCCTACAGCCAAGAACCAGGAAATCACAATGCTGGCATCCGTGCCTGCAACTTAGGGCCCAGTGATGTCTCCCTTGCTGTCCAAATTGATATCTGAAACCACATCATTAGACAGGGATTTTGAAAAAACAGCTTTGCTTTATGACTTCTGGTCCTCAGACCAGTAGGTGGTAGATGAGGTTGTGCACCAGGTGGTATGGGGAACTGTAGGATAAATCTTGTGAATCACCTCAGGGCATCAATTTAAGACAAAATTTTAAGAGAAGAAGCAATTTTAAGTTAACATAAACATTATGGAGTAGGATACTAACTTTGCATGGGCCCTAACGATTGCACAAAAGATGTAAATGAAACTTGGCACTTTCTGGGTTGCTGTGAGCTATTTGGTCCTTTCACAAGGACCCAAACCTCTCTCATTTGGTTAGGAAGGCCATTACTGCTGCCAGGCTCAATGGATCTGGTGGGGTGTTCACCCTCTGAATATGGGAGAATTCCTTCCTGAGCTAGGATAGCTTACTGGTTTTGGTTCAAAAAAATGCAAGGGCCCAGATATGGGCAATTTTGTCTGGCAGTGTGCTGAAAATTTTTGGGTATTCACCAGAACATTCTCTTGTGGAAGGGTTAGTATAATTTGGCATAGAAGTTTCTGGTTCCAATATGTAATATGTTCATAAAAGAGTAGTTTGGGTATGGCTTCAGAAGACCTGAAATTCCCTTCAGGTCATGATTTGATTATCATCTGGAAAATGTACAGTATCTAATCACTTGGGCTCTAATAGTTAGTTTTGCTCTTATAAACTCCTGACTGAAAGCAATTATTTCTCAAGTTTTGGAAACGAATGAACCATAGAACGGCAGCTGTAGAACTTGTTGTAGGAAAATATCATAATTACCACGTTAGACATGTGCTAGGACAACATTTCTTTGCTAATCAACAGCTTTGCTCTTGGAGCCATCATTGAAAATATGTTGGGCAGCCAGTTCTTCATTGTACGTGCCAGTGGGAGGGAGTGGTGGGGCAGAAAATCCCAGGCAACAGATAATCCCCAAATCATTGCTCTTTGGCCTCGGGAGGTATCATACATTCCCCCCCCCACCCCCCGCCTTTGGCAGTAGATTCATGTCCTATAATTAGATCCTTTGCACATTATCGTCAATATTAGCTCTTGACTTTCAGAACAGATACTCATGGCTGGCAGGAAAGGCCACCCTGGGCAACAGGGAAAAATTCATTTGGGGATTAAAAATTAGCAGGAGACAATTTTGACATGGGTAATCCTCATGTGGATAATTGAGTGTTGACTGGCAGTCATGTATTGACAACAGAGGACAGATGTAAATGAAGCTTGGCACCTTCAGGATATCCTGGGCTACCTGGTCCTTTCACAAGAACCCAAAGCTCTCTTGTGTGGTTTGGAAGGCCAGCACTGCTGCCAGGCACGTTTTTTGCTCGATGAATCTACCGGGGTTGTTATCCTCTGAGCATTTGACAATCTCCCCTTGAGCTAGCATAGCTTTCTGTTTTTGTCCATCCTTCTTATAGGACAGATAAGGAAACTGAGCCCCAGAGAAATTAAATGAGCTATAGCCTGCAGGCTAAAGCCTGAGGAGAAAAGAAGTTGGATCCATTGGTACTGAGAAAAATGTAGGTACTCAACACATGCTGTAAAATCTATTAAAAGTGACTCACTCATTTGGGATGACGTAAGTGTTGACATTAGACAATTTGGTGGGCAGCATTTATTTTCCTATTTATTAAAATGTCAAAAAGAGTAGCGATGGCACCTCCTAAAAGACTTGCAGGTGGTGGTCTTCAGAAAACCACCCTCAAAGAGGATAATGATGCTAGCATTCTAGCTTCATGATGAAAACAAGACAGAGATAAGTACATCAAGGAAAACAAGTGGAGGCAGTTCATTAAAAACTATGAAAGTAAAAATCTCATATATATATATACACACACACACACACACACACACACACACACATATATACTTATAAACATTTATAAAATACATGGACCATAAACCACATTTAAAAGCTACAGAATATTAAACTAGAAAACGTCAGACTTCAAAGAAATTTACTCTTTGAACAAATTCGCCAATGCCCTTTCAATCATTTCCTTCTTCTCAAGTTACATTGTGTGGAATTTCCCAGTGGAAGACAATACTGCCTCTGAAATTTTACAGAGAGAGCAGAGAGGTCTAAATTTATTTGTGCACTTTTGGTTAACTGGCCATGTTCATGTAAGAATATAGTGGTCATATATGATACAGCGAGCTGGGTCCCTCATTGCACATCACAAACCAGCCTCAGAACTAAATAGTGTCACTCTGAGGCGGCTGGCTCGATTCTGCTCTCCTCGGCCATGCTCATATTTTCATCTGTGTTACTAATACACACAGAAGTGAAAAATTAAAACTATTCCCCTGAACAGCTCAAGCTTCAAATTAACATTTGCCCAATAATCTGAATATTTTGATTGTAACAGAGTAATTCCCAATTTGCCCCACTTCTTCACCTTACTCTGTCCATGCAGAACATAAAATAAACTGAATTTACATAAGTGCTGTTACCAAAAAAAAATTTACATTAATATATTTATATAATGATTGAACCTGAAGGGGCAGAGCAGTCCCTGTATCTACACCACCCCTCCGACATCTTTGAGCAGATGAGCTGTGTCCACCCTCCTATGAATCTCCGTGAAATCTCCCAAATGAGTCGTTGGCATTTTCACATGGCAGGAAAATAGAAGCTGAAGTCAAGAAAACCGCAACATCTGGAACAGGAGGAAAGATTTCACTGGAAAGAACTTGACAAACTCCGAAAACAAAGTTCTAGACTTTACTAATTTATTTTGGCTGCAAAGCCGAGCTCAATGCAAAGCTCAAAGAGGATTTGTCCGAGGCTCCTTTCAAAGAAATAAAAAGCCAGGCTGCACTAAAATTAATGCATCGACTGCATAAACATTCAAGATAGTTATCTGATACCGAGGGAATAGAGCCACACTAGGCCTTTTTGTTATTTATGGGATTATTATTGGAGGAAACAGAAGCAATTAGATATTCCCCTGCTTTCAGAGCTGGGGAAGGAAAAAAGGTGTCAAACATAGTTTTTCAATTTGGTCTCTTGATCATTTCGTTCTTGCTACATCTTAAAATCCAAATATACATATGCCCCCGGTGCCCCACTGGTCTGTCAGCTGTTCCTTTGACTAGTTCTCCTTTATTCTTTGAGAACTCCTTGGCTTTGAATGATGTACAGGAAGACTTAAAAAATACCATAAAAACAGAAGTGGCTTTAACAACAAAGTACGTTTATAATTACAAAATAACCTATATACATATACACACATATATATGTATATTACAGAAAAAAGAGAGATCAGAAAAGAGTCTCAAAATCACAAGAGTGGTAGAAATAGTTGCCATTTTTCATATGTTCAGTTTTTGAAGCTCCCACTTTAGAGAGTACTTACCCTTGTGTGAGTCTTTTCGTGAGTTAAGGGAGGGTACAGCATGTGCCCTTGGTACAAGCAGACGTATTCCTGGAATGACCCAGAAGGAGATTTGGACAGGGCTTGATGCTGGCAGGGGAGCAGCCATGTCTGTTCTCCATTCCTCACCATGAGGATGTGCAATGGCAGTGTTGGCAGTGATGTGGTTCCAGTTGGGACATCCAGTGTCAGGTGGCAGAATGGCAGAATGGCAGGGTCATCACCCAGTGGACCCCGTGGTGTGATTTTTGGGTTGTGGTCCTGGCAGCCTGGTAGCACAATTGGCATCTTCTTGGGTACTGTCATCCAAATTCCCCTGTTCTATGCTCCCATGGGTTCCCTGATATCTACTCAGTACATTCCTTTTCTGCTTAAATCCCTAATATCTACTCAGTAGAAAAGTTTTCTGTTGCTTGTAGTTTAGATCCCAGAGAGGTATTGCTATACTTCCTTTTACTTAGAGATACCCACATTTAATATTTTAGCTACCATGTGTAGGCCTTTCTTCTATACCCATAGAGCGCCTCATTTGCTATGGTCAGGACTGGGTTCTTGATACCTTGATTTAGATGCACATTATTTTCTCAGAGGTACACAGGCACCTTTGTAACTATATTTAGCTTCTGGTAAAGGTGACTGGTGACATGAACATTTCTAGAATAGGGCCTGGGACAGCTGATGCCTGTGATGTTTGTCTCCAATAAAAATAAGAATAATTGTGATTTCATCTGGGGGCCTACTGTTTACCAGGTTCTTTACTGATTGGTTGATACAGGTTAGCTCATTTGTTTCTCACAAAATTCCTACATAGTAGTAATTGTGGTATTAATTTTATAATGTTCTATGAGATAGACATTGCTATTATTCTATCTTGTAGATGAGAAAACTGAGTCTTAGAAATGTTAAATAACAGGTCTGAATTCACTGGTAGAAAGGGGTAGCTTCATAATTTTACTCAGAGTGGTCAAATTTGGATACTTATTTTCTAACCACATCACAAGGTACCCCAGGGTAGGCTCCTCAGGTCCATAAGTCACTGGCAAGATGGCTTGTCCCTACTTTCCATGACTTGCTAGTTAGTATGGAAGTGTTTTCTGTAATCACACTCTAATGCTAATGCATCAAGAAAAAGTAGGAGACATGTCCTTTAATTCAAAGTACAATAATGAAAGTAATATGCCTTTCAAAAGCACATTATGGTTCACACAGCATTTTAATATGAACCATCTCATCTAAGGTCTTGAAATGACTAGAGAATAATCCCCCCAAATAATGGTAAAACAGGCAAACTGATTTGGGGGCATAGAGAAAAAGTAAGGAGAAAGGAGTTGAGGTTCATAATGGTGAACTTCTAAAGGGAAGAGGATTTCTAGAAATTTCTTGATGGTAATTTTGGTTAATGATGGTGAACAGAAAGGTAGTCTGCAAGGTGTATATGCATATAAATATCAGCAGGTGTATGCGAGGTTCACTGGGATATGTGTTAAATCTGACGTGATTGGGATGAACCTGGCATTTGTTGGTTCCTGTTGAAAGGGAATCTTATGAAAGGATTGGCCCAGCAAGAGGGTTGAGTGGGTGGGCTTACCTGAAACTCCCCAGCAGAGCCATGACATGCCACTGCCCTGTGGATATATGAAGCAACCCTGACGTGGGATCTTCCTACTGGCTAGTGGTAAATCCACCAAGGACAAACCCCTGTTGTCCTTGTCCTTGAGACTCATCATGTTGGGCACAAAGAGATGAATATGAAAGAGTAGCAGGGAGAATAATGTGCTCACAGTCCTGACTGTGAGATGGGCTTAGATAGTTAACATTTTCTGGCATCTAGAGTAACAATCTCTACCACCACCACCAGGAAGCCACATGTTCTAGAAAGCTTGGGGTCAGTTATGATAAGGTTTCCTTGGATATGAATAAACAGAATGTCAGATGAGGTTGGAAATCATTTCCAAAGTGCTTAATGTACCCATAATTTGAAAAGAACAATCCAAAAGTTGCATCAGACTAAAGGAATTTCTTGCTGAAACAGATGGCAACATGCATGCCTTGTCCTACCTCCTGCGCCCCCCACCTCCTTTAAACAATTAGGCTTGAAGAACTGAGAGCAATCAGATGGCTCTTGGTGTCACCCCTCTTCTCTGTTCCCTCCTTTAAAATGGGTGTGCACTTCTTTCATAGATATTTTTGAAAGTCGCATTCTTTTTTCTTTCAGACATGGAGGTGCATTTGGGAGGTGGCTTCAAAGGGCAGCCATCCATCCGGAGGGTGACTCCTGGTGACTTTCACTTTCTCTGCCAGTGGTCTCCTCCTCGGGTGTGAATGTAGCCAAGGTCACAGAACCCATTTGGAGCATTGAATCAAGTGCCAGATCCGAGCATCTAGTTTTAATTGAACACAAACCAAGACATTCTCAATGGAAGCAGTGATTATCTTTTGTCAAGGATTCGCCAATATCATGCAAATTAAAAAGGAGCCGTTGGTGAGTCTGTATAAAAGAGGGTGCTATATTGGTGCCAACTATTGGTGAGTGGCTTTGCATAGCAAAGAAATATGACTTTCATAGCCATAGCTCCAATTGACTGTTGTGGAGATCTCAGTCCCACAGTTATTGAACCAGGAGATGCTGTCATTAGAAGGGAAACCATCTAAGAAGAGGGATTTTACTATGTCCTTCTTAGAGTGCAATAGTTATTTTGCCTTAGTGGTTCAATTATCATGCAGTTTTCTCTACAATAGCCAGAAATCAGTAATGGTGCTGACAGACCCAGTTCCTCCCTGGGTCCCCTTGCTAAACAGGCAGTGTTTAGTTCACAGGCTGATTGTGTTAGTAAGGTTTTGTTGTTGTTGTTGTTGCTGTGACAAAATGCCTAAGGGAAAAAAAAACTTAAAGGGGGGAAGATTTATTTTGGCTCATGGGTTTAGAGGTTTCAGTCCATGGTCAACTGGCTCCAGGGCAGAAACAACATGGTAGAAGGAAGGGGATGGCAGAATAAAGCTGCTCACCTCATGGCAGCCTGGAAGGGGGAGGGGGGCTATGGAGAAGATATACTCCCCAAGTGCATGCTTTCAAGGAACTACTCCCCTCGAATCAGATCCCACCTCCTACAGTTTCCACAACCTCCCAATAGTCCATTCAGCTATGAATCCATCAATAGATTAAGCCATCAAGGAGATTAGAGCCCTCATAATCCAGTCACTTTCCCTGAAGTACCACCTTTGAACACTGCTGCATTGGGAATCAAGCTTTCAACACTCTAAACACTGATGAAGGTTCCACCCACCTCAACCTCCAATAGGAGGTCTCCCAGGGAACAAAGTGCTGCCCATGGCCCTGGATCTAGAACAGAGAGGGTGGAACATGTGGCATCCAAATCTGAGGTCTTCAGCCAGGAACAGAAAGAAGCTGGTATTGCATTTTCCTCTGGGAACCTGCTAGGTATAGCATGCAGTGAGTTGAATAGAAAGTTTGGAGTTTGAAACAGAGACACCCCCCCCATCACCACCCCGCCACCTCCGCACCCGACTTGAGGTGGTAATGAGGTACTACTGCCCCCATGGAATCTGCTCATCCTTCTTGGATGAATTTCCCTTCATCTCCCCACCCATCCACTGTGCCCCACCAGATTCTTGCCCTCTTCTGAAATCCACTTATTGTCTGAATCACTCAGAGGACAAGTGTCTTTTTATAAATCAACACAATAATTATACTTATTTATGGGTTTTGGAGTGAGTGATATTTCAGTATAGGTACACAAAGTGTAATGATCAAATTAGGGCAATCTGCACACCCACTACCTTCAATATTTATGATTTCATGTGTTGGGAATATTAAAAATCATTTCTTTGTAGTTATTTTGAAATATTTTGAAATACAATAAGTTTGTGTTAATTCTAGTTGCCTTACTGTGCTATGGAACACTAAAACTTATTCCTCTTATCTTTATTTATTTATTTATGTATTTATTTGAGAGAGAGAGAGAGAGAGAGAGAGAGAGAGAGAGAGAGAGAATCTTTTTTTGTAAATGGACACAACACAATGCCTTTATTTTTATGTGGTGCTGAGAATCGAACCCAAGTCCTGTGCATGCTAGGCGAGCGCTCTACCGCTGAGTCACAGTCTCAGCCCCTCTTATATGTCCATTAACCAACCTCTCTCTATCCTCCTCTCCTCCTACCCCTTCCCAGGAACTACTCTTACACCCTCTACTTCTACAAAACCAGCTTGTTTAGCTTCCATATAAATGAGAATGTGCAGTATTTATCCCTCTGTGTTTATTTTATTTAGCATAAGTTTCTCCAGTTCCATCCATGTTGCCAACAATGACAAGATTTCATTTTCTGTTATGGTTGAGTAAGTAATATTCCTTGTGCACTATGCTAGATTTTACCTATCCATTCATTTGTCATTGGATACCTAAGTTGATCTATATCTTGGCTATTATGAATCATGCTGCAATAAACAAGGGTATGAGATACCTCTGTGACATACTAATTTCCTTTCTTTTAGATATATACTCAGTACTGGTGTTATGCTTTAGATATTAGTTGTCCCCCAAAATCTCATGTGCAAGACACTGTAAGAACATTCAGAGGTGAAATGATTGGGCTATAAGAGCCTTAGCCCAATTAGTAAATTAATCCCCTGATGGGGATTCACTGAAGGTAGGTAGCGTGTGGCTGGAGGGGTGGGCAATGAGAATGTGACTTTGTGACTCTTTTTGTATCTGATAAATGGAGACCTTTTTCTCTGCTTTCTGATCATCATGTGAGCTGCTTCCCTCTGCCACACTCTTCCTCCATGATGTTCTGTCTCACCTCAAGCCCTGAAGAGTGGAGCCTGCTGTCTGTGAACTGAGACCACTAAAGCAGTCAGCCCCCAAATAAACTTTTCCTCTTCTAAAAGTGTTCTTGTCAGGTCTTTTAGTCACAGTAGCAAAAAAGCTGTCTAAAACAAGTCGTAATGCTGGATTGTATGCTAGTTATATTTTTAGTTTTTTGAGGCACCTCCATTTATTTTCCATATGACTGTGCTAACTTACATTCCTACCAACAACACAGAAGAGATCCCCTTCTCTGTATCCTCACCAGAAAAAAAATATTGTTATTTTTTTCTTTTTTTTTTTTTGATAATAGCAGATGACAAATGTCTGATGTGGCAATATGTCCCAACCTTTCCACATCAAGGCCATGTTACAGATAGCAAGATCTAGCAACATGGTAACCAAATTTTCATCAGTTGTGATATTTGCTATATCCAACTACTACCCAAAGTAGTAGTCTTCTATAGTAGTCTATTATAGTCTATTATCTCTTATAGCTTTATTTATGTTAGCTTTCTTCACCATAGAGTAAAAAACATTTCTATTTTAAAATTGAGCAATAACAGAGTAAGATGAGTTGATCTTAAGGGTACTATGCAATGAAATTTCATATATGCATATACTCTACAACTGCTAACCAGGACAAAAAAGAGCACACTTATTTGTTTTTAAAAAGGAAGTACCATAAAATTACCAATAATAACTTTAAAAGCATAATTTGATCTGCTTGTCAAAGTTTTCTATTAAATAATAAAATAAATGATTGCAAATGATAAATGTTTATGTCTTGTCTCAATGCATCTTTTGTGACCTGAGCTGTTATGGTGTCATTCACTCGGTGATCTATTTGATGAGTATTTCTTGAGTTCGTACTGTACATAAGGCATTGTTCTAGACAGGGGGAATAGAGCAGTGAATAAAGCAGACAGAATCTTTGCTCTTATTATGTTCTAGTTGGGACAATGAACAAAAGAAAAAGCAAAAAGTACCTGACATGTCAGAGGGTGGCAAGACTAGGGAACAGAGGAAAGCTGGAGGAGGGGACAGTGAATGCGGGGCTGGGGAGGAGCTGGGACTTGGGAATTTATATCCCATGGTCAGATGAGACCTAGGATTTGCCCAAAGACTTGAAGGACCAGGGACTAAACTGTTATGGGGGATCAGAATTCCAGGTGGCTGCTTTTCTGTTCCAGAAGGCACACAGACATAGAGGCAGCAGATGGATGGGGGGTTTGAGAAGCTGGAAGAAGGAGTGGATGCAGCAGGCTGTAGAAGTCTGACGCTCCAAGTTCTTGCTCTGCCTCTGCCAGCCACTTGCAAGTCTTTGAGCAACTTAGTCAGTCTCTTGATAATGCAATGTCTTAAATCGAAAAAAGATACATTCCCTCTCCTGGTTATGCTCTAGATTAGAGAAAATACATGAAAAGTAACTAGCTTAGTATTTGCTATATATTAGGGGCTTGGTGGATTACCACTGTTATTATATACATTAGGCACTTAATAAATATATAATGATTGATGTGGAGACTGCAGTGTCCTGATCTTCAAAATGACCCTTCCTTTTGATTTTTATTCACATTTCAATAAATATTTAAATGAATAACATATGTCTTGTAAAAACACTGTGCTACACAAATCTCAGGTGATATATGACTTGCTGTCTGGTCTTTGGGAAAGTCAAATCTGGTTGGGGGAATACAAAAGATAGATACTAAGTCTGTTCGTAATTATCAGTTCTCCTTTCTGGTCTATAGAAGGACTTCATTTCTGCGCCCCTTTGAAGTTAAGGATTCTGTTTGCCAATGAGAAGTGCATACCAGAGGTGTATGTTACTTCCAGGGGAAAGCTTTAAGCCTTAGTGCATAGTGTATTCCAAAGCAGGTGTCAATATGGAATCTATCAGCCTGGGTCCCTGAGCCTTCCTACAGACCTACACAGGAAAAGTAGCATGGACAAGAAATAAACTTACTTTAAGTCAATGAGATTGTCAGTCATTTGTTACTGCAACTTCATGTGCCTTATCCTGACTGAAACCCGATATAAAACAATCAAAAGACCCAATCTAGGGTTATTGCCTCTTCATTATAATAGTAATAAGAGAATAAAATAAGCCTAATTTTCTAGAATGAGAGATGTAAAGAGATGAATACAACATATTTATTTCAAAAAGAGTTGAAGAAACCAAAAATATTATGCCTTGATGGAAAAAGTTTTTAAAAATCAACATGTAAATTTACTGCTTTGCCACTATTATTCCATATTTGACCAAAAATTTTGAGAAAAATTTCAAAAAAGTATATATGGGTGGATCTGAAAAAAATGAATGCTCCAACACACATTTTTCTTAGTTCTTGAACTTCACTAATATGTTCTTTCATAGATTTTGTAATATTAGTAGTTAATTTCAATTGTAGTCCAAAGAAAATTACAATGGCTTCAAACCAAAACTCTATTATAAGTAGACAAAAATTATTATTAGAATAGAATAGAGAAGCTGGGCATAGAGGCATATGCCTGTAATCCCAGTGGCTCTGGAGGCTGAGACAGGAGGATTGAAAGTTCAAAGCTAGCCTCAGCACCAGCGAGGCACTAAGCAACTCAGTGAGACCCTGTCTCTAAATAAAAAATACAAATCAGGCTGATGATGTGGCTCAGTGGTCGAATGCCCCTGAGTTCAATCCTCAGTACCAAAAAAAAAAAAGAATAGAAATAAGCTGAGTATTCCTGAAGGAAAAAAAGTTTTAAGATGCATAAGTCTAAAATATGTTTGTTTTTAAAAGTTTTGCACTATCCAGATTCAAGATCCAAGTGTTGTGCTTTCCTGAAATACATAGGAATTTAAGAAATCTGTGGGTCACTGGTTCATGATTTAATGTCTCCCTGGATTCATTTACTCCTCAATTACTGAGTCTTTCTATCTGTTTTTTTTTTTTTTTTTTTTTTTTTAAGAAACTATATGCTTTTTTTTAAAGTACTTTTTTAGGTGTTGATGGACCTTTATTTTTAGTTGTCAATGTACCTTTATTTATTCATCTATATGCAGTGCTGAGAATCAAACCCAGTGCTTCATGCATGCTAGACAAGTGCTCTACCACTGAACTGTTTCTCTTCAGATCATATAAATCTTTCACCTTTTACTGAACCTTTCTTTACCAGCACTTTTGATTTCTTCTATCATTCATTTCAAATGTTCTTCTTTTCCTGAATCATTCTATCACCAGAGGCTGTAGAAGAAAATGTTAAGTAGGGGTTTAGTGATGTCCTAGAGAATTTATATTTTATGGCTAGGACATGGGGAGGTTCTCTTTTTTCATGATGCCTCTCGTCTTCCACACCTGAAAATTGCCCAACTCTGCATTGCACTAAACACAATACAGAGCTCTTAAGGGGGAAAGAATTTCATTTTGTAAATATAAAATCATGTTAAGAGATTAATTTTTAACTTTGCAAAGAAAGGTATAATTACCTTTAGAAGCTAAACTTGAAAAAATAGCAGCGTCAAATTTTCATAGAATGTTACTTCAATTTGGAATGCTAAAAAATTAGTCAAAACATGGTGCCGCAGTCCGGCTGGCTGGGCAAAATAACCGGGGGGTGATGAACAACATGTATACGTTGATACAGCAGGAGAGGGAGCCATTTATTGTAGGAAAACAGAGGTATTTATACATTCCACCCAGCTTATCTTAATTTACATAAACTAGATACAGCAGTCAACCAATAAGGAATCTCCACACTTAATGGCTCGCTGGCATTACTTCACAAACCACTCCCTCTGGCAAAATGCCAGGCGTCATCCAGACTTGTTTACAGACTCTAACATTTCTCTGGCAAAATCCCAGGCGCCATCCTGACTTGTTTACAGACTCTAACATTTCCCCCTTTTGTTTAATTTAAATAATGACCATAGTGGTTTTTACAGAAACACCATAAATAACCTGCTACAAACAGAAAGGGAGGATACAAAATGCCACAATACCAAGCCAATTGATGGCTCCATGCAAGAAGCCCTTGGAAAAATTATACCAGCAATGACACCGTTAGCAAAGATACCGAGTTACAATTTGTTGTAGATTACAGTTTGTTGTCTCAGTCCAGGTAATGCAGTGTCTCAATAGATTAACTCACAGTCCAGGTAAGTTCTGCAGGCAGCTAGCTTAAATCATAGTCCAGGTAAGTTCTACAAGCAGCTAGCTTGATCTGAAGTCTCGGCCAGTTCTCAGCAACACTGGAAATTCTTCCACCCTCATCCTCACCGGCACTGGGATGAAGGCGGGAACTCTAGCAATGCTGCTAAAGAAAATCCTGTAGCATTCCACTAAGAAAACAACCTTCTGAACAATTTAGTACATTATCTCAAGGTTTTTTACATTTGAAATAAGCCTTAATGGTGCTCATTACTCATCAGCCTCCAGGTGTGGGAGAACCATTGTAGCTTAGTTATTGGCATTGAAAATGACCAAACATCAGGGATGCAGGTAGCATCTTCTGCCGGCTGTAGCATCCCTGGCAGCCCCAGATGGCCCTGGGGAGAGTCCCGGTCTCAAACTGCTTCCAGGCACAGGGAGCAAGAGCCTGCGAGACTGTGCCTGGAGACTGTGCCTGGATTTGGGCTCTCACAGTGGCGTCCCACTCTCCGGGCGGGGGGCGGGGAAGAGCCGGTTGCCGCTGCTTGGAAAGTCCTTGCTGCGCCATGACCGGCTTGCGCTTGAGGCAGCCGCCACACCAATTCACACACCCTCCGGTAACGAAAAGTATTCAGTGATAGCCTTTTGCTGCAACTTTTTTCCTGATAATCCTTCTTCTTCTGAACTTTCTTTTTCTTTCTGACTAGAGTTCCTGGGCTCTTATCAACACATGCCCTAACTGCTCTTGGTTCCATTGGGGTGCCTCCTTCCCTTAGTAATTTACTTCTCACCCCTTCCATATTTTCATCACAAAGACAATACAACATTTCAAGACAAAATAAGACACAAACATACTGTATCAATATTCTCCATTTTCTCAAAAAGGCCATTTTTCCTCTCGCCTTATCTGCCTAGGGATGAGCAAATTTGCTCCCATCCTATCTTTCTAGGGATGGGCAGCTTTTTTTCGTCACTTACCCCCGAGTGTCCCGGGGCTCCCCGTAACGGGCCACCATCTGCCGCAGTCTGGCTGGCTGGGCAAAATAACCGGGGGGTGATGAACAACTTGTGTATGTTGATACAGCAGGAGAGGGAGCCGTTTATTGTAGGACAACAGAGGTATTTATACATTCCACACAGCTTATCTTAATTAGCATAAACTAGATACAGCAGTCAACCAATAAGGAATCTCCACACTTAATGGCTCGCTGGCATTACTTCACAAACCACTCCCTCTGGCAAAATGCCAGGCGTCATCCAGACTTGTTTACAGACTCTAACATTTCTCTGGCAAAATCCCAGGCGCCATCCTGACTTGTTTACAGACTCCAACACATGGTACCAAGGTAATATCACAGCCTACACATTTCAATTTAGGTCTCCTTTAATCTTTAATCTATTTCTATATTTGGTCTGATTTGGGTCTATTTAGTCAAACAATAATCTCTGATAATCCCCCTTTTTTCCCCCATTGAATTGCCAGCAGGTGAGAATTTGCCAGTACAAATGTTGATTTTTTTTCTACTCCCATCCACTGAAAGCCTTTTTGCAATCTCTTCTGCCCCCTCTTTCCACGTTGTCCTCTTTTTCTGCTTTCAAACTTTGTATGAATGTTCAGCCTAAGGATAAGAGCTGTTTTAATGATAAGACTTTACCATCCATGGATGGAGAAGAATATAGCAATGATTAGGTTTTTCTTAATTGAGGAGGTTGGAGAAAGCAGGGCAGGGTGAATGGGCTCTGAGAACACTGATCTTTACCCATTTTCTGGCTCTACCTAAGGACAGCCCTGTCCAGGAGCAGTCCCGCTGCCTGTCTCCCCAAAGCTCTTATCCTTCTCTGTTCACAGGTTGCCCTGCTTTTCCATGCCAAGGAAGGGAAAGGCTCCAGCAAATCCAGGGCTGTTCCCAGGCTCTTGCTCCCATCTACATTGGCTCCCAATTGGTTCCTGAGGTCTCAGATACCTCCTAAAACCCCTTGCTTCTGAGCTTTTGCACTGATCTCAGCCTGGCTCAGCCACAGGTCAGAGAAGAGAAGGGCAGCCCGTGTCTCTCTTTGTCCACCCTGCTAAGTCTCTTTTGGTGATGGGAACCCACCTTGCTTAGATGCCTTCTCTAGTGAAACCCTACTCAGGAAATAATCAGAGGAGACATTGGATTCTCACTGAAGTATAAATGGATTCAAAGATGACTTAGAGGATCTCTGAGCCATTGGTCCTGAAGGCAGAAACCCAGAGAAGGAAAGTGAGAGACTTGGAACTACTCTACTCTGCTGACCATGGTGGACTTCTGAGTTACCTCCTCAGGGCTTGTTTAACTTATTATCTACTGCCTTGTTTGCTTCCTTCTGCACTGCTCAGGATTCTTCTAGTGGACCTTACTTGACTACCAAGCAGCTGGGGAGGAAGAAAAAAAGTAGCAAACCAATATAATCAAAAAATTTTTGTTATTTTTCATCCAATCGTATAAAGGGCTAGCCGAAACATGAATGAAAATCTATTATTATTTTGTATGCCTTTATCCTTGTTTTTTTTTTTTTTAAGACATTAAAACTGTAGATAAACTGAAGATTTGCTTTGCCTTGAAACTATGAAGCTTCATGAAACCAGAGAGGGAAGTGCTCTTCTGATGGCCCACTTAGCTTGGTGCCGGGCCCAGGTTAACTAAAGTTGGGGAAAATGGAAATGTTGACATTTCTTTAAACAATAAAAATTACAAGTGATTGCCAAAGTGCTATGAGCTGACATTAACGGAGATTGTTCGCCGATTATATATATGAAATATCACAAATAATTAGCTTGTGGCAATTACCTGTCCCTTGTTATTTTGCTTTTAGAATATTTTTAAAGCTTAAGTTACTAACATTTCAAATAATCCTGGGCAGTGCGGTCATGGGTCTTTATCCAAATGAATCGTGGTCTCTTGTAAACAGTCCTATGATCTGATTTCCATTGGGACCGGAGTTGTAAAAGGCCAGGGATTTTCGATGGATTTACACATATACTGTTTCAGTTGTTACCAGGGTCGACTTAACAGCCCTTTTCCTCAGTCTTAAATGCACTTGCCACCCAGTCTCCTCCTATCACACCGGAGGGAATGGGTGATGAGATTAAAAGCAGCCGGAGATGGGGCCTGGAGCGCCCATTCTCAGGGAACTCGCCAGCATGATTTCCTTCTCAGTAGGTGCATTTGTTGCAAGAAAGCTGATTTGTAAAGGTAGGTCGGTGTGGAGGCAGAAGCTGGTGCATTTGTCTTTTGAAAAATCTCTTTCTGCAGAAGCCACAGTACCAGGAAAAAAATACTTGGGGAGAAAAGTGGATACCTGGAATTTGGTGGTCCCTGACGGTGCTGAAGCAAGCTGACCACCTCCATCTTCCTGGCGCCTTCTCCATTGCCCCCTGACACCAAAGAGACAGGCTGGCTTTCTTTAGATTTGCTTAGCCCAGGCTGGAAACCATGGCAAACAAATTAATAATGCTCCATTACTGGCTACATTTTCAATGAAGTTTAAATAGTCTGAGTTATGATGATTAGTGGGAAATGTACGGATAATAAAGGTAAATGAGATTCGTATTTAATCCCCAACTCTAAACGGCCTGTTTGATTGTCTTATTCGCTTGGCAAACAATTTCATTTCTAAATGTTATTTCAGCCACAGATATAATTTCTTTAACACAGCAGAAAGGAGGAGATTAAAATATGAGATAGAGGCAAGCACTTACCTTGGACTGATTAATAGGCTCGGGCTGGTCCCCTGCTGCTAGGCTTAAAAGCAACAAGACCTGCTTTTTCTTTCCTGGTCTATATATATTGATACTTCCTGGGTGCCAGGAAAGCCTCTTTGATTAGTCAGGCTAAACCGCCACTTAAGTGGAGAGCGTGCCACAGACCCTCACTCTCCTTGATCAAGTCATAAATTTGGGGACTCTCAGGGCAGCACCTCCTTCCCTAAGGAGATGTGGAGGAGGCAGGTTCATCGGGAGTTCGCTCACTCTTAACTCACCGTACTTTCCTGGAATATGTACCTCTGGAGTTTCATCCAGAGGACCGACAAGGTCAATGTTTTGGACCAAAGAAACCACCTTTGCACTAAGAGCAGACAGGGAGGTGAGGGGTGGGGGCTTCAACTTTTACCTTATGTTTTACTCATGCCGAGGTCACAGACACTGGAACCATTATGTTAATTTGAATTTTATTTGATATGGACACAGTATATTTGTTTTAGTCAGCTATTTCACTACTGTGTCTAAAAGATCTGGCCAGAACAATTTTAAAGGAGGAAAAGTTTATTTGAGGGCTCCCAGTTTCAGAGATCTTAGTCCATAGAAGGCCGACTCCATTCCTCTGGGCTTGAGGTGAGGCTGAACATCATGGCAGAAGAGTGTGGCAGAGGGAAGCAGCTCACATCATCAGGAAGCAGAGAGACAATCTCCACTCTCAAGACACAAATATAGACCCCAAAGCCATGCCCCAATTCCCACCTCCTCCAGCCACACCCTACCACTTCAATTACCACTCAGCTAAACCCAATCAGGGGACTAAGTCCCTGATTGGGTTAAGGCACTCATAACCCAATCATTTCTTCTCTGAACCTTCTTGCATTGTCTTGCATGTGAGCTTTTGGGGGACACCTCACATCCAAACCACAACACTATTTATTTATCATGTATGTTTTGAAATATATACATATATTCCTATACACACACACATACACACACACATATATACATATACACATGATAGAATGACTAAATCAAGCTCACTGACATATATTAATAACTCACATAATTGTTTTTGTAGTGATAATGCTTAAAATCTACTCTTGGTGATTTCCAAGAATAAACTTATTGTTATTAATTATGGTTACCATATTGTATAATAGATCTCTTATTTTTCTGTTCCAACTTCTGCCTAACAGCCCCCACATCCAGCCCCTGGAAACCTCCTCAATACCCTCTACT
The DNA here is from genome assembly GCF_047511675.1 of Marmota flaviventris. Lineage (NCBI taxonomy): Eukaryota > Metazoa > Chordata > Mammalia > Rodentia > Sciuridae > Marmota > Marmota flaviventris. The sequence continues at coordinate 54,436,396 of NC_092511.1, read as the reverse complement.
TCTATAAGTTCAATTCTTTTTTTTTATTCTACATGTAAGTGAGAAAATGTGCCTGGCTTATTTTACTTAACGTAATATCCTCCAGGTTCACCTATGGTGTTGGAAATGACAGTATCTCCTTCTTTCTATAGAAGCTGTATAGTATTCTGTTTAGTATATAGACCATGTTTTCTTTATTCATTTGTTGATAGACATTGAGGTTGATTCCATATCTTGGTTATTGTGAAATCATTTAGAATCTGAAAGTTCAATGACAGTTTCCTAGAAAAGCAAAATGGTGTGGGTGCTGAGAAGTGCCACTCCCATGTCTTAAGGAAACTTCTAAATAATCTCCTTAGTGTTGAGTTGAGGCATGCCTTTTAAGGACGATATGCCTTCTGGAATTTTCTTTATAGCTTGCTCTTTCACCTGACTTCTCAGCACTGATCCTTAAAGCAGAAAGAAAGAGGGAGCTTACTGTCAATCTCCCTCCCCCTTCCATTTGCATCTCTGAGTACAAAACATCAATTCTGAGTAGTCCCCTGGCAAACAGAGCTTTGAACTTGCCACAAGTAAGGAAAACTGGAAAAACTGTAAAGTGTTCCTCAACCCCATGGTCAGAAATGACAGCATTCTGTAAAACTCTGCATGAAATTCAATCTAACCCTTCCTTTCTCCAATTACAGGAACCTTGGTGTAAAATATTACGTTTTTAAGCAAAAGTGCAAAGTTCATCTATCATGGTTCACTTCCAGGTGAGATTTATTACAGATTGCTTTCCAAAAATGGTGTGCTCCCTCTGCCTATGTGGGTCAGATTCATCTTTTGATTATCCAGTTGAGAAATCCCCAGCATATGCAATGCCTGAGAATGGAGTGGGCAAGCCCACAGAATATGACACTTATGCTAATCTGCGCCCTGCTGTGGAAAAACACACACAAGGATTCCATTACCACATTCATTAGGCTGCAGCACACTCTATCCTGAATAGGGATTATGAACTATAATAGACTGAGAACAGTTGATTGAGCTCACTTAGCCAAAATGCTCTGACATTGGCCAAATATGTCGGTGCTGAGAAGATCATTGTGGCTCAGACTCTACAGAGGACTTTACCAGTTGAAAGTGTGTCCTTTCCCGTGACTGTCACAGTCATCATCTCATGGAATATGTTATTAGCTTAGGTAGTGAATGCTGGAACCAACAGTGTATTTCAGGGTTGGAGTCTGGCATAACTGTTTGAAATGTACCTCCCGACTCTCTTCATGCACCTGTTGTGCAGTGCCTCTGACCTTCCCTATCCACACTTCCTTTCTGATTATGTCCAGAGAATGAGTTGTGTGGTGATAAAATTGTGTAGCTAAAAGAGAAATTGGAATCAGATGCAAAGCCAGTTTAGCACTTAGCTTACCCAAGTCTCCTCTATTTGGTTTTTCTGGGCTACTGGATACAATTGTCACCTATCAGCCTGATCTTTCTACAATGGCAGAAATATTTACCATTGATGAGCTAAAAATATTTCAAATATTGTCAGAAACAATAAAGGAAGGAATACAAGTTGCTGCTTGGGAGATGTTGTGTGGCTATGCAAGCAGAGGGAAAAGATTTAAATAGCATCCATGTATATCATTAAGAAGATAATAATAAAAACCGTCTGTGTGAAGCATGCTTTCAGTATTAGGTTCTAAAAAACTTTTGTCTACACTTTTTCTTTGCCATTTGGGGGCTTAATGAGAAGTTCTTAAGAGTAGTTGTGTCTAGCACTTTGGTTTATATGATTGAAGTGGTCCTGAAGAGCTGCAAATAAATCAAATTTTTTCTTTTCTTTATTCTTTCTTTTTTGAACTGAATATCATACGTGCCCCGGAAGCTTCTTTAGGCCAAAGGAACTCTACAGTGAATCCTCACTTGTGTGTAAAGTGAAGGATTTAACTTAATGAATGCTTGAAATGCATTTGGTATGTTCCAAGTTAATCTTGCTGGGCTTCCCCAAAGTGGGCTCTGCTGGAATAACAAAACAGGAACAGGGGTAGCGCTTGAGAAGAGAACAGCTGAACTGAAATGATCGCAGCTTTATGGTTCCCCTTCTTGAAAAAACGGGACTCTCAGAGAATGGCAAACCTCATTTTTCTCTGCATGCTTAGGTGGCGTCATGTGTTTTGGAAAGGCATACCTAACCTCTTGAGTTTTCTAAACATAAACCACATCAAGAATGGCTTATGATGCCCATAAATCCAGGGGAGGAAATATGGATAGCACTCAAGTACCCTGCACTGCTCAGGGAACAGGGAAAAGGCAGCAAGCACACACAGCAGAGCCCAGTCGCTGCGAGAGCCCGCGGTGCCCAAGGCATGGCTCCTGCTGCTGCTCCAGTCTCTGAAGTCTGTCCCGCCCTTGGCCCTGAAAGTCGCTCTCAGAGCCAGACACATGTGGACAGCAGAAAAGAAGAGCTCCTGGAGCAGCTTTGGGGTGTTCTTCCCCACATGATGCAGCTGCACCGCCTCACTTTTCTGGAGCATCCATTTAATTGAGTCCTGCCCTGCATCTTCCAGCTCCCTAAGACACCAGGATGCATCAAACAGGTTGAAGGAGGCTCTGTTTTCTTGCCAGGGGAACATGGCCCTTTGCACCGCGATTGTAATACAATCTTTCCTCTCTGGGGCTGCGAATGCTACAGTGCAAAACCGTGTTTGAAAACCTCTTTTATCATTCATCGTCTCCAGACTGAAATCATTTTTGACAACCTCTGCAGAAAACAAGCAGCTTTCTGGCTACTGGCGAGTCGATTAAAGGGAGGAAACACATGTTCACCGTCAGACGGAGCCCCCGGAGAAAGCACTGACAACCTTTTAACCCCCTTTCCCAGGGAAAGAGCCCAAATGTTTCTCTGGAACAAAATCACCACATTGTCTTAAACATCTTTTTATTTAATGTATCTTTTCCCTTCTTCTTCCTAAGGCGAGACACTTAAAAATAATCATCCTTGGTACCTCCATTTTTATTTTGGATATTAACAGATCTCCTGTTAGGGAAGACAAGGAAAAGAGGCTAGGTCATGAATGTCTTTTATGAACTGGCCTCTTTTTTCTTTCTTTCTTTCTTTTTTTTTTTAAACCATGTGACCACAGTTTGAATACCAACACACTGACGAGTTCACTCACCTCATATAGTGATTCCTCAAAACCAGCCAAGAAGCCACAGGAGTGAAATTTTCTGAACAGTAGGAAGGCCGACTAGCCCACATTATTAACATGCTGAGCAATGAGACCCGCCATGGAAACTTTTGTGAATCTCAAGGTCCTGAGCCAGAGATGTTCACACATTACTTATGTTATCAAGCGGAGCTATTTCCACAGAAGTTAATCAGCAGCAACCAGCCAGGCAGAGGGAATGTTCTATACCAAACTGAAAATGAGGTTTCAGTGTGTGGGTTTGTGTCTTAATTTTTTTTAAAGGTGACAATTGTTTTAAATACCAGTGCTATAATCATCGCAATTATAAAAATACCCAGCTTTCAATTCCTTAACCTATAACCTCAGTACTTTTTTTTTTGCTCAGTCTTACTGGCCTTGGTGGCTTGGTCTATTATTATGAGGAAAATGATCCACTTTACTTCTTTTTTTTTTCCTTAAGATTACTTATGTGCTTTTAGAGCCCAAAAGCAGGGTGACTGGGGAATGCTTTAAAGTTGCTGCCTGGGAGTCTAATGCCTGAGGTCTCTCTCCACCTTCTTCTACCAGCTCTCTCTATGGCTCTCTCTCTCTCTCTGTTTGTCAAAATGATTTGTAATTAATTGATCAATTAATTTTCATTGATGTGAACTTCATATTACACATAATTAACAATTTTGAAGTGGATAATTAAATGACATTTAGTACATTCATAAAGTTGTGCAACCAGGATTTCTATCTCATACTAAAACATTTGTATCACTCCAAAAGAAAACTTTGTACCATTAAGCAGGTAATTCCATTTCTTCCTCCCACACACTGCATGGCAACCACTCTTCTGCTTTCTGTTGCTATGGATTTCCCTTTTCTACAGTCTATTTTGCTATTTTATGTAAATGGAATCATACGACATGTGACCTTTTAGCATAGTGTATTTCACTTAGCATAGTGCATTTGAGGTTCAACTACATTGTAGCATAAATCTACTTCTTTCCTTTTAGTGGTTGAATAATAATCCATTGTATGTAAAATACCATAATTTATCTACTCATCCACCAATGACATGTGAGGTGGCCATTGTGAATAGTCTTACTATGAACATTGGTATACAAGTATTTGAGTACATGCTTTCAATTCTTTTGGGTGTAGACCTAGGAGTAGAATTGCTGGGTCATATGGTAATTCTATGTTCCGAAAATTTTTTGTATGGATGTTACAGTCTGTCATTCTTTTTTTTTTTTTTTTAACATTTACTCTTTTGAGTATGGTATAACATCAGGATATACTCTAATCAAAAGCATGGAATCCAACCTGCTCCAATGCAATTCCCAATACTTCCACCCTGTCTTCTGTTTTTTGAGGAGCTGCTAAGCTGTTTCCATAGTGGTTGTATCACTTTAAATTCCTGCAAACCATGAACAAATGTTTCTATTTCTCCACATCTTCAAGAATGCTTGCTATTTTTCATTAGAAAATATTATTGTGATAGTCATTCTGGTGGGTGTGAAATGTTATTTCAGTGTGGTTTTAATTTGCATTTCTCTAATGACTAATGATCTTTCCATGTGCTTATTGGCCATGATATATCTTCTTTGGAGAAATGTCCTTTGTTTATTTTTTAATTTCATTATCTTGTTGTTGATTTATAAGAGTTTTTTATATATTCTAAATCTTTGGCTCTTATCAGCCTTATGATTTGCAATTATTTTCTTCCATGCAGTAGTCTTTTCACCATCTTGATAATGTCCTTTGATGTGCAGAATTTTTAATTTTGACTAAATCCAAGTTATCTATTTTTTGCTCCTATTTTGAAGAAGTCATATCCAAGAATTCATGAAGATTTACCCTTATGTTTTCTTCTAGAAGTTTTATCAGTTAAGCTCTTATATTTAGGTCTTTGATTTGATTTTTCTGTGGTATGAGTTGGGGTTCCAAATTTACCCTATGGCATGTGGGTATCTAGCTATCCTAGCACACTTTGTTGAAAATTCTATTATTTCCCCATTGAGTGACACCCTTTTTGAAAATCAGCTGGCCATAGATATATAGAGTCTGGCCTGTATGTCGATTCTTATGCCAGTACCACATTTGTTTTTCATCACAGTGGCTTTGTAGTAAGTTTTGAACTCAGGAAAGGGTGAGTCCCCAACTTCCTACGAACTTTCTTGATAAGCCCTATGATGAGTTTACAATTCAGAACCAGATCTTTGATTCCCCTACTTCTTATTCCTAGCAGTTATTAGACCTAAAATTTATGTAAATCGCCAAGCATATATCTATGGTATATCACTATAAAAGAAGTGCAGTGGGGCATGGAGGGAAATGGGGATAGGAAAAGGAAAGACAGTGGAATGAATTTGACATAATTTTTCCATGTACATATATGAGAACAACACAGTGAATCCCACCATCATGTATATCCACAAGAATGGGATCCCTAATTAGAATAAGATCTATTTCATGCTTGTATAATTATATCAAAATGAATTCTGTTGTCATATATAACTAAAAAGAACCAGTAAATAAAAAAAGAAGAAAATTATATTAAAAGAGAATTTGCTCTTAAAAGTTGAATCAAGAAAAAAAAATTGCCTTGTAGTTTTAAAGTTTTGCAGTCACCCAAAAACTTCATGAGAAATGATTTTTGTATTCTCATAATTCTCAAGCATTATTTGTCAAGGAGTAGCTTCAAGGACAGTTTACTTTCCGTTATTTGAAATATTCAAGTCTAAATTTTTTAGCAGCACCACATTCAGATTATTATTTCGGAAAATAATCTAAGAAACATTAGTGGTACTAGTTACTAGGAGTCATTAAAATATGAATGACAGCTTAGAGAAGGAGCTAGGTTGTCCTATTTCTGCAAAAATACTACCTTCTGTTCTCCCTATTGTCAGACAAATTGGGTACATCCCAGTCTCTATGCTGATCTTACTAAAAAAAAAAAAATCCTAGCCATATTTCCCACCAAGTTTTACAACCAAGGTGACATACCTGTGCCTCCATATTCCTGGTGTCCACTGGGCTCTGTATGGAAGATCCAAGGGGAGTCTTGGTTTTGTTTCCATCAGGTCATTTGTGACTTTAGAGTTCATTGGCCCCTCCACCTGGAAAGGTGTGAGGCCCAGCATTTCAACCTTCGTAAGTTGATGATGAGTGAAAATACTCACAAAGCACAAAGAATAAGGCTTCTTTCATTGGGGGAAAAATGCAGAGTTAAAACACTCCTTGGGAGAAGTGATGAACTAGTTTTTGGGAAAAACTGTAACTTCAATCACCACACAGAATATTAAAGTAGGAAGTTATATTACATCATTCAGTCCCTGGTTTTACTTGAGGAAGTGGGGCCCAAGGAGAGAGAGAGTATTTCGTACTTTCTACAACTGCTGTTATCTGGCTAACATGCCGTGTTTTCAATGAGAGAGAAAGACGTGAATTCAGAGGGGCACCTAAGAACTCACATTTAACATAGTAGATGCCTGGTTTCAACCTTAGCGGAAGTTTGCCTTAGAAACACAGAATGGTGAGGAGGAGGCTGCCCTGTGTGCATAGGGCTGGGAGACACTAGAGGATTCTTTTCTGTTTTCCATGCTCAGTGGCACTAAATGAGGTATGAGTGGCTGGTATTTCTTTTGGTTGTTCTCAGAAAAAAATCATATAAGAAGCAAAGTTTCATAATGCAGCAAATGCTGAGAGATCAGACCAAACCAGTGGAAAGGGTCTCTCTGCATGCTCTGTCTTTTGGGGACTTCATTTCTTCTTGAAAAGTAAAATATCATTTTGGGGACGTCTCAATGAACATTCATTAAATACATACTGTATGCTTCAGACGGCACTCAGATCTTTATAATTTCTGCAAAATCTGTGACACTTTGTCTATCTCCATTCTACAGATGAGGCAACTAAGGCATAGAGAATTTGTGAGAGTCACCCAAGGAAGCAGGGCTAACACGTGGCAGAGGCATCTTTTTCTAATATAAGTGCCTCGGGCTCATCATAGAAGAAAATGGGGAATGGAGAAAATTTAGAAAAATGGGAATAAAAATCGGCTACAATATCACTCTCCATAAATAACACAAATCATCTCTTTGGACCCAAGTGTACTTGCTTTGAGCTCCAAAATGTCTGAGCAGTAGCAGACTGTCAAGTGTCTTTAATGTCACTGTAATGTCAGTTAGTGTTGTTTTTCTTCCTTTTCTGCTCTTCTTTTTCCTTTCTGTTTCCCAGTTGTTGTTTTTTTTCTTCTGCATTTCCTATCCCTCACCCCAGGGTTGTTTTTTTTTCTTATATCACCTCTTTAAAAGTGGGGGCTGAGGGAAATGAAAGGCGGGCTCCCAGTGGGTGGCAGGAAAGGCATTTGGCTTCTTCCCCCCCTTCCCTGTTGGCCGGTTGATAAATGACATGTAGCCGGTACAAGATGAACTGACAGCCCTGTGCCGGCATGTTTACGAGCAACAGACGGTGGGAGTAAACACGGCCAAGCCATCTTTCATCCATAACACATATTATTGATTTTTCTCTAATTAAAATAGTCACAACAGTCATTGTTGTCATGCCCACGTTCCATCTTTTATATCTTAAATAGAAACCAGCTTGCCTGTTAAAAGCTCAGCAATCCTCTTTCTTTTTATCCCTTCTCTCTTCCTCTCAGTTGAGGGCCATCTCTTTTTAAGGGATCTTCTTGGGTCTTTTGCACTTTTATGATGTGAAGATCTCCACTCTTGTCAACCTCCATTAAATCTTCAGGCTGTAGGCTTTTATTTTGGGGAAACCAAAAGGGGAAATGGTGGGCCCTGGCATTGGCCCCTCCTCCTTCAAAACCACCCAAACTGGGAGCTTGGGGCATCTGTTTCTGTGAATCCTCCTTGTTGACTGTTACTCGTGTTAACAGCTGGCCTCGGGATCTGGAAGATTTCTTAGTCAGCAGAGATGCCACAGCCTCTGCCCCTGTCATCCCTCTGTCCCCAAGCGGCCCAAGGACAATCCAAGGCAATGGGAGAGGGTAGGGAATTGCTGGAGCAGCCACATTCTGGAAGGCAGCAATGGAGCAGTTGGGGTTCCTTCTCCCCTGGAGAATAAATGGCCCTGGTTGGAGACCCAGGAGGGGGTCTGAGCCTGGATCCTTTCATGAAGGTGGAAAGCCATGGGAACTCTGGCACTGGGTACCAATGACAAAAAAAAGTTTCATAAAAACAAACTTGCTGTTCGATGCACCAGCCAATGAGAAGAGTCTCTGAGGAATGTGTCCATCTGCCAGCAAAGGCTTCTTGGTGGTTTGGCAGCATGGAAGACTTGCCAGGAGCAGGGCCCCAGCATCCCTGCCATGGTCTGGTTTTGTGGCTTTAAACAAACACTGAACAGTTCTGGCTTTCTGTTTTCTCCTCTGTGACAAGAAGAGATGGGGCCATGGAGTCCTTGGTCAATGGAGGGAAGGACGTGAAGACACTAGAGGGCTCTGGACCCTCCTATCCTATCATCTACAGCCACTTTAATTTCTAGTCTCTGAGGGTGTGTTGGCAAATGAGATAAAAATCTGTAACTTTAAGAAGTTTACATCCCAGTGGGAAGACAGATGACAGAGAGACATATCATGTCAGGAAGTAATAAGTGATATGAAGAAAGTGAGAAGTGGTTTTAAGATTGACTGACCCTGAGGGGTGGGTATTTGGAGCCATCTTCCGAGCATGTAGAACACAAAGCAAATCATTTTTTTATGTCACTTATTTCCACAACTCCCACCCAGCAGACATTTTTATAAATCAGAAACAAATTTGAGAGCAAAAATGCATCACATAAAGATCACATGCAGGATGAGATCGTAGGATTGGAAGAGAGAAACTGGTCCATCCACTTGAGGAAGGAGGAAGCCGTGGCTCTGGGCAGTGGTACAAGAGCCCTGGTGTCAGTAGATGGATTGCCCCCCCCCCCCCTTTAGTCACTACCTTATAAAAAATCCAGATGTTTGGAATCTGAGGCTACTGCCCATATTCTGTGTTTATGTATCATGAAAGGATTACATTAGCAAGCCACGGCAGCTTAGGTCAAATCCATGAATTTGAGTGGTAAAAAGCTGTGTTTTTCATCAGGAGGCAAAAAATATATTGAAGATTGGAATTGCCTTTAATTCATAGCTCTGAATCTTCATTTTCAGTGGAAGACCCCAAAGAGCATAAAACTTGAAGAAGCAAAGCCACGATTGCACAGTTGCTTAGCCATGTCAGAGCCGGTGACTCCAGGTCTCTGCTGCTGAAGATTATCGACACCACTTAGCCATGGTCTGGGTTATTGGCTTACATATCAGTTACACAAGTAGTTATAATTGAAGTGTTTTTCCTAGGTGAATGGTCTGCTAAGTTATACCACAAAAATTAGTGGCTGTTCACCCAGGCTTGGATCCCTAATAGTCTCCTAATTTTCTTTTCCTTATGAGAAACAAATAGCTCAGGTGAGAAATAAGGCATAAAATCTGAGGCATAAAAGGATGACTTGGCACTCACCTGACACAATTTACTATAAAGATTTTCCATTTAAACTATGCAGAAAGAAAAGAACAGAAAGAACGAAAGAAAATATCACTGTCTCTGGATGAATGAGAAACAACAGACAACCATGATTTCAACCCTCCTGTTTATGGAGTTGAACTCTTTAAATATGCAAAATAAGCCTTGTTGAGATAATCTGTGTTTGGAAGGCTCCCAATTTTTTCTCTTACTATGGATATGTGGGAAAGAAAAAAAAAAGACCTACTGTAAGTGATTGTATGGACTGCTGGGTTTAAATTCAGAAAACAATCCCTTATCTGTAAATGATGCATAATAGCTAGAAAACACTTTCACATCGGGGGTCTCTTCAGCCTTCAGAACAGTGTGAGGATATTTCCAGGAGTGTAAATAGCACAAAGAAGTGCAAGAAACATTTATCAGAGATCCTCTGATAAATATCAGAGGCTGAAACCTAAAATCAAGATTTCTACTTTTGGAAAAGATATCAGAAATTGTTGAGTTATGTCCCCAATCCCCAACTCCAATGGTAACATATCTAGTCTGTACAGGAATATCTCGGAGATGGTTACTCAGGATCCTACAAAGCAGTTCATTCCATTAAAGACAAAGTTTTGGTTGAAAAAAAAATTTTTAAATACTAGGCTTAAACCTATTTCTTTGTGACTTTTATTCATTAATCTTGGCTCAAGTGAGTGTGACAGTTATCACTTGATAGTACTTGATAGCATACTAGTTATCATGTGTGTGAAATGTCAACTATATGCCAAGTATTGCATGTAGGGCCTCCGGTTCTTATGAGCCCTCTCAAGATGAGTGCTAGCTTCCAGTTTTTAACAACAGGGGAACAGATGACCAAAGAGATTAAACTAAATAAGGAAAGATGATGATTAGTCAATGGAAAAGCTAAGATTTGAACCTAAATCTATCTTGCTTTACCAGAACACACTGCCTGAGTTTAATCCTTTTATAAAGTATTGCTCCCCGATATTTGAAAAATATATGGAAATCCTGCCAACCTCTCTACTGGAGTATCCCTTTGCTCAAGGTCTTTTTGTTGGAAGGGAAAATCAGAAAAATGCACATGTGCACCTAGCAGCCGAAAGTGCATCTTATTCTAGATATTTATATACATCACATATTAGATATTACATATTTTAGATATTTATATATTTCAGGCTACGAGCCTGTGACTTTTCCTCCAACCATTCTTCAACAATGGGGGTCTCAGACTCACTACTTTCCAAGTCATGGTATTCTGGAATTGTACTATGCCCATGTTCTTCATTTTAGGTGATGTTTGGAGCTGAACACACTACCTCTGCAGTCCAGAGGATGGAAAGGTACTCCAAATCAGCACCACCACTTTTGCTATGAGGAGGACTGTGCTTCTAGGAGCTCCCAAGGTTAAATGACCTGAGCAAGGTCATCAGTAATTGATAGTTACCTCTAAGACTCAAGCCTTTTCATTCTGGCCCCAGGGCTTCTTCCTCTAATGAGATCAAGTTCACCTTTGGCTAATAAGACTCCTGCTCATGTCATATCCAAATTCGTGTTAAGATTTTCTATGAACACAGTAAAAATCATTTTGCTTTATACCATTCTCCCAATACTGCAGAAGAGAGATACCTGTGTAAACAAGCCCCCATGGAATCTCTGACTAGCAAGGATGCTAGTACCCATGGTAGCGTTTTTCCACTTGGTCTCACTATTTCCATGACCTCAAGAGAAACTTTACAGGACCTCTACTCTCTTGTTACACCACATGCAGGAGAGAAATCCTTAGGAGAGGAGACAGCCTTAAAAAGGTAGTAGCATGGGCTAGGGCTGTAGCTCAGTGGTAGAGCGCTTGCCTTACAGGTGTTCTATCCTTAGTGCCACATAAAAACCAACAAACAAATAAAGATATTGTGTCCATCTCCACACACAAAAAATTAGTTGTCACTCAGTAGCATGACCTCTTTCCACACACTATTATTATGAGTCTTTGCTCTCTGTAAAATGAACTCAACATTTTGCTAAAATTCAGAGGGCTAGGACCCCTATGTTTAATGGTCAAGTTTTCTAAGACTGGTTGGTGCCTCATCTGTAAAAGAACCCTCCTGAGATAGTTTGTTCACCTTTGCCCTTTTTGCTTGGATCAGGGAAAAAGGAGGAGAAGCAAGGAAAAGGAGATCAATTAATACTTGTAACAGAGAGAGAAAATGATCTGTTGGGTCTCATCCAGGGGCCCAGTTGCTGTAGACATCACATCCTCCTCCTCCTCCTCCGTACTTTCTTGACCCAGCTTCTAACATGACACCCTTCCATACTTTTCTTCCACATTCCTGGTGGCTCTTTCTCACTTTGCATTGTTCATTTCACCTCGACCTTTTACTGTCAGAGTTCCCAGGGTTTAGCTCCTTGGTCCTTTCCTCTCTTTCTACATTTACCTCCTTAGGAACTTCTTCACTCTGATGGCTTTAAAGGACTATGCTTGTGCAGGTGGTTCCCAAAATTATACCTTACACCCAGGCCTTTCTTTTATACTTCAGACATAAGCCCACCTGCAGGTCTAACAGACACTCAGACTTTACATGTTCAAAAATGAACTCCTGAGCCTACCCCCAAACACACACTGCACGAGTCTTCCCCATGTCAGTTGCTCAGGAGTGTCAAAACACTCAGAGGTCATTCTTGGCCCCTCTCTCTCTCTAAGCCAACATGAACTCTGTGAGCAAGTCCTACTGGTTCTACCTTCAATCTAGATCCAGAGTCTTACTCTTTGTCTTACTCTATGCCCTCATCATTTTATAAATTTTACAATATTTAATTGAGGAAAGTGGATATATTCAAGACACAGAACATCCGATATACATACACAATGTGTAATACTGACTACAATCAAATTAACATATCCACCAGCTCTCCCAAAATGTAAGAAATGAAAGCACAGTAAATGCACTGTTTTTCAATCATTAAACCAGCAAAGATTCTGAAGATGGTCACCTTGGCTCAGGTGAGCTACAGTCTCACAGTCCTCTTCCCACATTGTCAGTGACACTGCAAGTGGATGCTCTTCCAGTTATTTTGTTGCAAAACAAATCACCCAGCATCACCAATTAGTTTATCTCCTGGTTTCTGTGGGTTAGGATTTGGGGGCAGGACAGAGCAAGAAGAGCTTACCTTTGCTACATGAAAGCTGAACCTGGAGTCGTCTGGAGATGCCTTCATTCTGGTGTATTTCAGCTGGACCCTGATGGGGCTGTTGGCTGCTCCAGGTGTGTTTCTCTGCATGGGCTCCTTGCTTTGGAGAGAGTATTTTCTTAGAAACATTTTAGTTGAAGTGAAACATACGTACCTTAAGTGCAAAATCTCAAGTGCACAGTTGTGTGAAATTTTGTAAAGGGTGCACAATGGTGTATCTCTGAGGTCCTGATAGAGAACATCACCAGGAGACCCAGAGACCTCCTTTGTTCCTCCATTTCACTCCTTATCTTCAAGGATAGCTATTCTAATGATGTCTATGGTCAGAATTTAATTTTTCCCTTTTTGACTTTCTATGAAAGGATTTATGCACGTGTGCTCTTTAGTGTCTAGCTTCTTTAGCTAACTACGGTGTCTACTGCCATGAGACACAGCAGAAGTGGATTTTTTTCATGGCTGCATAGTTTTCCACTGAGCAAATATATTGTGACTTATTTTTTTTATTCAGTTTTTTTTTTTAATTTTAGGGTACTTTCTTAGTTTTTAAATTGCTTTGTAAAATTTCTTTTAGCTGTGTATATGAATTTCAAAATAATTGTCTTATATTCTTTTCATTATTTTTTTTCTACATCTAAAATATTTTTTTTAAAAAAATTGATCGGCTATGGCATTCATCTTAAATTTCATTTCTCTTTCTTTTGGTACTGGCATGGTACTGGTATTGAACCCAGGAGTGCTCTACCATTAAACTATATCCCCAGCCTTTTTTGGAGGGGGGGATACTGGGGATTGAACTCACGGTCACTGGACCACTGAGGCACTTCACCAGCCCTATTTTGTACTTCATTTGGAGACAGGGTCTTACTGATTTGCTTAGCTCCTCGCCATTGCCGAATCTGGCTTTGAACTTGAGGTCCTCCTGCCTCAGCCTCCTGAGCTGCTGGGATTATAGGTGTGTACTATTGCACCTGACTTAAATTTCATTTTCTAAATGTTTGTTGCTAGTGAGTAGAAACATACTTGAATTTCATATATATTCACTGCATCACGTGGCATTGCTAAATCCACTCATTAATTCTAGGAGGCTTTTGGGATATTTCTTTCAATTGTATCGACTTGGGGTTTTCTTTATGGGAGGTTTTTAAAGTCTCAAATGCAATTTCTTTGCCAGAAATGGAACAAATCAAGGCTATTCGTTCTTGAGTTGATTTTCATAAATTATGGTCTTATGGAATTTGGCTATGTAAGTTGGCTCTATTCTTTGGCAAACTTTTTTTTTTCAGAATATTTCATAGTGCTTTCTTTAATGTCTATAAGATCTGTGGCAATGCTCCTCATTCCTGGCATATTGATTTATGTTTTATCTATTTGAATTTTATTCTATTTTGGGCTAAAGATAAAAATATTTTCTTGATTCTTTAAAGAATTAACTTTTGGATTGCTTAAACTTTTCAATTTTCTGTCTGCTTTCTATGTTGTTTCTTTTCTCATCTCTATTATCTCTTCCTTTTTATGTATATTTGGTCCCACTCTTTTTCTTCCATAGACAGTTTAGGTCATATGTATAAATAAATAGAAAGCTATTTTCTTGTCTCACTTCAACATTTAATACTGTGTCTTTCTCTTATTATTTCTCCAGTATTAAAATGTTCACTTTTTGTTGTGGTTAGGTTAAAATATTTTACTTTTAATTGTGATTTTTTTTTAAATTTGTATTTTTTTACTTTAAACTTTTTGGTGCATTATAAATGAACATGACAGCAGTCTTCATTAGGCCATATTCGTACATTCACATAATAATTTGATCACTCTCATTCCCCGGTACCTTCTTCTTCATTCCCCTCCCCCTCCCTTAATCTGCTTGTTCTACTTTACAGATCTCCCTTTCATTATTGTGATTTTAATTAGTGTTTTATAATTATATACTTCTGCACATATATAATTAAAATGTTACACATACACTGATTTTATGAATTAAATTACTAATTAAAATTACATAGATATGATTCATTGTGATCCATTCGTACATAGACATATCATAATTGGGTAGATCTCACTCCCCAGTACTTTCCCATTTTCACCCTTTCTCCCTCCTACTTGATTCCCTTCCTTTATTTTATTGATCTTCCTTCTATTTTCATGAGATCCCCCTTCTATTTTTTTAAATATTTATTTCTTTTTTTTCTTTCCTACATCTCTGTAGCTTTTGAATGTGAGAGAAAGCATTCAAACCTTGCCTTTTTGAGTCTGGCTTAGTTCATGTAGCATGATGTTCTTCAATTCCATTCATTTATGCACAAATGACATATTTTGTTCTTTATGGCTGAGTAAAACTCCATTGTGTCTATCGACCACATTTTATTTATCCATTCATCTGTTGATGGACATCAAAGCTGATACTATAACTTGGCTATTGTGAATTGTGCTTCTATGAACGTTGGTATGCATGTATCACTATAGTATGTTGGTTTTACTTCTTTTGGATGAACACTAAGGAGTGGGATCTTTGGGTCATATGGTGTTTCTATTCCTAGTATTTTTTTTAAATACTTTTAGTTGTAGAGATGGACACAATACTTTTATTTTTTATTTATTTTTCTGTGGTGTTGAGGATCAAACCCAGTGCCTCATAAGTGCACGATAAACATTCCACCACTGAGCCACAACCTCAGCCCTTCTATTCCTAGTCTTTTGAGGAATCTCCACGCTGTTTTCCAAAGTGGCCAACCTAATTTGCAGTCCCACCAGCAATGTAGAAGTGTCCTTTTTCCTCCACATGCTCACCAGCAATTATCATTACCTGTATTCTTGATGAAGGGGAGATGAAATCTCACTGTAGTTTTGATTGTCATCTTCCTGATTGCTAAGGATGTTGAATATTTTTTCATATATTTGTTGGCCGTTTTAATTTCTTCTTTTGAGAAATGTCTGTTTACTTCATTTGCCCATTTATTGATTGGGTTATTTGTTTTTTTATGGTGTTTTATGAGTTCTGTATATATTCTGGATATTGATTTGTAGGAAGAGTAGCTGGCAAAGAATTTTCTTCCATTTTATAGGTTCTCTTTTTACACCCTTGTTTCCTTTGCTGTGCAGAAGCTTTTTAATTTGATGCCATCCCACTTATTAATTCTTGGTTTTATATCTTGAACTTTAGGAATCTTATTAAGGAAATCAATGCTTGTGCCAATATGTTGGAATGTTGCCCCTATATTTTCTTCCAGCAGTTTTTAGTATTTCTGGTCTAACTCCTAAATTGATCCACTTGAATTGATTTTGGGGCAGGGTGAGACATAGGTATCTAGTGTCATTCTTCTGCATGTGGATATCCAGTTTCCCAGCACCATTTGTTAAAAACATTACCTTTTCTCCAACATATGTTTTTGGCACATTTTCAAGATCAGATGATGGTAACTTTGTATCTTCTATTCTATTCTATTGGTCTTCATGTCTGCTTTTATGCTAATGCCATACTGGTTTGGTTACTATAGCTCTGTAGTATAATTATTTGGGGGGTGAGGTGTCTGCAGATTTAACCTAGAAGTATTTTACCTCTGAGCTACATCCTGAGAACCCTACTCCCTTCTTTTTTATTTTGAGATAGGGTTTTGCTAAGTTGCTTAGGGCCTTGCTATATGGCTGAGGCTGGCCTTAAACTTTTGTTTCTCCTGTTCTGGCCTCCTGAGTCACTGAGATTACAGTGCTACCACGCCTGGAGCTCAGTAGTATAACTTTTGAGATTGGGTTTTGTGATGCCTTCAGTATTGCTCTTGTTGCTCAGGATGGTTGGGGATATTCTGGGTCTTTTATTTTTCCACATGAATTCTAGGACTGTTTTTTTCTAATTCTGTGATGAAAGTCACTCAAAATTTGGTGAGCATTCCATGAAGTTTGTAGATTGCATTTGGAAATATGGCATTTTGACAATATTAATTCTGCTTATCCATGAACATGGGTCTTTTTAAATTTCTTTATTCAGTTTTCTATAAATTTCACTGTAGAGGTCTTTCACCTCCTTAGATTTATTCGCAGGTAATTTATTTTATTTATTTTTTGAGGCTCTTGTGATTGGACTATTTTTTTTTTTGGTTTCTTTATCAGCAGATTCATTGTTGAAGTATGGAAAAGCTATTGATTTTTGTATGTTGATCTTGCATTCTGCAACTTTGCTAATTTATTTTGGTTGAATCTAGAAGACTTTTGGAAGAGGTTTTTTTTGGGGGGAGGGTCTTATAAGTATAGGATCTTGTCATCAGCCAACAGAGATGGTTTGATTTCTTATTTTCTGACTTATATCCCTTTAATTTCCTCCTCTTTCCTAATTGCTCTGTCTAGAACTTCAAGAACTATATTGAACAGAAATGGTGAGAGTGGACTGTTGAGAGCCACAGCCAAAGGGGCCCCAGTAAACTTCCAGCTGCCAGCTGATGATTGGCTCACAGCGGCCCCAGCAACATCTAGCTGATTGGCTCCTCTGCGGTGATGCTCATTGGGCTGTTTCCCTGCCCTTTCAGACCACGGAGCTGCTCATTGGGGGACTTTTTTGGCTCCGCCCATGTGACCCAGCCAATCGGCCTCAAGAGCAGGAGGATTGTGGGAGGTGGAGAGAAGCTTGTGTTGGAGAGAGAGGCTTGTGGGAAGCCGGTGGTGGCAGTTGAGGCTCTGAGGGTTTTTCCTGAGAGGCTGTTTTGTTTGGCGTGTGTGGTTCTAAAAATAAAGTTAGTTTCTTTTGACAAGTGGCTCCTGATTGTGCCCAGCCAGACTGCGGCATTTGGTGGCTCGCACGGGGAGCGACTGAGGGTAAGTGAAACTCCTCGCCCCTGAGGGCAGGGCGAGAGGATGGGTAGCCATTTTAAGATTCCTCTTTTATTTTGCTTCACTTTTGTTTTAAGTTTCCTGTCCCTGGAGATGAGTGAGATGGAAGAAAAACCGCTCACATCTGAGGAAAAACTATTTACTTCTGAGGAACAGATAGGGAGAAAGGACGGATCCACATGTCAGGAGGATAGAAAGGCTATAATGACTTTTTGTTGTTCCCTTTTTATTTCATTCTGTCTCGGTTTTGTTTGGCGTCATCTTGTTGGGTTGTATTATAGTAGAAATACGGGATCAGAAATTAGTAAAAAACAAACTGAAAGAGTGTTAAGTAAATTGTTAGAGGAAGGAGGCATCTCAGTAAAATCAAGAACAGTCAGGGCATACGTTGATAAAATACAAAAATGTAGCCCATGGCTTTTTAAGGAGGAGTTGTTAAATATATCACAATGGAACCATCATGGTGAAGACTTAAAAAGAATAGAAAAGAAAAGCCCAGGGACTCTGCCAGTTGGCACATTGCCATTGTGGACGTTCGTATCTTGTTTGCTTAGTCCAAAGCCTTCAGTTCAGACAATGGTAGAGGAAGGAGAAGACATAATGATTCAAGTAAAAGAGAAGGTCTCTCAAGTTAGTCAGACAGAGGAAAAGATTCAAGTAAAAGAGAAGGCCTCTCAAGCTAGTCAGACAGAGAAAGAAAGTGTAAAACAGAAAAAGCCATCAGGGGGAAAGTTACAACAGGAGACTGCTACTAACACCTTTCTATCACCAGAGGGTGTAAGTGTCCAACCAACAGCACCACCTCTACAGGAGACTGCTACTAACACCTTTCTATCACCAGAGGACGTAAGTGTCCAACTAACAAGGCCACCTCCATATGCTGGGAGGTCCCCAACCCCCGCAGTTGATAGTTGGGATCCTGAGACAAGATCTCAAATATTAACATGCCCTGTATTTGAGGCAGGAGGGCAGCAAGTTTACCATGTTTTAAATTTCAAAACAGTGAAGCAGCTAAAAGAGGCTGTAACAACCTATGGTCCTCAAGCACCCTTCACTGTAAGCATGGTCGAATCCATTAACAACTTGAACATGACACCAGCAGATTGGGCTTATATGTGTAAAGCTGTGCTAAATGGAGGACAATACCTGTTATGGAAGGTTGCCAATGAGGAATTTTGCAAGGAGACAGCTAGGCGAAATGCAGCAGCTGGTTATCCTCAGAGAAATCTAGATATGTTGTTAGGAAAGGGACCTTATGAGGATCAGCAGCAACAAACTGCATATGATCCTGGTGTATATGCACAAATTGCTGTAGATGCAATTAAGGCATGGAAAACTTTACAAGGACATGGAGGTTTACAAGGTCAGTTATCTAAGGTAATACAAGGAGCTAATGAACCTTATGCTGAATTTGTAGATAGGCTTATTCAAACAGCTACCAGAGTTTTTGGAAATACAGAACAAGCAATGCCATTACTAAAACAACTGGCTTATGAGCAAGCGAATTGTTGGTGCAGAGACATCATTAGACCATGGAAACATGAAGATTTAAACACATATATTAAATTATGTAGAGACATTAATGAACAAGAGCAAGTCGTGGCAGCTGCAGTAAAACAGGCTTTAGATGCCAGAGACATTAATGAACAAGG
This sequence comes from Marmota flaviventris, assembly GCF_047511675.1. NCBI lineage: Eukaryota > Metazoa > Chordata > Mammalia > Rodentia > Sciuridae > Marmota > Marmota flaviventris. Next base: position 54,417,094 of record NC_092511.1, on the reverse strand, counting down.
GCAAATTGTGGCAGCTGCAGTAAAACAGGCTTTAGATGCCAGGCCAAGAACATGCTACAATTGTGAACAAACAGGACATTTTAAAAGGAATTGCCCCATAGGAGGAGGGTTTAACAAAACTAGGTATCAAAGGAGTAGAATACCAGGTATTTGCCCACGATGCCGTAGAGGGAGACATTGGGCTAATGAATGCCGTTCTCAAACCACCATAGAGGGTACTCCATTATCAAAAAACGAACAAGGACCAGGTGTTTATCCACGATATCGTGGAGAAAGGCATCGGGCTCCATTGCCAAAAAATGGACAGGGGGGCCCAATGCTCCGGGGCCCAAAACTACAAATATACGGAGCACTGGAGGAACCCAGCAACCCCTTCAGGGTAGTGCCCAGGACACATTGTCCATCAGATCCCTCATCAGACAAACCAGAGGGAGTGGAGGGTTGGACATCTGCGCCTCTGCCAGAGCAGTACTAACTCCAGAAATGGGAGTTCAAATCATTCCCACAGGGGTAAAAGGACCTCTTCCCAAAAGAACAGTAGGCTTATTATTGGGACGCAGCTCTTCTACTCTAAAAGGACTTATGATAAGTCCTGGGGTAATTGATCCCGATTATGAAGGTGAAATAAAAATTATAGCCAGTTCTCCAAAGGGTATATCAGTAATTTCACCAAGAGATAGAATAGCACAGTTACTAATAATACCCAGCCTACATGATAAATTTTCCAGTCGTGCTGTAGAAAGAGGTTCCAAGGGATTAGGCTCCACAGGTGTAGATTGGGCTATGCTTTCTTTAAATTTAGATTCTCGCCCCATGCTAAAACTAAATATTCAAGGACATGAATTTAATGGACTACTGGATACAGGCGCAGACCTTAGCATCATCTCTCATCAAGAGTGGCCAAAACATTGGCCATTACAACAAGCCACTCAAACGCTTCGAGGCCTAGGAGTGGCAACTAATCCCCATAGAAGTGCAATGGTATTAGATTGGAAGGATCCTGAAGGATGTGAAGGAACTATACAGCCATATGTATTGGATCATCTTCCCGTAAATTTATGGGGATGAGATGTCCTAGATCAATTAGGTTTGACATTAACAAATAACATCAATCAAAATGCACCCACTATTATGGCTAGACAAGATTTTAGGAAAGGAAAAAGATTAGAAAAACAAGAACAAGGTATAGCAGCACCAATACAAATAGATCAAGGAACAGACAGACATGGGTTGGATTTTCAGAAAGGGCCACTGAGACAATAAAAATTACTTAGAAATCAGAAAGACCAGTATTGGTTCCTCAGTGGCCCCTGACTAAAGAAAAGATACAAGCAGCCCATGACCTGGTCAAACAACAATTAGCGGAAGGACATATACAACCTTCTGTATCTCCCCATAATACTCCCATTTTTGTCATCAAAAAGAAATCTGGTAAATGGAGATTATTGCAAGATTTAAGAGCCATTAATAATGAGATGGTTATTATGGGACCTGCTCAATCAGGGATTCCTCAATTGTCTGCTTTGCCAAAAACCTGGTATGTTTTAGTTATAGATATTAAAGATTGTTTTTTTTTTCAATTCCAATTCATCCTGAGGATAGTCCACGTTTTGCATTTACTATCCCTGCACTGAATCATGAAGGTCCTGATCAGAGATATGAATGGAAAGTACTCCCTCAAGGGATGGCTAACAGCCCAACTATGTGTCAAATTTATGTTAACAAAGTAATCCAGCCACTTAGAAATCAAAATCCTGAACTACAAATATTTCACTATATCTATGATGTATTATTAGCACACAAAGATAAAAACACATTGCTAGAATGTTATGCCACACTTACAAACTTATTAAAAAATTATAATCAAGAGATAGCAATAGATAAAGTACAATTAAATTTTCCAATTAATTATTTAGGAGTTCTATTATCCTCAACCATGGTCCGTCCACCAAAAATTCAAATACGAGTAGATCAACTCAAATCACTTAATGACTTTCAAAAGTTATTAGGAGACATAAATTGGATAAGGCCTTATCTAGGTATACCAACAGGAGAGTTGGGACCTTTATTTGATATCCTAAAAGGTCCATCAGATCCAAATTTACCCCGAATGTTAACGCCTGAAGCAAGAAAGGCATTAAAAATCATTGAAACATATATGGAAAATATGCATTTGGATAGAATTGATATAAGTTTGCCTTTATTATTTATTGTACTACCAACAAAAAATATTCCTACAGGAGTATTTTGGCAAGAAGTTCCATTATTATGGATACATTTATCTTATTCTCCAAACACTATTCTTACTAGGTATCCTGAGGCTGTAGGACAATTAATACTCAAAGGAATAAAAGCAGCAAAGGGAGTGTTTGGAATTTCTCCCAATAAAATTATTACTCCATATACTATGAACCAAATTGATGAGTTAGCTAATGAGTTAAATACTTGGGCAATAATCATGTGCAAATCTAATGTTTCATTTGATAACCACTTACCATCTAATCCTTTATTGTCTTTTTGGTCATCACATCCTGTAATTTTTCCAAAAATGACAAGAAAAACACCTATCATGAATGCTCCAAATATATTCACTGATGGATCAAATAATGGTACAGCAGCAATAGTTACACCTGATCAAATTTTTACATTTTTAGTACCCAAACAATCAGCTCAAAAGGTAGAGCTTAATGCAGTATTACAAGCTTTTGTGATGTTTAAAGATTCTGTATTTAATTTATTTTCCGATAGTCAGTATATAGTTAACGCTATAGTATCCCTTGAAGATGCTGGTAGGATTTCCCCTTCCTCTACTGTTTTCTCTTTGCTTTCCAATATACAAAGTCTAATCTGGGACAGAAAAGATCCATTCTTTATAGGACATATCAGGGCACATACAGGGCACATAAGGGCCTGGAACCCTTAGTTTGGGCAATGATTTAGCAGATAAAACTACACATGACATACATATTTTCTCTACACTAGAAGAAGCTATAAATTTTCATAAAAAGTTCCATGTCAATGCTAATACTTTACAAAAGCATTTTAAAATAACTAAGGAACAAGCTAGACAAATAATAAAACAATGTCAAAATTGTGTGACCTTTTTACCACAAGTTAATCTTGGAGTCAATCCTAGAGGATTGATACCTAACCATATTTGGCAGATGGACGTCACACACTTGCCAGAATTTGGAAAATTAAAATATTTGCATGTTACAGTTGATACTTCTTCTGGATTTTTGATGGGCTCCCTTCATGCCGGAGAAAAAACTAAAGATGTTATAGCTCATTGCTTACAAAATTTTGCCACTGTGGGTGTTCCAAAACAGTTAAAAACAGATAATGCCCCTGGTTATACTTCTACCTCTTTTAAACAATTTTGCTCAACATTTGGCATTACTCATATAACAGGAATCCCATACAATCCACAGGGACAAGGCATAGTTGAAAGAGCTCATCAAACTATTAAAATGTACTTATTAAAGCAAAAAGAAGGAATTGGGAAGGGGTATATATTCCCCAAAGATAAACTTAAAATAACCCTTTTTACTCTAAACTTTTTAAATTTGGATTCATCAGGACTTAGTGCTGCGGAAAGGCATATGTGTCCAAAAAATGTGCATAAGCCCAAGGTACTTTGGAAGGATATTCTAACAGGACAATGGAAAGGTCCTGACCCAGTAATTGTCTGGAGTTGGGGGTCTGTTTATATGTTTCCACAGGGAGAACAGCAGCCGATTTGGATTCCAGAAAGATTAACTAAAGCGATTTCTACAGACCAAAAAGAAGATGATTTGGCTCAAATCCATAACAACTGATATCCAAAACTCCAGTTTGGCTATTCTTACATCTGCAACAGAACCAGGATGCTTTTTTCAATATCTATTTTATCATTGCCCTTTGCCATATCATGAAGTTCTATTTTGTTTTTTGAGCTCTTACAGACCTAGGTTAATGTTTTGCTGATCAGTTCTATTTTTTTTTTACTATAGAGTTTTTAAACATTGCAATGGAGATTTCACCTGTAAAAAGTTATAAGGCCTTTACTATAATGCTATGTGTTGTATGTATTATATTATGTGTGCACACTTGTGTTTTGTGTTATATGTTTGAATGTACGTATGTCCATATATCATATATGATGAGCACTCATGATAAAATGGATCCAAATATTTTTTTTCACGTGATTTATATGGTTTAATTTAAATTGGGTAAACAACTGTTGAGGATTGTTTTAATATGTAAACAAAAAAGAAGGTTAACAGATCTGTTTGTTTACTTTCACCTTTCCTTTTCATTATATTTAATAATTCTCTTAAAGACAATGTAAATTGTTAAGAAAATTGTTTTCTTTTAGTGCCTTCTGTAATATTACATAATTTTTTCTTTAGCCATTATTGCCAGAATTCCTATCTTCATCCCAGTGCTGGTGAAGTCAAAGATAAAACCAATCTACAGCTTCTGCAATAACCATCACTGAACTGCTTTCAGAACTTGCCTGGACACATTGTGAACTCACCTGTATGCATTGTGAACTATCTGTTGGTGCAGCGACTTGTGGTAGTGTTGGGGTATTTTTGCTGATGATGTCATCGATGGTACAATTTTTCCAAAAGGAGCGGTCAATTGGCTTGGTGTATCTTCCTCCCTTCTGCTTGTCATGATAGTCCAGCTAAAATTTGGGGGCCAACAGAGGTGAGGCAAAGAACCTCACCCCCCCGCTGGTACAAAGACCTCTCCACAGGTGTGGCTGTATACTGGACCGGTAGTCAGTGACGGGTAAGATCCAATTGCAATGGTACCAACCTAACGGGTAAGGACCATATGTACTATTGGACAACCTAAGGCAGGCACGGTCCCTAAGCCACATGCTTGTTGTTTAAACAGAGAGGGGGAGATGTTGAGAGCCACAGCCGAAGGGGCCCCAGCAAACTTCCAGCTGCCAGCAAACTTCCAGCTGCCAGCTGATGATTGGCTCACAGCGGCCCCAGCAACATCTAGCTGATTGGCTCCTCTGCGGTGATGCTCATTGGGCTGTTTCCCTGCCCTTTCAGACCAGGGAGCTGCTCATTGGGGGACTTTTTTGGCTCCGCCCACGTGACCCAGCCAATCGGCCTCAAGAGCAGGAGGATTGTGGGAGGTGGAGAGAAGCTTGTGTTGGAGAGAGAGGCTTGTGGGAAGCCGGTGGTGGCAGTTGGGCTCTGAGGGTTTTTCCTGAGAGGCTGTTTTGTTTGGCGTGTGTGGTTCTAAAAATAAAGTTAGTTTCTTTTGACAAGTGGCTCCTGATTGTGCCCAGCCAGACTGTGGCAGTGGATGTCCTCATCTTGTTCCTGATTAACAGGGTAACAAGTGAAATAAAAAAAGCAAAAAGCAAAAATGAACAATAATAAACCAAAGTAAACAAATAATCCTAACTTTCGTAAGGCAAATCAAGGTGAAATATCAAATGGGTGAAAAAAAGCAATTAAAAAATCCATGAACCAATTAGCACAGCAAGAACATATACAAATACACAGTGAAAAAAGGGAAAACAGTGAAAAAAAATCAAAATGAAAAATGAAGGAATTGAATCCTCTAAGATGGACAATGGTGTGGGAAAGAATGGATGTTTCTGGCTATGCCAGACTGTCCTTCTTTCTGCTTCACTTGAATTGTGTGCTCTTTAGAGAGAGCAAGGGTTGGGGATTGTTAAATCTTCCCTCTTTGTGTTGCTCATCAATCTACCAGCTGGAGTGGCCTGGAACCAAATCTGGTTGTAATTGTTCTCAACTTCCCTTCTCAATAGTATAAGGTAGGACAGAATGGGAAGGACTGACAACTAGAGTTTTGTCCAGACAGACTAACTAGATTTATGCACTCCCAGCACAGGGCTCATGCAGAGTTCTAAATGGCTTTGATGTTCTGGTGGCTGGTGGCTGGTAGCTGGCATTTAGCTCTGACTGGAACTTCAGAACCTTGTCAGGTGGTATCTGATCTGGAGAGATGAGATCTACACAGCCCTAGGGCCAGGCATATGCCAATTTCTATTGGGTGTCTGGATCTCAGGGGTCTCCTTAGAGGTCCAGTCATAGGGCAGGGTAACCAACCCTCCACAGGTCTCACACTTAGTTGCCCAGGAGTGTGGTCTTCCCTGGATCAGAACCCAGGTGCAATTGTACCCACCTGACCAACTTCTGGACTCTCCCTGGTGGCTGGTTCCATGAACCACCAGACCTCAAAAGAAAGCAAGTGGCATTGCCTTCCATATCCCCAGCCAGAAACCCCTTGGGCACAACTGTCTCTCTGCCAGTTTAAGTTGTGCCCCACCCAGGCCACTGTTGAGAGCCACAGCTGAAAGGGGCCCCAGCAAACTTCCAGCTTGGAGCTGATGATTGGCTCACAGCTGGGCCCCAGCAAACTTCTAGCTGCCAACTGATTGGCTCCTCTGCGGTGATGCTCATTGGGCTGTTTCCCTGCCCTTTCAGACCAGGGAGCTGCTCATTGGGGGACTTTTTTTGGCTCCGCCCATGCGACCCAGCCAATCGGCCTCAAGAGCAGGAGGAGTGGGGGAGGTTGAGAGGCTTGTGGGAAGCCTGTAGTGGCAGTTGGGCTCTGAGGGAATTCCTGAAGAGCTGTGTGGTACCTCCTGTGTGTTCTAAAAATAAAGTTTGTTTCTTTTGACAAGTGGCTCCTGAATTGTGCCCAGCCAGACTGCGGCAGACCACTCTAGGCCTCATGGCAGGCACTTGTGAGGACAGTCTGGCAATGCTTGCTGTGTTCTCCTAAGCTCCTACAGCAAAGACCTGCAGCTTCCTCTTCAAGATGGCTCCCCCCTCAGCACTCTGCTCACCAGGTGAAAAGCCCAGAGCACTCTTCAAAAACCAGCTCTCTGTGCAGCCTCTGCTTCCACAGGTTCTTCTATGCCAAATTTGTTCATTTTGTTTCCATTTCCTCCTGGGTTACCCCTCCCCTCTGAGGTAAGCTGGTGCCACCGGTACCACTGCCCTGGTTCTAATGTACTCTGTCTTATCCCATGTTAACAGCACTGAGGTTTCTGTGTCTCTTACTGTCAAATATTCAATTTCAGTGAATTTTCCTCTCCTACTTACCTCACTGAGAAGGTGTACTCCTGCTGCTTGAACCCTGAGCCACGGAGCACCCTCCTCTCTTCTACCATCTTTCCTTCTCTCTAACGTTAGTCTTTGATTCATGGTCTATTTAAAAGTAAGTTTATTGACTTCCAAATATTTGTGATATCACATTTGTATCTATATCCAATTTGATCACATTAGAAGCAGAGAATACACATTTTATGATATCAATTCTTTGATGTTTTTTGAGGCATTGTTTTAGCTCAGCATATGATCTATATTGTTGATCAGTACTGTCGGCTCCATTTATATTTGGAAAAAATGTGCACACTGCAGATTTTGGTTGTAGTTCTGTCAATATCGGTTAGGTGAAATTAGACAGAGTGTTGGGGGAACACTTTCTAGATCCTTAGAGATTATTTTTCTATTTACTCTATCAAGTCTTGAAGGAGAAGTGTTAAAATTCTTAATTATAGTTATAACTATTATAACAAAAACTATAATTGTATATTTACCTCTTTCTCAATTTATTTCTGTCAATTTCTGTCTTACATAATTAGCAGCTCTGTTATTAGGGGTATACTCGTTCATAGTTTCCTAAAGAATTAACCAATTTAGCATAATCAAATATATTTTTTTTTGTATTTGATACTTTGTCTTCTAAATTAGTCTTCAGAACTATGTCTTCTGAACATAGTCATCCCAACTTTTTATGATTAACATTTGAATGCTAAATCTTCCCGTTTTTACTTTTTAAAAAAGCTTTATTTTCTTATGTAAAGTGCATTTTCTTTCAAACAATGTAAGGTTGAGGCTTATTTTATTAATTATAGTGTTCATTCCATTTATTTATTCAAGTTAATTCTGTTGGTAAAGATGGCGCCCCAAGCACTTCTCTTCTGGAGTTCAGGTCTGTGACTCACTGAATGGCACAAACTTTGAAAGGTGTGTGAACCATCACATCCAATCTGTCTATTTCCCTGCAGCAGTCAGCCATTTTGGGAATACCCACTTGACCCTCTGTCCACACGTGTGAATTGCGCGAACTTTGAATGGCGCACCTCCAATCCCTGAAGTGGAGCGAATTCTTGGCCAATAAAGAAGTAACAGCCCACTCGCCCCTGTTCCCCCTCACCCTCGCAGTTGTTTGACTTGTTGAATTTATGGAGCTTTTCCACCGTTCCTACATTGGTGCTGAAACCGGGGACAGGGATCTCTGTCGCCCAAGGTGGAACCCCGTTCCCAAACTCCTAGCCCAACCGTTCCTGTCATAGTCCACTCCTCTGATCACCTGCCTGACACCCACCACCAGCCTGCAGATTGGTCAGTTCCCCCACCCCATGAGCACCTGAACCCTAACTCACCAGAACCAGGGAATTGGCCATTGAGTGTTGGGCAATCATTCCAGGTGTTTTAGGAGGGGAAGTACACCACTCAGACCCGTCAGGGTCACAGTGGCCCCCAGGAGCTCTGCAAGGACACCCCTGGGAATCGACAGCCTGGGATGTAGGATTAATTCACCCTTTCTAACTCCTCTGTCTCCCCTCACTCTTGGCATACGGGTTAGCATGACTGAGTTCTGACTCTTCCATTCTGCCCGGAAATCCATTCTGCCTGGAAACAGTCTCCTTCTGACTCTTTCATTCCGCTTGAAAAACTCTCCTGACGTTGCCCGTGGCCTCGGCTCTATTTGGGTCTCACAGATCGCACTCCCCTGGTGACCACTGGGCAGTGCCTTCTGTCTATTTCCCCGCAGTGGTCAGTCATTTTGGGAATACCCACTTGACCCTCTGCCCATTCCGGAGTTTCCAGGAAGCTCTTTTCAGACCAGGTTTTCTCTCTCTCTCTCCCTCTTTCTCTGACTCCCATCTCGCCCTTCCATCATGGGAAATTCCTTGTCTCTCCCCGCCAATTCTTCCTTGCGGGGCCTCTTAGATAATTTGAAAACCCTGAGCCTGGCCCCTGATATTAAACCGAAAAGGCTCATAAAATTCTGTACCCAGGACTGGCCTACATACCCCCTAGACCACCAAAACGTTTGGCCCAAGTGTGGGTCTCTGGATCCCAATTTACTCGGGGATCTTTTTAATTACTGTGAGCGATCAAAGAAGTGAAAAGAGATTCCTTATGTGGAGGCTTTTTCCTTGCTAAGATCTCACCCAAATCTCTGCACCCAATGCAAGCCTCAACATCTACTCCTTGCTCTCAAGCCTCCTTCCTCCTCTTCTTCTCCACCCTCTGCCTCCACACTTTCTCCTCCTTCTTCCTCTTCTCTGCTCTCTGTCTCCACTTTCGACCCACCTGATGAACCACCTCCATACAGCTCTCCCCTGCCCTCAGCCCCTCTTTCCCCACTTTCACCCCTGCCCACTTCCCCATCCTCTACATCTGTAGATTCTTCTTCTGCCCACATTCCCCCACAACCTCCTCCCACTTCTGTTCCTTCCGCCCCAGTCCCTCCACCTCAGTTGAGTCCACCCGCCACCTGTTCACGCGCTAATGCAGCACCTAACCCACAAGTTACCACATCTCATCACCCGACTCAAACTTCACATGTTGTGGCCCCCCTTCGAGAGAGGTCGCCAGCCGGATGGGATTTTAAGGGTTTATGTTACTTTTTCTATGCTTGACCTTTCTCAAGTAGAAAAAAAATTGGGATCTTACACTGCGGATTGGTCAGTTCCCCCAAACTCTTTATATTAAAGAGTTTCAATACTTAACTCAAGCCTACAGCCTCACCTTTCATAACCTCTATATGATTCTGTCCAATACTCTCCTCCCTGAGGAAAGGAGAAGAGTCTGGGACCAGGCTAGGGCCTATGCAGACCAGGTTCATCAGACTGATGCCCACCATCCCCTAGGGGCCCAGGCGGTTCCAGACCAAGACCCCCAATGGGATTATAATGACCCCCAAGACCTGGGACGCAGGGAACACCTTATTACCTGTCTGATAGCTGGCCTAAAGGCAGCAGCACAAAAGGTTATTAACTTTGATAACCTCCAGGAAGTCGTCCAGGAGAAGAATGAAAACCCCTCGGCCTTCCTAGACCCACTAACAAAGGCTCTCCTTCAGTACACTAATTTGGACCCTGAATCCCCAGATGGGAGGCAACTTCTTATGACCTATTTTTTCTCACAAAGCTACCCCGACATACGGGCAAAGCTAAAAAATTAGAGTAGGGACACTTGACTCCTCAGACCAAAGTGTTGGCCACAGCCTCCAAGGTCTACCACAACAGAGATGAAATAGCAAAACGCCAAAAATGCCAGATGTTGGTCCAGATGTTACAGGGCTCCTTCTAACCTATGGAAAAGGGGAGACAACAACCCACACAACGAGGACCCCCTGGGCCCTGCTTTAAGTGTGGTAATAAAGGAAACTGGGCTAAGACTTTCCCACCCCAGGGCACCACCCAGACCATGCCCAGATGCTGACCTCCAGGCCAATGGGGATCACAATGCCCCAATTCCCAGAGGGCAGCTGAGGTCAGTCTCCCCGTCAGTGACTTGTTGGGCCTAGCAGCCGAGTATTGATGGGGCCCTGGATCTTCTGTCCTGACCTATTCAATTACCAAACAGGAACCCAGGATGGTTATCTGAGTGGATGGGCATCCCATGAACTTTTTGGTAGACACTGGGGCCACATTCTCGGTTCTGAGAGAGTTTTGGGGAACTACCTATCCCTCTGAGTCTCCTATTGTTGGGGTAGGGGCTCAAACCATCATCCCACACAGAACTCCTCCCCTCACTTGCTCCTTATCTATCTAGTTCTTATCTATCTAGCTCTTATCTATCTAGCTCCTTATCTATTTAGTTCTCCTTTTCAATCATTTTTTGGTTATGCCCCAATTCCCCAGTCCCCTTGCTGGGAAGGGATATATTATCCATCTTGAAGACTTCCGTAACCTTACCCTTATTGTCCTCTCCTACTTATATCTTTGTCATGGCATTACTCCCTTACGAAGAAGAGATTTTACCTCTTTGTGTCTGGTGTGGAGACCCCAACAAATACCAGAACACACATTTTCCCCTCCCCTGTAAAATAGTAGATCCAATTGTATGGGACACTGAAACCCCATCCTCTGCAAATTGCTCCCCCATGGAAGTGTATCTTAAAGACCCTAAACACTTCCCAAACCAGGCCCAATACCTGCTGCTGACAGCCAGCCTTAAGGACTTAAAGCCAATTATTCAGAGCTTATTAAGAAAGGGGTTCCTCTGTCCCCTACACTCTCCATTCAATACCCCAATTTTAGCAGTAAAAACGCCTAATGGAACATACAGTTTGGTGCAGGACTTAAGGTTAATAAATTCTTCAACCAGGCCCATATATCCCCTGGTTCCAAACCCTTATACTATCTTTTCCTCCATTCCTGCAAACTCCACCTGTTTTTCAGTTATTGATCTTAAAGATGACTTCTTTTCGATTCCACTATTCATCTCTTCCCAAGACATATTTGCCTTCACCTGGACTGATCCAGAAACTAGACATTCCCGACAGTTAACCTGGACTGTCCTGCCCAGGGGTTTCGAGACAGACCACATATTTTTGGACAAGTCCTCACTGGAGATCTCAAGGATTTTTTTCCCTCTATGTCCCAACTCAACCCTCCCACAATATGTTGATGACCTTCTCCTCTGTAGTCCCTCATTAGAAACCCCAAAGTCTGACACAGCCTCCCTCCTGAATTTTCTTGCTCACCAAGGATATAGGGTTTCTCCACAAAAGGTACAGCTCTCTCTCTCTCTCTGAGGTTGCTTACTTAGGGTTCCACATTTCCCAAGGGAAGAAAGCTATCACAACCAATAGAAAAGGCCTTATTGAAAGCCTCCCAGTACCAAAAAAATAAAAAGGAGATTCTCTCGTTCCTGGGTCTGGAAGGCTATTTTAGGGCATGGGTACCAAATTACTCATTACTTGCCAGACCACTATATGACCCAGCAAAAGGAAACAAGCATGAGCCCTTGTTATTTTCAGCTGCATCACACTTCAGAACCCTCCAGAAGTCCCTCTTATAAGCACTGGCTCTACACCTGCCAGATGTTAATAGGCCTTTTACTCTCTAAGTTCTTGAAAACAAAGGGCAAGGCTTGGGGGTACTGAGATAAACGTATGGGCCCACCTTCGCTCTGGTGGCATACCTCTTAAAACAGTTAGATCCAACTGTCCGGGAATGGGCTCCTTGTCTCCACGCCCTGGTGGCCTCCTATGTTTTATTGAAAGAATCACAAAAGCTTACCTTTGGAGCTCAAATCACTGTCACCTCTCCTCATCACCTCAAGGACTTGCTAATCTACAAAGGACTGCAAACCCTCCTTTCCCGTCGAATTCTCTTTCTTGTCTCTTTCCTCTATGACTCTTCCGTGTCCTTCCAAACCTGTGCCCCTCTCAACCCGGAAACTCTGTTACCCACTCAGGCTCAAGGTCAAACACAACCCTCAATACATAAATGCAGGGAAATTCTAGAAATTTTCTTCCCATGCTCAATTAATATCACTGAGGGACCTCTAGACCAATCTGATTACACATGGTTCACTGATGGAACCTCCTTTATGCATGAGGGGATCAGAAAAGCTGGATATGCCATAGTGTCCCTATCATAAGTAATAGAAGCTAATCCCCTGCCTGAAAATACCACCAACCAACAGGCTAAGCTGGTAGCTGCAACACAAGCCTGCAAATTGGCAATGGGGGGAAAATCTTATGCTTTATATTGATTCCAAATATGTTTTCCATATTCTCTTATCTCAATTTGGAAGGAGAGAGGTCTCCTGAACTCAATGGGCACCTCTACAAGCCTCCCAGCTTCCTAAAAAACTTGGAGTTGTCCATTGCAGATCACACCAAAATGACTCCTCCCCATCACACAGGGACATTCAAAATCAGATTAGGCAGCCAGGTCAACTGCCCTTTCCAACCCTACGGAATCTCTCGTCACCACATGCATTCCAACATTACCCAATAATGGAGACCCACCTAAACATGCCGTCCTTACTTACTTCCACTCCATTTTCCACACCGGTTTGCAGACTCTCAAAGCCTTTCTCCACTCTCCCTTTAAGTGACTCCCCAGTATAAAGAAGTGATATAGCAAATCACAGCCTCATGCCAGATATGCATAAGGGTGAATCCCAAAACATCTTTAAAACCATGAACCTTCCCTTCTTATCAGGCTAGGGGCCATATTGCTGGGGCAGATTGGCAAATCGACTTTACCAACATGCCCAGAATAAAAAACTTCAAATACCTACTAGTTTTAATAAACACAATCTCAGGTTGGGTAGAGGCCTTCCCTACCTCAAATAATCAGGCTACCATGGTGGCTAACATCCTCCTGACTGAAGTAATCCCTTGGTTTGGGATGCCCTCTCCAATCCAATCTGACAACGGGCCTGAGTTTGTCTCTCAAGCAACCAAGAATGTGGCAAAGACATTGTCCATCCCTTGGCACTTTCATTGTCCCTATCACCCCCAAGCCTCAGGTTAAGGTTGAGTGAGCCAACCGCACAATGAAAGACATCATAACAAAGCTGTCTTTAGAGACTCATTTACATTGGGTTAAGCTCCTCCCTCTTGCCCTACTACACCTGAGGGCTTTACCAAAAAGTCATTCTCTCCCCCAGGGAATCTCACCAGAGCCTTGGCCCCTCCCCGACCAATATGCTCTTCCCCTTCTCTTCCTTATACATTATGAGCTATGGAAGCAACAACATTTGTTGCTTCTGGATCCAGAGAACTCAACTGCCTCCTTTCCCCTCAAACCAGGTGAATGGGTCTACTTTTCTTCCCCAGGGGAAAGATCCCCCTTAACCCCAAAAGGGGAAGGGGTCATTACAGGTAGTCCTGTGTACACCCAATGCCGCAAAACTCCAACAGGGAGGAAAGAAACTAACCCCTGGATTCATATTTCTAGGTTAAAACCAGCGGCATGCCCTCCAGAGGACAATCCCACCACAGCTCCCAAGCTTGCAGGACCCCCACAATTGCCCAGATTTACCTGTGAGATATCCCCAGATTACCCTCTCAAGCTCTGCTTTTCAGTCACACACCACCCTTCCTTCCATTCCAGAGGAGAAGAACACACATAAGAATGGGCCTCCTGATAGGATCTAGGAACCCACAACAACACAGTACACCCACACTCTTTTGGGACCCATGTCTACTGACTTTATACCTGCTAACTCTCTTTCAAAGCATAGTGCAGGGAAAGCCAAACCCTGTACCACCCTGTTCCACGAACTGTAGCCAAACTCCTCCTAAGAGGAGTTTTAAATTCTTCAATGAAACTCCTCCAAAATACTGTTACCATGGTGATCCCCACGCCTGTGAGCACAATAACAATAAATACTGGAAGGCCATTGATAAAAACCCAGGCCTGGCTCCCCCCACACCATGCCCAAGTGGCTGGACATTCAACAGGAAGAATTGCTGGAAGAGGACAATTGATATATCCAATTGGCTGCCTGATTTGGTTAAGGCAAAAACAGTCAAAGATCCTCTTCTCTCTCTTAAACTTGTCAGTATGTCTCTCAATCTGTTAAAGGCTACTAATAATATAAACTATGTACAGGGATGTTGGGCTGTGTTTGCAGGCTAGAACTGAATCCCCAAAACTAATAGCACATCCGATAAATAGTTCTCAGGCTACACTCAATGAGACCTCTTCAACTCAGGACACCACAGCCAAACTCTCAGGTGTCCCTCTCTACCAGGCTGCTCCATTACGTTTTCAGTCACTGGGAAACGTACCAGTAGGAAACTTATTTGAGAAGCAATGTCAACAAAAAATACCTCTCTACCAAAAGGTAGTAAGACCCACTGTCCACCAGTCTCTGAAGCATCACTTTTATGTGGGACGACTGTATACCGCTATCTGTCCCCTGACTGGACAGGCGCATGTACTCTTGCTCTATTGTTCCCCTATGTAGACATAGTTCCAGGAGATACAGAAATACCAGTCCTTCTCACGACACACATAAGACCCAAATGGGCCATCCAATTCATACCTCTCCTTGCTACTTTAGGAATTACAGCAGGCTTGGTATTGTACAGCGGGTTTGGCTACCTTCTTCACATACTATGATCAATTGTCTAAATCGTTCATAGATGACCTCCAACAGGTGACTGAGTCCATACTTACCCTCCCAAATCAATTAGATTCCCTAGTGGCAGTAGTCCTACAAAACCGCCAAGGCTTAGATCTACTCACAGCAGAGAAAGGAGGCCTCTGCCTGTTCTTACAGGAAGAATGTTGTTTTTATGTTAATCAGTCAGGGGTAGTGAAAGATAAGATTAAACAGCTACAGGAACAACTAGAAAAAAGAAAGCTGCAATTGGCACAGCAATACTAATGGGACATCTTCACAAACCCCCTCATCCATTGCATTCTCCTGATACTGGGACCTCCAGTTGGGGTCTTTTTATTCTGTGTCTTTCTTCCTTGCATTTTAAAATTTTTTCAAGGACAAATTAACAAAATCTCTAACCAAACTTTCAATTAGTTCCTCCTCAGGGATTACCAGCTACTTGCCAACGAGCTGGACGACACTCACGTCCACTCATCCCAAGAAACCTCCACCAAGTGCTGAAAGATGAAGATACCAAATGACAACTCCACTGAAGGGCCATCTCTACTCCACCATTCCAAAGAAATAAGCCCTTGGATTTTAGCTCTATATGTTCTAATCTGCCTTCTCCTGGGCATAGGCCTTTCTTCTACCAGCCCTACAGAATGGACGACATGCCAGAAATTAATGCTGTCTCTTTTGTTTCTTTTCATAGCTGCAGGTTTGTGGCTTATGTTGTACCTATGACCCTCCTCCTAGCGAAGATGACACCTGTTACCCTCCAATGCATGCAATTCTTACAAGCCCTACAGGAAGATAGTTGGCTTATCCCCCCACCCAGCCACCCCAATGAATGGCTCATTATATCCAACAATTTGTGGTTCCAGTGCATGTTCATGGACTTCTCCCTGGAGGAAATCCATGCCTTCAGTGCATAGATATGGGGCCTCCTGGCCCTCCTTCTCCAACCAACTGACCTCCTTCCTCTAAACGATGCCCCAACTCAGCAGGAAGTAGCCAGATCGAGTATTGCATCACCAAACCAAAACAAAAAATGGAGGAGTGTTGGTAAAGATAGCACCCGGAGTGCTTCTCTTCTGGGAGTTCAGGTCCATGATTCACTAAATGGCATGACTTTGAATGGCGCCCGAACCATCACCTCCAATCCCTGTGAATTGCACGAACTTTGAAGGCGCACCTCCAATCCCTGAAGTGGCACAAACTCTTGACCAATAAAGAAGTAACAGCCCACTCACCCCTGCTCCCCTCACCCCACGTTGAGCCCATAAATATCAACACCTTGTTCATGCGCTCTCTCTCTCTCTCTCTCTCTTTCTCTCGACCCCCTTCTCTTCTCTTCTGCGACCAGCCACTATTGTCCCGCTAATAAAACTCGGACAGGTAAATTGTTGTTCAGCTTCTTGAATTTATTGAACTTTTCTGCCATTCCTAACACATTCCATTTATTGTAATTAGTGATATGGTTGTGTCTATCATCATGTTGATAGACACTATAATAATAATATTATATTATTATTATTATATATTATTATTATTTCTATCAGATACTTGTTCTTTTGTTCCTTTTTTTTTTTTTTTTTTTTTGCTATTCTTATTTATTTTGGCCTTTAAAATGATGTCCATGGGATTTAAGTGTGCATCCTTAACATAATTTTCCTTGATTCATTAAATTCAAGTTTTATAACTTTGGGTCACTATACAAAACTTATCTCCTTCACATTTTTTAGGTGATTATATTTGACTTCTGCATGTATTATAAATACCACAATACACTATGATTATTATTATTTGTGCTTTAAACAATTACTTTTCAAGAGACTGAGGGATAATTTATTTGCCCATAGTTATCATTTCTGGTGTTTCTCATCCCCTTATTCAGGTGTGATTCTCTGTTAACTATTTCATTCAGCCTGAAGACTTTTCTTTCACATTTTTTTTGTAGTATATGCATCTGGTGATAAATTTGCTTGCTTTTCTTTATCTGACATTGACTTTATTATTCCACTTACATTTTTGAAGGATATTTTACCTGGATATATATATTTCTTGTTTGATGCCTTATTGTTTATCACTTCTTTGAAGATGTCTTCTGGTTTTTCTGAGGAAACATCAATCATTTTCTTATCACTGTTTTCCAATATGTAATGTGTATTCTTTTCTTGTGGCTGACTTGTCACTGTTTCTCTTTATCTTAGTTTTCCGACAATTTGATAATGATGTGTGTAGGTTTGATTTTTTTTTTTTTTGGCTGTTTTTATTCATCCTGCTTAGGATTCATTGAAATTATGGGATCTGAGGGTTGTTTTCTCATTAAACTTGGGAAAAATTGGGCAATTGTTTTTTCAAACATATTTTTCTTCTATTCTTTCTCTCCTTTTCCTCTGGGATGCCTAATATTTGTATGTTAGCCTTCATGATGTTATCTCAAAATAACATGCTTTGTTTTGTTCTTTTTTCTCATTCGTTTCTCACTGTTTTTTAGTTTGGGTAACTTCTATTGACCTGACTTCAAACTCACCTAAGCTATATTCTGTAGTGTCCCATCTGTTACTAAACTTATTCAATGAATACAGAATTGTAATTTTCGGTTGCTATAAAATTTGCATTTGTTGCCAGGTGCAGTGGTGTATGCCTGTAATCCTAGCGGCTAAGGAGGCCAAAGCAGGAGAATCTCAAGTTCAAAGCCAGCCTCAGCAATTTAGCAAGGTCATGAGCAATGTAGCGAGACGCTGTCTCAAAATAAAAATAAAACGAACTGGGGATGTGGCTCAGTGGTTAGGTGCCCCTGAGTTCAAGTTCTGGTACCAAAATGAATACATAAATTAGCATTTGTTGATTTTTATACTTTCTGTTGATTTTCTGAAATATTTTATTTCTTTACCCTTTTATATCCATCTTTTCCTATATATTCATATACACACAAACATAAACCCACATATGTGTGTGTGTATATATTTTTTTCTTGTCCATTAATTTCTACAATCATGTCATCTGTGGTTCTGCTTTTAATGACTATGATTTGTTTTAATTTTCCATTTTCCCTCTGTTTTCTAAGCTTTATATTTTAATGTTTTTGTTCTAGACATTGTAAAGAAGAGAATAATGAGTGCTAAAGCAGTATACTACTTTGTTTTGCTTATCTACCAGATATTTAATCCTTTTCTTTGGACAGTTATGGTTAATCACTAGTCATTTAGATTCTTCCTAGAATCAAATTGAACGTCAGTTTTAATTATATTGAGTTCACCTGTGAATAGCTCAACCCTGAATTTCTCTCATAGCTATCTTTTTGATGTTTCCAGTACTGGAGCTGAGAGGGATTGGTACTGCACTTCTAGATATATTTGGATTCAATTCAACCACTCAGCCACTTGAGTCCCTGGGATTACAGGGACACAAGAATCAAATTACTGTGACAATGAACAATATCAGACGTCCAGATCCACTCCACTAGTGCTTTCTTGGCAAACATTTAGGGACATGGAAAGGGGGAATATTTTTCAAGATCTACCAATTTTATTTTTGCAATTGGGACTTTTACAGATTCTGATTTGTACTGCCAGCTTCCATGATCTTCTAAGGCTTATCTGATTTCTCCTCATTAACGCAGTCTCTCTGATTATGAGAAGCTGGATCTTCTATCTACCAGGTGGTCACCTCTTAGGTATGAAAGTTATTTTCTCACTGTGAAGGAGTCATTTCCTTCTAGAACTCAGTTTACCAAGGACTCCTTACCAATAGCATTCTTTTCTAGTTGGTTAGGCCATTCTTATTATTACCACGAGAAAAGTGATCTTTGGCTCCTAATTAAAAGAAGAAGTATCTTGTATTTATTTTTGAGAAATACTTTATTATTAGGTATAGAATTCTGGATTTAAAGGGTTTTAAAAATATTCTTCTTCTTCTTTTTTTTTTTTTTAGTTGTAGTTGGACATAATACTTTATTTACTTTTATGTGGTGCTGAGGATCAAGCCCAGGGCCTCTCATGTACTAGGCGAGTGCTTTACTTCTGAGCCACAACCGCAGCCCCGTTATTTTTAAGAACACTTTGATGATGCTATTCCATGTTCTATTTTCCGTTTCAGAGTCAACCATAAGTCTAATTCTTGCCTTTTGAAGGTAATATGTCTTTTCTCTCTATTCAGATACTTTTGAGATTTCTTTCTCTGACTTTGGTTTTTAACCGTTATGCTAAGATAAACTTAGGTATGATGCTATTACAATAATAATAATCCTAGGAGAAAATCTGTGGTGAGCTTCTCTTACCTTCTCTTTACCTTTCTCATTATGTGCTTGGCATTGATTAATCGGACTCACAGTAACCATGCCACACACTTGCTTTTACAGCATTTGGTGGCATTCTTATCTGAACAAGTGATTCCTCAGAGAAGGCAATGGGGGTGATGATGGAAATGATGATGATGATGATGATGACAACGATGACAGCTAGTTTTTATTGAGTACTTACTATGTGTCAGTAACTTTCAGAATTTTTAAAAATAATTTTTTTAGTTGTGAATGTACACAATACTTTTTATATTTATTTATTTTTTATGTGGTGCTGAGGATCAAATCTAGTGCCTCACGCATGCTAGGCAAGTACTCTACCACTGAGCTACAACTCCAACCCCTCAAAATTTTTTATTAATATGCTCTCCTGGTTTTTTGGGGGAGCATTGGGGATTAAACTCAGGGGTTCTTGACCATGAGGCACATCCCCAGCCCTTTTAATTTTTTATTCTGAGACAGTATCGTCACCTCTCCAAGTTGCTGAGGCTGGCTTTGAACTTGCAATCCTGCCTCAGACTCCCAAGCCTCTGAGATTACAGATGTGCAGCACCACACCCAGATTTTAATATGCTCTTATAATCATTACATCAATCCTAGGAGATAAACATTATTTTTATCTTGATTTTACAGTGGAGAAATTGAGACATAGAGAAGAATAAATAAATGAATATATAAATAAATGAGTTTCACTACCTAAATCATTCAGGCATATTAAGTAAGAGACTGAAATCATGTATGTTTTTTGAATCTAAACCATCCCTTCCTTTCTGATACCTCCTCTTAAAAACACTCGAGAGGGAAATAAAAGCTATTGTTCAGGCATTTGGAGTTCTGCTCTCCTCCTTGTAATTTTTCCTTCTCCTGGGGTTGTCTCTATACTGTGTAAATATTCCAAGTAAGAAAAGAGGCAAGAAGTGGTTAAAGGAAGACATACAACCTCCTCCCAACCACATGTTCACTTTGGTTAAGATTCTCTTTTACAACCTGAGTTTTGAGTTTGCTATGGCTACAAGCCAGACCTGGGCAACTATAAAAGAGGCAGTGCCTCTCAATGTCAGAGAAATAATGATGGAATAGCCAGTGGAGGAAAAGTGTGGTCTGAGTATTTATTCATTTTCCCCCATATATTTATTGAATGACTACTATGTACCTGGCCTTATGCTAGGTGCCTGGAGCATAATGGCAAATAGAAATGATCTCTGCCCTCACAACACTTAAAGCCTAGAGAATAATCCAAGATTAGGTCATTGCATGATTGAGAAAAAGTGACTGCAGCTATGTTAGGTCCTGAATTCCTTACATTTTAGTAGCAATCACTATAGATATTCAAGCTGTAATCTTTCAGCCAACCTGTCTGACGAGAAAGAAACTAGTGCTTCCAGAGACTCAAAACTTGTAGTGGAAATCATCTACAATCCTAAACCTGGAGTTGCAAATGAGATTGAAGACAATCCCAGCCTTTCAGTGCCTTTTTTCTTCTGAGTTGGGCTGACCTAGTTCCCATGATCTGCATCCAAACCATTCTGTTGAGATCAGAATCTCCCCTGAACCCTAGTTCCTGTGGTTGAGAGATGGGTATCTTACCTTGCTCTTCATTACTGTACTCAATATATGCTGGTGACAGTTCTAGTTCTTGCAAGCTTCTTCCCCTAAGAGCTGGACCCTGTTTCTGGTAACTCCAGCTGCTGGCTGGGGTCTTATTCCAAAACAGATGGACCACCCAGAACCATGACATTGTTGGCTTTCTGACTCCAGGCATCGTTGCTGTCTGGATACTGCTGCTGCTATTCCATGTCCTCCAAATCCCTTCAACGTTAGCAAGTGCCCCATGGGAGACTGTTTCCTATACTACTTTGTGCTGGTGGCCACTCCCCATGGGACTACTCCTCCTTATTGGGTAAAGCTTCCATCTCCATTTCTGCCTTTTTCTATTTCTTCCCCCTCCCCAACAGCCGGTTGCTAAGTCTTAGCATGCCTCTCATCAAAGCCATCCAGGGCTGTGACAAACTTTTGTTCCTGGTTGTTAATCCTGATTTTTATTGTCTTGGATCTCATGAGCCAACGTCTGGCACTTTATCTATTTACCTCTTCTTATTTTCCCACAGCGACATGATTTTCCAGACAGCTCCCTTAATTCTTATTGCGTGTCTTTTGGCGGCATGTTTTCTCCCAGGATCCAACAGAGAGGGCTGGAGTCAGGGCATGTCGGAAGGCTTGGGTTTCCTTGCTCTCCTACTGTGTGTTTATGTGGCCTTAGACAAGTAATTTCCTTTTGCTCTGACCTAGTTTCCTCATCAGTAAAATGAAAAGGGTCGGCTACAAGGTTTCTGGTTCCAGCTAGTTCACAAATTTGTTGACATTCAATTGGCCGAGAATAATTGTTTTGTAAGCAACTCCCAACGTGATTTGTTCTCTTCCATGCCCATCAGGAAAAATATCAGCTAGGGCTGTGGCTCAGCAGTAAAGCACTCACCTAGCACATGTGAGGAACTGGTTTCGATCCTCAGCACCACATATAAATAATTAAAATAAAGGTATTATGTCCACCTACAACTAAAAAAAAAATTTAAAAAATAGAGCAAGAAAATATCAGTCAATGAACACTTCTCCAGCTTTGGATGAAATATGTTTCTAAATAATATTTATACATCCATCAATTTTGACTTCCAATTCTGTTATATTTAAACATTAACAATTCCTTAAGCTTAAAGAATATTTTATGCTTGTCCAATTCTTTTGCGATTATTATCCTACCAGATCTTCCTATAGACTTCATGTGTTAGGAAGGACACCATTTCTCTCTCTCTTACTTCTCTCTCTTCTCCTCTCTCATTCTCTCTCTCTTCTTTTTACTCCTGTTCTTCTAAAAGAATCAAGTATTTGAAGCATGGAGAAGCAATATTTATATATTCAGCATCTGAACAGATTTTTGAAAGAAGAGATATTAATCAACTGACAAAGGAAAAAGCACTCCACATCTCTGACCATCAGAGAGATTCAAATATTTTTTAAAAGATGAAAAATGATGAGTTCTGGTGAGATGTGGAGAAAAGAGAATGCTGTATGGTATTGCTGGGAATGTAAATTAGTATAACCAATTTAGAAAATAAACTAAAAATACAATTACCATGTAATTCAGCAATCCCACTTCTGGGTATATAGCCAAAGGAATTGAAATTGGTACATTGAAGAGATATTTGTACTTTCATGTTCATTGCAAACTTATTCAAAATAGCTAGTACATGGAAGCAGATTAAGTGCCCATCAATGAACAAATAAATAAAGAAAACAGGATATATATATATATATATATATATATATATATATATATATATATATACTCTAGTATGCAACATAGCTTTTAAAATTATGGAAATTCTTTCATTAGCAAAAACTTAAATGGAACTGAAGGACATTATTCCCGGTTGAATTAACCAGGCACAGAAAGACAACTACTGCATAATCTCTTAAATGTGGAATCTTAAAACATGATTTCACCAGAAGCTGTGGGGGTTGGGCAATGAGGAAAGGGAGGAAAGGAAAAATGTTGATCAAAGGACACAAAGTTTCAGTTAGATTGGAGGAATAAATTCTAGTAAATTTATTGCAGTGCATGGTGACAAAAGTTAGTAATAATGTATAATATTTTCAAGGTTACTTCAAAAGATTTTTAACATTTTCATTAAAAAAATGATAAATTGTTGAGGAAATGGATATGTTTATTAGTTCAGTAAGCTTTTCCTATAGGGTATATATAGATTAAGACATCACATTACACTACATAAATATACAAATTATTTGTCATTTAAACAAAAATAAAATTTATCAAAGTAAGAGATTTAGTTTCCCAAGGTAGCACAACTAGTTAGTGGCATATCCTGAACTAGAATTTCAGATCTCCTGACTACTAGTTTTTTTCACCTTCAAGTTTACCTTATTTGTATTTATATATTATAATTATGAATATATATTGATTGTATAATTTAATAGAATTCACTGTACTGTTTCAATACATGCATATATCAAGAGTAGATCATGCCAGTCTACCTTTTTTATACCCTCTCTCCCCTTCCCAGCTCCTAATGGTCCTGCTTCTACTTTCAAGTCATCTTTCCCCCGCCCCCTTTGGTTTCCACATATGAGAGAAAACATGTGATACTTGTCTTTCTGTAGCTGGCTTATTTCACTTAGCACAGTTTCATTCATTTTTTTTGCAAGTGACGGAAAAAAGGATTTCACTCTTCTTTATCACTCTTCTTTATGGCTGAATAATGTACCATTTTATATATATATATATACAAAAATATATATATTTATATATATACAAATATATATATATATTTTTTTCTTATGCATTCATCTGTTGATGGGCATCTAAGCTAATTTCACATCTTTGTTATTTTGAATAATACCATAACAAACATGGGCATACAGTTATCTCTTTTGTATGCTGACTTCATTTCCTTTGAATCTATATATAGAAGTGGTATAGCTGAATCATTTGGTAGTTCAATTTTTAATTTTTCAGGAATCTCCATACCATTTTCCATAGTGTATGTTCTATAAATCCTACCAACCATGTATGGGGTTCTTTTTTCTTCATACCCTCGCCAGCATTTTTTTAAAAAAATTTTTTTTATAATAGCCATTCTTACTGGGATAAACTAGACTCTCATTGTATGTTTGATTTGCATTTCCCTGATGGCTAAAGATAGTGAACTTTTTTTTTTCATGTATTTTTGGCCATCTTTATTTCTTCTTTGAAAAGCTAACACTAGTTTAATGGACTTTTGACTCTTCTACGTTCCATTTCTCACACAAGCTTTTTTTCTACAGATAGTCTTTTTAATTCCTCCAATATCACTAAGGCTCTGCTTGCTTACATGAATATAGTCTGAATATAGAAGGAATGCATGAAATAAATTCTTCCCTCCTTGAGATACAAATTCTGTGGTAGTTGGTGTGAGTCATTTTTGCTTGGTACCTGTCTCTCTGGGCTGCAGAGATTGTCAACATGTGGTTCTCTGGTCAGGGACTCAGATATTTCATCACATGTATTCAACTCAGTGATTTGATGAAGCCCAAGTTATGGTAAGGGAAGAAGTAAAAGAGGAATTTTAGACAACAACAATGGCCTAGTTTCACTGGATGGGCCATACATTACCAAGGTTGCATAATTTAGAATTTTCCCAAGAGCTGACAGGACTGCATGTGTTCCCCACTCTTCGGTATCAGGAAGGAGGGATTAAGTGAATGTTTTCAGTTTCACAGGAAAAGGTAATAAAAATACAAGTATATCTTGGGTCAAGTTCAATTTCTGCTTGCTTCTCCCGAATCTCTATGAAGAAAATAGATGGTAGCACAACACGAACTTTAACACCCAAGCAGATAAGATTCTTTATACAACCCAGGTAGTTATCAGCTCCCCAATACAAAACCTAATTACAGCGACTAATATAGTAAGCCTAATAAAATGGGGAGGAAAGTTAAAGATAGTTGGGTCAGGTCTGTCAGTCATAGTAAGACCATCATTAGTTACTATTTTAATGGTTCATTTGATTAAATGCTAAGCTATTGTCTTGTAATTATGTGTATTCAAGGGAAAAATACTCAAGTTCAATTAGGAATGTATCTTTTACTGCACTATGTTTAATGAAGTCGCAACATCACCATAATAAGCAAGGAATAATGAAAATCTTTTTTTTTTTTTTGAAATTGCAATAGAAGTATTTGCAGAGAAGTAGCTGGCATGTGTAACACGATGAGTTCCCTTAAATGGCTCAACTGTTGATCAAAAAAGCAAATTATATAAGTGGATACTGCAAGGCAGAAACATGTGGACACAGCTGGAGTGTCATGTGTCACGGTTCCAGTCATTGCCAGCTGGCGGTCACACAAAGACAGGCCAAGCCAAACAATTACTGTTATTCATAAGAGCAAATGTGCATTCCAAATACACAGTGCAGGCTTTATGAAATAACTGAGCGTTCAGATGCATCCAGACAGCCGAGCTTTTTTTTCATCACACGTCCCTGGGTACCAGGCCAATATGGCAAACTGACTCTGCTATTCAGAAACCCTTATCTTTACCCAATTAACCAAATCACTGTGATGTTTAAGAGTTCCTCATGCACTTTGCTGAGCGCGTCAAACCAGCAGGCTTACTGGGCGGCAGATGCACAGCTTCTGGAAGCAATCTGCTTTTTTTTAAAAAAAATTTTTTTCCTTGAGCTGTAAATACCACATTAGACCATTGCCCGTTACGAGCTAGAGCTTGGAGTCAGATGTTAACATCTGAACATCCGGTACCCATCCTTGTCCTCTGTGTACCTATGCCATGGATGTCTTCCAAAATGTGGCCTTGAGAGGGTCAAGGATGGCCAAGCAGTGGGTAATAGAGAGTCATACGCTTATTTAGCAGAGAAAAGGCATTTAATAGGAGAGCGGGTCTAGAAGAGAATCTAATGGACTGAAACAAAAATCCTTGGATTGTTTAAATATAGACACCAAAGGAAGAAGTAAAATAAAGCTGTTATTTTCATAATTTTACTTAATTTATTGTAACAAAATGTAGTCCCAGCTCCCTGCCTGCTATGTCTTTCAAATAGACAGGGTTACAGGAGCATGTGAAAATGTAGAGGGACATCATTACCCTAAGTCCATGTATGAAGACAAGAGTGGTGTGAATATACTTTGTAAACAACCAGAAATATGAAAAACTGTGCTCTATATGTGTAATATGAATTGTAATGCATTCTGCTTTCATATATAACAAATTAAAATAAAAAAATTTAAAAAAAGAAAAGGAAAAGAAAATGTGTACCTTAATGCCTACTTCCAGTTGTGTCAGAATAGAAAGAATTCTAGAAAGGAAAGTGAACAGTTGCTAGGGATCTTTCAATGAAATATAAAATGAGTGGCTATATCCTGAACAATTTTTTCAAAGACAGGTCAGAGTCCTCTGTCCAGACAAGTACCATCCCATAGAAATATAATGCAAGCCATATTTGTGAGTAAACTTCTTGAATAGCCACATTCAAGAAAGTAAAAAGAAACCACTGAAATTAATTTTAATAACATATTTTATTTATTTAACTTTATATATTTAAGATATCATTTCAATATATAATCAATAATCTGTGTGTGTGTGTGTGTGTGTGTGTGTGTTGCTAGGGATCAAACTGAGGTCCTCACATGCCAGCCTCAACATAAAATTATTAGTGAAATATTTTTACATTTTTTTGTGTGCTAAGTCAGAAAAGTTAGTGTGTAATTCCAGTGCATCTTGATTTGGGCTAGCTGCCTTTCCCATCCTCAAAGGCCAATTGTGGCGCACAGTAACCATTTTGGACAAGGCAGTGCTAGATTCTCAGTACTGGGAATTTTGAGTATGTCCAAGGACAATTCATCCAGTGCCATAGAGGAATATCTTAACAGTATGAGATGTCAATATCCTGTTTCTGGTCCCAACTCTACTGTCAACCTTCTACCATCTCCATGAAGTTCTATGAGTTCAAATTAGAAAAAAGAAGTCTATTTTGAGAAATGGACCATGTTCAATAAGTATTAGATGAAGCCCTGAACCCCGCCCCCCCCAAACTCGTTGACAGTGACTGGAAGTTTTAGGAGGTGAAGAAAACCATTATTTCCCTTTAATTTTCGGTTAATTTGTTCACAGGGTAGGTTTTAAAATCAGGAGTGATTGTAAAGGTCTTCAGCGTATTTAAAAAGTATCCGCAACACAAATGTATGGTCACTCTTTTTTTGTGTGAGTGGTTTTCCTCCAAGGCTGAGTGGCCCCGTAGGTGTGGATTCCAGTCTTCCTTGGAAACCCAAGATGAGCAACACTGTTGGCAAACGTCAGTTCAGCAGACCTCAGGGCTCATAAGGTGTCTTTGCTGTTGTGCTTCATTCTTCAGATAATAGGTATCAGAGAGCTCAGAGTCCTGCCCATTTCCTTTGTCCATGGCCATCTCAGACCACACTGGTCCGGGCTCTCCCCTGCTGTCTACAGTTGTTGGATAACAAGGGAACTCTTTATTTTGGGGTTTCCTATATTCAAGTGCATTGTCCTGTCCAGTGACAGGAACATCAGCAGTTCTAGTCCTTAAGGCACCATATCAAATCTCATCAACCCAGATCTGCTGCAATTAACAATACTTAGCATTAAAGGTTTGCTAAGGCTAACTCTGCTGGTAACTAGGACAAACATCTTTGAATACATAGATAGTAATTTCTTATTTAGATTCTAAATCATAGTCATGACGCTCGTACTTCACACAGTACCTTAAATTTTAAAAGATTATTCAGATTGAGATTTGTAATTTGTCACCAAAATAATACCTGAAGCAGTTCTAGAAAAAGTTTAACAGCTAGGGCATATACAGGAAGGAGTCCAGGGCCAGGAGTAAGGAATTCACAAGCAAGTTTCAATTTTTCTACTGAGATGCTGTGTGATTATAACCTGTCTCTGCCTCAGTTTCACTTTCTATAAATCAGGGACAAAAAAAAATCTGTGTCCTGCACACCTCACAGGCTATTTGTAAAGAAGAGATGAAATCATGGCAAGAAAGTATTTGACAAGACCAAATTCTTTTATAGCTGTGTTAGTCAGCTTTTCATTACTGTGACAAAATACCTGTGATAAACAACTTACAAGGAGAAAAAACTTACTTTGGTGCAGTTTCAGAGATTTTTAGACCATGACCACTTGGCCCTGTTGCTTTGGACCTGTGGTAGCACAGAAAATCATGGTGGGAACAGGTGGCAAAGGCAGTCTGTTTACCAGATGAAGGCCAGGAAGCAGTCTTACCCAAAAAGAAGGTATACATGTTTCTTTCCATCATTGTCCATTTTTCTAAAATGCAAGCTCCATGAAAGCAAGGTCTTTCTCTGGGGCTTAAGTCTTCTATCTAGTACACAATATTCTTATTCATACAATATTCCTTGTATGACTAAGTGAACAAAGTTCTTGTTGAACTTTTCCTAAGTCATTAGGGAAAAGTTTTCACTGAATGAAATGCTTGTCTTTCCCCCACAAAACATTACAATACAAACACATTCATCTTGGAAACATTGGGCCTGAGTTTGCAACAAGGCTCCGTGGTCACAGCTGACCTGCTGGTGGGTGCTGTGCTAGAGAAGTGAGACACCAGGCTAGGTGTGGTATGCGGCTTGAGACCCCAGACCCTCCTGGCTGCCAAGGTCATTCATTCACTCATTCAACAAATATCTCTTGAATACTCAGTATATGCTGGGACTCAAATAGGTGCTGTGGAGAGACACTGATGATCAAAGTCCCCAAATATTCTCTGTCCTCATGGGACTTACAGTCTGGCTGTTTCCTTCAGAATCTTGGGGTACAAAAGGAGATAAAATCTCTGGGTTTCCAAAGAACCAAAGGCTGAATGTTTTCTCTGATACATGGATGCTAATTCACAGTGGGGGTACGGGGGGAGCTAGGGAAGAATAGAGGTACTTTGGATTAGACAATGGGGAGTGAAGGGAGGGGACAGGTACGGGGATAGGAAGGATAGTAGAATGCATTGGACATTATTACCCTATGATCAATGTAATTCTACACCATATACAACCAGAAGGATGAGAAGTTATATTCCATGTATGTATGATGTATCAAAATGCATTCTACTGTCATGTTTAATTATTTTTGAACAAACAAAATCTCTGGGTTTCTGTATGCAGAACTATATACATAGTTTGTGTCAATCAAAGGATGAAGAAGTTTCTTTTGCTTTAAAAAAAAATGCCACTTTGACCTCCCTCGCTCACTCCCACCATTCTCTGATTTTAGAAGCTTTATTAACAGCACTCAACAATAGAACATCTCCAAAGACCCTCCTGCTCTTCCTTTTTTTAAAAAAAAAATCTATTTATTTATTTATTATACAGGGGCATTTAACCACTGAGCAACATCTCAGGTGCTTTTTTTTTTTTTTTTTTAATTTTGAGACAGAGTCTCACTAAGTTGCTTAGGGCCTCACTAAGATGCTGAGGCTGGGCTAGGATTATGGCTCAGTAGCAGAGAGGTTGCCTCACTGTGTGAGGCACTGGGTTCAATCCTCAGCACCACATAAAAACAAAGAAACAAACAAACAAATAAAAGTATTGTGTCCATCTAGAACTAAAATATATATTTTAAAAAATATGCTGAGGCTGGCTTTGAACTTGGGATCCTCCTGTCTCAGCCTCCTGCTGAGATGATAGGAGTGCCCTACCCTTCCTCTTGCTCCCCCTGCTGCTCCTCCTTCCTCCTTCTTTTGTAGAATGTTTCACAAATTTGCATTCCATTTTTGGGCAGGAGCCATTCTTCTCCACAACGTTTCAATTTTAGCATACATGCTGGAGAAGCGAGTACCATGGCCACTCTTGAGACATGCCCAAGTTCATTAGAAATCAGTTTCCCCTCCCCTGCCTTCGCCAGTCAAAAACAGCCAAGGACATTGATCGGGAAGGTCACCCTGAAGCTGCTGTGGAAGGACCCCAAACCCACATCAGACGTCCTGATTTCCAGGTCTGTGCACATGCACACCGCTCATGTCTCTGGCCAAATCCTAACTGCTCCAGCCGCTGTGTGACAGTCCAGACTCTGGGGAACTTGAGCTGAGTGAGGACAGCCGGCCTCCAGGTGCTCCTCTCTTCTTTCCTGGTTTCTTTCCACCACTCCTGACACTTCTTGGCCACCCATCATTTTCCATTTGGAGGTGGGCAGTCTTCTTATCTTCAAAGTGGCTTTCTTTGCTGGCAGAGGGAAGCCGGTCTCTGAATACAGTTCCTGGTTCCCTGCACAAACAGGCAACCTTTGCCAGGAACCCAGCTGCTTTCAGACCCTTGCCACACAGCCTCTGCCTGCATTTCCGCATTTCCACTACAGGAATAGATTCCTTGGAAGGAGGACTTGCTTCCTTTGGGCCCTGAGGCCTCCTTTTCCAAGAGGGAAGACAGAATGAGAAAAAGCTCAGGGGACCCTGGCTTCGAGATTCCATGAAAAAGTTCCTTCAGGCCTGGCTTGAACGGTGTTTCTGTGTGACAGAAGAAGCCCTCAGTCTTTCTGGTTTTTGGCTGGAGCTCCTGCTTCGTGGGATGCTGATGAATTTGTGCCTGGTTCCTCTCTTATGATTACCTCTGTGTTTACACTGTACAGCCTCAGAGTCGCTGCTGTATCTTGAATGCTCATTCAAGGAGACTAACTCCAGGGCTGACAGCTGGTGAGGTCATTCTGCAGTCTAGCCAAGGCCCCGTGTGCCATTACAATGAAGTAATAATGTATTTATAACACACCTAACCACCGATGGCTTCTATTGCTGTGGTTTCCACCCCCTGCATTTGCACAGATGTTTTTTGAGAACTCAAGAACTGGCCTCCAGAAACAACCTTCTAACAAACAAACTCTGCCTGTTGACTCTGGCGGGTGCTTATAACGAGAGTTGTTAGCACGCGGGATTTATGTTTCAAATATCATTTTAATTTCTCAGGCAGCATTTTTACCACAAGATGTTAATTCACTGGTGCACTTGAATCCCACAGCACCTCTCTCTCTCTCTCTCTCTTTCTCTCACTTTCTCTCTCTCTCACTCCACTGTGCGCGCTCTCTCTCTCTCTCTCTCTCTCTCTCTCTCTCTCTCTCTCTCTCTCTTAATGAAAATATGGACTTGGTTTCTAAGGAAATATTCTCAGTGCCTGCTTCATTGAAACACAGTGCATTCATTTTCCATGGAATTTACTCTAAAATGTCATACTCTTTTTACTTGATAAATTATGTACCTTTGTGATTCATTAAGCCCCTCTCTTTATTCCTTAGTAGCACCCTCTTTGTCATGCACAAAGACTAGGCAATTAGTCCCAACAGGAGCAGCTGGTTTTCCCCAGAGACACAAGCCACTTTTAACATTTATCAGAAAACAAGGGGAAGCATTTAAAGATGGTGCACACACTACGTAGACACTTACCACGCATTTCTTGGGTTTGCAATTGCACCCCTGATACCACAATCAGCATTCTAGCTATTAAAAATAAAAGCAGTTGGATACTTTTACTCTACTGTCTCCAGAGTCCCTTTCCTTTTTTTCCTCTCCTGCAATCCTGCTACATTTCATCTTGGCTTCCTGGTTGAATCAGCTCTGGGGGACATTGCCTCCCATGAAGGCAAACCTTGGCTCACCAGTCCCCTTCTGAACCCCAAAGTGAGATGATTTCTAAGCTCCACATCCATGCTACTTTTTCACCAGCTCTAAACACATGATATCAACTCTGAGTCTTGAGACCAGAGGATAAAACTTCCTTTCTCTCCCCCACCTCCCATACCCTTGAACTAGTGCAATTGTTTTTTTTATTATTTATTTATTTATTTTTTGGATGCAGAAATTGAACCCAGGGCTTCCCCAGTGCTAAGCAAGACACACCCCCTGCCCCTGCAATTGGCTTTTGGCACACATCCTTCACCACAGATGACTCCACAATGTCTGCTTGGTTCTCAAACCCTTGACTTCTTTCCATACTCTCCACAAAGCATTTTCCCCAGGGGTCTCTGCCACTGTCCCTTGCTAGATATCCTCTGACTTTGACTTCTGTCACTGCTAATTCTCCTCTTTGGTGACTGTAGCTCTTGGGTTGCCTTCTGACTCTGGTGCTAAACTCTCTCCTCTG
Source organism: Marmota flaviventris (assembly GCF_047511675.1). Lineage (NCBI taxonomy): Eukaryota > Metazoa > Chordata > Mammalia > Rodentia > Sciuridae > Marmota > Marmota flaviventris. Next base: position 54,384,982 of record NC_092511.1, on the reverse strand, counting down.
TAATCTCTTCCAACATGACCACCTATGGCTTCTATCATATTTCTGGTTTTAGTTCTAATGCTCACTTCTTACTACTGAATGTGCCTGTAGCTGGTGTCTGGGAGGGGATGATTTTCACATCAGTGCTGGACTGACCCATTCTCCTCTGGGGATAAAGTCTCAGCTCTTCACCCAGAAGGCCCAGGTAGAGATCTTACTATCATGGCTGTCATCTCCTCCCTGTCCCCAGCCTTTCTTGCATTCTGGTCTACTCCTTCACGTCATCTTATTGGTTCTTCATCTTTACTGTCACTAGGCACATCAGAATCACCTTGGCATTCAGAAACCTACACTTGCTGGCACCACCCTGGAGATTGTGATTCAGTATGCTTGGGGTAGGGCCAGGCCTCTGTGTCTTTTGTTGAAGCTCTGGACATGTAGCCGGGTGAAAAGGCAATACTGGAAATCCTGACTCCTCTTATTCATTCCCAGGGCAAATGAGTCCTTCATCAAACCCCACCCCTGGTTTGCCCCTGCTTTCCTGACTTCCTGCCTGCAAACAGACACCCTACAACAGCCAGAAGAGTTTTCTAAGACATACACCCAATTATGTCTCTCCCTTATTTAAAAATATCAGCTATACCAGGCTGGTGGTTCACATCTGTAATCCCAGAGATTCAGGAGGCTGAGGCAGGAAGATCACAAGTTGGAGGCCAGCCTCAGCAATTTAATGAGACCCCCAATTTAGTGAGCCCCATCTCAATATTAAAAATAAAAAAAAGGGCTTGGGATGTGGCTCAGTGGTAAAATGCCTCTGGGGATTCAATCCCCAGTATTAAAAAAAAAAAAATGGAAAAAAAAAGTCACCTACTTCTTTTTACCTACAAGTTCAAGTCCACTCCCTTATCATGGTGATTTGTCATTTTTTTCTTCATGTTTTCCCTTCTGGGCACCTTTTGAATGGCTTTCCCACTGTAAGAAATGCACTGCACTCCTTCCTGTATCCCACGGATCATTCTTACAGCACCTATTTTGGAGCTGGAGTAGTGTCTGGGTATAAAGCCAGCTCTCTTGTCCAGTGGGGGAAGACTTTCTTGGTGGCTGGCACTCCTCTTCCATGCTCCACAGCCCAGCACTGTGGATGATGACCCCCTCCCCCTGTGACCTGGGGCCTTCTGGGATAATTGCCTATGTGCCAGCCGGTTCCTCTCCCCACCACCCCCAGGGAGGAACCTCTTAAAAATGGAGCTTGTAGTCCATTGCCTTCAATGTTCCCCTCAGTGTTTGCACAGCAACCAGCACTGACACATGCATCAGGAGACAATGGACATCAGTGTTCTCAGAGACTCAAGTAATGTAAGAGATAAGGTTAAGAGGTAAGGAAGGGTTATCAATACACATATACACACAAAATAGAATTCATTAACTTTTTTTTTTTTCTTTTGGCAGAAACTTGATCCACTTAACAGCATCCTCAGTGTGGTGACCGTGGGCTTCTCAGTGGCTCTCTATTGGACACACACTATCCTGGGGAAGGACAAGGGCCAGAGACAACAGGAGCAAATCCTGATCCTACCTTTTCTCAATGTGCAATCCTGAACCAGGCGTTCCACATCTTTGTGTCTTGGTCCCTTCATCTGCAAAAGAAGGGGTATTACCCGTCCTTCACAGGTTTGAGATGGGAAAGAAACTAGGTGCTCCATAAGAAAGCACTTGGAGCCAGACACGGTGGTGCATGCCTATAATCCCAGCAGCTCAGGAGGCTGAGGCAGGAGGAACAAGAGTTTAAAGCCAGCCTCAGCAATGGTGAGGAGCTAAGCAACTCAGGGAGACCTTGTCTCTAAATAAAATACAAAATAGGGCTTGGGATGTGGCTCAGTGGTCGAGCGCTCGAGGGTTCAATCCCCAATACTGCCCCCCCCCCAAAAAAAAAAAGCTTGGCACACTGAGGATGCCTTACAGATGCCATTCTGTTTCCTCTCCAGGAACCAGGGTATGTTTTTGTCAGTCACCCCCAGAGCTGCCCTGTCTGCCCTGACCGCTCTCCCCAGGCTTTGTTCAGCCCCCACCACTCCCTCCTTCCTCAGAGTTCTATATGGTAGGAGGCTGCAAATGGATGGCCTGGTTTGAAGTCAGACTATCTTAGTTTGACCTTAGAGAAATTACTTAATCTCTGTGGACCTCAGTATTCTCTGCCGCAGTCTGGCTGGGCACAAATCATGAGCCACTCAAGCAGGAACAAACTTTATTTACGAACTCCCAAGAACGCCACCCACGCGGCCTTCTCCGGAACACACCACACACCAACCGGAACTCCCTCCACCGGAACTTCACCAATCAACGCAAACTCTCCAGGAATCCCCGCAAGAGCTCAACCGGAACTCTCCGCCAGAACTCAAAAGTACTGGCAAAATGCTAGGCGCCATCCCAACTCGGCTGTGGCTCTCAACAATTCTCTTCTGCAAAATGTGATAGTAACAATAGTGCCTTTCTCGTCGTTTCATAGTAGGGTCTTTATGATACAGTACCTGTGCAGCATTAAGCACCAGGCCTGGCACAAAGGGTCAGTATGCATTAGCTGTCTAGAGTAGGAGGATTAGCAGAGGGGAGGCAAGAGTGATGTACAGCGTTGACCAACTGTCAGTGTCAATGGGCACAACCAAGAGAGGTACCCCTCTCTCACTGCTATCTCCTCCCAGGTTGTCTTCTAGTACATCAGAGTTTCCATTTAACCATCTGACAAAAGAGTAATTTGAATGCTTCTACCCTACTCTTTTGGCAAGTTTTCATTGTGCTAAGCAATTTAATGTAATTAATTATAGGATTTAATGTGATTATACTTAAATAATTATACTTATATAATTAATTGAATCATCCACTCAACTTTTTTTTTTTTTTTTTTTTTTTACTGAGTGTACACACCTCGTCACCCAAGGCTTTGCCTCAAGCTTCCAGAACAGAAGGTGACTTTCTACCTTTTTTCAGTGTTTAGGAAAACAGGAGGGGAGAGGGCTAAAGATGTGATTGGGTTACCTCTCTTCTTAGATATTGAGACTGCAAAGGAGCCTGTGTTTGTGACTGCGCTCCATTCTGGCTATTTCTCCCTATGGAGAAAAAACACAGGGCTGAGGTCTAGAGGCTATCTGGGTAAAGTCTGAATGACTCTTCTTGGCAAGCCACACAATCCTCTTCCCTCGGTGCAGGCAGAGGCTGTGTTGCTTGGGCTTTTTTTCTGTGAGATTTTGGATCCTGGAAAAATTTTTCAACTTAATACAGCCTAATAGAGTTGTGAATAGTAGCCATATAAAGCCAATCTTCTTTTCTGCACAAATACTTGCTAAACAACACCAGTTAAGGAGATGGAAACAGGGTACAAATAGGGGTAGGAACACACATCAGCCAGCCATAGGCCCCACCTACTTAGGTTTTACATAATTCAGATCTTTGAATCTCAAGCAGAAAGTGTTTAACATGGGCTGTCTATTTCTTCCTGTGACAGGAACTATGCTTTCAAAAAGAGTAACTGATGTTTGGGGTTTAACAGTCACCAAAGGATTATTCAGTAAGAGCTCGAGATGAATGGCATGGAGGAAAGTGTACCAGGCTCAGAGCCGTGGCACATGTTAATGTTACACGTTAAACCATTTCCCCCCACCCCCAAATCCCTTCTGGTTTTAAGAGCCAAGGGTTAGTTTGTCCCTTAGGTTGAGATGAATTTGAAGATGGAATGTTTCTTCCCGATTGCTGTTTCTTGGAAGGAGCAATCAGGCCTTGATCCTGTGGCTGGTATGATCTAAAACTGTAACACTGCTCCTTGTGGAAAGAGAATCTTCTATCTTGCAGAAGCTACAGGGAATAAAGAAGGCCCAGAAGCACCCAGGGGCTCTGACACTGTGAAGCCTTTTTAAATCAATATCTACCATGTTTCTAGCACTGTGATTAAATAGTCCTCAGTGAAAAAAATTATTCATTAATTCTGAACCTATCAGAGATATCTAATGATTGACACTTATTTCACTTCTGCATCTGTGGATGAGCTCACATTGAACTGATTTGTACTGGCTTTGGCTTCAAGCAGCTGAAACTCTCTTCCATGTGGCTCTCATCTACCTTGTGTGCCCGAAGCACACAAAGATCTAGTCCAACTAGGCAACTATTTCATGTCTCTGCCTAAGTTACACCCATTCACATCCCATTGGCCAAAGAAGAAACATTGTTAAATCCAAAGTAAGGGGCTCCAACTCCATCCATCCTTGAGCCAAAGCAGGTGGTGAATGAGGGTTAAGGAGGCATGAGGGAGTAAATATTTGCTGGACAATAAAATAAACTACCAGAGTACCACATTCATTCCAACTGTAAGCCAAGACATTGAAACTTACATTATTTTAGTTAAGTTTTGGATGACCAGAGCATCGTTTATCGTAAATAATTTTCATTGTGAATTTTTAGTCCAGTGAAAAAACGTACACACACACACACAAGAGAGCTGGAGATGAAAGGCCACATCCTGTGTCTATGACTTGCTGAGGGGGTGATCTATGGACCAATGAACTCATTGGTCCTCAGCACCTGGGCCTCAGTTTTCCATTAGCAAATGCAGACCATTCTACAACTTGGATCCCAGTATTTCAGGAGGTTAAAGGTTGCTTTGGACCTGGGATCTCATAATGATGAGAGAAGTAATTAGAAAACTAATGCATTGCTTAAATTATTTATTTTTGTTCTAGTTAGCAGGATGTGAAAGTCCTTACAAGTCAAAATATTGCTCACTCTTTCTATTTAGGAGCTAATTATGGGTTAGAGAATTCAGGTTTGGATCTCAACTCCACTCATTCTTTGGCCTTTCTGAACCTTAGCATCTTTCTCTGTAAAAAAATGAAAATCGTAATTATCCACTCTGTTCATCCCCAGTGTTTGGGGGACATAAAATGAGACAGTGGATGAAAAATACTCCATGAACTGTCAAGTGCTATGCTACCTGCAACTGGAACTTGGAGCTAAGAGTTAGTGAAACTGACATCTGTCATCTGCATGAGGGGGAATCACAACGAATTACAGGTTCACGGTGGTTAATCCTTATATGCAAATGTGGGTTTGGAAGTATAAGTTTTAAGATAAGCATAAAGAAGTCTGTATTTGTAAGTCTGAAGGCAGACAGAGAAATTCATGATGGAGAGGACAGTTTTGGTGGAAATTTGAAAACTGGGTTCTCCTCTGGGGAAAAGCAAGCCTAGGGGCACAGATGTGTCCAGGAGCTTGTTAGGGGGCATCTAAGTTCCCAGAATTCAGGTTGTGTTCCAGATGCTTGTTTCTTTGGGTCTTTGAATCAGCTGAGTTTAAAGCAGGGAACTGAATGGGAGGCAGGGAGGTGTGACTAGTTGTTCAGAGCATGAGAAGATGGACCTGCATTTACACCTCTGTTTTGCTACTTACAGAGCGGCCGTGTGACCTTGGGATGGTTATTGTATTTTAACACATAGTTGTTGCCCCTGCCCAATCCTTGCACCATTGTGTCATCATGGCATGGCATCATTCTGTTCTTCAGACTGTTAAAAAGGTAAACAGAGCAACAATATAAAGGCAAACACGGCTTAAAGAGTGGCGCTGAGGATAGCGCATCAGAAAAGAAAACCAATGACAGGCACAGAATCTTTCAACACACAGAAGATTAAATTTTGTAAGTCCAGACTTTGCAATACCACAGTAAATTTTCTCAAGTGTAATATTTTGACTATCATGCACAAATCGATAGCAACAAATGGTTTTTTTTTTTTTTCAGACTGGGAAAATATTCCCTAAACTGTGACGAAGAAATGATGTGCATAGATTTGAACGACTCAACTTTAATGTATATTCATGAGTATCCTATGAATTCTAATCTTGCACCAAAGACAGTTTAGTTATAAATGATTTTTATGTAATTCTGATACAATTAAAAAAACAGCTTTATATAAAGGTCACACCCCATTGTTGCCCCTCACTCTCAAATTGGCATGTAACAGACAATGAATATGCATTGAAATACAGTACTTCACTTGGCTGTGTCTGGGTTTTCTTGTCTGTTCAAAGGGAGTGGCAGCAGTGTATAATTAACATGGAATGATCATTGTCTGATAGACAGGTGAAAGGCCACCTTATCCCAGTAGTCTTAGGGTCAGGCCTGGTTTACCTGAAGGAAGAGCAGAAATAGAAGAGAGGGCACTCTCTCAGAGTAAGATGAGTGGCTGCCTGGGGCCTCAGGGTGGACCGTAGCACAGGGTGACTATATATTCAGGAACTTGCTCTCTGTTCTCATCTTAGCGCTCATGGATCACCTCTAAATATCAAAATGCCCAGACTGCATTTCGACCCAATTAAATCAGCATTGCTGGGCCTGCATCTGAGTGCCAGCATCTTCTCACTCCCTAGGCAGACAGCTTGCACTGTTCTAGTGCATCCAGCAGCTTCTTCCCATGAACCAAGTTCACATGGTTGTTGGGATGTGCGAGGCTTTGAAATTAGACACGACTGGCTTTGAAACGTGTCTCCACTGCTTATTCACTGTGGACCTTGGATCTCAATTTCCTAACCTGTAAAAGAGACCCATGGCCCTTACCTCAGGAAATCTGTCGCAAAGATGAAATGAAATAAATGTGAACTTACTGAAATACAACGAGTGTTCACAAAATGGTAGCTATTGTTATTGAAAGAGGTCTTTCTTGAAAATCACTACATTTAATGTGCCTCCCCTCTGATCACACATCTATTCTCTACCGGGCTATTTGGTTTTGTTTCCTATGCTTTGTTTCCACATAAGAGGGTCACAAATAATTTTTGCTTATTTATTGAAATATAAGTGCTATCATGACAGGGCTCTGGTGTGTCCTTCCAAGTTTGATCCTAATAGTCTTTCTTCCGGTCCACTTGTGAGTTTTTAACTATTGAGTTTCCTTTAAAAGAGATCGGTTGCTACTGCAGGGGTTATGTTGGGGGGGACCTTCTAGAAACTTGTGGTTACGGATACAGCATAGTTTTGGAGGCAGCTCTGGGAGAGACTCGTTTTCCTGCCCTGGAGAAGGGAGAGTGCACACCTGCATTTCTTTTTCTCCCTGACTGACTACACAAACAGGGAGATTTGGAGAAGTCCCCCCTCCCTGCAAAATGAACTCCATCCCAGGTCGTGGGGAGGAGGGGTGAGAAGCCAGCATTGTTGTCTCCCCCATCCTCCATCTCTTCCACCTGTCCCCTCAGGAGCCCTCCTAGGAGACTGCGGATGTCAAGCATGCACTCACCTTTCCTTAACCTGTGGGCTTTTCACAACAAACAAGCCTCTTAAAGAGGAAGAAAGGCTTCCAGGCAGTTTGTGGAAATACTTAAAGGCACGACTGGCAAGTCTGCACTAGTTGGTGAACTCAGGTGGGTTGTTTTTCTTGTCAATTGAAATCCCAATTGGGGGACATCAAGGCCAATGGATAACCACACTTGGAAGGTGTCTCCAACAGGTCCTGGGACTAGAAATCTGAGGGGGGTAGACCCTGGGGCCTAGCTGACTCTCCAGACTGAAACTCTAAGACAGCACTCTCCCTGTGCAGCCCAACACTTTCCATTTCACAAAAGTGGAAACTGAGGTCCATAGAGTACAAAGTGCAGGTTCAAATCTCCCACCTGGTGACTATGAACCCAAGACTGGACCCTCATTCTCTCATCCTGTTTTTATTCTTGGAGTGAGATTATTCCTTCTCGACTCTTCTGATTCTCAGAAAACACAAGCAACCAAAATTGACCTCAGGAAAGCAGTAAATCAAAACAGAACTATAAATAAGGCATAAATCCAAAATGCTATCCAATAATTGCTTTTGAAAGAAACTTTCTCATCCTGGTTCAATCGGTTTTTTACAACACACTTGTTCAATTTTTTTGTTTACAATGAAAACAGCATAACAGTAGATTTGATCTCTTGGCTAAACCAGACTGAGTGAAGGGCCCAGACTTTGTAAATCCTGAAGTTGTGAAGTGGGGAACTTGAAAAAAGCCCAAGTGCCCAGATAACTGAGTTCCTGAATCTTGAAGTGAATTTCTGGTTGACTCAAGGGGAAGTCTTTTTAAATTTTTTTTTTTTAAATTTATTTTTCCCTCCAATGAGCATTCTAGGTTTTGTGGGAAAACATAGTTTATCGTTGTTAATTTTTTTTCCTTTGCCTAGAGCCATACTTAGGTATGGAGAGTTTGTACTTGTCAGAAACTCCACAGACCCTTAAATATTTCATCTGGGGGAATCTCTAGGAGGGGTGGGACTTGAGCTCGGATGTGATAAAGATAATGTGAGCTAGACCTGGCTATCATTCATGGTCTGGGCTTTGCTTTCTTTATCTCATTCTTCACACCTGTATCTGCTGGTTTTTCAGTGCAGTCATTTCTTGTGTATAAAAAATGTACTGTATTCATGGTTCCCCATGCATTATGTAGTTTGCAGTAGTTGTTTCGTTAGAGCATTTACAAAGTGCTCCATGATCATTTTGTTTACCAAGCCACCATTGAGACAGGCTCAGAGACAGTGGAAATTGCCACACAGCAATTTGTCATTCGTAATCAACACAGACTCCAAGCTGACTAAATCTATATTTAATAAGAAGCCCAATGGATTCATGTGGTGTTCGGGTTAATCAGAAAGGGGAATTATATTGGTAAGTTGTTTTTATTCCTGGAGTGAGATTATTCCTTCCTTGACGCCTCTAATTCTTGGAAAATACCAGTAACCAAAATTGACCTAAGAAAAGCAGTAAATCAAAATAGAACTATAAATAAGGCATAAATCTAAAATGCTGTCCAATAATTGCTTTTGAAAGAAACTTCAACCCCAGATCATTATTTGGAGAGATTTTTTTTTCTAAGTTTTAGTGAAAATTCCCATTATATATAAATTGTTCTAAAGCAAAGGAAGAAAGCCATTGCAATTGATTTTTCAAGGCTAGCACATTCCTGATACCAAAACCCAACATAAAAATGACATAAAAAGAAAGCCACAAATCAATCTCACTCATGAATAGTGAGGAGTAATAATTCTAAATAAAATTCTAGTAAATTCAATCTAGTACTATATAAAGAATGATTTACTATGAAAACCAGAACTTATTAAGCAAATTTAAAAACATTTTATTATAGGAAGTCTACTAATATAATTGTTAAAAGAAAACAATTATAATAGAATAATCCTTACAAACCTTTAAAACATTTCCTAAAATTGAATGTTCATTAATGATTTTTTAGAAATCATAAATGCTTAATCTCTGACTAGAGGGGATTTTCCTTAATTCAGTATAGAAAATGGAACACAAACCAAGACGCAATGCCATTTGTGAGAATTAAATGGGAAAGGCATTCTTAATAAAGTCAGGAACAAGGGAGAGGCTGGCCGTCACCACTGATATTTAATACTGTTCCGAAATTCCTCGTGAATAAAATTGGTGACAAAGAATGAATAGCTTTATTTGGAAAGGAGTATAAGTGGTATCATTATTTGTGGATTATAGAAATGTCTACCAAGAACAATTGAGCAAATTCAAAATACATTAGCTAAAATTGCATTTATAATAAATTTGCACACATTCCATTTATAATAGAAAAATACTTAGGAAATACCTAGTGAAATAATATTCACAAAATAATAAAAACAATAAGATACACATTATCTAGGAATAAACATATAAAATACTTTGGATTTATTTTGGGGAAAAAACTATAAACTTCACTGAGTGCCAAAAAAGAAAAATGAATAAAAGGAATATTAATTTGCTGATTAAATATTGCAAAATTTCAGCTTCAGTATAAACTCAGTGTAATTACACAAAGAATCCCAATATAATTCTTATTTTATTTTAGAATCAAGCTTTGACAAAATGAATCTAAAATATACCTATAACAATAAATGGATACAAATCTTTCAGAAATTTCGAAAAACAGAAAAAGCAAGAGCATTTGTGATTTACAATATTAAAATATTTTAATTCTAAAATTATAAAATGGTTCCATACTAGTGCATGAATTGACAAACATCTCTGGAAATTAAATAGAGTTCAAACATTGTATTTGAGAAAATGTAGCATTACGAATAGGTAGGGAAAGTAATTTTTTTCATAAAATGTTTCTCAGATTGTGAATTAACATTTTGAAAAGTGTTCAAAAATGAATAATTTCATTATCATTAATGAGTGAAAATTTAATATGTATTAGAGATGCAAAGGCAAGAGATTAAAAAAAATACAAAACTCTTACAAGAAAACATAAGCATAAGTCTTCATGACTTTGGACCCTGGCAATGATCCCTTAGATTTAACACCAAATACATAAACAGGAAGAGAAAAAAATATAGGGATAAAATGGCTTCATTGAAATTTAAAATTTTTATGTTTCAAAAGTGAGAAAATAATCCATGACATCAAAGAAAATACTTGCAAATCATATACCTGATCACAGACTTGTATTAAGAATTCATAAAGAACCCCGTCAAGGGGGCTAGGGATATAGCTCAGTTGGTAGAGTGCTTGCTTTGCATGCACAAGGTTCTGGGTTTGATCCCCATCACCACACACACACACACACAGAATCCTTCAAGCTGGGCGCAGTGGTGCACACTTGTAATCCCAGCAGCTCAGAGGATGGCGGGTTCAAAGCCAGCCTCAGCAACGGATTGGTGCTAAGCAATTCAGTGAAATCCTATCTCTAAATAAAACACAAAATATGGCTAGGGATGTGACTCAGTGGTAGAATGCCCTTGAGTTCAACCTCCTGTACTCTCCCACACGAAAAATAAATAAATAAATAAACTAAAAATTCAATTGAACAATAAAGAGACAAATAATTAAATTTTAAAACAGGCAAAGATTTGAACAGATCTTTCTCCAGAGAATGTATAGAAATGGCCAATAAACACATGATGTTCAATATAATTAGTCATTAAGAGAGAAAAAATCACAAACACAATGAGGTACAACTTTATACACACTAGCATGCAAAGTAGCCAGTGTGGGTGAAAAGATGGAGCAGAAAACAACTTGACAATTCTTAAAAGTTACACATAAAATTACCAGACTACACAACACTTCCACTCCTGAATATACATGCAAGAGAACTAAAAACATATGTGAATATATTAAAAACTGCTCATGCAAAAGAATATTTATATTGGCATTATTCCTAATAGCCCCAAAATAAAAACAACCCAAATTTCTATCCAGTGATGAATGGATAAACAAAATGTGATATGATACAAAGGAATATTATTCAGTTAAAAAGAAGAATGAAGTACTAGCCCATACCAAAATCTGGATGAACTTTTAAACCATACTAAGTTAAAGAAGTCAGACCTAAAAGGGCAAATAACATATGATCATGCTTATGTTATGTTCCACATAGGACAATCTATACATACAGAAAGTAATTGAGTGGTTGCCAGGAGACAGGCAGGGAGGGTAAAAGAAGTGACTGGTTTTTTTTCACATTTTTTAATTTGTGCATTATAATTGTACATAATGGTGGGATTTGTTATTACATATTTGTATATGCACACAATTTGACAACATACATAGGGTCCAGGTATGATGAGAATGTTCTGGATTCACAGTGATGGTTATACAACTCTGTGAATATATCAAAAACTACTTCCTAGCACATTTTAAAGTGGTGAATTTTTGGTATATAAATTTTACTTCAATAAAGCTATTTATTAAACAGCTTCAGAGGTACATTGCCTTTGGTGAATGAAATTGGCAACTTGAAAAGGAAGGTAATAGTTTGGGGGTTGGGGGATAGTTCAGTGGTAGGACACTTGTCTAACACATGCAAGATCCTGGCATGACATTCTCCAACTCCAACTATTTACCTTTAAATGCCATATTTTTTTCCCAGCACTGCAAACAACAACAAAAATAATAGTGTTCACAATCACTCGTACATGTTTCCTGGCGATTTAAAGGGTGTCTTTTCATAAGTATCAATAACAACCAAAATACTTACATCTTCTCACCTATTATTTATATTTCATATTCCATGTAGTCAAATATTTATATCACCCCACCCATATTTTGTATAAGCATGTTCATTGGCAAACTGGAAATATTCTGTATGGCTTGTACAATGGATATTGGTTAAACATTTTTGTGTGGCTCTATGCTAGAACTTCATGTGATCATTAAAATCATATTATAAGAGAATATTTAATGACTCAGGGAAGCTTGTGATTATAATTTTAAGTGAAAAAAGGCAGCATACAGAAGTTTCTGAACTTGGACCCCTCTGTGTGCCTATGAGAGAGAGAAAAAGAGAATGAAATTACACCAGTGATCAATGCATCTCTTAAAATGTGAAAAACAGGCAAAGAGAAGAAAATACACTAGGCACTGTCTTCGTAACACACTGGAGAAGAACTGCTAGATGCCATGTTTTACACTTGGTATTCCACTCACCGTGACTAGTATTGGATTTCTTTTTCCAACTTCATTCAATTCAGTTCAATTAAACAAATATTTACTAGGTACCCACCAGATGGAAGACCTTGTTCCAAGAGCTATAGGAAAAGCAGAGATGAATAAGTAAATAGGTAAGATAAAGAGAAGCACTGATCACAGCAGGATCCAAGCCTGATAGGATGACTTAAAGATGGGATGAGGGTATAAAGATGAAATTGCTCTCCTGAGGCCCAGGGAAGGACCTTGTTCCTGCTTGATCCAGAGTTAAACTAGAGGTGAAGGATTGCCTAGAGGATCAGTGAGAGGCTGGAGAGAGAGGGAGGGAGGGAACTGGGAAAATAAGCATCAGGGTATCAGAAAACTGGGTGCTAATTCTGGAAGGAAAGAGAGAGTCAAACAGGGAGAGCTGAAATCAATTCTCACTTCCCATGATCTACCTCCTAACTGAGAGTTTGTTTCATGGGATGAGTTCTGTTAGCATCTTCAGTGGGAATGGAATGGATTGACTGTACATAGTATTTTTCTAAAGAGAAGTGCATATGCTTTAGAATGATAATTATTATAAAAAAAAACAGCTAACTTCATAAGTGGGGCACTTATCTAAATGTGCACATTTATATATTTTTATTTGTTCTAATGAGTTATATGTGACAGCAGAATTCATTTTGTTTCATTGTACATAAATGGGACACAGCTTTTCATTCCTCTGGTTGTGCACGATGTAGAGTCACACCATTTGTGCAATCTACATGTACCTAATGTCCTTCTCATTCCTCCACCTTCCTACCCCCATACCCCTCCCCTCCCTCGCCTTTGCCCAAACCAAAGTTCTTCCATCTTCCCATCCCGCCTCCCCCCATTAAGAATCAGCATCCATTTATCAGAGAGAACATTTGACCTTTGTTTTTTGGGGGGATTGGTTTACTTCGCTTAGCATGACATTCTCCAACTCCCTCCATTTACCTGTAAATGCCATAATTTTATTATCTTTTAATGCTAAGTAATATTTCATTATGTATATGTACCACAGTTTCTTTATCCAGTCATCTATTGAAGGACATCTAAGTTGCTTCCACAGTCTAGCTATTGTGAATTGAGCTGCTATAAACATTAATGTGGCCGTATCACTATAGTATGCTGATTTTAAATCCTTTGGGTATAGACCAAGGAGTGGGATATCTGAGTCAAATGGTGGTTCTAAATGCACACATTTATAATAATAGAATCAACTTCAATAATCTTATCAGAGTAGATACTATTATTAGTCCTGTTTTACAAATGAGGTAAATCAGGCATAGATAGGTTAAGCAACTTGCCCAAGGTTTCATAACTAGAAAGTAGAGGAATTGGGATTCTAACTTAGGCAACCTGGTGTTAAACCTGTGCTCTTATTTCTCTACTATACTATACCAAGTGGTATGTAGAAGTAGTATTATTCTGGGACAGTCTCACTCTCATCTACTAGCAAATCAATGGACTAGTTTCCATAATAATGTAGAATGGTACTTGGCATCCTGGAATGTGGTCTTTGGAAGATCAGAGCCACTGGGAATCTGTATACCACATACATGTCCCTGTAAAGGATACATGGTGAGTACAGCGGACCAAAAAAGGCTGAAATAAAAAATCCCTTTAATTTTGCTTCACTTGGCATTTCCCAAATTTAAGCTAATTCACCTAGTAAGTGTTTCAGCTAATTTTACCTAAGATTCAAAAAATTAAAGAGTAATGGATAAATATTGGAGGCAAGCACCATGTCAGTAAAAAGAAGTGACAGTTAAAAAATAGAAAGTGTGAAAATAGAAAAACTCAAAAACTTACTTGGGTACATCACATGAAATGCAAAATGAGATCCTGAGAATGGGTTAGAAGGGGACAATAAACATAGCTCCAGGTTGTGTGTCAGAAATGAAGAGCCATCTGCAGCAGGCTGAGCAGTGGAAAAGGTCCCAGCAAAGAGTCTAGAACAGGGGAGACCAGGACAGGGGAGACCAGGACAGGGAGCCATAAGGAATTCTTAAGAGCAGAGAAGTACATGGTCTAATTTGACTTGGTTTGCTTTCTGTAATGTAAAACCCCTCTGTGGATTCAAATTTTCAGGAAAATCTATTACTCCAGAGCCTTGTGTGATTACATTTCAGGGGCTGAGTCTAATCTGGGTGACCTGGAGAGCATTCAAAGATCCAAATGACACCAAGAATTTAGTGGAAGCAGAAAGTTAGGGACAAGAATGGGTGAACACAAGAATTTGTAGACCTTGAAATTTCAAGAAATCCTCATTAGAACATGAGATAAGGATGCTTAAGTTAATTTTACAGAGATCTGTCCTTCTGGGTCTCTATTAGTGTGTGACTGCAGTGATCATTGGGAGGGTGATCTGAGGAACAGTGAGTGGTGGAGAGGGATAGAAGATTAGGTAGGGGAAGTAGCAAGATTCTTTAGGGTCTTGTCCATGTCAAGGGGCGTGGCTCCCCAACCCCAAATACAAGAGGACACTATTGGAGTATCTTTAGCAGAGGTGGGACAAGACCTGTGACCACTCAGACTGCCTTGTGAAGTGTCCAGGAGTGGAATCAGGAGGCCCATTAAGAAGCTATTGCAGCCTGCCAGGTGAGAGAGATGTAGGTAGAATAAGGTGCTGGGAGAAGGGGGGCAGATTCAGGGTATAATTTGGATTTAGATATAACAGGATCCATTGATGGATGGGAAATTGTAAAGTAAAAAAAAAAAAAAAGAGAATGCTTAGATTTTGAACTTGAAAGAATGGGTGAATAGAGGCTGTGTTTACTGAATAAGAAAAACAGAAGACTTGGTTAAGAGAAATGAGTTTAGGGGCTGGGGTTGTGTGGTAGAAAACTTGCCTGAACCCCCTGGTGCTGAGGGTTCAACCCTCAGCATCCTATAAAAATAAATAAAATAAAGTTATTGTGTCCATCTGCAACTAAAAATATTTTTTAAAAAGAGAGAAATGACTTTCACTCATGTTAAGATGAAAGGATTAGCAACCTCTTCAAAGGAAGAGAGGAGGGGATGAGAGGTGTTGGGAGGTACACTCAACTCACGGATGGTGTTGTACAGACTGTTTTGCATGAGGAAGGATCAAGATTTATTGAGGCTAAAGGATTTGTCTTAGCCTAGCTTGTCAGGAGCAGACTTGACACTGGAACCCAGGTGTTGTGACTTTTTCTATTAGACAGCAGAGGTTGGTGTCTGCTGAAGGGTCATAGACACTAGGCACTGGGCATCAGAGATTTATCTAATCTAACACTTGTTAACCGACCTAGACCCTCAGAGCATTATCACCTCAAATTTAAAAAAAAAAAATTTTAGTTGTAGATGGACACAATTCCTTTATTTATTTATTTACTTTTTAAAGTTTGGTGCTGAGAATCGAACCCACTGCCTCATACGTGCTAGGCAAGTGCTATACCACTGAGCTACCTAACCCCAGCCCTATCACCTCAATTTTTGGATAAGGAAATCAAGTCTTAGAGAGTTAAGTAACTTGTTCTTTATGCAAACACATTCAGCGAGTGACATTTCTAGATGAATAATCAAATAATCTCAGATCTTAGAAATAATTATGTCCAACTCTCTCCTCTTGCTAATCAGATATGCAGTACCCAGGGAAGTAAAGTAACTTCCTTCCAACTCCTCAGTGGTAGGGCTAAATCTGAATTTAGATTTCATGACTCTTTTTTTCAATGCTTAAAATAAAATAATTGAATGTCTAAATATATTTTTTTTCACGTAATTGTTTAAAATGTCATGTTGGAGGGAATTGAATATGTTATTTAAAACCAATATAGGTTGTGTTTCCCAATTTCCCTCAGTTTAATGTATTTTTTACTATCCTAGGAGTAGATGAGAGGCTTGGAAGGGACTTTAATAGTATTCGTAATGTCACAGTGCCCACTTCCTAACACCTTCTACTAACGTGTGTCAAAACATTGATTTTGTGATAATCCTTTCCTGTGTCTAATCAGGTCAATAAATTACACTTACAGGTCTGTTACTCTAGGTCATTCTCCTTCCTTTAACAAAGAGCTTTAGCCATTGTCTCTGTCCATGCATTACTCTCCAATGTTCACTTGCTCCTTCCGAAGCTCACATGGAAGATACACACCATGACTTCTTTTCCACCCCTGGCTGCTATCATGCCTTTGCTGTCTCCAAAGACAATGAACCATGATAGCTACTTCCTTTTATTCAACAGAAAGACATCCTGCTTCTGATCTCTGATTGACCCTCTCCCCCTCCCCACCAAAAAAGATATTTAAGAATACCAAAACATCCTGCTGGAATTCCTAATCTTAGGTCACATTTCCAGATTGGGGAACATATTCAATATGCTAGGGAAAAAAAATCACATTCTTCCAATGATTTCCAAATTTCTTTGAGAGTTATCTAAAGATAAGTTTTTAGGCTTTGCACAATGAAGATGAAACATTCATATTTAGAACATAAAAAAAATACATTGGGGGTGATTAGAGTACAAATTCTGCTACGGTAATTTCCTATTTAAATTAAGCAGATTAGCTCTCTTTTTTCAAACATGCCACTCAATTTTAGCTTGGCCCTAGTCACAAGAAATGGGGAAAAGAAGTATCCGCCTTTTATAGTACATGCCAACCATATTCTTGGCCACTCAGTATGCTGTTTCCAAATGCTGTTACTTCATCTTTGAGCCATTATCAGCACCAGTGATTAATTAATGGATTATTTACTAAAGTTCATTTCCTTTCTTCTCTCCTTCTGAAAAAGACACAGGGGACAAGTGAGGAAAAGCCAGACATGTGTATTCCATTTGAAATCCATGATTAAAAAGCTTAAAAATTCAAACCAACATAAAAAACTGTTTTATTTTAATACTCTGGAAGGTTTCAGTGAACTCCATTATTTTCACTCACTATTTGCTTGAATAATTTAGGCAAGAAAGCTAAATTATACATAAAGTGTACAGTTAGAAGAAAAAGTTCATGCACAGCCCTAGGCTATAGCCTTCCCCTAATGATGTCTGAAGTCAGTGAAAAGAACTCGTTAGACTGAGAGTAATTTCTCAGGGTTTAATTTTTTTTTTCTTAAAGCAATAATGTTCTTATAAAAATCTGACAAATAGTACACTAAAAGAAAAGCCACAAAAGAGAGCCTCCAGTTGAGGCCTCAGACCCTGTAAACTTATTTAATTTCATATAAAAGTTGGTTTTCTATGCACCACCATAATGATGGTTGGCAGCCTCCAGTGATCTGATTCAACAAGGAAAATACAAGTCGTGACTGAATAGAGTCACTATTTGGCCTCATCAGTATTCTGAAGTAACGGAGTTAAAAGGAGATGCTTCAGGCTTAGAGACAAATCCGAATCTACTGTGGAAAGGGAATCAGCACCCACTCAGTTACCATCGTCTGAACAAGTGGTTGCTGCTTGCAAGGGTATTGTACTTAAGGAGCTACCCGTGTCATTAAACATTTACAGATTGACTAAAATGCTCGCATTCCCTTCAAGCATAACAACAGAGCCTCTGCTGCAAGATGACAGGAATATCAAAATGGTACCGTTGTCACCTTTGATTTCTGAGCCGCCTTTGTTCTTCTCTTAAATTACACCATTGTAGAACATGAGGAATCCAGTTCAACCCCTTCATTTTACAGAAGAGGAACTTGAAACCCAGCAAGGTGAACTGATAAGCTCAAGGCTATGCTGCTAATGTATTTGTTCATTCATCCTCAAATGTTTATACATTGAGAGAGAGAGAGAGAGAGAGAGAAAGAGAGAGAGGAATTACCAAGTAGAGAGATCAGCCACATGTGAAGGTCAAGGGTGGGAACTGGCATGATGTGTTGGCAAGCAAAAAGTGCCAATTATTATCTGGTCACTTCCCAAGCTCCCCCAAATTCCCTCAAAATTTATTTTTTAATTTTTTGAAAATACTTGTTTATTGCATTTCCCCCCAAGATTTTATGTCCAGATTTTTCCCCCTTTAATGTACTTCATTAAAGAAGAGGAATTGGCATTCATTTATGCCTGACTGAGCCTGGCCATGTTGATTGTGCAAAGACATTTCTAAGCAAACATTTCTCACGTATTATGAAGCTGGCCCTAAGTTAGTGTCACCAAGAATAGAAATAAAAGGGACAAAGTCTAACTTCCTCGTGGAAGGGGAAGTCAGTGAAAAGAAAGATCTCCACCATTGGAATTTCTCTTCACGTGGCCGTTTAATTTTGCTGTTCCTCAAGTAAAATGGGGGTTAGGTCATCTTCCTTGTCTTGACAAGTCTTCAAAATCAACTGAAAAACACATATTTTATAAGCTAATCCCATGACTAGACGAGGTATTAAGTCTACCAGTGGCAGAATCTCTGGCTTTCACTCCTCTGCATCTCTTCTCCCCTCTGTATCTGTTCATTCTCCATTCCCAAGAAGGGGAGATCCCCTCGGGGTGAGCTTTCCACATCTCTGTTTGGCTCTATATGCTTCAGTGACAATGAAAATCCAACGGATAATGCACAGAGCCCAAACAATGTGCAGGAAAAGGAGCAGAGGTTATTTCGCACCACGATTGGAAAAGTTCCCATTTCTTCCTAAGACTGGAAACACTAGGTTGGGGTGGAAGAGACAAAAAGATGGACCTGCTGCTTGTCATGATTCCCATTTACTGTGATTATGTTTTGAAAAGTGTTTTCCTAAAAAAAAAATTTCCCAGTCATTTCCACAAATAGCTTTTTTTTTTTTTTCCCAAAGATCTGGGTCATCTTAGAGATCAGAGGTTTAGAAGCTCTTCCTTGTTGCAGTGATATAAACCATGCACATCATTTCTTCATTACAAATCCCATTTGCTGCTCTTGCCTGGCAGTGAATTTTGCTGGTAAGAACGAGGATTGTAGTGAGGACAGTGTCTTTGTGAGGTGAAGAGTGAGTGAGGGAAGGAGTGTAACTATCAAAATCAATGGGCACCATCTCTTCATAAAGATTACCTCCTGGATTTGGCCATAATGGACTTCAGGAAGTTTTGGTTGCCAAGTGATTCCAGTGGAATCTTCTGGGAAAGGATTCTGAAGAGTTATGGAAAGGAAAGAAGTCACGAGACCAGTTGGTCAGAAGGAAAGGATAATTGGGATAACAGTTATCATTAAGGGGGTTTTCTCCAAAGCAACCTTTGTTTTCCATGTTTGTAGATCATTCTAATCCATACGGACCCCAGAGGCAGAATGCTGAAGTATCTGTTCCCTCCTGTAGGTCCTGCAATTAGAGGATTTTCATTTTTCATAGAGCTTAGTGGGGTCCAACGTGCAAGATCTGCTAGATTGGTGGTTGCCCTTGAAACACAAGTCTTGGAGAACCACAAGCAATCATTTGGTGAATTTTGCTTAGGCATGCTGGCGATGAAATGTCTGCTGTAATTACCAGGCAATGGATACCATCTTGGAAAGACCAAGTTAAAGGTAAATTTCTCTTCTTTTGTGTTTTACTGGAAAGAGACTTTACCTCTAGACTCTTGTTCAGTCTTAGGAAGATGGAAGAAGAGGCTGTGTGTGCTTTCTTTATTGCTCTTCTTGCCTTGGGTTCCAACTTGGTTTCTGGTTTGGGGTGATCAGACTCCCCCTTTGGCTAAAAAAATATGAAGTGTCCATCATGCTTCTGGAAGTTGTTGACTGGGAAGCCCCTGGGGGCCCCCAACAAGGAATTATTTTGGAGGCCCAACATGATTGGAACAGCATTTCCTCTGCCACCTCTGCTGGGTTTTGTCACAGATCTCAGGTCCCAAGTAGATCTCGTATACTTTCTTTGTCATCATAGCTGCACACCCACACAACCAGGTGAGGCTTCTTGAGGATGAGGGAGTGGTAGTTGTTAGATTAGCCTAGCTACTCAGATGGAGCAGGGAATCGGGCCTCTCCTGGCACCTGTTGGGCTATTCTGTGGTAGTTTCTTAGCATTATATCCTGCCTACACATTTCTTTGTCTTCAGAACCAAAGTCCTCAGTTCCATGATAAATCTGGGTCACATACAGGTTTCTTTGTTTTCAGTTGCCCTCAGAAGTGCTCCAGAATTTTGCTCTCAAATGTTCTTAATGTTATTGCATCATCCACTCAAGCAACTTGGGCCAGGGGACTATTTTCTGATGTTGATCGATGAGCAGGGAGCGTGGGACCTGTCCCCAGTACACTTTTAATGGAATCTATACTCAAGTAGAATATGGTGGTTGGTAAGAGTGCAGGCTCCTTGGGATTATATCCTGCCTCGGCCTGGCAGCACCTCTCAGATCTTCAGCAGTTAACTTGTTTCTCTCTGATTTATTTTCTACAATAGTAGAAAGATAGTGATAATAATAGAGCCTACTTTCTAGGGATGTTTTGAAGATAACTTGGGCATTAATGCATAAAAAGTGTTTACAGACAATGCCTAGCACATAAAAGTTACATACATATTAGTCATTATTATTAATATTTGTAGATAGTGAACTCTTCCGTATGAATTACATCTCTTGGTCATACCTTGTCAAACAGGGGTTGGGTAATTGACCCGGGGTGGAATATCTGTCAAGCGCCCAATGTTTTATGACTTATGTGACCTAGATTGGAAGAAACAAATTGGGCCATCAGAGTAGGGTCATCACAAGTTATGAAATAGGCAATCGAAGACTTGGGCAAAGTAACCAAGAGGCTGAGAGAAAAGATAATTATAAAGACTCAGGACAGGGCAGGTAACATGGTCCCAAGGGAAAAAAATGAAGCTTTGAGGAAGCTTATTGGTCAAGAGTGGAGAATGAGATGCCCTTGGGTACAAGCACATACACCTATACACAGAACCTCAGTTCCCATAAACTTTTTATGTCTACCTCAGTTCTATGCATAAACAACTCTCACCTCCCCCATCCCCTTATTTGGAAGTGGCTGGAGTGAGTCTCAGGGCCTCACAGTCTCTCTCTCTGTCTCTCTCTCACACACACACACACAAAAAAAAAACCTACTAAGAACTAACAGGTACTTCTGCCAGCAGATGACACATGTTGGGGGTGGGGTATGATAAAAGACAACACTGGGATACAAGCAGAGGCCAGTTGTGAAAGCCTGCTTAATTCTTCTTCCAAAAGTCACTGGAGATGATTGAAGGACTTCAACAGGTGAGTCATGTCCTATCAGATGGCATTAGTTCTGTAGGATCATCCAAGCAGCAACAGTAATGGTACATTTGAAGGGAAAGAAAGACCAGAGGAGGAGGCTTGTCAAAAGACTCTGGGCATAATCTAGGTAAAACCTAACCGAAACCTGAACTAAGATAATAGTGTAGAAATCCAAAGAAAAATATATAGATAAAGGGTTATGAAGAAAGGGTGACTTGCTGTGGGACATGGGGAAGCAGCTGAAGTGTAGGCAATATTTCTGATTTAAATGTTCAGATAGATGAATTAGAAAATAATTTGGGAGTAGGGGCTGGGCGTGGTGACGCACACCTGTAATTCCAGGGGCTTGGGAGATGGAGGCAGGAGGATCTTGAGTTCAAAGCCAGCCTCAGCAATTTAGGCGCTAAACAACTCAATGAGACCCTCTCTCTAATAAAATGCAAAATAGAGCTGGGGATGTGGCTCAGTGGTCAAGTGTCCCTGAGTTCAATCCCAAGTACTCTCCCCCCGCAAAAAAAGAAAGAAAAGAATAGAATTTGCGTGTAGAAATCAAGAGGATTGCCTTTGCCAATGCTGAATGTGAGACACCTGTGGGAAATCTAAGTGAAGACATCCGAGTGCATGTGGATATGTAATATGGAGCCCCACAAAGACCCTGGCATGATAGATTTAGGGACTTGGAGGATAGAAGTGACACTTGAGATTAAGGTTTTAGATAACATCTTTCAGGGTGAATATAAGTGGTTAGAAGAAAGTGCCAAGTTTCTAGTTTGGGGAAGACCAACACATAGGGAGCAAGCAGAGGAGCCTTCCCAAGAATCCAGGAAAAAGTGGACAGAGAAATGGAAGAGACCCAGAGGAGAGTATGTAAGCAGGGGATTTAGGCCCCAAGAAGGGAAGAAATTTCAAGGTGCACAGAATGATCAGCAACATGGAGTGCAGAAGAAAGTTGGTGTAAGTTAAGGAAACCATCCATTGAATGTGGCAGCCTGGAGATTATTAGGAATCAAAGCTAAAAGATTGAGAACAAAATAAAGATGACAACAGGTGAAACTAGGAAGGGAAGAGAAAGTTAAGTATAACCCAACTGTCAGAGAAAGAAAGGTGAAAAGAATCTGGGGCCAAATAAAGGTCATTTCTTTGCTTGTGTGTTTAATCCAGAATAGACTTGGCATACTGGTGAATTAAGTCAGAAAAAAGAAATTAGTGATACAGGATAAAGGGGGCCGGATGGATCCAGCTAGGTCCTGCAGGGGCAGGAGAATACAAGTTCCCCGGTCCAGGTGGAAGGATGAGCCTTGCACAGAAAGAGGGGTAATGCTACCATGGAAACAGCAGGAAATAAGGCAAAGATGGAAGCCAGTAAAGATGAGTTGTGGTTGCGAATTCAGCAAGTTGAGGGGAGTTTGTGTTTGAGGATCTGTTTCTCCTAGTGTGGTAGGAAGCAAGAACCTTTGCTGAAAATAAGAGGGAAGGCTCTGATACAGGGGATTTGGAGAGAAAAGATAGAGAAAAAAAAAGAAAGAAACAAAAAACATTGTAAGGGCCAGAAGAAGGACTGAGCAGGAAATATAGGACCAATTAAGCCAAGTTGAGTCTGAAAAGCCATTGCTGTATGTATGGTGACACCAGTTCCTGTGATGGTTTGATTGCTCCAGCAGCAGTCCACGTGCAAGCGAGGGAGGAAAGACACCAGAAAACTGGAGATTGCAGGACAGGTTTGATGGAGAAGCATGATGAATGATTTATGTTTCAAAGAGGTAGAGATGAGTCAAAAGGGAGGTCTCAGCTTGAGAAATGAAGGAGGGTTTGGGCTGGGAGTTCTCAGGAAGTGGGAAGTACCCCCCCACACCCCCCCCCAAAAAAAAAAAGAGTGGAAGAAAATTGAAGGACCCAAGTTTGTCATTGTGTGGGATAGCCAAGTTTAAGATTTCAGAAATAAAACAGTTAATTATTGCCAAAACTGAGCCCAGGGATAGGTCTCCCACTTGAGTCAGAGATTTTTCTATTCCTGGAAAGCCCTGGCTTCTCTGAAGAGACCTGGCGCCAAAACTAGATAACCAAACTTGTTATAGTCTGGCATGGATGGTTGCCAGAAGGTTTATGCTCTTTTGTCCCTGTGGTTCCAACCAAGGCTGGAAAAGATGGGGAAAGTTTAGTCACACTGTTCTTCGGAGTCCATGGCAAGGCATTAATAACTTGCTGTGATAAGAGCAGTTTTACATCTTTTGCTGGCATCGTTTTGTCACATTAGTTTAATATTGCCATCATGTAGCTTAGCATTAATGTGATACAAAAGTAAAACTTACATGTGCACTTTTCATATTGTTATATTGAAATTTAGTGTGTATGCTACACTAATACTATTCAATTCCATAAAATACACTGTTCCCAACATAAAGACATTTTAATGTTATGTTAGAATAAGAGTGCAGATCACTACATTTCCAGAACCATGCAGTGGAGGCAAAAGGAATAAAGAGACTGACATTTATGAGCCCTGGTGAAGGAAATATGACAATGGGTTCCATGCATGAAGCCCCACATTCCACTTTTCCTTACCTGCAATAACAACACTCCTCATGGGCCAGTTGTAATAGGACAAGTCAATAAACTTTTTCTCTAAAGGGTCAGCTAGTAAATACTTATGTCTTTGAGGATCCAGTTGGTCTCTGTAGCAACCATTCAAGTCAGCCCAGAGAGCACAAAAAGAACCATAGGCAAAATGTTAATGAATGAGTGTGGCTGCGTACTGATCAAACTTTGTGCATGGATGCTGAAATTTGAACTTCATGTAATTTTAACAGAATGAAATAGCATTCTTCTTTTGAGATTCTTTTTAATCATTTAAAAATGAAAAAAACACTCTTAGTGTACAAGCCATGTAAAAACAAGCAGAATTCAATTTGGCCCATTGGTCTTAGTTCTCTGACCCCTAATTTAGAAGGCTATGAATCTAGAGGAGCTAATTTAGAATTGCCTGCCAACCTTTAGTGGATCCAAGCTTTCTTGCAAAACTTATGTAGGCTAATGTGTACATTCCCAAAAGTGACTTTGAGAGGGAAGAGACATATGTGCCATATATATATATATATATATATATATATATATATATATATATATAATTTTTAAAAATATTTTTCAATTTCCTCACCTCCCTCCCACAGAGAGCTGGCTTTGGTTGACCTTCACAGTGCTCTGATCCCTGGCCAGAACATCAAAGGAGGCATGCCATGACCTTCTTTGTCAAAAATAAAAGAACATAATTCTTTAACTTAGACCAAATCTTTAAATGCCCTTCCCTTTACATTTAGTAGCAAAATATTTCTCAAGCATAAGGCCAGACTTATGCTAGTAAATGCAATAGATTCCTCTATTGAAATGGCACATGGCAATCAATGTATGGTTAATAGAAGAGGCATGTCATCTTGTACCATCTTTCCCCAAGTAGCAGTTTGGTTTTTTTTTTTTTGTTTGTTTGTTTTTTGTTTTGTTTGGTTTGATTTGGGGCTTTTTTTTTCCTTTGGCTGGAACTGACTTTGAAATTTCCAAGTCCATTTGTCTTCCAGTTCTTTTTCTTAGAATGAAATGCTGTTACCATTAGGGTTCAGCATCTATCTCAACAGCAAAAAGCCCTTCTGAGGTTTCAGAATACTTCCCAGAGCTTTTCTTTTCCTATTATAGTTTCCATTCATTGAGGTCTTGAACACTGTCAAATCGTCCTGCCGGTTTCCCGGATTGCAACTGTGCAACATCATGGAGGATAAGGTCACCTGCTGCCCCAAGGCCATTGGTTCATTCAATTTTTAACATCCAAGTCACCCAAATAGATCAATTTCAGACTCTATTCTTGCCAACACCAATATGAGCAGGATCTTCAAATAGCATGGATTTATTTCTAATTGAAAGACGAATAAAATTCAGAAGTTGAACTAGAAGTAGGACTCATCTATGAGTCATGCCCATTTCTCCACAGCGCCCCTGTTTAGGAACAAGATGGTTCTATCCCAAACACTTCACTGGATAAACTTTCAAGAGGCCCAAGAAAGGGTATTATTGATACTCTCTCATTATTTAAAACATTTATGTTACTAAAGTATTATTCAAATTGAAATCTCATTTTCAACACCATGTATGGTCAATACTTGACCACAGCTTTCCCTACACAAACCCAGGGCAATTACTGCTCATCAAGTGAAACTTAGTATGTGAGCCTGGTTGTACCCGACACAACAGTCCATGAAACCGCTGGCAACTGGCCAGTCCAGTCCAGCCCCTGGACTCTATTTTTCTTTCATTTTGTGATTCCCTGTTAACAGAGTACCACCATCCAAAGCACATAATGTTTATCTGCGCTCTGATATATGAATCCATACCGCATTATACAAAACTTCTACTAATAGAAGACTCTCATAGAAGAGTCCTCTGAACACTCTCTATTGACGACAAGTAATAGTTTAGCACTAAAATGATCTACAGCCAATGCTGGGACTCAACTCTACAGGAATAATAATAAGTGCACCTAAAGATGCAAGCACACCATTGTGAGAGCAAAAAGTATGTGACAATCTAAATGTAAAATAGGGGAATAATTAATCAGTATGATAATTTCATGTAGGATAAGAAAATATAACCATTAAAATGAGGAAAAGCAATTTGCGTTGCTCCCAAAAGAAATGTGTTGGTGGTTGCACCTGCAACCGCCGAGCTCCAGTTGAAGGAGAAGGGGTAAGTGAGGAAGTCTTTCTACCATGACCCATACAAAGCAGACTGCCCACAAATCCAGCGGTGGTAAAGCACCCAGGAAACAACTGGCTACAAAAGCCGCTTGCAAGAGTGCACCCTCTACTGGAGGGGTGAAGAAACCTCGTGGTTACAGGCCTGGTGAAATTAGACCTTATCACAAGAACACTGAACTTTTACAAACTCCCCTTCCAGTGACTGGTGCCAGACAGGACTTCAAAATATATCTGTTTGCAGAGTGCAGCTGTTAGCACTTTGAGGAAGACAAGTGAGACCTATCTGATTGGCCTTTTTGAAGACACCAACCTGTCTGCTATATCCATGCCAAATGGGTAACAACTATGCCAAAAGACATCCAACTAGCATGATGCATGTGTGAAGAATGTGTTTAAGAATTCACTCTGACGGGAAACACTTCATTCTCAAAAAAATATTTTTTCCTTCTTCTTCCTGTTATTGGTGGTTCTGAATTATATTAATATATAATATATTAAATATATTGTATTTAATATATAATATTATAGTATATAATATATTAAATATAAATATACATTTAATAATATATTATTATATCCCCCCCCCGGGTGCTCAAAAGGTACCTAAACACATGATTGCGAGTGGAAAAATGGGGGACAGAAATCAAGTATTGGCCATCTTTTGATATTCATTTGTGTGTGAATTTTTAATATAATTGTGGGATATAAAGCATGAATGCAAGTCGAAATGTTTCAGTGAACATTTGAATGTTTCAGCAGTTCAACATTATAACAATTATAAATAAAACTGTTAAATTTTTCTGGACAATACCAGCATTTGGAGTTTTTTAAAAACAAGTAAATTTCCTATTGACAGCAACTAAATGGTATTTGTAGCATTTTTATCATACAGTAGATTCCATCCAAGTATAGTGATACTTTTCTGAGTTGGCCTACATGCAAGTACCTGTTTTTAATGTGGTCTGTCTTCTGTGCTGTCCCTGTAAGTTTGCTATTAAAATACACCAACCTATAAAAAAGAAATATGTGCTGATGAAATCTAGATTAAAAATACATATGTGTGTGAATGTGTTTATACACAAAGGTATGTTTGGTATAATTCCATCAAAAGAAAAGTATTTGAAAGATGATACAGAAAATCATAAAGAATGGTAATTCTTGCTGGGTGCAGTAGCATACGCCTGTATCCCAACAATTCAGGAGGCTGAGACAGGAGGATCACAAGTTCAAAGTCAGCCTCAGCAAAAAGCAAGGCACTAAGAAACTCAATGAGACTCTGTCTCTAAATAAAATATAAAATAGGGCTGGGGATGTAGCTCAGTGGTCAAGTGCCCCTGAGTTCAATCCCTAGTACCAAAAAAAAAAAAAAAAGAATGGTAATTCTTGGGGCCCAAGGTGGAGAAAGTGTCACTCCTAGACTTTTTTTTAAAAAAGCGGTCCTATGGGTGTATCCATTTATGAAAAGTATACCACTAGAATGTGTACATTCCATTACAATAACTCTTACCAAATAAACATAATAATAATTAAATGGAAGTGGGAAATGAATAGAGCTACAGATGATAGAAGAATGGACAAGGTGATAATTGTTGAAGGTAGAAAATATACATAAGGGTTCATTAGAGTCCTTGGTTTATTTTGTATGTTTAATTTTTCTTCAAGAAGAATATTTATTTTCAATTTGTTATTTTACTTGTTCATATTTATGAGGTACAGCATGATAATCTGATACAAGTATAAATTTGTTTGATCAAATCAGGGTAATTAATGTTTTCCCTCATCATCACTGGAGTTTAGAGTCCTCAAGCTCCTTTCTTATATTGACTGTGAACTATAGTCTCCCCACTGTACTGAAGATCTCTAGAACTTTCCCTTCAATCTAACTGTGCTTTGGAACCCATCATCCAACCTCCTCTGTCTCCTCTCCCCACCACAGAAAGTTAATTTTTTTTTTAAGTAAAGTTGTACAGTGCCATGGAGATTGTCCGAGGGGCCCATGAACAAGGGCTTATTTAAGAAGTAGCCATTGAAACCAGTCTCAAATAAATAAATGAACAAAAATTCTTAAAATGGCCAGGAAAGAACATTGGTATATTTTTGTCATCTCAAAGCTATCACAAGATTATTACAGGTTTTCCTATTCAGACCTTTAAGAAAGACAAATAGAAACAGACAAATACAAATATCTGCAATACTCCAAAGCATTATTTTTGAGCTAATACATAGAATTTCAAAACTGTAACTTGCTTTTAGTTAGACGGCATGTCAGTCAGCAGGCTTTAGACCAAATTCTAGACCATTTGAATCCATTGTGAAGAGACATCATAATTTATTATACCCTTGCACTATAAGAGAATTCCCCTTGCCTGCTTGTTTTTTGACTTGGTCCAGTTGTGAAGGACAGATGGTCATAATAGATCTTTAAGCAACCAAAAGACCTACGTGATATGCAGATGCACTTCAGAAAGAAACGTGAACTTAGATCACTCAGAGCATCTCACCAACGGGAAGGGGAAGGGACTGAGGCTTTTGGAGGATGAGGGGTGAGGAATCATGATAGGTGGAGACAAGGGACAAGGGACCATTTTTCTTCATGTTCCAGCCGGGTCCCTTCCAGTTGAAGGGTTGGGCAGGTGCAAGGGGGTGTCATGGGAGATAGAGAAACTGATTACCGGAGCAGCAGCATTACAGAGGTGGATCTGGGATTCTTTGATTAGGCCTTGGCCCAGCAAAAAGGACTGACTGTTGATGACAGGAAATGTTCATTGTCATATCACCTGGACATTCAATATGAAGAAATAGTAGATCGCTATCAAAAGAGGAGGGCAGGATACTTCTAACATCCTTTAGGGCCTCGGAGTATTGAATCCATCCTGTCCATTCTGGAGGGAGAATATATATCTGATAGTGTGTTTCAATGTTATAACCACAGACTTGGCTCTGTATCATGTCACCCCAGCCTGTCCCGTGGAGATGCGCAATGGGGCTCTTCCCTACAGAGCCAGGTTGGTATGGCCTGATCCTCATTGAAGATGGCCAATCCTCGAGAAGGAAGATTTCCCAGTTACAAAGAATTCATTCATCCTTTGAAAGCCTACAGCAAAAGAGTAGACTCATCATATGAGCATACGGCTAATCATAGGACAATCCCACACATTTATGTCCTGACTCATTATTAATTGTGCCCCTTCATTTTTAGCTATCAAGTTTGATAATAAATTAGATGATCACCCTAACTAAAAGTTGTTATATTCCAAGTCAGTTTTTGTGTTTAAATTCGAACTGCAATATCATAATTTAATCACAATTTAATTGAAAGCCCATGATCTCCAGCTACTTCAGGGGACAGTCTGGTCCAAAGTGACATTTTCAATGTGAGGAGCAGAGTTGAGTGGGGCAGAAGAAAAGGTATATTTGGATGGGGGGTTGAAAAACCATCACAAAGAAAATGCTTCAAGCAGAGGAGAAAGTATCACAGGCAAAGGGGACAGGAAAACAGAGGCTCAGAAGTGAGGAATAGCATTGAAAAGTTTGGGACACTGAGAGGTGAGAGAGTGACTGCAGTATAGAAAGCAAGCCGGGTGGATGAGCCCAAAGAAAAGAGGTTGGAGAGGGAGGCAAGTTCAGGTTCACTAGGGCCCTTTGTGCCTTGCTGGGGAGTTTTACTTTTATTTCATAGGACATTGGCACTGAAGTCTGCTGAGTCTGTAGAAAAATCTAGAAAAAGCTTTGAAAGTTGACTTATTCAACCCAAATGAAAAAAAAAAGTTGTCATCCAATTAAGAAAATATAAATATGGATTGAGTATTCATTGCATTAAGAAACCATCACTACTTTTATATGTTTCAAATAATATATCTGAGATTTACTTTGAAATACTCTTGCAAAAAAAGAAAGAAAGAAAAAAGAGGATGTGAATATTGAAAAACAAAGTGGATGGGATATAAGGAAATGTTGAGGGCTGTTGAATTTGGAGAGTAGGCTTCAGGGGACTGATTTTTTGTGTTTTCTACCTTTAAGTTTAAAATTGTCATAACAAGGAGCCAATAAAAATAAATCTATGTTCCCTGAGTCTCACACTGACCTACTAAATCAGAATCTCTATGTAATAGGATGAGATTTTAGAAAAATTCCCTCTGTGGTGACGGAGGTGTTGGATGGAGGGGTGATGGGAGGCAGGCTGGGGGAATGATCTGAAATGCCAAGACAATTGTCCAGGAGAGAGACAACAGGAGTTTGGACCAAGGTAGTGAGGTGGTGAGAAAGGTCACACGTGAGCTGCAGACAAGACCCAGTGTCTGATGAGACAGAGATGAAGGTGACTCTTCCCCAACTCAGTGACTGAATGCGTAAGAAACACAGAAGGAGCATATTCGCATATTGAAAACTAGAGAATTCACAGTTTTAGTTTTTCCAAGTATGAAAAATATCAGAGGCACCTCCATTAATACCATTTTCTTTTACCCCCTCACTTTTCTTCTTATTAATTCCCTCTCGACACTCAAAATGTACACAAATAATAACAATTTCTCTTCTCTGTCTTCCAGGAATGTGTCTTTACTCAGGGTTTTCAGCAGGTCTGCCTTCAAGTTAATTTGATCTAATTCACTATTTACAGAGGCATGTACCCTTGACCTTCTGGTGTCTCCAGTGCCTTTTGTGGTTTTTTTCTCTGCCTTTCCCCACTATCCTATCATTCTTGTTATTAGAGAATAAGCAATAGGCAAAGGTTTTCAGGAACCAAACTGTAGTGTCTTTTGAATGGTCTCCTAAATGTAGAAGTGTATGTAGCCAGGAGCTTGGAAACCCCAAGATCTGTTCTTTAAGCATTTTTATTTTTTTAAAAAACATAATTTCCTTTTTTTGTTCAGTTGTAAGAATCTGAGGCTGAGACAAGACATCTTTTAGGAAATCCAGTTAAACCCTGGCTTTCAAACAACTAGGTTTAGATATGCCCACGGGACCTAAGAAAGCAGCCGGCCAGCCTGTCCTGTGCTGGGAACCTGTCTGGAGACGGGGTCTTTCCTGTAATCTTCACGGACTCTTTTCAGAAAGCCATATTTCTTCCAAGTCTTTCTTTTCATCCTTGTCTGAACCTGCCTTCATCTTCCTAATGGCTAATTAAAAAATTACAACCCAGAGCATTAAATAGTCAACCCCTTCCCTGCTGTTCTCTGCTTAATTTCTGAGTCCCCAAGCAAAATGTCTTAAAAAAGAATTAGGAAGAGCCACCACTCTGCTTGTAAACTGCATGATAAACAGCACTCTAGTGGGGAGGACTTTATTCTAATGAGTAGCCCCTCACTTCAGGGTGTGCTTACATTATTTGCTCTTTTTTCCTCGTTTGTTTTGCAATACTGGGGATGAAACTCAGGGTCTCATGCATGCTAGACGAGTACTCTACCACTGAGCTACACTGCCAGCCCTTTTTAAATTTCACTTTGAGACAGGGTCTCACTAAGTTGCCCAGGCTGGACTTGAACTCATCATCCTCCTGCCTCTGTCATGCAAATAGCTGAGATCACAGGCATGTACCACCATGCCTGACTTCTTTATTTTCTTCCTATTCTAGAAAAATAGAGTTCAAGGTGTCAGATGCTCCCCAACGTTATGAGTCTTCACTCATGCATGCTTAAAGAACTTTGTTGAGTGTGTGTGCATGCATGTGTGCGTGTTTGTGTGTGTGTGTTTCTTCTCCCCAGTTGCCTGCTGTGGGAATCTCATACACCAAAGCAACTATGAGTTTTTCAGCTCACAATTATTTCTTTTTAAGTTAGGAGTCTAAGCTTAATGAAAACTCTTTCCCATTCATGACATGCACACTTAAGCTGCCGCTCCTATTCCATTTGCAGAGAGAGAGAGCTTGGAGGGCAGTGTCTAAATAATCATCAACACAGTGCTCTAGTTGGATTTGTTTATACATTATCTTAACACTCGATTACATATTTTAATAGGACAAGAGTTTAAAAGCCGGAATCAGACATAGTTGGCTTGGTCTATTTTAGAATGTTCTTCATCAATTGTTTTTTCTTGTGATTATACAGTTTTACTTTATCATCCCTTTGATAACAATTTCTGCATGAAAATTGACTTTATATTTCATTTTTCCCGTCTGTTATCTTAGCGGCATTCATACGCAAACACCCTTTGTGCAGCGCTGGTAATATAACTGATCAGGCGAAGCTGCGCCATAAGAAATCAAAACCATAATAATGTCTTTGGGTTTTGCATTTTAAATACTGTGTTCATTGTTGCACTGAGCTTTCTGATCCCTTTCCAGACATTACGGAGATTACCTTTGGTAATGCCTATTTCATTGTACTTTGATATAAAATAATGTGTGTCATAAATCATCTGGGCGACTGTCATTAAACAGGAAATCACCTACTTATGATATGTAACAATTTGCTTTTCTAATTTGAAGAAGATTGAGGCATTTTAATTATGGAAGGTCTTTGTAAATGAGACTGGAATTCAATATAAAAGTGTATTCCTTGTGGAATTGTAGGTTAGACATAATCAAATCCGTATTCATTAATTTTACATTATTTTTTTTTGCAAGTGCTAAATAAAAACATTCATAGGAGGCTTTCCTAACGAAAGCCTTATGCTTTTGTTACCATTAATCTGAGAAAAAAGTTATGCTGACTTATTTAAGAAAAGAGGCACCAGAGACTCAGTTGGTTAGGCAGGTTAACTGGCAATTGTGCATTTAAAACATTCTAAAATTTAAAACTGGGAGAGGCATTGCCTTAAAAAGTTAAGAAGAGACAAAGAAGAGGCGTAAAGAGACAAGGGTGTGGGGGGAAGCTATTTAGAACGATCGGTCTGCTTCATAGTATTAAGATTGTGTCCATTTGGGAGAGAATGGGGGCTTGGTGCCTTCTCAATAAAGAACAATTGAAAATTATTGGAGCCCCTCTCTTTAAAGGTGATCAGATCTCTGAACACAGATGTTGCAGCATGATTTAAAATCAGGAGAGCTCTTCCAATTGTTTAGAACATTGATTTTTTATGAAATGGATTTCCACATTGTATTTCTTCAGTCACGAGGTCATTACGGAGACCTGGAGACTAAGGTGCTTCCTTCTGAAACTAGCATTTTTTTTTCCTTTGGTCCCTTTCCTTTTCTCCCCTTCTGCACTCTTCCCCCACTTAATAAGTTTCCTAGTTCCCCTTGCTGCTGGGATAGACACATCATTCTTTGTTCTTGCTCATAAATCACTCTGTGACCAAGGAACCAGGAAGTTATTAGGGGTGAGAGGAAGGTCAGGTCGAAAATTCAGATTGATCTAAACTATTCTTGCAAAAAGAGCACTTTACCTACCTCAAATCCAAAGTAAAGCACCAGAGCAAGGCTATTCCAACACCACTTTTAATAATACCTCACAAGAGGGGAGATGTCATTGGCTTCTACAGACAGTGTTATAACCATTCATAGGAAAACTATGAAGTTGTCACCCGTTAAGTATTTAGTCACAGTTGTATTTGCACACTATTCCAAACATGCTGCCTTCCTTCTTTCCTCTTTTTTTTTCTCCCATTCTCTCTTCCCCTCTTTGTCTTTTATTAATACAAATAGCCGAAAAGGAAATTCTAGAATGCATGGTAGAGACTGATCAAATCAGAAAGGGCATCTTGTAGTTGGGAACCCTACATGTTTCTCTCCATGTGTTAGATATTGGTCTTGTGTAAACACACACGCGTGCTTGCACATACACACCAAGACTCTTGTGCAAACTAACCAGGGAAGCAATAAGAGATAATTACCTCAAGGACTGTAGTTTAAATAACTAATTCCATTTCTCCATTCCTTAAAAAGTTCCCTTCCTCTGGCTCTGCTGTCCTCTGTGTTGGTTAAGGGCGGAAGCAGTATTCCATGTGTTTTGTAAAAAGCTTTATCAAAGTGAATCGAACAAAATATTAGGTCTCCGTCAGCCTGAACGCACACCTGCCACACACGAGGTTTGTTGGCCTTTCATGCACATCATAACTTGATTCTAAATCTAAAGGAACAGGAGAAGCAATAGAGCAAAGCTATCCAGATGTTGCTCAGTCTGTGTGATTGTAAATTTTAAAAGAACCAGCTTTCCATCCAGATTTTAGTGCAGTGGGAACTATATGAAAATTCCAAGACATACTGGTTTATTGAAGTGTCTGGCCATTTCTATATGAATTTTGGAACAGATGTACTGAGGTAGGCAATAAAACTGTGATAATAAGGAACATTTCCACATCAACTCACTAAACTACTAATCTGTAATGAGGACCAAAACTCAGCAGTGGAGGAGGGAAGGGGATTTTCATTATTACTTTTTAAAAACTCAGTGTCAATTATGCAAATTCATCCTTGACTTCGGCTTTGGTCAAGATTTGCAGGTATCGTGGAAGCATTTGGGACTGACATGCTTTATTCAGAATTTCAGTTTTAATTTTTTCAGCCAATAAAAATAATATAGGAACATGGTATGGTACTGTGATTTTATGTTTATAAAAGTTTATTATCATTTTATGATAATATGCAATACCCAAGAAGCCCCAGTCACATGCTTTGGAGTCCCTTTGAATTTCAGTTTGTGTCTGATTCTCAGAGCCACCACAAGAAACAGAGTATCCCACTCCAAGAGCTGGGGGTATGGTTTGGGCACGCTTCTAGTAACCAACACTTCCAGATGGACAAGAAAGTGCACCATCTTGATTGACTGTTCTTGCTGCCTTCTCATTCCTATTCATATCCCAACCCAATGACTCCTTCATCTGAGAGCATTCCAGGATGCAGTTCTAGGAATGGGCCCCTGGGATTGTAAATACAGAATCATGTTTTCTGCTTAGCCCCTTTCTGTCCCTTTCTGGGATCTGCAAAGCAGTATGCAATGGGAGATTTGGAACTAATGGGGCTTCCCAGCAGTCCTGACCAGTTCTTCCTTGCTAGACTGACTATAACTGAGAGATCGCCATTAGAAGGAACATAAAACAATTAAACAAAAACACAAGTGGAATGCAACTATTTGGTAGCATATGGATTTTTCATTCTTAGCTCTTTCTCTACTAACCTGTGTGATTAGAAATCAGATTTTTTTAAAAAAATGAATAATTTCACTCTGATACTACTAGGAAGAGTACAGAGACTTGGGAAGCAAAGGAAACAGTCCGTGGAAAAACGAAGGAAGAGGAGGAAGGTTTGTAAAAGATGCAGGCTTTGACCTCAGGAGAGGTCCTGAAGGACTGGGCTTGGGGCAGGAGAACACGGTGGAGCATGTCACAGAACGTGGTGAAGCACAGTTACAGAGGTGTCCTCAGCCTCAAAGCCCTGTTTCTGGGAAATAGTAAAGCCAGTATGGACTCATTTGCTCTTCTAAGGAATTGAATATATTTTTTTCCCCTAGCATTACTCCATTTCCCCAAAGCATGTTTTGTTTGTCTTTATTTCTTATTTTACTATAACGTGGTGGTCACTGCTTACTTCATATGTTTCCTGATCCTTGTTTTGAAAGAGTCCTGCAGCTCTCAGGAAGCAGCAAAATGGCCAATAATGGGAGGAAGCAATAGAAGCAAAAAGAAGAAAATATGTTAGTGGCCTCTATTTATGGGGAAAATCAGCTCTTTTCTCTGAACAGAGTTTCTTAGAGGCAGAGAGAGCCACTTGCTTGTGTTTGTTTTTCTTTTGATATCCTTGGTATATTAAAAAAGCAGTCATGCTCAAAATACAGATTAAAAAGCAGTGGTATATTCCAAATATTTACATTTAACAAACTAATAATTGTAAAACACACAGAAATACAATGACCATGTGTTTATGTTCATTTGAAGAGAAACTCAAAAGTACACACTGGAAGCTTTCATGAATGTGAGCCGTAGGACAAATGGCTCATTCCCAAATTAACCACCGCCCATCTCCAAGCCACAGACACATGTCTATCAAGGAGAATGCAATGGGTGTCTTAAACAACCACTTTGGGCGACAATATGAAAGTAACCTATAATATTATGGGCCAGGTACCTCACTTAAAGTGTGGCTAGCAATTGAGCTATAAAATTATTTTCTTCTCCTCCCTCCTGTCATTTTTTAATATTTTATTTAGACTTGAACTTGGAGGATGGTCTTACAGCAGTATTTGTAAATTTCACTTAGGTGGAATTCTTCTTGCTTGCGAGTGCTGGTCTATATGAAGAGAAGATGATGTCTGGGAGGAAAAGGTGGGTCATGGGTATGTGCCACGGTACGCTGCTTGCTAACAAATAAGGGAGAAAGGAATGCAATAATTTTGAAGTCCCTGGTGGGCTACAGGCTTTGTTCCGCTATCTTGTTTTATGTTCCCTGTATTACATATTATTATATGGGAATCAAAAGCAACAATGATGAGCTTTACTTTATTAGCATTGCTCTTTTAAATTAGGTTTTTATTATGGAAAATTTAAAATATGCACAAAAATAAAACAACTTAAGGAACCCCCTTGCACCCATCACTGATATTCACCAGTGCTGGGCAATGCACTTCAAAATACACATCTGTAAAAATGGTAGCAGGAAGAAGGAGCTGGGTGGTTTTGCTCCATGACCACCTGTGCATTCATGCAACTAAACCACATACAACTGCACCCACAGAAGAATTCACAGCTGCTTTTGAATCAGGAAAACTGCATAGATTGTCATGGAAAGGGAGATTCAAAGTGAACAAGGTTAGAATAATCCCTAAATTGATGCTTTCCTCGTTTTTAATTTAAGACTTGCAAGTAACTTAAGCATGGCAGTTGACAGCTAGAGGCAAAGAGGGAAAAAAAGAAATAAAAAATTGGGTAAATACAGAATCATGTTTTCTGCTTAGTTACTTGCTCTGAGAGGAGCCAGAACTGCGTGTGTATGTGTGTGTGCCTGTGTGTGTATAGAAATGCAAAGAAAAATTAAGTCAGAAAAACAGAACTACCTAAAAAAAAAAAAAAAGTGAAATCCCTTGATAAGGCTTTTGCAGAGCACATCTGGAAATGAAGCTTTTCCTTTTTTTTAATGGTAGTGTCATGTCTAGGGCACACACACACACACAAAAAAAAAATTAATAGAACCGTTGATATATCCTATTGTGTAAAGGGAAGTAATCTAGCTCTATAACCAGGTTTTCTTTTGATATTATCACCTCCATGTGATGATATGTTTTCTAGTTAAAAACCGGTGCCAAAGATGAAGCAGAACTGACTTGGCAAGGAAAATGTTTACAGGCCACGAGTGCCAGGGTTTACTAAACAGAAGGATAGGCAGCTTTGGTGGCAACTGGGGATTGTGATGCCCAGTTCTAGGTTGCATCCCCTAGAACTGAAGGATCTGGCATTAGGGATATCATGTGATCTTTGTGTGTTTCAGCTCCCTCACCTGTCAGGGCCTAAAGACAACCCTTGCCTTCTAGGTGGATAAGAGCCAAGAGTTTTAAAAGGAAAGGGCAATGTGTGACTGTGAATTTTGATTTTATGACCCCAATATTTTATAAAGGGTTTGAGATCCTTGGTAAGATGGATAGTGTGCTTGGAGGAAGAGAAAGAGAGAGAGAGAGAGAGAGAGAGAGAGAGAGAGAGAGAGAGAGAGAGAGAGAAACCCTACCCAAGTTCATTTTGTGGCTCCTCCCACTAAAAGCTCCAGAGGCTGGGCTGGCTTCTAAAAGCATCTGAACTGTCCCATCTGGGGTCCCTGTTTGTAAGTACTCTTGTCTCCATCTTGAAAACTTTTGTTTTGGACAAGGGGCTCCATATTTTGTTTTAATTTATTTTTTTTTATTTATATATGACAGCAGAATGCATTACAATTCTTATTACACATATAGAGCACATTTTTCATATCTCTAGTTGTATAAATGGTATATTCACACCAATTCATGTCTTTAAACCTTTAGGGGGCTCCATATTTTTAATTAGGCCTCACAAATCTAGCAGCTATTCCTGCCCAAAGACTCTTTGGGGACAAGCCACTGTCCCTGTGATAGCAGAACTCTTATACTAAGAGTGTCTACACTGCCTAATTCATGTCTGGGACTTCCCTTGTAGACTGAAAATGAGATGAAAGCTAGCTGTCTTAGTCCATGGCAGAGGCTGTAACAAAATACTTTCCACTGACTCATTGGTAAACAACAAAAATCTACGGCTCACCATTCTAGAGGCTGGGAAGTCTGAGATCAAAGCACCAGCAGGTATCTAGTGAAGGCTCACCCTTTTCTTTGATAAGAGCACGTTCTAGCAATGTGTTCACAGGCTCCATCAGGCCTTTTTTAAAGGCATTAATCTGATTCACTTCCTGGAGGCTCTATCTCTCAATACCACCACGTCGGGGTCTAGGTTTCAACATATGGATTTAGGGGTGGGTATAAAAACATTCAGACTATAGCTCTAGATTTTAGGAGACTTCTAAATCACATATCAGGAAAATTGAAATTCCAAAATATTCTGAGAGTAGACCTGGAGGTTAAAGGGATCTCTGAGAAGATCTTTTTAAAATATCTACACTGGAAAAATAAATGTCAGACCTCCCACAGATTGCCATTTGGTGGTACCAAGATGAGACTCTTTTTTTACTGTTGCATTCTTTCTCTGTGTCAAGCATTATTCAAAAGCATCATTCAATCTCAACAATTTTTATAGTCTTTGAAATCATTCTACTTTATACCATTGATTATGAGTTTGTTGTGTTTGACATTGAACACGTGTTGATTTCAATAAGAGAAAACTTTTCTTATTTTATGATTTCTTCTAAAATTTTGGATTTTTACTTACTTAATTTTCTAGTGAACAGCATTATCTGTCTGTTCTTTAATGTTTGCCTGCTAAGCACTTAGAGGCCCAGGGTTGGTCACTAAACATGCTAAATCACATGGAGGTTTGAGATCACTCAGGATTTTAGTTACTTCTGAATGTCAAGGATGGAATACCATCCCTCTCTAAGAAATTTCTAAAATGAAACCTGTACGTCTCAGTATTCCGAGGAAGAGGTGTTTTATCCTCAGGTGAAAAGCAGGCAGGATCCTGGAATGGTATTATATGACAGGAAAAACGCAGGAGGCAGGCAGAGAGAGGTGTGAGCATGGGGCAGGGCCAGAGCAGAGGTCTTCTATGACATGTAGAGTTTTATGAAGCCTGCAAGGATGTTTTCAAAAGTTTAAGCACTTGAGCCCAATGGCTGCTGATCACACGTCCCCAGTCTACAAAATGTCTTGATTTGCAAATTCTCCTGTAGGAAGCAGGACCTCAAACATTATATCCTAAAAATCTCTTTTTAAATGTTGCCTAACTGGGAAATAGACACAAAGTGGTGTTTCCCTGGGTCCTCAACTTGTATAGCGCTTGACAGACATCCCAATTAAGAGAGGTAAAAAGAAGTGCTTCCCCCTTATTTGGTTCTGCTTTAATTTAGTGCCAATTGGAAGAGGTACTAAGCAGAAGTCAGACAGATGGAAATCAGGACATCAGCTTTGAGAGAGGCTTAGGTTCTTGGACATTTCACCTCTTTATTGGGTTCATATTCAGTGAGTCACAGGTTCCACCTGTGCTGGGGCAACCTCCAAGCAGAGAGTGGGCACCTTGGCATGGAGATATTTCCTCAGGAGAGAACCAGCGAGTTCTGGGACGTTCCTGCTTAGTTACTTCTCTCCAACTTGCCAATCTGAGACAGTAATGGAGAAAAACTAAAAAAATAATTGTCATCATAGAAATACCTTTAGGTGAAGATATAAATAAGGAATAATCATTCTGTTAATAATAAATAGAAGGAAAGAGTTATCTCTTTTGAGTTTTACATATGATACCAACAGGGAAATGTTACCAATTCACATTATAATAACAGAGAAATATTTTTTAAATGTCAAAGTAACTCCCCTAAAGAAGATTTATTAGCTCAACATTCTTTTCAGTCATTAAAGAAGGAAAAAAGATGACTTACAAAAATTTTCAAAGTTACTTTGATAGCATATAAAACAATGGATATGTTAATACTATTTCATATTCGGGAAAAGGACCATTGGGATGTCTGCATGGCCAGACCACACACAGTAGGATGGTCCACGGTTCTATACATTTTTGGAAGTAAAGGCATGGCCAGGCATGGTGGTGCCTGCCTATAATCCCAGCGGCTCAGGAGGCTAAGGCAGGAGGATCAAGAGTTGAGAGCCAACCTCAGCAACTCAGCAAGGACTAAGCAACTCAGTGAGATCCTGTGTCTCAATAAAAAAATAAAAAGGGCTGAAGATGTGGCTCAGTGGATGAGTGCCCCTGGGTTTAATGGTTTAATCCCCAGTACCAAAAACAAAACAAAACTAAACTAAAAAACAACAAAAAAGGAATTTCTTCAAAATAGTCTCTAATTTATGATTATCGTGGCAGTGAATGAAGATTTCCCTGCTTTGCCTCCCCATTTGCCCGAATTTGGGCTGCTTTGCTACATTAGCAATTCCAGGCTTATGTCACAAGGACACACACCTGGCTACCTTAAAGATCTTTTCTGGGTTTTTTCCCACTGGATTTCCGGTCCCTCAAAGGAATCTATCTCTACTCCATCCCTTCCTTAACAAAACCTTTCATTTGTTTAGCGCACTAAGAGGCCTGGGGCAGGTAGGCCTGAGATGCTGGTTCCTTAACACAGGCTTGCTCAGGAAGCCAGTCAGGCTGCCCCAAAAGTCAGCAGTGCTCACGAGCAGAATTCAGTCCTGGTTTGCGTTAAGCCGGCTCTGAGAGTTTCCCTTCCTTTCCACAGAACATTTGCAAAGATTAAACAGGGCACGGGGCTTCTTATTTCAGGGCTCAAGCTTTATGGTGTTACAGGACAAAGAGGAAGATAATTCAGTTAAGAAGTAACACAATCGCCTTTGATAATTGCATTTTTAGGTCATCTTGGATGCAAAAAGGATATTGTATGGGGGCAGGGTGGTCTCCCTGATGAATCTATTCCAAGAGGGTACCATTATTGTGCTGGTGGAAGGGCCTCATGACTTGGCTGGCTGTGGATCTGGGTTCTCTCCGTGGGAACACACCCTCATTTGAGGGATGCTTGTTTGGAGAGGGCAGCAGCCTCTCTCTCAGATGATTTATTATAATGACGATGATTATTGTTGGATTATGATAGTCATTCACTGGCAGGGTTATAGTTAAAATTTTGGCAGTGCTTCTACAGTAAATGACTATTTTTACAGCTCAGCTATAAAAGTTTACTTAGATCTGAAATTTGATATAAAAGCTCTCCATCCAGGAGTGCTTTCCTTTCAAATAGAATTTTTTAAAAAAATAGTTAATAAAATTGGTCTGTCTAATTTTCCTGAGTTATAGGAATGCTTTGGAAAAACAAATGTATCATTTGTGTAAGCTTTCTAGTGCTTTTTCTTAGTCGGCTTTGAGTTTAAACAAGGTGCTTAAATTATTTAACTTGGGCTTGGATGGATTGAGAAGAAATGATATTATGCATGGGGAAACACTAGAGAACAGAGGAAAAGCAAGGAAACTTTCTAGTTAACTTTAAAAATTCTATCTGTGGCCTAGGAGGAGAAGAAGCCCTTTTGAAACAATTAGCACTGTGCATTTTCATTATGCATTTTATACCTCTAAGTACGTAATCACCTGCTCATGTCTATCTGATAAATAATGAGATTTTTACTTCACATTTGCATTGTTAATTACAGTATATTATAGAAGTATGATTCCAAGCATCTGTTATTAATAGATTGTAATTTTTTGAAATAGCAAGGGCACTTTAAATAGACAAAGAGAAAGCATCCTTTACTGGAGGCTACCCAGATCTATGGGAGAGCTTTTTGTTTGGACATTAAGGTAGATGTGGCAGGAATGGGGGGGCGGGTGCGGGAAATACCACATGCATTGAAGCCAGAAAGATACAATGTACACTCTATCCCTTATAGTCTGACAAGGGTTTATGTCCTTACCCTTGAGAAAGAAGTCTCAAGTTTTATAAAGGCAAAGGCAATAAGAATATATTGATGTTGCGAAGATGAAAACTCCAACCCCATTAGTTCCTTCCTAGCATTGGACAGCCTCTGATCACAGTGTGAGGGCTCAGTTAAGGCCATCTCAGGATCATTGTCCTCACTATGTGAAGATGTTTCTTCTAAGCAGATATTATGATTTAAATATGGGTGTCCCCTAAAAGCTCATGTGTGAGAATGCAAGAAGGTTCAGAGGTGAAACAATTAGATTGGGAAAGTTTTAACCTCATCAGTGGATTAATCCACTAATATGGATTAACTAAGCTATAGACAGGTAGGGAATGGCTGGAGGAGGTAGATCACTGGGGGTGTGCCTTTGGGGTTTATATTTTGTTTCTGGTGAGTGGGACTCTCTCTCTACTACCCGTTGCCATGTCTTGAGCTGCTTTCCCCCTTCATGCTCTCCCACCATGAAGTTCTCCCTCATCTTGGGCAATGGCGTTCGCCATCTATAGACTGAGACCTCTGAAACTGTGAGCCCCAAATGAACTGTTTCCTACTCTGTGTTGTTCTTGTCAGGTCTTTTGGTCAC
This sequence comes from Marmota flaviventris, assembly GCF_047511675.1. Classification (NCBI taxonomy): domain Eukaryota; kingdom Metazoa; phylum Chordata; class Mammalia; order Rodentia; family Sciuridae; genus Marmota; species Marmota flaviventris. The sequence goes on along the minus strand of NC_092511.1, from coordinate 54,342,199 downwards.
AGCAATGAAAAATCTGACTAAAACAGCAGGGTTCACCCTCTTGTCCCACTTTCCCTCATGGGGTCTCATTGAGAGGTAATGTGGTAAGAAGAGTAGCAGATAAAAGCACTAGGAGCCTGGGGACTCTCTATCTGCTCATTACCATAAGCACCCAGGTGATGGTTAAACTCACTGAATAAATGATGTGTACCAACACTGCCCTTCCTACCCCAGAGGGCTGTGCTGAGAACCACAGGGCAATGAATGCACAGAGAAAAGCAGACACATGATAAAAATGCAAGTAATCAAGTAATCAAGTAATGACTGCCCCCTGGGAAAGACATGAATTCAGTGTTTAGTGCCTATTCTTCTTGGCAATAGATTTTGTAGCTTTGTCAGCCACTATCATCAGGATATAAAATGATTTTTGCAGGAAGGAGGTGGAACATCCCAAAATTTCTTCCTTTCTACTTATACCTTCCCTCCGACCCTGACCTGATCTATTCTCCATTACCTAATTTTGTCACTTTCTGAATGTTATCTAAATAGAATCACACAGTATGCAACTCTTGGAGACTGGTTTTTCAGTCAGCATAAAACCCTTGAGATTCATCTAAGCTGTTGCATGTATCAATAATTTAGTCCTTTTAATTGCTGGGTAGCATTCTGTTGTATAAATGTGCTGCTGTTTGCTTATCCATTCATTCATCAAAAGACCTTTGAGCCATTTCTAGTTTTTGGTTATTACAAAAAAAAAAATTTCAGTGAGCATCTGTGTATAGGATTTTATATAAGCACAAATTTTCATTTCCTTGGGAGAAGTATCCTAAGCGTGGTTACTGGTTCATATGGTAAGTATATGCTTAACTACATTAGAACTGGACAAACTATTTTCCAGAGTAACTGTGCCATCTTACATTCTTACCAGCAACACATGAAAGATCCAGTTGTTCTGCAGCCACAACAGCATTTGCTATTATCAGTGTATTCACCTTAGCCATTTGAACATGAGTATAGTTTATATGGCATTGGAGTTTTATCTGCATTTCTCTATTGGATAATAGTGTTCAACGTCTTTTCATGTATAATTTGCCATCTATACAGTGAAGTGTCTCTTCAAGTTATTTGTCCATTTAGAAAACGAGCTTTTGAAGAAGTTCTTCGCTACATTGTGACTGTACTCTTCCTAAGGGATGTTCCTGAGAAGCTGTAGTAATAAGTTAAATTGGTAAGCAATTGTGAATGTTGCTTATGCTAGAATGGGAAATGATGTAGTACTCATGAAAACGAAATGATGTTCTTCTAATGCATCTTTTCTTGGTTCCATATTCCATGCCTCTATTGGACTATCCCTTTCTTTGTTTCCCACCAGGGACAAAAAAGGAATCTCACTAATTCAGAATGATGAAGGAAAAATTCAGAATGATGAAGGATGCCTTGAGGGAAAACATACACACAAATGTGTTTTTAAATAAATGTGGCTAATTGGGGAAATGCAAATAAAAACTACACTGAGATTCCATCTCACTCAAGTAAGAATGGCAATCATTAAGAATGCAAATAACAATAAATGCTGGGGAGGATGGGTGGGGAGGAACTCTTCTGCATTGTGGTGGGAATGTAAATTAGTACAGCTGCCATGGAAATCTGGCTAGATGTTCCTCAAGAAACTAAAAATGGAACTACCATACAATCCAGCTATACCACTTCTTGGTGCTCATTTGAAAGAATTAAAGTCAACATGTATTTCTAAAAAATACATGCATGTTGATCACAGCATAATTCATAATAGCCAAGTTACAGAACCTGCTTAGGTGTCTATTGACAGAGGACTGAATAAAAAAATGTGGTATACATCCACAATGGAGATTTACTCAAACATAAAGAAGAATGAAATTATGTTATTTGCAGGAAAATTGATGGAAATGGAGAGCCTCATTTTAAGCAAAAATAAGACTCTGAAAGACAAGCATCTATGTTTTTTTCTCTTATGTGAAAGCTAGTGAGGAAAAAAAAAAAGAAAAAGAATGTTTTGAAATTAGAAGGGAGACCCTTAGGTGAAAGGAAGGAGATGGGGGAGGGAAGAGGGGGAGGTAAAAAGAGTGAACTTGATCAAAGAATGTTACAGGCATGTAACAATGTACCACAATGTAGCCCACCATTCTATATAATTAATATGCATCAATACAAAAAGAATAAATAAATAAATAAAGCTAGATTAGAAGTCTGACTTCCATCAAGAAATCAACAAAATCTGATGTATAAATATTCAATAGAGCATGATAGTTAATTTAGAGGCTGATTAGCTACCAATAAAAAGTAAAAAGAGAATTGAGAATCCACTTTATAAAAAAGGAGGATTTCATTAGTATTTAATTTGACATTAGCATATATTCAAAATATTACCTAACTTGAAAAGCTATACTTTTCCAGATCTGTATCTCTAGATAGATCAGAAAATTCCTAAGAATGTACATTTAAATTTTTTATGTGTGCAAATACTAGGAAGTAAATCAGACTTGTTTATGCAAAATAAAGTTTATGATATTTTACTTTGAAAAGCTAATCAAAATACAAATTTCCTTTCATAGAGAAGGAAAACATGTGACTTAAGAAATTGAAGTTCTATTGAAAGAACCTTAATATGAGGAATGTTTATTTTGAAAAAAAATTATTCTAGAGTTCCTTTATTTTAAAGCTATCTCTGTGAGATCTGGGCATCTGGGTTTCCTGCTTTGGGTTCCACACTTTAGAAACCCCAATTTGGCCCAATCTAGATGCTTCCTTTCCTTCAAGGAGAGGGTTCTCAGGGGTGAATAGGAATGCTGCCTTGGAGCTTGTACGAGACCACCCCTTTTCAGGTACATCTCAGTTTCCAGGGACCTGTAAGTGGCTGTTCAGAAGGACTGAGCCTGCTACCAGGGCCTACTTGGGCCTTTTCCTCAATGCTTCTTTCACCTTCTTCGTAGATGACCAGGCTTCTGGTGTCTTGGTGCTTTGGTAGGCCCAGGGAGTAGCAAGAGTGGCTGTTTTGTGGAGCATGGTTTGGGGCTGAGTTTGCATTGGATGCTAGTTTCCCTCTTCATACATGTGAGGCTTTAATGGAGCCAGGGATGGAAAGAGATGAAGGTAAGCCTCAGGTTGCAGAGGCAGGTAGGACCTCCATTGTGCTCTAGCCACGGGTCCTAAAAACACCAGGGCCAAGTCTACTTGTAAGAACGACTGTGCGAGTCTTCAGAAGCAGTGCATTTCAAGCTCCATCTCAAAATTCACCTCTGCCACAACTGAAATATTTCCATTTTCTAGCTGACGTAGTGCATTTCACATCTTAACAAAGATACTCTTTCTGACAACTCCTGTAATACTTAGTCGGTACTGTGCAGTTTAGCATTTAGTTATAGTCTGTGGTTTTGTTTTATGAGAGTTTTATTTTATTTTGTCCAACTAGACTGTAAGTCCCTAGAGATAGAAAATAAGACTTATTCCTCTGTGATTTGTAGCAACTGTAACTAGAAGAATTTTGAATCTAGAGTAGATAATAATACTGCTTGATTGATAGACCTATAATGCTTTTTAACATGTTTTGTTGTTTGTTTGTTTCTTTTTTTGAAACTGTGAATTGAACCCAGGGCTTCATCCACTGAGCTGCATCCCAGCTCATTATAAATAGGTTAAATAAGACTTAGGCTAATGATTTAAAAACCCGACGCTTTGGAGAAAAAGCAGGAGCATCTCAGGTACACAAGAAAACAGTACAAACCTGGGAAAAGGAAGATAAAGACAAAGGAAGGCATTTGAGCATCTGGCTTAGTTTGGGATTAGGCCGGAAAAAGGACTTTGCATGGACATTTCTGTGCCCCCAAAGCCCCGTTCCTTCAGGGTCTTTTAAGAATTGGTGGGCAGGGCTGGGGTTCTATAGATCAGCGGTAGAGAGCTTGCCTTGCACATGTGAGGCACTGGGTTCCATCCTCAGCACCACATAAAAATAAATAAAATAAATAAAGTAAAGATATTGTGTCCATCTAAAAAAAAAAAAAAGAATTGATGGGCAGACCTGAGTAGGACCTGATAGACAGGCCTGGTTTTATTTGTGCAAACAGTGGTGAAGTGAGAGATTCGAGAAGATCTGTTGTTTCATACCAAACAATATTTGCACCCAGATCAATAAAATATAAACACAAGGATTTATATGTATGATGAAGAGGCTTACCTGTCAGGAAATCTGCTTTTGTGATTAAGGCACAAGCAACAGTAATTACCTCTGTCTTTCCAAAACTCTTTCATGTTACCTTGTATTCTCGTTAAAAAAAAATAATGACAATTGGTTTATTCTTCTCAAAATCAGTTTCTCTTATTTTCTAAGGTTGATAGAATGGATGTTTTGACAGTTAATGGCTTTAATTTTCTGTGTAATGTGATTTGATTTGAGTTGGCTGTTATAGACTGGACTCAACGTCTTGCCAACTTCCTGTGTAACTACGTCTTCTCTGAGAATAGCACATGCTTCCCATAAAGCAACACATCTCGATGTGTGGTCCTGGACCCATGGGGAGATCCCTGAGACCCTTCAGGACGTCTTCAGAATCCATACTCTTTTACAAAAAGCTAATATGTTACTTACTTGCTCATTTGTATTTTCTCATACAGTGGAGTCTTCTAGAAGCTGCAAGATGTGATGACATCATTGTGCTATTAAATCATAGGCTGTAGACTTGCCTATCCTGAATCTTAAAGACTTCTCAGTCTTCATTTTTAGTATAGTGAATATTAACAAATATAACCCACCTAAACATAACCTCTTTGGGGTCCTTCACTTTTAAGAGTGTAGAGAGGGTCCAGAGAGCAGAAAGTTTGAGCACTGATCCCTCAAAGACCTAAACAGCTACCTGTAACTCCTTAATCTTTGCAGGTACCAAAGTTCAATGGAAAGTCACAGAGATGATTAAAAGTTAGAAAGTTAGATTTATGAGCAGAGGTAGAAGGAATTGGGATTGATCAGCCCAGAGAAGAGAAGTTGGAAAGTTGCCCTAATAATGATCTTCAAGTATGTGAAGGTTGACATACAGAACGAGAAGAAATGGGCTTAAAGTGCAGTGTGCGAGATTTAAACTAGAGATAAAGAGGAATTCTCTGACAGGGGTTGTTAAACAGCAGAGTGGGTGACTGACCGGGCCTGTAGAATCTCCCCCTCTGGAGGTCCTTTTAAAACGGGATAGATTTCCATCTGTCTGGGATGATTTAAATGTGGTCATGCCAGAAAGCTGGGGGAATGGATAAGATGGTGTCTTGGGCTCCCCTTCCAGCCCCTCCATTCTATAATTAACTTGATGAAAGGCGCTGTGGTGATTTGCTATGAAGGGTTGAGACAGGAATGTGCCTGCTGATCTCTGGATAGGTCCTGTGTGGGAAAGCCAGAGGTCTTGCTTTGTGGCTGGTGGCAATCCCATATCATCTAGGAAAATGACCGATGCCCGGAGACGTCCATTTAGGGTCAGATTTAGAAGGATTGGGCCCTAGATTCGTGCCGAACCTTCCTCATTGTTTCAGGAACAGAAAGAAAAGGAATTTGACAGATTGATTTTAGTCAAGTGGATCCTGGAAAATGTCAAATATTACATGGAGGCATTTGGGCATGGGATGTTCATGAACCCAAAGGAAAAAGAAAATAAAATGCACTCTTTAATTTTATAGAAAGACAATATGAGAACATCTGAATGGGAAGTATGAGAATAACATTCTTTATGGACACTCTCTCCGTTTTACTAGGTGTGGGCATACTTTATTTTCTCCTGCAAAGTTAGTGAAATTTCATTGCTTCTGATTTTGAAAACCACTTTGCATTTTGGAGATTAGAGCTTTATGTTTCCCTGTACTGGGTCAGAGATGCAGAGAACCAGTTCAATCGTGAGGTAGTTTGTTTCCTTTGCTTATCACTTGAATTTCCATAAATAATAAGCCTGAGTCAAAACAAGAGGAAGGAAAAGAATGCAAATGTGCTGGAGTTCCTCCTGCTGGATCCTGACATTAGGGACAAACACAGTAGAAATCAGTGGAACCATCAGGGATAATGAGCTAGGTTAGAGGATATAAATGAGATTTTATCTAAATGTAGATACAATCACCATCGGCTCTGTTGACACTTAAAAAATATTTGGATCACATATTATCTTGGCTTGGCCTGATTGATAGAAAGCAGAGAAAGAAGTTAGCAAGACCCCCTTGGGTACTTTCAGAGACTGCAGGGTAGTTTGATCAGATATCATTCAGGCAAACAACCCTGGCAGATAGCAGATAACCCCATTGTGGGAAATGATTACCAGGCTCTGCCTATCTCCCAAAGATTCCAAGAGGCTACTGACCTCTCTTTTGATAAAGTCTTGGTGTTGAATGATATGGGAAGATCATGCCTGGGGCAACATGGCCAATAAGCCTTGTGCCCCAAAGAAGAGGAGAGAGCAAGAATTTCAGTTTTAAGAAATCCATATCATGCAAACGCTTAAAAAGAAAGCGTCTTTTGCTATTATTTTGCGGCTCAAATTCATGGCCCTTGATGGAGGGAAGAGAAAGAGAGAGAGATGGACATAGAAAGAGAAAAGAGAGAAATTCTTTTTTGGGGGGGGAAAGCAAAGAGCTATCTTAACAAAAGCATTAAAATATCACATTTGGAATTTTAAAATGAGCTGGACAAGGTCCTCATTTTTTTTTTTCCCTAACCACCCTTGTAGTTAAGCTCTCTAAAATAATGAAGGTAAGGACAAGTTGATCAGCACCTTTGTGGATTAGGAAGGAAATTTTTTTCTTTTGGGGCAGAGCAAACCTGTGACCAGGAAGATATGAGTCAGTCTTTGTAGCTGGAAAAGGGGCAAATAACTTCTGTGTGTGTGTGACTGTGTGTGTGTGTGTGTGTGTGTGCATGTTTGTATGTGTGTGTGTGTGTGTGTGTGTATTTAAAGCTCTTCTAAGTCAGTCAAGAACAACCTCTGTTAGGGGCTCTGGGTTACACCAAAAAATTTCAATTGTGACATTTTGTCTTCCCTTCTTTTCTCCAGAAGTTTCTTTGGTGATTACCCCTGCCTGCTGAATTCTTTTCTCCCTTGGTACCCAGATTGTCATATAGCCAAAGTTTTATTCATTTCCCAAGATGAGCTTTCATTCCACTGTAACCTCCTCACCTTCCAGAGCCCCAGGATAACCTACTTTCCTCCTAACCCTATCCTAAGACATTACTATTTACCTAGTACTAGAGTTCATTGTGGAAATATCCACTTTTACCATTTAGTCGTGTTTTCCTGTAGGGCAGCAACCAAGCTCTGTTTTATTTTCAGATTTGAGGCCTGTACCTACTAATTGGTCAATTAATACTTCCTTCTGAGTGTAATGTGACTAAACTCATCTTTTCCAGAAACAGAAAGTGATCCAGATACCTGTAGTATATCTCGCTTCTGGAAATTTATTTATTAGCACTAAATAGTAAAGCTACGGATCTTATGCATTCAAAAATAGATGCAATGGGAAAGTTCCATTCTAAATGCATATTTATTCAGATAATTATTCAATAGGACATTGAAAAGAATACTTGCACATGTATGCACGTGTGTATATACTGTGAGAATGCCAATGATTCATACCTACATTTTAGTTTTCAACCACAAATCACATAAAATAAAGAGGCTTTAGAAGTGAACAGACATTTCAAATGTCAGATGAAAATCCTTGGTGAATAATGTCCTTATTTTCATACAATAAACAGAACAAGGAAGAAAAAGAACAACAAATAAAATTACCATTCTGCCTCCTTCTAACAGAATTTTCTCCTTTTTGTAAAAAAAAAAAAAAATCTGCACTTCGAAAGGCCAATAGATTTTCTAAATTTTTATGCTAATAGTCAACTACTGAAAAACATGTAAAGATGAAATCTAAAAGGTAATGTAGTCACTGGTTTTCTTATTTTTTATTCTGTCCTTTAGGTGAGGAAAGTTACAAATTATTTTCAAGGGAGAAATATGACATTTCCACAGATGGGTACTTTCCAGCACAAATGTAAATTGCAGAGCAAATAACTTTTTCTTTTCATGAGAAATGGTCTCTGTAGTTGTACAAAGCATACTTTAAAATTATAAGGAACATGGAAAACACTTTGAATAATTATTGTTGGCGGAGACATAATCATGTTTAAATTTCTCCTTTGCCCATGTACTTATTCTCTTCCTTTTTGATTCCTGAACTAAATTCCTTTTAGGAATCAGGTTTCAAACTTGAATTAATTTTTATTTTACAAATTTAGATGTATGACAGTGTTTTGGAATGCATGTTACACCAGATTTTTTTAAGCTTCTTTTGAGAGATTTGCTTTTATACAATCCACTTCAGTTGTTTGCTTAGACCTTTTCTTTTTCTTGTTAGGGACAGAAATCAATTATTTGCATTCCTATGTTTTAATATATGAAAACAGTCACCCAGAGAGGGCCTGCAAACAGGCAGTGACAAAATGAGGATTGATATTTGGGTTATGTCCCTTATTCTACTTTAAATTTTTTTTTAATGTTGATTTGATTATTTTCCAGCAAACTATTGCTCTTTTTTGTTGTTGTTGTTAAACAGAGAGAGAGAGAGAAAGAGAGAGAGAGAGAGAGAGAGAGAGAGAGAGAGAGAATTTTTAAATATTTATTTTTCAGTTTTTGGTGGACACAACATCTTTATTTTATTTTTATGTGGTGCTGAGGATTGAACCCAGTGCCCCGTGCATGCCAGGCGAGCACATTACCTACCGCTTGAGCCACATCCGCAGCCCAAACTATTGCTCTTTGTAGAAACAATATTGATCACAGTATTAGTGAAAATTGCAGAATCTGTGATAATGTAAGAACATATACTCTAGAAAAATTGACTTAAAAGCATCACTCATTTTATCTTCTATTCTCCAAAAGGTCCTTGCAATAAACACTTTCAACCTTGATCTGAGTAAGATTCTCAATGTAGAATAGATTCCAAGTTGAGTTAGACCACAATGAAGTGTGTTGAAAGCCATTAGCAATTAAGAGCATGGCTCTATGCTGATTTGCTTTATGGTATATTTCATGCCGCTCATGCACCGTAGGTAATACACATGGATTCAGCATAAATTTAATTTTGCACATTAAGCAAAGTGCCATAGATAAATTATGCCTGAAGAGAAGCCACCAGCTGCTGTAGCCACTTCAACTAATGTACCCCGGAGGTGCCTGAGCACATCAGTTGTGTCGAACCACTAATGCATCCTGCATATCTGCATGGATACATTTGCTGTGTGTCTTGGCTCTCCAGGAGAGGCTGAGGAAGGGAACTGGTCCAGCTTCCTGGGGCTGAGCTGCTCCCCTGGGTTCTTGAGAGTGCTTTGCCACGCCTGGCCTCATTCAAGAGCTTGGTGGAAGGGTCCTAGACAGGATTTTCTCACGACCTGGGAAGTGAGAAGGAGGGGAGGGACTCCAAACATCCCTCCCCTGGCTTAGCCGAAGGATCTAGAGTCCATATGAAATGGGAATTCCACTGAGGATTCAGAAATCGGAAAGGATGCCTTCCTGCAAAGAGGGCTGAATTAGAGGTGCTGGGGGAACACTTACATTTGAATTTCCTGGCATCCTTGGACCTCATTTCTCAACCTTAATGTTCATTTTATGGTCATTTTTTTTGTATTTAATATATCTACTTCCCATATAGGGAACTGAAGCAGAATACTCTGAGGAGTTTAAGGAAGAAAACAGATCTCCTCTCTGTGGCAGGATTCATTCCTGTGGCCAGGAATGGTGATGACATGCTTTCAGTTATTTGAGATGAGTAAGCAGTTACAAGTTCCATTGGAAAGGGGGCTCTGATTGTTTTCAGGCAAACCCTGATAATGGAAGTTTCATCCTCTGGGCCATCCCCTCCTGGGGCCCTGCGACTGCACCTGTTCCAGGCTTGCACTTTTTCCCACGAGGTGGGGAGGAATGCCTCATGGGCGCCTGTCATCTTGTCCTTTTGCCCATCAAAAGCACCCTGCTAGGCCTGGCTTTCTTCAAATCGTCCATTTGCCAGACTCTTCTTCTGGCATGAATGGATTCTCCCAGCAGCTGCTGCATCTTAGAAAAGGGGAACCCAGACACTGGATCTTGTGAAAGGCCATACAGGACCACCAAAGGGTAATGACAGTAGCAACATACCATGAGCCAGACTCTATGTTCATTACTTGCCTCACATTATCTAAGTCCTCAAGGAAACCCTATTGTCATTTTCATTTTGCCGAGGAGAAAACTGAGGTGGTGAAATTCCAGTTAATTCGCCGAGAGTAGATGCATCTGGTAAGAAGCTGGGCCCGTGTTCAAATCCAGACTACAGGATACAGGGCCCATGTTCCTCGCTAGGACATTATCCCACTTTACTCTGCACTTAAGTACACTTTGCCTTTGAGTTGTGGCTCTTTTTTCCCCCTCTGTAAAAAATAAAAATAAAAATAATTTAAAAAAATAAAGATTTTCTTCAACTTGTTTTTTGTTTTGTTTTGTTTATAGATAAAGCAGATCACTTTGTCTTTAAATGGAAACATTTCTTTGGAATGGAGACAAAAGAATGCTCTTTATATAGCTAGTCTGTTCATGATGAATCACTTCTGTTTGCTCCAAAGAGTCTGAGGTAGGAAGAGAAAGAGAGAGAGAGAGAGAGAGAGACACTGCTATTACCTATTAATTAGTTGACTGATAGAAATCACCTTGCAGTTTCAAATGCTCCCTCTGAAAGAAGAACTCAAGCCAAAAGAGTAGTGGATTTCTGGTTCCCTTGAGGTCCTTCCCTGGGCTCAGGGAAGAGGGATCAGAAAGTGGGTGGGATACATTGTGCATGCCTACTGTGTGTCCTTTGTGCATATCTCTCCCCAGTTGTGTTCAGTGACGTCATGTTGGTAACTTGACATTGGCCATGTTTGGAGTACTTATGCTATAGATACTTGTAAGCACAAACCAGAGCTTTATTTTAAAATTAATTAATTTCAATTTTTATCACCTAGCATACCTCCCTGGCCTCTAGGACCCTCTGGATACTTGGTAATTACTCTTTCTGTAGTGCAGGATTTTCAAAGGGAGAAATAATTCTCATTAGCAACACAAAATTATAACATATAAAGCATTATTCATGTGTTGGGTTGAGCAATGTTATAATTAGGCATTATTTATTAGGCCAAAGAGCAGATTTTGCAATACTAATAATGCTGAAAGTGAGTGTACACTGGTAGAGTTTCCCAAAACCTTTTTCTAAATACACTCATGTTCTACACAGGAAAGAGAAACAGATTCTAAAAACTGTAATGAAGACAGAAGATACATATCATTTGACAGAAATTATTGCTGTGGACATAAATGCTTTTCACCAATGATTGTTTCTGTTTTGTATTCAATTTGTAGTGAATAAGATTTCAAAGGCTAAAAATTGAGCACTAGGTTCTCAAGATTTCCTTTGCCTCAAATTCCCTATGGGCTCCAGGCACATCATCCAACCCCTCTGCATCTAAACTGCCTAGTCCTAAATTGTGTTTCACTTAGGGTTCTGCGGTTATAGGCAACAAGAACTAGCTTAAGCCAAAAAGAAATTTATTAAATGATTATTAGAAGGCTCAAAGAACACGGGGATGAGAAGGTGGTAGAACCAAGCTCTGAGAAGGGCTGGAACCAGGGCATTAGCACAATTCACTTTTTCAACAATTGGAAAGGAATTTAGCCCCAGTCCTTTTTCCCTCCTATTATTGCATAGTTATGATTCAATGTCTTGGAGGAACAAACTGGGCCAACTGTCAGTTTGGAAGGGACAGGGACAGAGCACCTTCACATAAACCAAAGGAAAAGCAACTCTCTGAAAGGGAATCAGGATGCATTACCCAGACACTGAAACAGACACAGTGTGGCCATCCTTGGTCTCTCCTTCACCACTACAGCATTCAATGGAAAAGACTAGAACCACTGTCTAGATCACAACACATAATTATAAAATGCTTTGAACTTCAATGATAAAGTTCTGAATGCCTAGGCTATTTGTGAGTCACATAGTCTTGAATAAGTTTTATTCTTACCTTGAAATGAAGAAGTCTGAGTCAAATTTGAGCCTGGTATATAGAAGTCTGTGAGTTTATATCAGATCCATTCCTGTTTCCATTTGATATGTTTACCCTGTTTTTTTTTTCTGCTTTATGTTCACCTAATTTTTGTAATGCGGATCTATTTCGTTTATCTTCCTAAGCTGCCGAGAACCCATTTGGCAACAAGGCAGTACATAAATAAATAGATACATGCAATCATTTCTTACTATTCTTTTCTAATTTTAAATGTCCTATTGTTCCCATTCAGAAAGATTTGATATCTGAGTGTGCGGACTATGTTCTCTTAAATTCAAATATAGTATCAGAATTGGGCTGCCTTGATAGATACTTAGTCAAAACAGAGATGCTTTTTAAATCTCTACTTAAATTCACATGCAGGAGAAAGCAAAGCCATAGAAGTAAAAGGAATGGTAATTATTTCCCTAGAGAACAATAATTTTGCAATAAATTTCAAAAACAGCACAATTTAGCAAATTAAACTTAGAGCCAAGGATATTAAATAGAGTTAACTTTGTAGAAATAAATCCTGATAGCACAGGCTTCAAGCATTACTTTAAATGTGCTCGTTTTGAAAAAAAGCTAGAAAAGGGTGTCCATAAGGCCTTTGTTTAGGACATTGGGTTTTGTTTTTAAAGGCTGGGAGAATGAAACCTTTTTCACACCAGGCAGAATATAATGAATATATGCAGTGCTGTATGTTCGCTTTACTTTAATATTAATAGACTGCTGAATAAGCAATATTGGTAGCAACATCCCCTTCAAAGGAAACTCATACTTTCTAGTCATGCTTCTATTCTTTGGCAACTCCACATGGAAACAGCCTTTCTTTGATCTTATATTTAGAACTGATATTGTTTATGTTTAAACGTTAAAAATAACTCTTTCAACCACATGCCCTAAAGTTATTAATAAAGGCACATTCTCACCTTTAGAGAAGTTTATTAGATTCTGGGGCAACTTCTGTAGCCATAGACTTAGCTACAAAGCCTGAGAGGGCTTGACTTGAGCAATGATTCCTTATGAAAATCTTCCCTTTGAATTCTCTCCCCTACATATGTGCTTTGGCCTTATTGAATGACTAACTTGTCTTTCTTCTTGTTATTTTGGTCAGGCTTTGTTCAAGAGAATCACTGAAATATCAATCCATGAAGAAGAGGAAGAGGAGGAGGGATGGAAGAGGAGAAGGGGTGGTTAGAAAAAGAAAGAAGACACAGTCTATTGATCCATCTCTATCTCCACATGTGTCTCTCCAGCTGTGTGTCACCTATTTATCTCTCCATCCATTTATCTAAGAGATACTGTCTTTTTCTCTGCCTTAATCCAGGAAAAACAAAAAACAGTTCACAAACAGAAAGACAGAAATTGGCCCTGTCTTGCTTAAGTCAGATGCATTCACCCCAAAGTGCTGATGCCGGTCTGTTGTTAGACCACAATGCATTCTCTCATTAATATTAACCATTTCCTCTAAAGTGTCTTACCCTTTGACCCACTGTGTTTCAAGAAGCTGCTATTTTCAAAGTGGTTTCTAAGTCACCATCAAAGAATTCTAAGATCCTGGGAATACAGGAAATCGACAATATTAGTCCATTGGTCTTTTTGTAGGTGGTGTGAAGTAATTTTGAAAGACCTGAAGAAATTGTGGCTGGGTTTGTCTATCTGAGTTGAAGCATCTTGGAAATGCATTTGGGGGGATGGGGTGTATTTGGGATTGAATTCAGGAGCACTAGGCTACTGAGCCTCATCCCTAACCCTATTTTGTATGTTTATTTAGAGACAGGTTCTCACTGAGTTGCTTAGTGTTTTGCTTTTTTGCTGAGGCTGGCTTTGAATTGTGATCCTCCTGTCTCAGCCTCCCAAGCAGCTGTAAGAATTGGCCACATTGTTACCAATGCACGGCTCTGGAGAAGAAGCCTGTCTAAAGAACTGGATGTGCTTGTACATGTGTGTTGCTATAAATGACATTTGTTCTTTTTATGCCTAGGATACTTTTTTAGAAGAAAACCAAGAGGGTGTATGGCCACCTCAGTCCAATCTAGTCCAGAATTGAAATTTCTTCTCAGTCTATTCACAGGTTGGTTGGTAGTCAGGCTAGTTGTTGATAGGAGGGGAAAGGGAAGGGTCTTAGTGTGTTTTTGTTTTGTTTTCTGATGGTATCAAAAGGGTGACTGTGTGGCTTAGTAATCAGAGATGAACTATTCAGAAAAGTGTCTTGTTGAATGCTTTCTTTGATTGCTGCTGATTAATCAAATCTCTTTAGTCTAACCTTGGCCTCCAAACCCAAACTCACTGCAAAACTTGCTTCTACAATACCACATGCGGCAGATCTGTGATCTTGCCAAACCACCTGAAAAGAATTATTTTCCTTGCACACACACACACACAAAAATAATTGTCAGTTCTTTAAAGTTCAGGCTGTAAAGGTTTTGAATAATTAAAACCTTTTCTACACCTTGGTAGCACTCCCAAAGGTTAAATACGTTTCTGTTCTAGCATCTACAAGATAATTATGCGAAAGGGAATGAGATTCTTCTCGGAAAAGACATGGAAACTAAGTAGTTATTTGTGACTGCAAATCCTTTTGGGTCTAAAGAACCAGCAAGATAATAAATTGTTTTGCTAAAAACAGGAAGTTTGGCAAAGATGCAAAAGTACAGCTAAACTTTGGCCAGGCAACCCAAAACATTGTGTTCTTCTTTGAAAGTATTTCCAGCAAGAAAAAAAAAAAAAGTGGAGTGCCTTGAATACATAGTTGAAGAAACAGTGAAGGCATCTGGCAACATGAGCAGCTTGCCAAACTTGTGGCTGTGCTGTGCTTGCTGATGGAAGGATGTGCCAGTTTTCGATGACTTATGTCACGCACAGCTGGACATAAACCCACGCATCAATAAGACCTGGAGGGTTGTGAGGACCCAAAAGATTTGAGCAAATGTCCCCCCTCCCCTTTTCTCTCCTTTCATCTAAACTGTAAAATATATATATACTAAAGAAAAGGATTGATTTGGAATTTAGGTAGGATGCTGCCAACTTCAGATTTCTCGGGGAAACCTGTTTCTAGTGCTCAATCCGTTAGACACATTCTGGAAGTTGTTAGCCTCCCCCCCACCCCGCCGCACCACCCAATGCTTCATACTCACTATTGCCAGCTTTATTAATATGATTGTGATTATGTGGCATCTGTTTTGGACATACTCGATCGGATTGTAATTTCCACTTTAGTTCATCAGTCTGGAAAGGCTTCAAAATGTGGGCCAGAAAAAATAAAGAAATTAATCCGGGAAGTCTGGAAAGGAGACTATCCTGCTTCTGTCAATTTGAGCTGCAGGGAACCCTGGGATGTCTTGATTGGAGAAGAAGTGGTGCTCCTCGCTCCACTGGCATCTTCCAGCTGGCAATGGTAATGGGACCTCTTTTGTTATTGTTCTACATTGGGTGATTTGGCTTGTGGTTTTGAGCTTAGAATCCCAGAAGGGAAACTCCTAATTTTAGTACTTCCCACTTATTTGGGACAGGAGCAATTGTCCCTCAGTACCTTATTTGAGTAATGGGGGCAGGAGGCAGAGCATCCTTCACGGGGCAGCAAATAGCACCTTAGGACAGGGATCTGTGGGCACCTGCCCTGGGTAATAGGAGCAGGCACAGCTGAAATCGGTCCTCTTTCATCTGGTTAGATGGCTTTTCTCTGGTCGTTATTCTCTCTCTCATCTTTGATGCTTGGTTTCACTTTTGAGGCAACTCTTGATTGTCATTTCAAGTGATTTCCCCTTGGGAGAAAGACTGGGGAAACTGGCTGTCTAGTGTAGTGATGGAGAGGGACGTGGGCTCCTAGCCCTGGCTCTGCAGCCTATCACCAAGCCCATCTGCATCTAAGGTGTGGGTGCTTCATCCATTGATGAGTCCATTTTTAAAATTTTTTTTAGTTGTAGATGGACACAATACCTTTATTTTATTTTATTTTTTAATGTGGTTCTGAGGATTAAATCCAGGGCTTCACACATGTGAGGCAAGCACTCTACCACTGAGCCACAACCCCGGCCCCCTGTTGATGAGTTCTAATAACAGGGCTTACCTCAAAGACAAGTTGGAAAGAATAAATAAGTGAATGTAAGACAGGCCTGACCTGTGCTTCTGGATCATGTTGCTTAGTATGTAATCACCAAATGCTGGCTGTCAAGGGGACAGGGACTCACTGGGTAATTTCTATCCAGGATTGAGGTAGCAATGCCCTTGGTTTGTCCCAGCATGGATTTGTTCTTTGTAGAGATAAATCCTGAGACTGTCACTTTGGAATGTAACAGAAATATATGGTCTTCACTTGCTAATTATTAAATGGTTGGATGTTTATTATAAGGATTTTGAAGGGAGAAGATAAAAAACAACCTTAGTTCATCATCTAGAAATAGCCACTATATATGTTGACATATTTCCTTCCAGTCTCTTTGCTATGGTTTTGTCTTGAATTATTAAATTGGAACGTTATTATATAACCTAAGCATTTTGCCATATGTTACATAAAGAACAGTTTCCCACTTCATTAAACATGATCTTAAAATTGCCTAAAATGTTACTTTAAAGGGTTTTTACAATATTCCATTATATGGATACTCTTTTTGGAAGTAAGATTTTTTTTTCCTCTTTTCTTATAACATCATGATGCATATCTTTGTCTTCATTTATACTTCCTTAGGATAGAATCATTATATTTGAATCAGTATTTTTGAGAACTCTTGACAAGTGACAGTTATGTTTTGAAGCTATGAGAAATTTACTTTCTTTAGAAAGAGTAGAGGGAGAGATCTTGACACATCCTAAATCAAGAGAGCACTGGCCAAAGCAGACTGGGAGTTGAAGTGGCTTCTTGCAGTACTAGGGACCTGAAGCCCTCCACTCCCACTGGAAATCAATATACATTCCTTATCTGTACAGTATCTATCTATCTATCTATCTATCTATCTATCTATCTATCCATCCAACCACTATGTGTGTATCTATACACTAATGTACATATGGATCTACATGTATATTATATCGTGTGTGTGTGTGTGTGTATGTGTGTGTACATAAGTACATGGAACAAGGATAGGGGAGGAAAATTCTAATTCTGTCTTTATCCCCCCCCACCCACACACACCAACTCATCTTGGATTGGTGTTGATCTTCAGGGAGAGAGAGAGGCAGAAGATTGAAGGAGTTGCCTTCAGGACTGGGGGCTCTGAGAATGAAAGAAACAATGCCTGGGAGACTAGAGTGGCAGAGGAGAGACACTGTCTCCACCTTTGCATGGACCCTTGCTCTCTTTTTGCCCCTGGAGGACTGACAGCTTTGGCTACTCCAAGAGGCAGCACCCTGTCTACACATGGCTGTTCTCATGGTCAGGGCGGACAAGAATGAGAACTGCAAAACTTCTTTAGGGCGCTTTTTAAGAATAGGGTTCCAGAAAAGAAGGAAACCTGCTCAAGTAAGAAATTCTCAGGGCAGACTGGCTCACAAGCATCGGTGAGATAGCTGTGGGGAAGTGGCAAGCCCAGAGACAAAATTGTTAGTGTTGCTGCAGAGACTAGACTTTCTGTTCCAACCAATGGGGACAGCTGCTCCTCAGAGGTGGATTTAACTGCTAATACCATTTTATGTGATCCACAGCCTGGCCAAGCTGGGGGGTTGTTGGCTTTCATATATACAGGGCCCTATTCAATGAGGTGTAGAAAATGGAGCAGAAACCGAGAAAAGGGGGGGGAAATGTGATTAAAGGGGAAAAATGAAGCCATGCAAATCTAAAGTTTTAAGAAACTGGAGCTGAGAAGGGTTACTGAGAGTTATAAAACATGCAGGCTGGAAGGAACAGTAGAGGTCTTCCAACCCTCTCATTTTCCAGAGTGGTGGCCTGGGGAGTTGACCCATAGAGATCTTGACAGCTCATCAGCGATCCTCTTCCACTCCCTCACTCACCTCTGCATCCATGCCTTTAAGACCATGGGTGCTTTCAGAGAGGGGACAATGCTTACTGATAGTTCCTCAGAGATAGCTCTTGAGACTGGACTTCAGGGTCAGGTGAGTGTCCTCCTGCCTGGCTTTAGATTCTCCTAGAGAGTGTCCTATAGATCCTGAGACCAGGATCTCTGGGAGTGGGGCCCAGCATCAGTATACGGAAAAGCTGCTCAGGGGGATTCCTAAGGCAGCCAGGGGTTAGGACCCTATGTGAGAGGAGGGGCACACCACTGTGCTTAGCAGCATGGCCTGAGGCCTGGTTTTTACAGAGCTTTGGCAGCTTGTTACACTCACCACTGGCTCATCTGTTATGTGGTGGCTATAGATTTATCTAGCCAAAGTCTGGCGGGGTAGACCAACTGAAGTCCTTCTCAATTCCAAAGCCCAGGAGAATAAGTAAAAAGAGACATTCTTTGGAATAGTTTTCACTGAGCACAACTTTTCTTCATCCTATAATTTTCTTTTTCTTTTCACTCCCTGCCTCAGAGATTTCTCCCACCCCTGCATCACTCTTGAAAGGACAAGGATTGAAAGCATGTCGGGTTGCCCTGGGATCATGGGTCTCCCCCAAGGTCTCTGGTGCTGTTGGCTGTGGCTGTGGTATGGGACCCTTATGTACTTCAGGTACAGCACTCCTGGCTCTCTGGGCCCTCCACGTGCACTGTCACACTGCCCACCACCTCAAAGACCTGGTTTTGGAAACACCAGCGTCATGCTTATGAAGTCACACCCCATGAGGTTTGGTCTTGGAGAAGTGTTACGGCTGAAAGAACACAGTCCGTGCAATGAGAAGTAATTTCAAAAAAATAAATCAAGTCCTCACTTCTCAAATGCAATGTGTGAGTGAGAAACCAGGCCAAGACCTCTCACCTTCTGCCTTTTTCTTCCCCATGCCTTGTGCCCGCAGGGGGCCACTGCTCCTCAAAATGCTCCCCCAGAGTCCCTGCAGCCTTTGCCTCACACACCAATGTGGTCCTATCTCCTGCTCCTTTTCACTCACATCTCTACCCAGAAGCCCATGAATCTTCTCTCAGAAGGAAGGACTGCCCTCAGATAGCTGAAGGAGGTGAAAACCCTAAAGGCAGGTGAAGAGGCACCTTGTGGAGAGAAAGGCCAGGAGCACTGTGTGCTGAGTGCTAGCCCCCTACCTGGAAATCAGCCTGAACCTTCTTTAGCTAGACATAGGTCATTGGTGAGGCCCATGGGGCACTGAGGCCAGCCAGGAAGGAGACAGGAAATATGGGCACTGGTTGCTTGAAAGTAGAGAGCTGGATTGGCAACCTCTTGAGCTTCTTTACTACTAAGGATCCTTTCCCCCTCACTGTTCACGTACAGAAAGTTTAGCCAGCAGCATCTCACCTCGAAGTAGACTATCACCGTCTTTGACACAGCTGGCCATAAAATCCAAGTTCCATTAGGCTCACTGGCTACAGTTCTTCAGTGAAGACGTTAGAAACGGGACAAGTGAACGTGGTTTAATGTTTCCTCAGAGTTTTCCCAAAAGTAGGGGAGAGAGCTCTCTTTTTTCCTTGGTTTATTTATTGCCCCAATTTTCTTTTTCTTTTATTGCAACTCCTGGGGTCAAAACCGAGGGGCCCCAGAGAAAGCTTCATTGCCATGACATCATTTTATGGACAGAAAGTTCCATTCTCCTCCTCTGTAAATGTTGAGGATATCCTGTAGCATGACATGGGGCCAGGCTCAGAAGAATGCTTGGGGCCCTCTTTGGAGCCACACGGGTAGAAGGAGATATAATGATAGTTGGTAAAGGGAAAGAGGGAAAGAGGCTGAGGAAGCCTCTTAAAAACTTACTGCCTTGCAGGGCAGGAGAGCATGCATTCAAATATATCCTAATAATGTCGATTATTCAGATAGGGCAAAGGGGACACTTAACCCCAGGTGTCTATTTCATTCACCACAGATGTGAATCCATTTCATGTAGCTGGGGATGTATGCTTCTCTCTGCCCCACAGAAAGAAACCTCAACAGGAGGCTTAGAATTTGGAAAAGAACTCAAGAGAGGCCCAAAGCAAGTGGCCACAGAAACTTCAGGGTGCTGGAAATGTTTACCCACAAAAGTTGTTCTCAGTGCAGCCTCTTAGTGAAATAGGGAAAAGATGGGTTTTTGAACCAGAATGATGTGAACTTGCACATGATTCATTAATTATGTAAATTTGGGTCTCTTAAGTATTTGTCTCTGTTCATGGTGCATATTAATCATTTTCCTTATCTAATCCAGCATTGGAGGAGGACAGAGGAGACATTTCCAGCGTGCTGGCATGGTGCCTGGCTCATAGTAGTTGCCCAGTGAACTCCACACTTCTGTTCTTCTTCAGATACCTACATGCACACACCTGGAATAATTTTCAAAGAACTTTTTTTCAAAAGATCCACTTCTTTAGTTTGCAAGCATCAGTTCCTAGCAGGCAGACACAAGTGGATAGAGACATCTTCTTTCTAAAATATGGGTGAATACTTAGTCTCTAAATAAGTAACTGAGTGTTAGCCTTCTTCATTTAGGAGGAGCTAACGAAGTAGAAAACTGTCTGCTGTCCTCACTGAGCACACAGTGAAGCCGGATGACAAGAGACACATCATCCAGGTGTAGAAATGAGGAATAAAGACATTAAGAGTCTTGTCCCTAAGTTAGATACTAAGGCTCCCCAATATGATATCAGTCACCTAAAGTCAGATGGTTCCCACATACCATTTGTGTGGAGTCTCTTTCCCTGAGTGCCTCGTTGGCTGGTGGTAACAGCATTGCTACGGTTTTTCTTGGGGACACCCACCCCACCAGACTCCAGGCTTTGCAGACTCTCCCGTGGCTCATCCAGCCCCACTCAGGCAGAGGCTGAGATTTCTATCCCTCCTGGTCTCCAGTGGCTTCACTGGAACTTACTAATCCCCCCTTGCCCAAAGCAGAAAGTGCTCCAAGGTGCACCTCTTTCAACCTATCTCACGTCACCACTGTTAGACAGTGATGTGTGAGTGCCAGGTGAGACACTGGAGCCACAATGCATGACTTCCAGTCTTGCTTCTTCCAACTCCTACCTGTGACTTCACACAAGTTGACAAAGGTTCAATTTCCCTCTCCAGAAAACAGGGCTCATAAATTAGTCTCTGCTTCATTTTGAGGATGAAATGAGGTGACGTGAATTTAGTTTAGTGGGAACATTTGCTATTGCTACCTAATTATTGCAGTTTTGTGGTGTTAGATGTACGCCTGACTTACTGCTAGAGGTGGGCTAGTGGTCCTCTGACTGGCCACCCTCCTCGGTTCTCTGTGTCTCAGGATAGGACACACAATTTTATAACTCACTTCTCCTTGGGGAGACCTGCTTTTCTTCTTCTGGGATCCCTTCCTTTCTTCCCAAGTCTTTGCTGTAGTGTTCAGTCCCTGCATTAGTTTAAGATTCTTAATCCTTACCATCTAGGAGCCCTATCATCAGTCTCAAAGAACACAGCAATGTTTCTTCCAAGTTGCTTGGTTCTGAAACATTGCCAAAGAGACAGTGGAGCCTGTTTGACCTTTCTGAGGTCCAAGAATGGATGTGAATACCAGGCACCCTATTAAACCAGCAATGGAAGCCATGTTGTCACCAGAGTGATGGTAATGTAAGTGCTCTTGGAGTTTAGAGAAAGTCTTTTTTGAGGAAGGGGTAGTAGAACTCAGCGGTGCTCAACCACTGAGCCACATCACTAGTCCTTTTTAGTTTTTATTTTGAGACAGGGTCTCACTAAGTTTCTGAGGCTGTCTTTGAATCTGCGACCCTCTTGCCTCAGCCTCCCAAGTCGCTGGGATTAGAGGTGTGTTCCATCACAGCTGGTGAGAAAGAGCTTTTGACTCTGCAAGGTGGACACCAGTTTATGACAATCCAGCACTCGGCTGTGTTGGCTGTGGCCTCAGTGGGGCTGCTCTTGGTTGGGATTCTCTAACTGTAAAATGGACACGCCTGGGAGTGGTCATTCAGACTGAGGAATCTTCAAACATGATGTAAGGTCATCTCTTTGACTGAACCCCAGATAGTGAAGAACAGAGCAAGGGTAGGAAGAATTTGGAAATTCCATGGAGAGCTAGAAATGCCAACCAGAAGGAGGGCAAATTGTTCACTGGAGAAATGAAAAGGACAAAAATGGAGAAGAATGAAATGCAAAGCAGAGGAGCAAAAGCACAAAAGGGAAGGAAAAGAAACATAAAAACTAACATGGCTATTTAAGAGAATGAAGAAGGGTGGATATAGGACTGCAGAAGAAAACTTGCTCCCATCTCTCAGATTAAAACTCTTCAATCAATTGCAAAGCGCAAGAAGCATCCTAAAAGCATCTTATCTCAAGTGTATTTTTGTTTCTGGTTTTTGATACTTATTGGAGGGTTCTGACATTGAACTAGAGCATACAGGTGGTTATGTGGGGCATGACCATTCTGGAAATGACATCACAGGCATCCGGTTTAGAGCCTGGCTCTCCAGACATTCAGGCTTCAATTTGATGAAAATAAGAGTTTGCTTGATTCTCCACTATGATCTCATCCTTGACCCACACTGGAATGACTTCCATACGTTTCCTTCTGCCATATTATAAGATGAGACTGATTTGCTTAAAGAAAGTGGTTTAAAAATATATCATTGATCTTGGGAAATTTTTAAAAGTCTATGACATTACTTGGCTCAGCAAGGTCAATTTTTGTTCTAAAGTTTCTAAAGAAAAACTCTTACCTCTAAAGGGCTGATTGATTTATTTCAAATAGCAAAATGATTCCTTCTTGTACTTCATAAGACATCTTTGTCTTTAAACTTGGTTCTCTAAGGTCTCTAAACTCATTAAACCCATAAGAAAGAGCATCCACCTCTATAATTCTTTTTATAATTCTTTTTCATGGTCTCAAATCCATTAGGAGTTCCATGGTCCTGACCATGAGCAAGGTGTCACTCTCCAGGTGTGACTGGGCATTACTTAGGACCCTGTAGGGTAACCTGCACTTTTGTGCCTTGTTGGGCAAGAAAGAAGAAGGTAGGTGGCTACCTGAGAGTCAGTCTAGTGTGTGGCTTCTGGATAATGTTAATCTTAGGATATAAATACTGAGTACAAACAACGAAGTAATGGTTATGCCACTTGCTTAAGTGACAGATTAGTAAATCAAGAACAAGGATGCTTAAGGCTTGAATTTGACATTCACATTTGACATCCTTCCAAGTTCCTGGACCTTTGCCTGCACCCCTTCTTTGGTTTCTCTGTATGTCCCTCATTCCTCTCTGCCCATAACTTTTCTGCAAGAAAAGAACTGCTCCCAGATTTTGTACATGAATATTTTAATAAGAGGCCAAGGTCCATCTCCTCCTATGATGGTCTCATTGTGATCTTTTTTTTTGAAAGAACTGAATTTATGTTTTATTTATTACCATGAGAACTTCTTATATTAATATAGAGTAATAAGTACAAACGTGATATGAGAATTTTTATTAATATAAAGCAATAAACAAAAATATCCTATGATTGATTTAGTCTAAAGCCAAAAATGAGGTGACTAGTTTTTTCACTCAATTTCTCTTCTGCTCATAATTAGTCAGTTGCTTAGGTGATTTTGATTTACTTCTTAGCCTATTCCAACTGTCTGGATGAAGTAAACCAACACGTCTTACTGTCCGGATGATTTTGGATATGCCATTGATGCCCCTAGGATCCCATTGTTTACTGTTTTTGTTCTTTTGTTTGAAATGGAGCGCTTGGGAGGACTCGATGACATCATGCATGAAAAGGTTTTGGAAGCTGTGAAATGTGACATCAGTGGGCCAGTGTCCAGCCTGCTCTTAAGTTGCATGAGGTAGGAGGCAAGAGTGTGCCTGGGGCCGCCTGCCACCTGTCTCCATCTCTAAAAGTTAACACCAACTGCTAAGCCAAAACATCAAACACCTGCATGAAGACCCAAAAGACTCAGTTGAAATTTAGAATTTGGGGTTCCTTGAAGTCTGTTTCAGTCAGATTTTCTGTCACTGTGACCAAAACATCATGGCGGGGGCTTACAGTTGTGGAGGTCTGAGTCCATAGATGGCTGACTCCACTACTTTAGGCCCAAGGTGAGGTAGCACATCATGGGGGAAGGTCCCAGGGGAGGAAAGTTGCATCCCTCATTGGCAGGATCAGGAGAAGAGAGAAAGAGGGAGAGAGAGAAGAGAGAAAGGGGCCGCAGGAAGACCAACCCATCTAGGGCATGCCTCAGTGCCAGCCTCGTCTCCCTACCTGCCTGAAGTTACCACCCAGTCAGTCCATTCAATCTAGGATGGACCAATCAAGTTATGGCTCTCATAATCTAATCATTTAGTCTCTGATTATTCCTGCATTAGTAGAAGATGGTGAAGGTCACCTCATATCCAAACCATAACAAAGTCCTCTGAAGTGGAATCCTCCCTTCCCACACCTCTTACCTTCTCTCTTGCTTTATTTTTCCTCTGTCTTACCACAGAAGATCTAGGTACACACATGTGGGTATTGTCCATAGCCAAGCTCTGTGTACCTGCTCCTTCCCCCAAAAAGCTGCTTCTTGCACCACCACCCCCCCCCCATGGTGTGGAGCTGTCCCAGGACCAGAACAGGGAGCAATGAGTGGTTCTGATAATGATTCACAACAATGGGGCTTTTCTTTCTCTTTTCTCCTTTCTTCTCTCTTTTTTTTTCTTTTATTTTTGACAGTGATCTTAAATTTGTAATTGTCAAGATGAGAGGGCCATTGGTTGTCCCAAGTCGACTCTTTGAAATAATTATCGTACAGTGTTTTCCAAGCATAGATGATCATTTACCCAAGATATTTAATGGCCAAAGAATGAATTTTGTCTTTGTCATTTAGTTTCTCATACTTCTGGAATTCCAAAAATAAATTCATTTCCTCTGACCCTTTCCTTCTCTTTCCAGTTTTAGTTTCTATTTTAAACAAGCCATGGTCGAGAAATACAATTGAGACTTGTTATAGTCTCAATGCAAAATACTCTTCACTGATGTGTGTTTAATAGTGCTATTGCTATTAGTTATTATACTTAGTTAATAATGTGTCCTGAGACTACATAGGAGGTTGGGGGGAAGCAATTTTAAATTTACCCAGAGACTGCTTATTCCCTTATCAAATATTTAAGTGGCTTCTGCTCCACAATGTGACGGTTTGAAATCCAAAAGGCACAGGAAGACATTAATGGAGGTAAAGTATTGATCTGACTCAATTGAACCTCTGACTACTACAGGGGGACATATCACCACAGTTAGCAAGAGTTGCAAGATTGGCTTTTAACCGGAGTTTGCCACTTGGAAAATGAAAAATCATTTTGAACTGCTGCTTTTAGATGTAAGAAGTAGGTAATATCAGTCCCTTGCCTTATTACATGATATTTAGATGCTTAGTATAAAAATATGGCCTACTTTGGAAAAATTACCAACTAGGACATGACTCTCAAGGTCTCCCATGAGAACCCTGTGGCAAGGTCATAATCATGATTCTCAGTGGGTAAGCACAGAGCACTGTTCAATCTAAGGATGGACGTCAAGGAGACACACCTGCCCGGGAAGTTCTGTGTACCAGCCACTGAATCTCCAGCTGATGATTTTAAAGAAAGGACTTGTGGCACCTCTCTCTGGTAGCCTCTGGGAGTCAGAAAAGGTAGAATAAAACCAGAAATGGTTTTGAGCATGTCTCACTAGGCTTACTACTAACTAATTGGTACCAATTAGAAATTCTACCAACAGAGCTTAAGCTATTAAATTTGAGGCTTTGATATTTATGAATTTATCTGTTTAAGGCTTTGATATATGTTAGTTTCACTTATCAGACTTTTTGGTCAGAAGTTTAGGAACCAAGATGAACATTTTGATGCCACTGAGGTTGCAACTATTGTGTTACCGAGGACCTCTCATGACACCAAGAATATATATTGTTAATGAAACAATTACTATATTTGATTCTATACCAAGTTCCCCACAGGCGTTTTATCCTCTAAATATTACAGTGACCCTGTGAGATACTATTATTATATTTGTTACACAGAAGAGAAAATCAAGGCAAAGTGATGTTAAATACCTCGCAAGAGATCTCAGAGCTGCAGAGATGGTGAGATTTGGTTTCAAACGTAGACGTGGGATCAAAGATGAATGCAGCATCTCAGTGATCCCTGTTAATATTTAAGTTATAGGACTCTCAATGAGGGCTTTGACTGTGTCAGATTTTGGGATGTAGATTTGAACTCATTTTCCCTAGATCTTATGGGACCTGGAGTCTCTGCTAACATCTGTTTTACACTTGTTAATAGAAAGAAAAGGGTGAAATTTTGATTAATTTTTAGGAGACAATATAACAGAGTTCTGGAGTTTGTGGTCCAAGGGAATGAAATAATCCCCCAAATCATCCACAATCTAAGGCTGCAGGAAAAGGAAGCAATTGTCTATCTGTGTTCAGAATTCAGGCCCCTGGCCAGGTCTGGCTAACATCAACGATGGATGCACACTAAGCAGCAATGTTGTTCTTTACCAAGCCCATGGCTGTTGGTTGCATCAGGGCCTGGAACAGCTCCAGAGGCAGGCTGGTCTCTGGGATGGATTCATCAGTTCCCCCACCCACCCAACTTTCCAGCCCCCAACCGGGCTTTTGGATTGAATGTTCAAGGATCTGCCGCCGTATTGGCCTGAAATTTCCAGTTCTACAAACCTGATCTCTCCCCAAGGCTTACCTTGATGTTGATTCCAAGTCTAGTGTACAGGGCTGACGATGATGTAAGAGACAAATGTTTGAAAATTGGCATTGGGCCCTTTTCAGAAAAGGCTATGGCAGAGCTGATGGCCAGACTTTGCTTTAGAGGTTTGAGGAATTGAGCGGATGGCGAGGGAAAAGTCACACCAAGCATTCATTGTGATTTTTTTCCCTGCAAACTTGAAGGGGTATGCTGTCATGATGGAGCAGCAGAGGCATCTTTTAAAAAATCCATGTCTTGATTTCTCCAAATGCAAGATGTGGGATAATAATCTTAGATGCTTTGTTAAACCTTACAGGAACAGGGCTAATAGAAAAACAAGTTTTGCAAGCTGTTATTATACACGAAATCATGCAATGCTGAGTTTCAAAAAAAATAACCTTTAATTCATTTACGTGATGTGAATCAAAGCAATGACATTGAGCTCAAAATACTGAACTAGTTTTTAATCCCTTCTAAAATACATGATTATTAGGGTGGTAATTATTAAAGGGGACATTGTGTACACTTTGTCGTGCTCATTGAGTCTTTGCCTTCAATCTTTGAAGGCAGGCACCAAGATTTTAGCTTTCACCAAATGGTAAAATTAAATCTGAATGATAATAATACACATGATACACATAATAAGTGGAGACTGACATAAAGTTTGGAACTTTAAAACTTTTATTTCCTAATTGCACATATAGCAGCTGAGTCTAGTCTCCTTTTTTAAAAACACCAAACAATGTAGATAAAGCAAAAGCCTGTGGTATCATTCACCTAATCTCAGTATCTCCCAAAGAGGGGACTGCCACAATCAGTTTGCAGTGCCTCCTTTCAGATCTTTCTGTATGTATTTACAAACATATGGAAGTCTTTATAGCAGTACCTACTTTGGACGGGTTGTTTATGTAGATGCACCACACAGTACATTTATTGTCATTTGGGTTCTTTCTTTTTTCCTTAATCTTGGTGATTTTTTTTCTGCACAAATACAGCTCTATTTCATTTTTTTTTAAAGTGCTGTACCTAATTCCATAGTGTGACTCCATCATGGTTTATTTAACATTCCCGTTTCCTTGAATATTCTTCTTTTTGCACATGTGTGGGTGTCCTGAAGAAACCTTCTCACAGTGATATGTATACAGCTTGCCATTTTTTCCATGTAAGGGTTTTAATGAAAAACAAGTTTCCATGTACTCTCTCCACTGTTTTCTAAAATAAAAATGTAAAAGGACAATTGTCTATTTTAAAAGGAGCGTAATTATAGAAAGAAAAAAAAATACAAAAAAGACTGTCAATTTTGAGAAATGATAGATGGAACTTTATCATATTTTCATAGCAGACCAGTGAAATTTTCATCAAGGATGAGCCGTGGTGCAAGTATCTGATTTGGGGAACCACTGCTTGAGCAGGACATTAAAACTATATATATATATATATATATATATATATATATATATATATATATATATACACACACTAGGGCTGCAAAAGAAAACAACAGAAGACTGGTAGCTCTGGATTCCAGTTCTTGGTGGCTCATTTCCCTTGTTCCCTGAGCTGCTTGCCATATCCACACCACCCTCGTGTCTTCTACAGAGGCACCAATGGGCAACTGTTAGCTGAGGGCCAGTCTATGCACACTGCTCAGGAAGCTCATTCAACACCAACAAGATCTGGCTCCTTCTTGCTCTAAGAACTCTGAGTCTTTATTTTCAGGCTGTTTCCTAAGTTGTACTTAGTATTCCCAGGAGCATGCCAGATGGATTGATGATGTGGCACATGGGTAAGCATTCTTTGATTTCATAATTTGATATTATTAAAAAATGGAAAAATTAATTACTGTGTGCTCCAAGAAGTATGGATTGATTGAAAGAAAAAAAAATATTTGGAATTAGAATTGCATGTATGAAAACCGGAAAATCACCAGGGTTAAAGTGTTAAAGTAAACACTCTTCTTATGATCCTGAGTAATTTCCATAGTCATTTGAAATCACTGTCTCCTCATCTTTAAAATGGGTTCAGTAATACTCACTTCACTGGAGTGTCACGAAGTTTACGTGAAATAGAGAATAGGAAACGTTTAGCACATAACAGGTGTGAATAGATGTAGGGTTTACTCCTCCTTTTCTGCTTCTTTCTCTTCCTTCCTATTAGGATTTAGATCTTAAATATCCTCCAATGGCCTTGTTTTGAAGACTTGGTTGCAACCTTGTGGTTCTATTGGGAGGTGGTAGAACTACTAGGAGGCTGGTCCTAATGGGAGAAAGTCAGATTATTGGGGGTATGCCCTGAAAAGGGGACATTGGAACCTTAGTTTCTTTGTCTCTCTTCCTCTTTCCTTCCCAGACAGCATGAGGTGAGAAGCTTTGCTCTATCATATGTTCTGTACCATGATATTCTGCCTTACTACAGGACCAAACACAAAGGAGCCAAATGATCATAGACTGACACCTCTAAAGCCATGAGCCAAAATAATTTTTTTCCTTTATTGATTTATCTCAGGTATTTTGTCACAGTAGCAGAAATCTGACTAATATATCCCACTAGCCTTCTCTACCCCAAGTTCTAATTCCAAGGCTCTTTGGGAAATTTGGTGCATCTAAGTTTCACTAAGATGTGAGTTGTCAACAATTGTATTTGCATTCTGATTGCACAAGTTCTGAAAACCAACAGACCTTCTATTCATAAATGAATAAATATTTCAGTGATGGGATTTCAGATCCACAGAGGACAGTCTTGTAAAGGGAGACATTCCTCAAGACAGAAAAAGAACACCACCTAGATTCGTTGTCAGGTCCAAATGGGGTGCCAAGGAGTCAACATTTGCCATATTCTAATGAACAGCTGTCACATCCTGTGGGCCAAGGTATTTGCTTTCTGGACTACAAAACCAAAATAAGAATCCATTAAGGTCTGAAAATAAATTTAGTTTCTTGGGAAAAAAAATAATAAAACCAACTATGGCTACTCACCCAGGAATAACCAAAGGGAAGTGAAAGCGCTAGGATCCGTTTTGAAGCTGGGTTTTATTTTCCAGTGGATTGGCATACACAAAGAAGCATGGTTTGCAGGAATCTCCCATGAGCTCCCCAAGGTCCTTTGTGAAAATGTAAGGTATACTGACTCTCACCCAGAGTGAGAGAGGCATGTATTGTCTGGAAACAATTAGAGGTATTTTTCCATCTTGGTCTGACAACCTCGGATACATAAGCAGTTGGTGGGGTGGGAGGGAGGAGGCAACCGGGTCTGAGTTCTACTGTTAACCATTTAAATGGTTAAAGTATTAAAACTGATTATGCCGAATACGCTTGTAGCCCCAAATGGTGGGCATTGATGGAGCAGGGAGTCTCAGAGAGGCTTAAAAGTCACCAGGAAGAAAGATCTGGGAGCTCAGGAAAATATTTTGTCACCGCTAATGGTTTTCCAAGACACTTCAGAAAAATAGTGTGACAAGGAGAGGCTATTCAGGGCAATTCCTGAAGCAACATCAGGGGTGACCTGGGGACCTGGGTGACTGCAGGTGAGCCTGGTATCACCGGATTTAAGGTGTAGCATCAGTGTTGTGGCCCAGACCAGATGAGGCAGAGGGACTCGAGAGCAACAGGCTACTTGCACACAATGGCCTTTTTGTGAAAATGTACCGATCTCCTGGAAACGGCCCTTGGATTATTAAAAGGGGGAATTATATGCGTTTACTTATTGGTTTGTTTGTTTTGAAAGAAGGCTGGAGTGGAAAGAGGGGTCAGCGAGGGGTCAGGAAGGCTTGAGAAGGTGCTCAAGGAAAATGGGCCACTAAATACAAGGACATATGCAAAACACAGGCTTACAGCTTTAGCAAGTTTCATGAAAAACCTTTTAAGCTCTATTTTAAAACTGAATTTAGGGGCATATGTTCCCACCTTTCCTGTGTTTGACAGCAAAGTCCAAATTGGCAACTGCTGCAAAGGACAATTGTGTCAACAGCACAAGATTTTGCATCTGCCAAATGGTCGTCAGCAAAAACGCCTCCTGTTTGTGCAGGGACCTAACACTCTGTGGTGTGTTTTCACAGCTATGGATTAGTGGATCCTTATGGCAAAAGTACAGAGGAAGCAGGAAGGCATCACCATTTCAAAGACAGGGTCAAGGAGACTGTGAGAGATGAAGAGTCTTGCACAATATCACAGAGCTAGCAAGTTCTGGTGTGAGGATTCATACCTGACCTTCCCGCCATGCTCAGATTCAGTGAGATAGTAGGAGTGGGGCCATAAGATTGTGACATTGCAGTCCATTCCTTTCCTTCCTCTCCTTCTCCATTTCTTCTTCTGCAATGTGTCTCTAGCTTCCCAGATGGAAATTAGCCTGAGGAAAACACCTTAAGACCGAAGCTGAAGCAGAACTTAAAAAACTATGGTATGAGATGCTTGAAGTCTTAAGTTTCAGGCTGAGCGAGGGAGCATGCTTCAGTTGGATTTCAAAATAAACTTTCTAAAATATAAAATTCAACAGAAAATTTCTGCCTGCAGACTATGAGCAGATTTGGTCAAGGATGAGAAGATATCTCAGCTTTCTCCACCCAGATCGAAGACTTGTTCTTGAGAAGATGCCCTCTTCTTGAAAATTACCAGCTTTCTTTTTTAATAGATAAAATAAAATATTTTCCTTGTTCAATAAGAAGCAAAATAGCACTAAAGACTAAAAAATAAAAATATTCATAACATTGATTCTATGCAGAGGAAAGCTAGTCGGTCTTTTCTTGGACTGCATTCATCACAAATGGAGTCTCTTCCCCTTGATCAGAAATGACCCTTGGAATTGGTAATATTGCTACCTTTTGATTCTTGAGACAAGTTGGTAATCACCCTCTGCCTTCATCTGAGACTCTGGAGCTGGCAATTTTGCCCATGCAGACCTTCAGAAAGGTGGGTGGGTCATGGGCAACACCATGGGCTTCCAAAAAGAAAAATTAGAAATGTCAAAGACCAGGCACCAAAACTCTAGCAGGACCATTTTGGCCCGTCCCTGTTTTGGCATCTCTTTGTCCTCATTTAATGCAAAATTTGAATTCATGTGTCTAACATTTTCTTGGCAAATTTGATCCACAGGAAAAAAAAAAGTGAAAGTTAAGAGCCCAACAACAAAAGCCGTGTAAAGCCCACAAGACAGTAGTTACAGATACCCCTCCTGTGGGGCCATTCTGTCTGAGGGCCAATGATATCACACATGTCAATACACTTTGACTTTTGTTCCCCTACCCTCTACAATACTTCAGCTCCCAAGTTAGACTTGGCACCTACTACTTGCAGGAAATGTATAGCATTAATGAAAAAGTATTTTTTATCTGAATAATTAAAATAAATGTATTAGGCTGTACTGTTTTTTTTTTTTATCATGGTAAAAAACAAAATGTACCACTTTACCTATTTTTAAGTACACAGTTCAGTATGCTAAGTGCAGGCATCTATCTCTTAAGGAGGAGATACCTTCTGAGAAATGGGGTGCTTGGCAATTTTGTCCTTGTGCAGACATCATCCACTTGCCCAGTTACAATGTCACTATCATCTTAAGAGACCACAGACCCAGACGTGGCCCTTTGCCGACTGAAATGTAGTTACCCAGCGTGTGACTGGATGCTCGCTTTGCTGTGTTTCCAGAACTTGCAAAACTGACATTTTTCTACATGTTAAAGAACAACTCCCATTTTCCCTCTCCCTCCCAGCACTTACATTCTTTCTCTATGAATTTGACTACTTAAGAGACCTGACAGAAGGGCAATCACATCGTATTTCCCCTTTTATTTCACTTAGCATGGTATCCTCAAGGTCCATCCATATCATAGTGTGGGCCTTCTGAGATTTCCTTTTCTCTTTTTGGGCTGAGTCATATGCCCCTGTACATGCACGTCCCTCCCCCCACCCCACTACATCTCACTTCTCCATTTATCTGTTGGTGGAAATTTGAGTAGCTACTTTTATCTTTTATTGGTTTGTGAAGAGGTAATTCCTCTGTCACTCAGAAAACATGACTATAAAAATAACTATAAAAGGAATTTTTATTCAAATCATTTATAGAAAGCTGAGTTTTCTTTGTAACAATCTAGGGTTGTGATATTCCAGGGCTAGTCACTTTTATCTCTGTCCCTGAACAAGGACCTCATTGTCACCTGTGGGTGACCCATTTTCTTCTCATTCAAACCTTTGGGCATGAGTGCTTCTTTTCTCTTTTCCACATGCCTCCGCTCCCACCCTATGACCTTCTTTCCCTATGCAGAGGGAAGTCCTGACCTGTCCAGGGCCCCTCCTGTCCTTACCTGGAGGGGACCACCACCCGCCTCACCTCATTGGTCATCATTATTATGTCATCCAGATCAATCAGTGGGCACTTGCACTGTGGTAACTGTTACTTTGATCATTCGTTACACTTTGTTAGTCCTCATCAGATCCAGGTCCCACTAATCGGAAACAGCGGGCCTCCAAAAGCAAGGCAGCCTGGTGACCAGGGGCAATTACCACATTGTTTGGTTTTTAAATTAGTCCCTTCTTGGTGCTCTGATCACCATCAGGAGGCTGGTGATTCAGAAACCCAGGGGGTGCCTGCTGTGAGCAAGGAGGGCTGTCTTGGGTTCATGCTCCTCCAGCCAAAGGTTCCAGGTAGAGGGTGACCTCGGTGGGCCTGAAAACCATAGTCCATGACCTAGAAGTGTAGGCTACTCCTAAAAGGGAGTCTTTGCTGGAGCTTCTCATCCACAGGCCTTTATACTCAAGATGATTCCGTTATAGTGTGGCCTCCACGGCGGGGAGCTATGGGAACTTGTCATGAAAAGCCACAGCAGCAACAGAATCCCATGACACAACAGAAGTCATTTTTCTTCTGGCAAAACTCGGAAGGTTTCCAGAACTGACGATGAGGTCTCGGAGACAGGCAACTCAGGCTTTCCCATAACTGAGAAAGAGCTCCAGCTTCCAGCTCACATGCCTGGGGCTGGCCCAGAGAAAGGTGTGACAGGGTCATTTGGTAGGAAATTACAGGTCAGTCTGAGCCATCTTCCGGTACTTCACTTTCCTGAATGTCAGTGTCTCCCAAACTTCAAGTATTTATATGTACTACTCCCATGATTTTTTTTTTTTTTTGCCATGCCCACTCCACTTTTATATTTTAAAAAAAGTACTTAAAAGGAAACTGTGTCTTGCATTTTGAATGGGAAACAAATGTTTCTCGTCTTCCTTTCAGCAACGAGAGTCTAAAGATGCTATTTATTCCCTCTCTACCCAGCACTCACCCCTGTGGTCAGCTGAGTGAATTCCCCAGGTTCCCTGTTAGTAGGATTGTATAGCCTTTATCGTAACTTGGTGTGGGGCCACTTAACAGCCCCCAAATAGTAGGAATTGGATTTGGCCGATTGCTATTGCTAATGAGCAGTTGTAGCTCATTCCTAAAATGATTTCTGTGAATTAAATGCGGTAATGTCTTGTGTTGGAGGACTTTGATGGTTTCAGGATGGGCTATGTGGGATGGGACAGGAATTTTTAGCCAGGGTCCCTTGGCTCATACCAGGCAGGGCTTATCTTCTTACATAAGGTTGGTGTTCACTGGAGCTGACATCCATCCTTCCCATCCTCTCTCTACACACCTTTGCCTGCTCTTTCCTGGGACAGGCATCAACTCTCATGTTTTAATGGCCATACCAGTGACATTCTCTTATCCTTATCGCAAAGCTTTTACTCCCAAGATGTCCCCTTGAGTACCTATAAACTATATCAAAGCACAAACTCAGTTTGCGGCCTTAGATATCACATGGTGCAGTTGTAGCCCAAATAGGCAAATTTCTAAGTACCTCTGATTTTTCCGTTTTCCTTCTCAGAAGCCACAGTTATCTGTAGGGGCATAGCTGAAGCATGCCTTTTGATTTAAAAGTAAAAAGGAGATATTTTGTTTTTCAGTAAGGCAGAATATATCTTAATGTAGTAATTGAATTTACTTCTATTTAGTCTAGTTTGATGGGGGTAGAGCTAAAATTGTGAGGCCAGAATTGACATCGTTTAATACTTAACAGATGGATAGAAAACAAAAAGTTTAGGAGATAAGAATGTCAGAAGGTTACCAGCTGCTGTGGGCATAGAGTTAAATGGCATTTATTCAAAAGGTTTGTCTTATGTTTATTGATACATGTCTTTCCTTTTGTTACATCTTAGATTTGCGAATTACTGAGTGGAAGGCTGTCTTTTGGATAAACCTTAAGTGGGATGCTGAGTTCTAACAGTGTTTTTGGTTTTATATAAATGGACCTTATGAAGCAAGAAGATGGTTTTTACCATTGGATGGTATAGAATTTGGGGTAGTATTTTGTCAGCATGTTAACTCCATAAAGTGGTAGGCATTCGTTTCTATTCTTAAATTCAAATATCTGAAGCCCATCCAACAATTAAAGAAGGGTAATCTACATTAATTTTCATGTATACTAGATATGAAAGTCTACTTCTAAGGGAACTCCTGAGTTAAAGGCCATCTTTATACCCTGGAAAGGGTAAAGTCACCATTATAACTGGAGGCAATTACTCTCTTGAAAGTTTCCTAAGACTTTTGGCACCAACTCCTTATCCACTGAATCTGTGTCTAATGTGGAATCAGTCAAAAATGACTCCAGGTGCTGAGGAACGATGGGAGCCCAACAGGAAACGCTTCCCAGCTGAGGCAGTGACCTCCTTGGGGATGTTTGGCCAACCCCATACCCATGGATTCAGTCTCCCCAGCTTCCCAGTGGAGATCCATTTGCTTAACTGTTTAGCAGGGATTCTTTAAAAAGCAGTGGGTTCATTCTTTCTTGAGAAGCCGTTGAAGCTATACTAAGTACTATTATGGTTAGGTCTAGGAAGGTTACTTTTATGCACATCTCCTGTGAAAACCATTAAATAATTCTTTGGGTCAAAAGGACAATGCATTAGGATAAATGAGTAGGAAATAAGAGAAGTTATCGAAGAGAAAGCAGAATCCTTGACAGGAACTCTGCGTGTGGTGGGATGGATTGATTCTAGGGTTACAGGGGATTGCCGAAGGAAAATGAATTTATGGGGAGGGCAGGAAGAGGGGGGGAAGGATGGGCAGGTTACTGATGAGAACCTGGCTAAACAATTGAAGTTCCAGAAACCTAAATATAAAACCAAACATGATATTTCCTTAAAGCGCCACCTAGTACTCATTCTATCTTGAAAGCAAGTCATACCCAATCAATAATTATTTGTTGAATGAGAGCTATACACTTACTACTATATTGAGATTGATGGGCAACACTGATGTGTGAGGAGTCCCAGACCTCAAGGAATTTATAAACCCATTGGGGAACCAAGGGTTGGATATAATAAGAGGCTGTAAGGGAGTAATTCTATCAAGGGCAAGTGTTAACTTTTAGGGGTTCAAGTATGTCAGTGAAGGCTAGGATTCTTATACATGGAAACTTTGGGATAGCTGCCAAAGGCTTCATGAGAAGGTGGCATTTGACTTGGGCTGTGAAGGATTTTATTTGCTCACCAATTTTTGGTAGGAAAAAAAATTCCACTTTAAGCCATTTTTGTTTTAAATCAAGACTGCTCTCTCCCCCACCCCCCCACCTCCATCTCCAGGTTGCAGTACTACTTTCTCCTTTTATGCTGATTGTTTTTGGGTTTTTTTTTTCTTTTTTTTTTGTTTTGTTTTGTCTTTTTGGTACCCGGGGGCACTTAACCACTGAGCCACATCCCCAGCCCTCACCCACTGAGGCACTTATAACCCAGAGGCATTTAACCCCTGAGCCACATCCCAAGCCCTTTTTAAGAAAATATATTTTATTTAGAGACAGGGTCTTACTAGGTTACTTAGAGCCTCGCTAAGTTGCCGAGTCTGGCTTTGAACTCGTGATCCTCCTGCCTCAGCCTCCTGAACCAATGGGATTACAGACATGCGCCACCATGCATAGCAATGTTGGTATTCCTCAAGTTTGGAATGTGACTGTCTTCCAATTCTATGCACAAATCCAAACATTGTCAATGTGCTGTGTTGAAAATGCAAATTAAAAAAAAATTAAAAAGGTGCCCCAGCACAGTGTTAAAAAAGAAAAAAAAATGCAAATGGTAATAAGGAATAACATAACATGACAGGAAAATGTGTATCAGTAGATAGAATATAATTAAGAGTAGTGGGGCTTGTGGTGAAATGGAGCATTCTTTTCCTGCCTAGTGGCATTCAGATTTAAGTTTAAATATATGTGTATGCTTTTCAGGCTCAGCAATTTACCTCTGTTAGCTGGAATTTGGGATACCATTGTTCTTAAAACCTGAGCTCTTCTCTTGAGTTTCAGATTTGTTTTGGTAACTACATAGTAGTCATCTGCATCTGAAGTAGCCCAGATATTTTAAATCTGGATTGGCAAACTTCGACCCATGGGCCAAATATGATCCACCCCCGCATCCCCCATTATAGAGGAATGCAACCTCAACTATTCATTTCTATTACATCTGGTCTATAGCTGTCTTCTCCCAACAAAGACAGAGTCCAATAGTTGTGACAGAGACTGCCTGGTCAACAAAGCCTGAAATATTTACTATCTGGTTTTCCAAACCCCACCTTAAGCCAACATATTCCCAGGTGAAGTCATCCTTTTCTTCCCCAGACCATCTGAATTGACACCCCACTAATTTTGAACTCTCTCTGACTCCTTCTTCTACCTTCACCCCCTCACCTAAGACCTGACCTCAGACCTGACATTGCTTATATCTGTCCCCTCCTCCACCATGTTCCTGGATCCCTATTTATCATCTAGGATCTGGTATTTCTACATGACCACTAGATTTACATTTTTATAAAAGCAAATCTAACCAAGTCACCGCTTAGACTCCTTTAATGATGTCCATTTCCTGATAGATAAGGATGCACTGTCCTTCCTCATTTATATTCCCACCTGCACGTTTAGAATAATTTCCTTCCTTTCTTCTTACTCTCTCTAAAGTTTATCTTACTAAAGTGATTAGCATTGCCTTGAATGAGTCATTCTCTTCTTCATGCCTCAGAGAGATCTGCACTGCTTTCCTTTTAGCTCTTGGTTTTACATCTAAGGACCTTAATTGTCAAAATTCAACTTCAGCATCACCGTCCCATCCCTGAGCTCTCATGCAACACTATCCTCACTAGAGTTATGGCCCTTCTGGATCTGCGGTACATTATGTGTAACTATTAGAGTATGTCTTAAATTACATTAAATTCTAATTATATTTAATTCTCTTCCCCCTTTAGGTGTGAATTCCCAGAGGGACTCTTTCTTTTATGTATTTATATCCCTATAGCTATCATAATGCTTGGCAAAGATTAGGTGGCTCAATAAATGTTCAGTGAGTTCCTGAAGCTGATTAAAAGCCAACGAGTCTTTTACAAACAAGAACTAATCCCTAACTGATGCACATTCGCAGTTTGGAGAACCACCAAAATGGGGTATAAGTAATAAGAACAAATTTATAATTGATCAAATGAGTTAATTCAGAAAGGAGCCTTTGAAATGCAAATTGCAACGTGTTATCCCATCCTTGAGCCTTCGCTTCTCTGCTTCCATTGCATTTGGAATAAAGCTTGAGTCTTTGAGTCAACCAATATGAAGCTGGAATAGGCAGTGAGCCTCTTCCCGGCTTCCCCTGGCTCACAGTGCTCTGGGCACCCTGTCCTCTCTCCGCTTTCTCAGAGGAGCCACTGTCTCTTCTTCTTGGGTTCTTTGCACCTGCTTTCCACCGTTCAGGAACACTCTCCTGCTCTTTCTTTGAACAAATGCTCTGAATCTTGATTGTCACAGTCCACAGGTCATATCCTCTAGGAACTTCTCAGACCTAGAATTTTTTTTATGGCACCTGGTCTTTCCCGCTAAAGCACTCACTACTATTTATAACAGTATGTTTACTTGTTGGTTGGTGTGTTGAACAGCTGCCACTCTTCCATGGAAAGCACACCTGGCAAGGGTCATATCTATTTTACTTATCACTGGCATTACTTGTCACATTCTAGGTGCACAATAGGATTTGCTAAATCAGCAAATAAGTGTCAAAGTGAACGTTCTGGATATTTCTGAATAGCAAGTGGTTAGAAGTGTCAGCAATATGTGGGGTAGATTAGAGTGAGCAGTAAGGTAGATTAGAGTGAAGATTGATAGGAAGCTCTTGCATCTGTGTGAAGCAAAGGTGTTTGAATAACTGTGGTGAAGTGGAAGTGGGGTTGGAAAGGAAGAGGCAAGATTATATCTCTTCAGATTCTGATCTTTCCTATCATGAGAGCTTGGGGGGAAAAATCTGTAAGGATGAATATAAAGTTAAAGTTGGCCATTTTCAAAAATATGTGTACTAAAATCAGAGTTTTCCCACATAAAAAAAAAAGACAACAGAGTCAATGTTTCATTCAAATAGCAAAAGGCAAAAGATGAAAAGTTTTGGATAACTTTTAAATAAGTGTTGCATAAGAAATATATGAAATGTATGAAGACACGAATGGTGTGATTATACTTTATATACAACCAGAGATATGAAAAATTGTGCTCTACATGTGTAATATGAATTGTAATTCATTCTTCCATTATATGTAACAAATTAGAATAAAAAAGAAATATGAAAGACTTCAAAAATCATAGCAAAATTATAAAGAAAATGTCAATACATCTTTTGATTATTATATATTTCAATGAGAAGCCTCAATGTTATAAAAGGCAAATTATCACTATTAATCTGTAAGTGTAATGCAGTTCTTCTCAAAGTGCTTGGTGGATTTTGGTGAAATTTAATAAACATGATTTAAAGATCACCTGGATGAATAAATATTTGAGAATGACAAAATTATTTATTTAAAAAAAGAGGCAATGAGGAGAAATATATTTTCCATAAATTAATAATCTTAAGCTATAATAATTAAAACAGTATGATAAACAGTGTAAGAAGAGCCAAAGAAACTAGTTGAACCAAATGAAAAATACAGAAATAGAACCAAATCTTTATAAAAGTTTTTAATATGATAAGATATTTTAGTCGCTGAGGCAAGGATGAATTATTCAATAAACAATTTTGTACTCTGTAAATATAGTTGAAAAATTGAAAATATATCTCTATTTCATAACAAAAATTATATTTAGAGTTAAAAATATATAATATATCATTAATATATAATGAATAGTAATTCATATAATTCATAAACATATGTCAAACTTAGCAACTTTTCCTCAAGAGGGAATCCCATAGGTCCAAATTTTAAACTCAATAATAATTTATTATATATACATTAAACCACTAAAATATTAAAATAAATTATTCATGTACTCTTTGGGTAGGAAAGTGCTTTCTATAATGATATAAATGTAGAACTCCCAAAGGAAAAGTTTGATATATATTTAACTATGTAAACATTTATTTGTTTGAAAACTACCAATTTTAACAGTTACATTGTAACCTAGAAAAATGTGTGCAACATTAATAATAGAAATATATAAATCCTCCTAATATATAATAGGCTCTTATAAATTCAAAACTTTAAATGGAACATCTTCTCCAAAATGGATAAATTTAGGCAATTAACAAAATCACATATACATTAACACACTAACTTATGCATTTTACTAGCCAACAAAGAAATACAAAAACTGTCAATATCAAGATACAATTTTCACCCACCTATCTGATGAAATAAACATTAAAAGATAACTTTAAAATCAATATGGGGGGGGGTGATGAAAATTGCCAAAAATTTCTAGAGGGTGGTACATGTCAAAAATCTCAAAAAAATAGAGAGAAGAATATAATTATTTTAAATCATAAATCTCATTTCTAGAAAATTTTCTCCACAAATTAAAACTATACCCAAAGATTTTATAAATTCAGAAATTTATAACTTGCATTTTTTTCTTTTTCTTTTTTTTAATTGACTTTATTTTTTTAAATACATGATAGCAGAATGCATCACAATTCTTATTACACATATAGAGCACAATTTTTCATATCTCTGTATATAAAGTATATTCACACCAATTCATGTCTTCATACATGTACTTTGGATAGTGATGTCTATCACATTCCACCATCATTGCTAACCCCCTGCCCTCTCCCTTCCCCTCTCACACCTCTGCCCTATCTAGAGTTCATCAATTTCTCCTATGCTCCCCCTTCCTACTCCACTATGGGTCAGTCACCTTACATCAGAGAAAACATTCGGCATTTGTTTTTTGGGGATTGGCTAACTTCACTTAGCATTATTTTCTCCAACACCATCTATTTTCCTGCAAATGTCATGATTTTATTCTCTTTTATTGCTGAATAATATTCCAATGTGTATATATGCCACATTTTTTTTATCCATTCATCCACTGAAGGGCATCTAGATTGGCTCCACAGTTTAGCTATTGTGAATTGTGCTGCTATAAACATTGATGTGGCTGTGTCCTTGGAGTATGCTGTTTTTAAGTCCTTTGGGTATAGACCAAGGAGAGGGATAGCTGGGTCAAATGGTGGTTCCATTCCCAGTTTTCCAAGGAATCTCCATACTGCTTTCCATATTGGCTGCACCAATTTGCAGCCCCACCAGCAGTGTATGAGTGTGCCTTTTTCCCCACATCCTCGCCAAGACTTTTTGTTATTTGTCTTCATAATAGCTGCCATTCTGACTGGAGTGAGATGATATCTTAGAGTAGTTTTGATTTGCATTTCTCTAACGGTGAGAGATGATGAACATTTTTTCATATATTTGTTAATTGGTTGTATATCCTCTTCTGAGAAGTGTCTGTTCATGCCTTTGGCCCATTTATTGATTGGGTTATTTGGTGTGTTTTTTTTGTTTGTTTGTTTGTTTGTTTTGGTGCTTAGCTTTTTGAGTTCTTTATATACCCTAGAGATTAGTGCTCTATCTGATGTGTGAGGGAAGGCGCCAAAAACATGCATTGGAGAAAAGATAGCGTTTTCCTGGGAAAACTGGAAATCCATATGCAACAAAATGAAATTAAACCCCTATCTCTCACCATGC
This sequence comes from Marmota flaviventris, assembly GCF_047511675.1. Classification (NCBI taxonomy): domain Eukaryota; kingdom Metazoa; phylum Chordata; class Mammalia; order Rodentia; family Sciuridae; genus Marmota; species Marmota flaviventris. Next base: position 54,300,442 of record NC_092511.1, on the reverse strand, counting down.
ATAAAACTCAACTCAAAGTGGATCAAGGACCTAGGAATTAAACCAGGGACTCTGTGTCTAATAGAAGAAAAAGTAGGCCCAAATCTCCATCATGTGGGATTAGGCCCCAACTTCCTTAATAAGACTCCTATAGCATTTTTTCTTTATATACTTTTTGAGCACCCATATGCTTATGGCTAATGTAACCATAGGTTGAGACACAGAAATAAAGAAATAAGAATCCCTGCCCTTATAGAACTTTCATTCTTATAGAAAAAACAGCAAGTAACCAGATCAGTGAATACAATAATAAGGGATTGTTGAATGTGCTATGAAGAAAATCAATAGTCAGGGGATCATCAGGGAAGGTCTGAATAAGCAACCAGGAAAATTAGTTAGGAAGTGATTAGAAAGTCCAAGGTAGCAGAATCAATGCAAGTGATGATGGAGAAAATGAGAATGGGACCAAAATGGTTTAATATGGCAAAATCAAATTTAGAAACTTCTATATTCTACCAGAGGGTGCACTGAATAAAATTATGTGCTTTTAAGCAAAATTCATGGTCAGTGGAAAAAAAGGGTGTGACTGTGCTTTTGCCACTTAGAGCATGTAAATAAAATTTACATAAAGGATTATACCTAAAATCCACATGTGACCTTAGATTTATTTTTCAGTCAGAAAGCAGTTCCACACTTGAAAAAAATTAGGATCAATTTGTATGTATGGGGCTAAAGACAGAACAGAGAATACTGATATGGAAGCAAATAAAGTGACTTTAGCTTATAGAAGGAGGTTGACTAAATTATGAGAAGAGTCGAGTTGGGCAGGACCAAGTCTTCCCCCCTAAAATTAAACTCCCCTTCAAATCCATCTCCCACCTCCCACTTGCCCCTCTCTGTTTTAACATTAGTGTTCTGGCTTCTTGCCCAAGAACTTGAAAATGAAAGGATAAAAAGTGAGCTTAATGTTCTTTGCTAAGCATAAGTCCCCTTTCTTCTTTAACACAGACGTAGGAGCTCCCCTGGGGACTAAAGAGTAAGAATGCAGTATTTTTCATAGATTTGAGGGCAGCATCCTAAGGATTTAGTGGGAGCTGTAAGAACAGGGGCCCCCCTTTGGTCTCTGAGGTCTGTTCCCCAGAGTCTGACCATGCTGTTTTCACATATGGGAAAATGCAGGTGGAATTTCTTTCCAATCTTAACATCCTCCGGTTAAGTCATATGCTTGCCTTTCTCAATCACTTCTGTGCAAACATCTTTTCCTAATGAGGCATTATATGTCTATAAAATCAAGATGCGTTTCCTCAAAACTAATATTTTGTTTTTTAAAAAATAATATTTGTATTAGTTTGTGGACAATAACATGGTATTTTTAAAAACTAGTCTATGGTGATACTTCCAAATACTGGCAGTCATCTGCAATTTATTTGTGTTGTGAAAAAGAATTTCGGGGACATGTTTCCACATAGAAGTCATAAAAATCTGCTTAATGAAGTAAAAAAAAAGTCTAAAATAATTAATTGTCATGGTTAAAGATAAAGCTGAAAGTTTTCAAAATTATTGATAGTAAATGGCAATGCAAAAGAAGAAACAAAGCCCAGAAAGGTTAGAGAAAAAAATACACTCAAAACATTAAATATGATATGTGTAGTTTTTTTTTTAAAGTGGGTAAATTGGAAAAAAAGATTTTTAGATAGGGTGACATGGAGATTTTGAGAAGGGTTCCAGAAACTTTTAGGGGCTGGGAAAATAATGCAACAGCACTTTCACTAAGTTGCCTTCCTAGAAAAATGAGCAGATTTTTCTTGGTGCTGCCTATTGCTGATAATTCGGCTTGGTCTGGGGCTCACAAATGGGAAGCAGATAGGAAGAGAAAAATTGAAGTGCGGCAGGCAATACTTCTGAGGCAAAAGCAGATGGTGGGTTTCTTGGAATCTTTTCTCATGTAAAACCCAGCGTTCCTTCCAGTCCTCTTTATGAATCTCTCCAAGTGACTTTTTTCTTACCCATGGATCCATCTATTGAATGTAAGTTGATGAGTCTCAAATTGGGTCCTCGAGTTCACATTATCGTTCCAAACTTCAGACATATCTCACACCTCGTGCAGGCTTGTCTCGCAATTGAAAAAGTGATATTTGTCCAACAAGCACATTCATGCCCCGCCCCCCACCCCCAGTCTTTCCCAATCCTGTCTCTCCCAGGAGGCAAAAGAAAGCAAGCCCTGCCCAAATTCCTGCCTTGGTTATAGCATCCTTCCTTTGTGTCCCCAGACACCTGAGCCAGCTGGACTAGGGTCAACTTTGACTTTCTTTCCTCCTTGGGCCCCACACGCAATCAGTAATTGCATCCTCTCAATTTTCCCTACCAGGTATCTCTCAACTGTGTGTGCTCCTCTCCATCCCTCGCAGAACAGCCATAATTCACTTACCTTGATAGCCAGTCGACCTGCCTTCCGCCTTGCGCCCTGGGGGACCAACAAAGGGATTGTTCCTCTGTTCAAAACCCTTCAGGGGCTTCCCCTAGTTTACCATGGAATTTTCTAAAGGAAACCACCTGCTTTAATCAAGCACAGGGAACTGGGGAGGGGTGGGTAGAAGACCTCCTTCCTGTTCATGTACAGATCCTTGCGCCCCGTTTTGGGGCAGTAGAGTCTAGATCTTTGGGAGAAAATGAATGGGTGAGACTTAGAAATGTACATTTTAAAGCAAGTTTGAGTGATTTTTTTTTTGGATTTTATTTTATTTTATTTTATTTATTTTAGTTATACATGGACACAATATCTTTATTTTGTTTATTTATTTTTTTTTATGATCGAACCCAAGGTCTCACAAGTGCGAGGTGAGTGCTCTACCGCTGAGCGGCATCCCCAGCCCAAGTTTGAGTGATTTTTAAAAATGGAAATCACCGAGTGATGTTGGATGAGCGCCACTCTTTTCCCTGGCGCATCGCGTCTTCTGGGCTCCTTCCACTGTGGCTTTTCTTTCTCTTCTGACACTCACCGGGCTTCTCCTGGATTCTCTTGCATGCCTGTCTTTGCCCTGCCTGGAATGGCCTTCTGGCCGCCCTCTCTTTGGTAAACGTGATTCATTTTTCAAATCCCGGCAAAGGCTGTAAAATTGAGTTAGAAGAAAAGCAATTATTTGTCCAAGGTTTCTGAGGATGCTCGTGGCTGTTCTTAGGGCACATTTTAATGGCCATTTTCTATGTCTCCTTTGGTTCCTATTAAAGAAACCACCAGAAATCCTCTGTTCTCTGATCTTTATTTAAGGATAGAACCAACCATGCCATTAGAAAATGGGGCATAAAAATAAACTCGCACCTGTCCCCACTGACATTTACAATGGGGCCATATCTGAACCACCTGCAAACAGGCTTTTTTTTTTTTTAAGTGGCTTTGTCAATGGAAGTACCCTTAAAAAGCAAGAATAATAATTGTTATTTGTTCTAAAATCCAAATGTATATTTTTCCATCCTTTTTATTTACAATATAAAGTGCTTTTCTCAGTAAATCAACAAATATGAGTATTCATGTCACCAAGTGCTGATGATTAAAAATAATTACTTTAATGGGAGCTGGCCCAATGCCAAACACGATCAGGTTTTGCATTTCAAGCATGATGGTGGATAATTTACATCTCCTTTCGCACCAATACCCACCATTCTTAATGGATTCTATTTTAGTTTTTATGAATTAATAGAAATTTAGTAGCTAATTCTCTACATTGCAATCTACCATTTGCTTTTAGAATCCATAGATTTTTTTTTAAACAGAGGCTCAAAAAATCACATAATTCTTTAAGTTACTTATTTAAAATGTTTAGCTGTCTGCTTTCCATGAGTTCTAAGAGGACAGAATGGAGAGGAAAAACAGGACCAGGTATCCTACAGCTCAGGAGGGCTCTTATTTAATACAGGAGGCCTTTGTACCAAGTTGGTACATTGTCTCCTTCACACACACACACACACACACAAAAAAAAAAAACACAAGTCCCCTCAACTCAAAATTCCCAGCCACACCTGAGGGGCCTGGTCCTCTAGCTGCAGGTAGTCCCTCTCTATGTGAGAGAAGACAGAAAGACAGAATCACCTCCTTTCTTAATTTTCTTATTTCTTTGAGGTTTCATATATAATGAAAATATGTCAAAACAGGGTTACAAAGAATTGTAGCAGATTTGTAAGTGTTTATGTTTAACAAATTAACACCTTTAAGAAAAAATAGCATCATATTCTTCAGAAGATAATTATAGGATTTATTAAAAAGATATATACTAATACATTGTACCCTAAAGGCAGTGTGATCCTTTAAATAATCCAGTTTCTATTTGTATGATTTTTTTTCAATACTGCCCGTATATTTCTGTGACACCATATAGACAAATTATAGCATATGGTCATTTGAAGATAATGCCCAAAGTAAAAATGTGACTTTACCAAGTGAATACACCCCAAGACTTGTGCAACTACCTCAAGTATATACACCTTTAAAATATTTTCATTGTTGAAATGATCAGGGGGGAAAAGGGGAAGCATTTGACTCAAAAAATTTGGCTATAGCAAGCGAAGAAGACTTGTAAATCTCACCAAATCTTGGGTCAATAGGAGACTCTACTGGTACAGGGGAGAGGCAGGAAAAGAGTTAATGTATGAGGTGCTCCAGGGACACATAAATCCAGGGCGGCTCGTTCTAAACATTCCTTGAATAACTTGGCCAATTGTAGACATGGAGAAGACATAGATTTATTTGCTTATTCTGATTTGTCACTTTTGCCATTCTCTCTGAAAGTGGAAAAATGTCACTGTAACTAAGGTGGTGCCTTTGTTTATAGTATTTCTTTTGACCTTGAAAGCTCAAGGTAACTTGGGAGAAAGAATAGTGGAGCCATTTTGCAGAAAGAGATAACTGGGATTTGAGATGTCAGATGAGCACACATTTTATAATATGGTTGGAAGAAATGACTAAAATAGTTCCATTGGCTTTGGGAAAAAAGTAAATGCATATTAGATACTAGCTGAACACCTACAAATGAAGCTCTTTTACACAATTACACACACACACACACACACACACACACACACACACAGAGAATGTACTTTATTCCCCCAAGAATAGTGTATTCTCCCACTTTTCCTGGCTTAGGATGTACCATTGGTATGAAATCATTTTGGACAATGACACTCCTTATTCCCCAGCCCAACCAAATTGTAGGGTTTAGTAGCTCCATTCAGCTGGCAATTATATAGTATATAGGAAAGTTCCCTTAGGTGTGAGTGATAAAGTGAGAAGTGTGGTATGCCAAAGCCATCCGTATCTCATCCTACAAAGTCACCTATACTTTCTATGGAAACTCTCTGTAAAAGTGACAACACACACACACACACACACACACACAAAGACAGAAGGCTTCGAAACCTATTCAGCATCTTGGGATAAACTCTTTCCCATAGGGTGGCAACCCTGCCCAATCAAAGTCCTTCTTTTTGAAAGTGTAAAAACCTAAACAATCCATCATTGAGCTCTGATCAAGGTCAAAATAGGAGATCCTGGGACCCAAAGAGTTGCAAATGATACCTTGTCTCTTATTATCCATGCCCTATACTTCCTTGCATCTTCCTCACTTTCTCCACGATTCTAAGGAAGTTGCCTCCTACAGAATCCATAAAATAAAAATTTGTTTTGTAATAAATGCAAAAGAAGAGGAAGGAGGAGGAGGAAAAGAAGAGGAGGAAGAAAAGACAGAAAGGAAGAGAAAATAACTGGGGACATATGGCATGGGTGGAGGGAGATAGGGATAGGTAGATGATAGTTAGGGGCTGATTTCACTTTGACCTCTCAGACTACCTCTGACCAAGGCATCAAGATGCACATGAGCCACCTATAAGAATATGCTAAGAAATGAAGCTTATGCAATAGAAGTTACTCTTTCTTTATTTACATTCTTCCCTAACACAAATAATTTAATGTCTCCAATGATATGAGTATCATTAGTCATTAGAAACAAAATTAGCTTATAAGACAGTATTTATTTTTGGAGAGATGGCAATATAGTGGGTAAATAGACATAAAAACAGACCATTATAACATGGTATGGAAAGTTCTTGAAATCCGGCTATGTGCTCTAGAGGAGGGAGTGATCTAGCAGAGGCAAAACTTGGAATCTTTGCTGAGCAAGCCCTAGAGATTCTCTTGGAAGAAGGACCTAATTAATTGATAAGTAAAGAAGCCTTGTGTAAGAATGTTATGTTCTGTGCTCATAAGGAGGAATTGTAATCCTAATGGTTCAGGAAATCAGAAGAGTGTCTGTGATCCAACTAGGGCCTGTGCAGCAAGGGCAGACACAGGTGGAAATTACAGCTGCGGAGGGATCTCATTTTTAAAAAAAATAATCATAGTAGTTAAACTGAATATAGTTGTTATTTTGTTGTAGTTTAAATACATAATCCTATTTAATCCTTACAATAATGCTTTGAGGCAGGCATAGTGAGTACATCCATTCTAGATAAATCAAATGAAGTTTGCCTTTGGTCTGAAATCTTGCAGCTGGAAAATGATGTAGCTAGGATTTGGACACCAAAAACCCATGAACTCTTTTCATGAGGCCCTTTCTGTCTCCTCCACTGACTTGGCCCACCCTCCTGGTAGCTTTTGTGCTATTTTCTGAAGCTGCAAAATAGTGCCAGACTTGACATCCCTAACCAAGGGGTAGGGATGGAGAGAGTGGCCATTTCTCCATTTGTGACAGAGGTGGGTTGACCGAGGACCTCAAGTTTGCTGCTGTTGTAGCCTCAGTTAAGAGGGAAGAACGTGACTCTCGTGATGCTATGATATATGTACAATAATGACAGATCTCCCCAAAACTCTTAGCCTTCTATTGGTTGCTTTAAAGTTGATGGCTTATTGCTGATCTGAAAGGATGAAAATAAAAAGAAAGAAAGAAACCAAAAACTCATTTTGTAAACAAGGCCATTTCTAATATGCAATGGTGGTTTAGAGCTGGGTCATGAGAGCCCTGGAACCTATTATTCAAGTCTGTGACTTATGTAGGTCAGTGTAAATAACCCTAGGCTCAAAAAGGTTAATGGTTATGAAGGGTGAGGCATCTAATCAAGTGGGTGGATCAACATGAGTTATAATGATTTGAGCCAATTTTTGACTCAGTAAAGGTACAAAGACTGGGTAGCAACTGAATTTTGTTCCTTCTCAGTGTCAAGGAAATCAGTGGGATCACTTAGAAATGCTAGGAGTGCCTATTTTAACATATTTTCCAAGTCTCTTTGGGTACGTTGTAACTAGGAAATTCTGTTTTGGTACCTCAGTTATTGAAAATCCCCCAAAATGCTTCAAAGGCATTAAAAATGCTTAAAAGCATTTTGCAGTCAAATTTCTCACATAAAACAAAAACCAATAATAGCAAATGGATTTAAATGGGAGGGTAATAAATGTATGTGATTTTTTTCCCTTATAAATCTTACATGACTTTGTCAACTTGCATAAGCAAATATTGCCACATAACCATAACTTTATCACAGTGACAAAAGTTCATGAGACAGTGTCAGCATCTTGTTTTGGGAAATGCTCAGTCATTTTTTTTAAAATTCTTGCTCTTTTTGCTTTAATGTTATGTGCAAAAGACATGCTTTCATCATAACCTTCCATATAAGATGCTGCTATTGACATATGAGGATTAAGTTTTGATTGAATTAAGATTTAAAATGGTCTATTATCTATGATCCCTGTATAATGATCACAAAGACATTCTAGAGTAGGCAATGAAACAGACAAATATATTGAAAAGACAGCTAACAGCTCCATTTAGCTCACCCACGCTTGCCAAACTTGACACACACAATTTATCCTGGGCGGATGGAAAGGGAGCGTAAAATATAGCCATATTGTGGTACTGCATGTCCCTCAGATGGTTCTTCCTTGGACTGAAAACCGGGTTTCTCATATGCCCAGACATGGTATTTCAACAGCAACCAGTGGGCTTTTTGCCCACTCTCATATTTTTTTATGCTTTGATTTGAAACTTTCCTTAAGAGCCAGAAGAAAAAGTAGGGAGATACTCATGACTAAACCCAAACCAAAATCTACGAGCAAAGTAAGCAGAAGAGAATCCAGAAATGTCTAACAAATAATAATAATTTGCAACACTGATCATATGCAACGGGGAAGAAAACGTCCTAGGTTTGCAATAAAAGTGGTTCCCACAATAGTTTTTTTTTTTTTTTTTTTTTTTTTTTTGATCTTCACTCAACAGTTTTGCCAGGGAGACATGCCAAAGGGAATTCTGCTCTGGGCTGATCGGTCTCAATTTGAGTTTGTTTTCAGAAGTGATTCAGTAACTTGGATTCCAATTGCTTGGAGAAGACGCAGAACAAGGCTTGATTGCAGTTTCAGGTGGAGTAGGGGACAAGATCACAGCTGCAGCATTGTTTATTTTTATTAATAAGGACAGTCTCTTCCATATGTGACCCTCTCCTGCGACAGTCAGCCAGCCACTTCCCACTTCCCAGCTCAGGACTTACTGAGACTGGGCTATACCAAACCGAGGACCTGTCCAACATGCCAGTGAGGGAAACCTCTGGTGGATATAACCTGCCCCTGCTGCTTCCCAACACCCTTGTCCTTGATTACTTACAACATCAGAGACACAGAGGTTGAGAAAGGGTGGATGAGGAGGTCAAGGCAAAGTGACTCCTCTTGGCTCCAGGGTGGGTTTGGGTGCTACTGACTTGACAGCTGAAGACGTTCTTCTGCTGTCACTCATTCCCTTTCTTCCATTTCCAACCTGGTCCAAAGGTCTCATTTTCCTCCTCCACCTAAATGAATCAAGCAAGAGGTAAAATTGGGATATAAAAACAGCAACATGCAAAAGAGCTCCTCTCATAAGTGAAACCAGCAAAAGTTCTCTTTTGTTTCCCAAAGGGGAGCTTGAAGAACAGGGTGGTAGTGACCAAGACATTATGAATAGGAACCTACTGCAGAGAAGCCCTTGCATTGCATAAGCCATAGGCAACCAAATAGAAGTTACTGTGTGGCCTCATCATCAGAGAGAGCTGAATGTCTGGTAGGAAGATGGGCAGTATCACGAGGATGAACCACTTTGCTGGGGGTGGTGGTGTAGTGTGTGCAGATACAGGAGAAAGAAGTGTTCTGGTTTTTTCCATTTGCTTACTTGGAGGAGGTGTGTCCATCCTCTAAACAACTGGCTCACGACCTTCTTAGGAAAACACTCCTTCCTCCTGTCTTCGATGTTCCACCATTACTGGGTATCTGGCTGTGCTCTCAGAGTTTTGCATTGTCCCAGGATGCCCAGGAGACCAGGACTGTTGAGTTGACTAAAGAGCCTGTAACCTCTGGCCAAGAGTCATTGCAAGTCAGAAAACACAGGTTTCAACTCAACAGAAGGGATGGAGGCCAATTTAAGACAACCTCAGGGGTACTAACCCCAAGGGCTCTTGCTTCAGCCTGGATCCCTTTTCCTCTTCTCTATCTGGAAACTTCCCCCTTAGTTACCCAAACCCAATTCTCCCAGCCAAAGCTGGTGGCACCTTTCCCCATGACACCAGCTCTCTCCTCCCTAGGCGGGTCAGACTGCACCTTTCCAGAAAGAGGTCCTGTGTTCATCTTTGTGTTCTGCAAACACTAGTGTTGTTAACTGACGACAATGATGATGGAAACACACTCACATAGTATGTCCTACCTGCCAGCCGTCATCCCAAGTGACTCACATATCTTCACCCATTATTCTTCATGACAATCCTACGGGGCAGGTTCTACTATACCACTCAGTTTACAAATGACAAAACCGAGATCTGGAATTGTCCAATAGTCCTTTAAAGGTTAGACAACACAATCATTTGACTTCTGAATGGAGACTGCAGGTGGGCACACTCAGAATTTCGCCTCTGTTTTCTCGACTGCTAGAGCACATAGCAGGGAATCAAAAAACGATTTTTTTTCATGAACCAATGAATGGATGAAGAGATTGGGAAGGAATCCAAAACAGGTGCCACTAAAGAAGGTTTTCAATTTTTTTAATCTATAAATATAGACATTAGACTTTGTCTTCGAACTCTTGGTCACAAGATTTATTTCTTGATTAATAAATTTCTTAATATGAAAAATCTTAGAGAAGCATAAAAATAAGTGCTGTTTAGTTATATGGAACACATTAGCAAATATAAGTGTACATATATATGTGTATAGATATTTAAAATTTGAAACATAAGGCTGTAAAGAGTCTGGAATGAAGTAATTTAAATGTAAAATCATCTGGATCCACCCTATCCCTTCTGCTAGAAGGCATTTGTTGACAAAAATCATATAAACTTAGTTTGAGCTCCTTTGGGGAAATACACTACCTTTCAGAACAACCCAATATTCTTCAAGTGGATCCACTGTTGAGTATATTCTTTATAGTGAACTGCAGTGTAATGATAGATCTCAAGTGACCCGGTTAACTTTCTGAAGTGTCTAGTCACAAATCTAGGAGGAGGCAAAGTTGTGAGGCTAGAAGATTTATTTGGCTCCCTTTCCTCTATAAACATCCATATTATTATATGTTAACTCCTTTGTCATAAAGGAACTCATCCTTAGATCTTACTCTTTGTCTTCCTGTCTTATGGCTTGACATTGCTGCATTTTCTCAAGTTTGGGGGACCTAGGAAAGAAGAAGGTGAGATTGCTAAATAAAGAGCAAACACAATAATGGCATGTGTAAGTCACTTAGAATGGTGCTTCTTAAAGTTTAAGTTGAATGAGTACACAAATCTGGGGATCTTGTGAAAATACACAGATTCTGACCCATAGTTCTGATAGCATTTGAGATTCCAAATTCCTATTAGACTCTAATTGGTGCTAGTAGAGCTGATTGAGAAGCTAGACTCTGAATAGCAAAGAACTTCCAAGGGTGTGAGACTGTCCATTTGTGCAACAATTATCCTGTTTTAGGCATGTTACATATTTAACTAGCATCCATGATTGTTTAAAAACTATAGTTTTCCACTTACCTAATAGCAGGATTTCTCAAACTTTAGTGGGTATCAAGAATCATGTGGAAGATTGCTTAAAAATTCAGATGCTTGGTCCTTTTCTGGACATGCTGATTACACAGGTATAAAGTGGAGTCCAAAAATGTGGATTTTTTAACAAGTGGGTCTCCACATATGATTTTAATGCAGATGGTCTTTAGTTCAGTCTTGAGAAATATTGCCTGGAATGAATAATTTAAGTGGAAGCACCGGTTTTCTACATAGCTTATCATTCTTAATAATCAGAGTGAAGGATGTCAACTAAATGGTGACCATATTTAGGAGTTGGTAATGAAGACCCAGAGTCCCATTTTTGGTCAGACTACTCCCTAACAGCCAAAAGGACATGCTCCAAAAATGCCTTCCTGACTGGAGAATACTGTACATATGTTTTTGTTGCAGGAAGACTCCAATAAATAATAATATGCAGAGAGTAAATGATGTAGTGGACATATGGATACCATTTATTATTGAATTAGCTGGGCCAGGGTACCATTTATTTGGGTTTAGCCTGGTAACAAATGGCATCTTTATAAAATGCAATGATGCTACAAGGCCCATGCCAAATAAGTAGCTCTCTTGTTTTAATCTGGATGGTTAGAAAAGTCATCCAATTCCCAAAGAGCCCCAGAAGAAATGTAGCCACATTTGAAAATACCCAAAGACTATGAACCCTCAACTTTTTTTTTAATATGTTTTCTTCTCAGAGGATGTTAAAGGAACAAGTAAGCAAGGTCAGTGTTCTTAACTAATCCCTGGAAATTTAGTGTCCAGGGGTTACTAATAAGGGTCAGACAGAATAGGAAAGGAAGGCTAGAGAGAGATCTGCCCTCTACATGATGAAGCTGCGACCATGGAAACTTCCATGTTGATTTCTTGAGATGTTGGAAGGTGAGCAGAATTTCTGTCATGGATATTTGTTAGGAAGCCCAAAGTCCAATTTGGTTCCTGCTCATGCAGTAGGTAAAGGAGCGAATGAAATGTGGATTTTCTTGTACTATGTGTGTATCACCAGAACTGTTGGCTCATTTGCACAGACTCACATAATTATTCCTAAATGACCTTGTTGTGTTGAAAGCGTATTAAGGTTTTGGTGAGATGATGAAATGAAATTTATGCTGCCGACGGGGGAAACAGACATTTTAAATGTGGACTCTGTGTGCATGCATTTTTCTGTTGATTGTGTGTTGGAACAACATGACTTTTGCTATTGGGACATCTGGCAATGTGTCAGTAATAGCTAAAAACAAAATGGTTAGGAAAATGATGGCAAGATGGAGATGTACATGCAGGAATCTTGGATACACCCATTCACATAGCAGCAGAGATGTACCCTCTCCACTCTCAAGTCCTTACAGGCTGATTGGATGTGACCATAGAGGATCAAAGGGGCTTTCGGGACAGCCGTCCTCTGACCTTTTCCAAAGCAGACAAACATTCAGAGTTGCATAGAGACATAACAACATACAGTGACACAGAGATTCTTGTAACAAGACACAGATGTAAACAACCAAGAAACGTGCCCAACTCTGCCCGCCTTGATTAGTGGCTGTAGTTTCATTCCTTTTTTCGAATTAACAAATTCCTAGGTCTTATGAGAATTGATAGGCTTCTTAAGAAAGGATTTCCAAATCATTGACATTCTGGGACCACATAGTCCAACTCTTAAGATTAAGATTACTAAACACTGAGGTTAAGTCAGTTTGTTCAAAAATCACATGCAGTAGTTAGCTGATTGCAAAACCAGAAAGTTGGGAATAAGACTCCAGTTTGACACCCTCTATATAAGCACTTGTTCTGTCTGTCATCTAAGTACAAGAATAGACAGGATTTGTGTCACCTTGGTTACTTAACCTTGACATATTTATTTGTATGATGGTATTTCTGAATTGTGTATCCTATATCCCCAATTCCTAGCTTGGAAGAAAGTAAAGTAGCAAAAAACATTCTTTACAATATTTACTAAGTGAATGAACAAAAGTATAAGTGAATCTTGTCTGTTGGTTATCTTTTCAAACCATCTCCCTTTCTCAAATGTACATTTTTACACCAGGGTATTCTTTTTTACTATCAATTGATTTTTTTAACAAATATAAACTATTTTGAATTTCCTTTTTTTTTTTTTTGCATGTATTTTCAGTCAGCAGTGGTCTTACCAATGTTACCATCATGATTCCTCCTCCTTAACACACACAGCCTATGTTCAAAACCATTCAAATTCAATTTTGCTTTTCAAGGGTCAGATTCTCAGGAGAGCCAATCACAAGTGGTAAAAATTACCTCATGGGAAATATTTATATAGAGAGCTTAGAATCCATTTTCTTCAGTGATAGTCTTACCAATTGGATTCCTATCTGTAGTTCTAACTCCAGCTAATATCAATAACCACAATTATATAAAATCTTCTGCCCCTTCAGTTGTCTTTCTAGTATTCCTGGTTGTTATCTGCCAGTGGCAACTGCCTCATAAGCCAGGACCTACTTTATTTTCTACTAGTGAATGAGAAAAGGTAGACCAAAAACTCATGAATACAGTTCCTCTTCCTTTGAGCTCAGGGAAGTGCCACTGGGATTGTGGCACTGAAGTAAAAGGAGATGTCTTTCGTTCTTTCCAGGTTGATCCAGCTCGCTCTGAATTGAACTAGAAACTCTCTGGCTGCCCCTGCTATTTCTCTTCTGCCATCCTGTTGGCTCAGAGCATGTGCACCTTCAAATTTAACAAAACAGAACTGCATGGAAAGGCACCACTGAGATCAAGATTTCTGGCTCCCTTGTTCATCCATCAGCAGCATGTGCCTGTGTGTGTGTGTTTGTTTGAGGGGTGCGGTTGGAAAGCAAAAAAGAAAAAAAAAGAGGTATACTTGAGCTTTTTTTCTGTTGACATTTAATAATCCTCTTTTGGCCAGATTTGCATGATTGTTCGAAAGTAATTTTGCCTCCTGAAAGCCTCTTTCACAACAGGATGTTGCTATTTACCCAATCTGAGTCAGATGCTCTACGTGATGATGTCATATGAATCCTCTGTGATGCCGAACAGAAAATCCAATGACAACCACAAAGAGCCCCCAATCCCTATAGATTCCAATCCCTGTGGATACCAAGAAAAGTAACCTACAAGTCAGATTTAAAATTCTAAAACTATTTTACATTAAATGATCTAGAATCTGTACCATACAAAATAATATTATATGCATACAAGTAGGTTTGCAGCTCTGAAAATACGTGCTCATTTCTCAGTGATGTCACATCCATTTTTATTGATCTGTCAACAATGGAAGGTTCTCGATATCCCTGTGCAGGTTCTGCTACAGAAGGCCTGGTGCAGAAAGTGGGAAAATGTGGCGAGGAGCCCAGGCAGGTCCACTGTGGGTCAGCTCCCTATGCAGGGGAACTGCGGCCTGATGAACTCTGAGAGCTCTTTCTACTCAGCCGCTTTGCAGCGCTTCATCTGAGACATCTCACAGTCCCTGGGCCCAATAGGAGGTGAACTTGACTCTCACCTACTTCTGCTTCAAATAAGTAAATCTAAGGGGTTCTTGGATGGCCCAAATTTGAGAGCCCACCTCTTGGTTTTCTTCCTTTTCTTTGATGCCAAGCATGATAACAGAAATGGGCTCTTTGTTAGGTTCACCTGCTCAGGTTGGGACAAGCAGTGTGTGAAACCCTCACCCGCCCCTCTGAAGCACCATCTCCACCCTGAGCTGTGGCCTCAGGACTGCTTCAGGTGTGCGACTTCGGCTCATTTCATTTCTGGTCTCGACTCCTGCTTTGCCCAGGAGTATAGATGAGGCAATCGTTTTCTACCTGTCATGATGAGCCAGTGCCCTGGGGAACATTTCCTAACCCAGCTCCACCCTCCCTGAGAATGAGTTTAACTCTAGATTCCTTAAAAGGTCCCCAAGGAGTGATGAATGACGCCCCCGAGAGTGGGTTCTAGCCTGCTGATGGTGGGCCGCACAGAAGGAACAGGATGTGACAGTGACATCCTACTCTCTGGAGGCACAACTTCAAGGAATGTAGTGCCTTTTAAAAATGAACACACTCTCAATACCTCTTTGTGCAGGTATTTCTCCCTTTTTTTATATCCTACCCCACTACCACGGACACCACTACCACCACTTCCAGGCCTATGTAGCATAATCAAATTGATCCGAATTGAAATCCTCTTGTGCCATTGGAGCTTAGACATGATATTTAACTTTGCACACCTCAGTTTCCTCAGATGAGAAGAACAAACATGTGCTGGGTGCGGTGGGGCATCCCTGTAACCCCAGCGGCTCAGGAGGCTGAGGCAGGAGGATAGCAAGTTTAAAGCCAGCCTCAGCAATGGCGAAGCACTAAGCAACTCAGTGAGACCTTGTCTCTAAATGAAATACAAAATAGGGCTGGGGATGTGTCTCAGCAGAGTGCCCCTAAGTTTAATTCCTGGTACCCCCACCCCTGTGACAAAAAAAAAAATAAACATGAATATACCCCTCATAAGGGAGATTGTGGGGATTAAGGGAAGAGATGGAGTTTTGTCCATAGCCTGGTGCGGATCAGTAAATTCCAACCCTCTTCCCCTCGCCAACTTCCATCTCTTCTGAATCAGTCCTAGATGCTGTCTCATAGCTGCTCGTTTTGAGGGGTCTTCCTGTGGCAAAGGGTCCTTTCCTCAGATCAGGATGGACTTTGCCTTCTGGTACTGCCATGGTCGCCCTATCCCCCTCCATTTTCTCTTCCTGCACCCACAGCCAGGTTCTTAGCATGTCCTCTTCCTCTTGCACCTCAGCCTCTCCTGCTTCACTGGAAAAACATCCAGATGAAAATGGCATCAGCCAGGAGCCGGTGCCACAGCAAGACAGCTTTCCCTCTACATCTCTGGATCATCTCAACATAATCTTTACAGATTAAAATTGAGTGCCGCACAGCGGCCTCCAGCAACGCTCAGCTGCATCGGACTTTGGGGTCCAGGGTCTGTACTCTCTGTATGAAGATTCCTTTGACTTCAACAAATTGGAATAACACCTATTTCAAATATATTATTTGATGAAAGCAGATGTCAGCAGATACTGCCTATGTAATTGATATTTGATTTATTCAAGATTTATGCATGCTGTGCCTTAGATTTATTAATGATAATCCCCGGCTCTTGTGTTTAATATAGTGGAACCAAAACATAATTTGCTGGGATCAGTCAGAAATGCATCAAAGTGATTAACTCTACATGCAAACCATTATCCAGTGACATCCCTACTGTGCACAGTGCAAAAGGAGGCAATAATACAGTAATTGGCTTCACTTATGCAAGTTAGATATTTGCTGTGATTGCTAGTAAAATTTGATCCCTTTTATCTCTGATTCTGCATCTCCACAGCCCTTGTCATCCTTTGATGCTCCTTTTTTTTTTTTTCCTGGCAGAATTCTCCTGAAATTAGCAAGTGCACATGTGTGTGTATACACACACGCGCACACACACACACACCATCCCGCCCCAATCATTATGTGCTAGGAAAGGTAAGAACTCTTAATAAACACACTAGAAGGGAACTATCCTTCTCAGGAGGCTCCCCGGTGAGTGGCACTGCCTCTGGTGTAAATGAGGGGCCACCTCTCTCTCCCAGTGGAGGAAGGCAGATCATGGCCAGCAAATGGAAATCATGCACCAGCATAGCTTTCTATCCATATCTATCACTGATTTCAGGCTGCAAAGCCACCGCCATCTTGGAGAGGACAATTGGAGCTATACACGCCATCACTGAGGCAGATATTGGGGGAATATGCCAGTTCTTTTATTTATTTTTATTTTTTTACACAACATTTTTAGAACCATCATTTACATACATGTTTTTTAAGTTCTTCACTGTATGCAATATAGGGTGAGCTTATTTTATTCTTGTTGTTTTGCTTTAGTTAATTAAAATTTGATTGCATGGACAAACTCTTATAAACTATGTTCTTTCTACTATTTGAAAAAATATCTATTTTTTTTCCTATCATGAACTGCTGATGGTAGAAGAGAGCAATTCTCTTTCAAAAACTGAAAGTAAAAATACATACAAGTAGTGGCAAAATATTCAAAGTTGACAAAAATATGTGACAGAAATATAGAAGTCTCCTTTCTCTACCCTGGCCTCTATCTCTCATCCCTCTCTACCAGGTAATCATTCTAAGAGTTTCTCATGTAACCTTTCTGAAAATGTGAACAGTATACCTTCATATATATACACCAGGGTTTTTTTCATTTAATGTCATATCTTAGAGATGTTTTCATGTTTGCAAATAAAGAGCAACTTGATTCTTTTCCATTCTATGATCATTTAAAAAAATTTGTTTTAGTTGTAGGTGTATTTTATTTATTTTTATGTGGTGCTGAGGATTGAACCCAGTGCCTCACATGTGCTAGGCAAGCGCTCTACCATTGAGCCACAACCCCAGCCCCCTATGATCATTTTTAATTGTTAAAAATTAAGCCTGGGAAGGACCTGGTGGCACATGCCTGTAATCTTTTCAGCTTTGGAGGCTGAGGCAGGAGGACTACAGGTTCAAAGTCAGCCTCAGCAATATTGAGATGCTAAGCAACTCAGTGGGACCCTGAGTTGCTTAGCACAAAAAAGGCATGGGAATGTGGCTCAGTGGTTGAGTGCCCCTTCATTCAATCCCTGGTACCCACCCCCCGCCAAAAAAAAAAAAAAAAGAATTAAACCTGGCCTAGCAATGCTATATAACTCTATACTTGAAAATTATTTTTTAACAATTCTTGTTTCTAGGCCTGGGAATTAGGGCCACAATTTAGATTACAGGAGCATCTTGTCAGGATTTACAGCAAGATGGAAACACAGACTCGCAGCCCACATTTTACAGCACAGCCATATAAATGGCCCTTGATTTCTCTGTTGTCTGGAATGTGCCATCTGTCTCCAGGGTATCTGGTAGAATGTGTCAGCCCGTCAGCATGGCATCTTGATAGGTTCGGGCATTTAGACTCCCATGCCTATTGCCAGGTTTATAACAGAGTTTTTAGCATATTCAGGAACACATTTGTAAACCCTGCTTACACTCTCTACCTCAGAGAGCTAACATGACTCACAACTAATTTAAAATGAAGTTCCAGGATTTTTTTTTTTTTATGGTTCCTTCATGGAACAACACCAGTCATTCTTTATCAGATCTCTTTTGCTCCTCAAGCCGTATAGGAGGTATTTTGAAAATATGTAGGAACAGCTCACAGGGGACATCCTCTTGCATTTTTAATGCTATTACGGAGTTGCCCCAAGAATCAAACAAATAACTTTTGCATTTTCTAGCTCATCTTTTTTTTCCCCAAGTCCCGTGAACAATGCCTGGTGTTCTGAAGGGTGTTCTGCATGGGTGAGGCCTGTCCATAAACATCCTGGCCTTGGTCATTAAAAGCTCTCTCTACTCAGCAAACCCTTAGAGCTGAGCCGCGGACGCAGCAGTTCACTCTCTGGACTCGTTTCTCTCAGCTGCTACAGAAGCTATTCCTGCTTCAGCAATCCAAGTGATCTATTTTTCCTGTCCTAAAAGTTAATTGATTCCTGCTTCTGAGTGCCGTGGACTATGAAGAACTGGGTCTTCGCTTAGAGCCGTCTATCAGAGCCGAGATCCAACTGCACTCACTTGGGAAGACTGCCACAGCTCAGCAGAGCCCAAGGACCCTGGGCCTCAAGTCTGAAAGAAATTAGGACAGAGCTCAAAGAAACCTGCCTGAGGGAGTAATCTCAAAATGTGACATATGGTCACCAGTCTTTACAGTGTTAATCTTCAGACTTTGGGAGAGATGGGGACTACTGCTGTGACAGAAGGGGAGGGACAGTGGACAGTTTAGAAACAGATAACCATTACGGCAAGCTGATCTTGAATGCCAGACTCACCTGGGCGAGTGTTTAAATCTCAATTATAAACACTTCCAACTGAGGTGCTTCATGAAGAAATCATCTTATCCCTCTGATCCTCAGTTTCTTCTTCTGGAGGAGAAAAGTTGACATTAGGTGTTATGGAGAGAATTACAGAAATGTCATTAAGAAAAATGATGCATTATGACGCATTATTCTTGTAGGGCACCTGGAACTGATATATAATATCAATAACAGTAATGCTGATTACTATGCAACAAGATCCTCACATCCAGGAAGAGTAATTTTCTCAGAGAATGACTGAGGATTTCAAACACCTCCCTATGGTTCTGCAGGACAACTGAAGTCTACCAGGGTATTGCCTACTTGCCATCTACCACCATTGTCTTTGCTGCATGCACCCCTGCCCTGACTTTCTTATGCCTCCTGTGAGTCAGTGGTACTGACAATCCCAAAGGGATTATTTTGCTCCTGAGGAGAAGCGTAATAAGGAGAAAATGCATGCAGACCCTGAAGCAGCAAATGCTTAATTAACTTCAAAGTAACAGGGGAGAGGCTGGCTGAGACTACTTAAATCTTGAAAAACAGCAGCTCCCCTCCCGAATCTGAGTCATTTCCTTCCACAGAGCTCTGTTGGTGTTCAAGTTATTGCAATGACACATGATGTTGCATTTGGGTCACTCAGGCTTGCAAAGCATCCTTTACCTTTGAGCTTCTCTTAAACTTGAGGCTGGTTTCTGAATTTTTGGAGTGTCTATAGCATTTAATGGGGTCTGCAGGATATTAGTAATATCAAGATGGAAAGACATGCAAGATTCCTTGTGGCCACCAAATCACAGGTGTTTGCAGGTTAGAGTCTAAAGGAAGCTTAGAAATTCTCAAATTTAGTGGCTTGGTTTTCAAACTTATTTGGGATAGGCACAGAGCAAGTTTTATCAAACAAATTCCTATGCAGGTCACCAATAAGTGTAACTAATGAAAGTACAGTTATGCACATGGTGGAGAAGGGAGAGGAGAATTCCTAAGTTGCCTCTGGAAAGCTCTGGGATCTGAAACACCTTTGAAAATCACATCTGTCTAATCTAATTTTCACTGAACAGGGGAAGACAATAAGGCAGTGCTGTCATCATTTTTATAAAATTGATGCATAATGTCCGTACAATGGGGTGTGGCACAATGATATGATACACATAGACAAGTAATGATCAAATCAGGGATTTGATCTTCATTTCACTCCTCAAACACTTACCATTTCTCTGTGTTGAGAATCTTTGGTCTCTTCTGATATTTTACAAAATAACTAGAAAAGGGCAGCACTTTCTTAAAGCATGGTCTCCTACACACAGTTTCAGCTTAGTCCTGAAGCTTGTTAGGAACTCAAATTCTTTGGCCCACTCCAGACCTACTGGAAGCAGAGTCCAGAATTCATGCTTAATCAGTCCCATTGCATCAATGACTCTGATGCAAGCCCACTGAAGTTTGAGAACCCACCCTTCAAGGGCCTTTCAGTGGATATTGCAGGCTCTTACAATTCAGCTTCAATAGATGGCAAGGAAGACCCTTTATGAACACTACGGAGGTTCCAGGGTACACACCCTCCTGGGAATAGTCCTCTTCCATTCCATACACTCTAGTAGCATTGCAAAGAACTCTAAATCTATCAAAAATCTGGAAACAATTCAAGCCAGCCACGATGACACACACCTGTGATCCCAGTGGCTCAGGAGGCTGAGGCAGGAGAATTGCAAGTTCAAAGCCAGCCTTAGTAACTTACTAAGGCTCTAAGCAACATAGCAAGACCCACCTCAAAATAAAATGTAAAAAGGGCTAGGGATATTGCTCAAGGGTTAAACACCCCTGGATTCAATTCCCAGTTACCTCTCCCCAACTAAAAAAAAAAAATGGAAGCAGTTCAAATGGAGGTTCTTCTAGACAAATGATTTACAATCAATCAAGAGATTTTGGTTCTTCTAGACAAATGATTTACAATCAATCAAGAGATTTTGAGCCAGGCACAGTGGCACATGCCTGTAATCCCAGCAGCTCTGGAGGCTGAGGCAGAAGGATCAAGTGTTCAAAGCAACCTCAGCAACTTAGCAAGGCCCTAAGCAACTCAGTGAGACCCTGTCTCTAAATAAAATACAAAAAAGGGTTGGGGATGTGGATTGGTGGTTGAGTGCCCCTGAATTTAATCCCCAGTACCAGAGAGGGAAGCGGGAGGGAGAGAGAGAGATTTTGATCCCCATAATAGATTATTTTAAGGGATTTGGAAAGTAACTCAAACTATTGCAATGGGGTCAGACTCAAATAGTATACTACTCCTAAGAAACTATAAAATTTTCAGTCATTAAAATAGAACACACCTTGAAATTAAAGTGATATTTTCAAAACACATTTTCCAGGTATTATTTCATTTGATAATACCCCCGCCATCATCCTGGCACTCTGCCACCTTATCCTTCCCAATATAAGGCATGAAAAAAATGAAGACCAGGGAGGCAAGGTGAATTTTCCTAGGTTACATACCTACAGAGTTGTAGAATAAATACTAGAATCCTGTTCTCTATTAAAGTGTATTGGGCAATTTCCTAAGATGCAAATTTGCCAGCAGATCAGTTTCCTCTATGGATCTTCATTCTTTCCTGTCCTGTTGTTCATCACTGACCGTAATGAACTTCATAAAGGCCTAACATTGTCAAGTTCCCAGCTCCATGATTAGATAGGGAGTTCCTTGCCCCTTCCCAGTTACAGGTGAGATGTGAGGTGCTGTAACTAAGGCAACTGTTCCCTTCTGATCCTATTGGTGGGCATCTGTTTCTAGTTGTAACAGGCCAAACATCCCCATTGCAGGAAAACTAATAACATCTTAACATATGGTCTTGAATCTGGGCCGCCAAATGACCTTGCATGGAGATTAATTGAAGGTGTTAATGGCATAGTTCCCAGCCAGGAATGTCAAAATACTGGCTTGGCCTCCTATGTACATGTTTTAAGAGGATTTGCTATTGATACTGAGCTGGATTAACTTTAAATATAAAGAAACATACTATAACTTCGGCAACCACCTGTGAAGCAAGTTTCTGTAGCTAAAGAATCTGGATTAGTGCTCCAAGCAGGGTGCAGGATAATGAATTTGACATCCCATTTTGACTCCCTGGGAAAAATTCCCAGGATACAATCTTCTTAAGTGGGGGTAATATGGGCAGCAAAATTCTGTTGAGGGTGAAAAATCTTTTCTATGACCTTCTAAAAGACTCTGCATGGAAAATGCCATTAGAGATTAGAGTTGATTTATGAGTATTCTGTCCTATTACCTCTCTCCCTCCCACCTCACCCTAGCAGGAGAAATAGGTCAAAGACCAGCAAAAAGAACTATACTGTGAACTATATTTATTTTCTCAAGTACTTCCATAGAGATATACCTAACTTTCAGGAAGCTTTACACTTAGTTATCATAATTATCTATCTGATGCCTTGATGCTGGCACAATTTCTCCTTCTATTAGTTTTTATTATTATTTCTATTTTATTACCCTAATGCTTGTGTGATTGTATATGTGTGTATGCTTATTATAATTCACCTTAAAGGCTGTTTGCAGGATATAAATTCTAAAGACACAAAAGTAAATATAGAATAATCTTCTTTCATGCATATGTTTGCAAACCCATAAACTCGAAAGAAGGATGAATTTGATTTTAAAAAACATGGAGAATTACTTTGGGCCTTTCTTTACCCAATTTACTCACTATTTTGATCAAAGAGGACAAGAACTAGGTTAAAACCTGATGAGCTGGTGGCTGTACAACCTACTGTGTGTTTTCTCTGTTCTTATTAGTCCAAACAACCTGTGTTTTGTTTATATTTTAATGGCCAACATTTCCGGAAATGACTGAGAGACAATAGGTGTGTTTTTTTTTTTTAAATTTTTTATTGTGGGTTGTTCAAAACATTACAAATTTCTTGACATATCATATTCCACAATTTGATTCAAGTGGGTTATGAACTCCCACCTTCACCCCATACACAGATTGCAGAATCACATCAGTTACACATCCATTGATTTACAAATTGCCATACTAGTGTCTGTTGTGCTCCGCTGCCTTTCCCATCCTCCCCCCTCCCCCCTCCCCACCTCTCCCCTCCCATCCCCTCCTCTCTCTCTACCTCCTCCACTGTATAACCCTGAGGGTCTCCTTCAATTACCATGCAATTTCCCTTCTCTCTCCCTTTCCCTCCCACCTCTCATCCCTGTTAAATGTTAATCTTCTTCTCCTGCTCTTCGTCCCTACACTGTTCTTAGTTACTCTCCTTATATCAAAGAAGACATTTGGCATTTGTTTTTTAGGGATTGGCTAGCTTCACTTAGCATAATCTGCTCTAATGCCATCCATTTCCCTGTAAATTCTATGATTTTGTCATTTTTTAATGCAGAGTAATACTCCATTGTGTATAAATGCCACATTTTTTTTATCCATTCGTCTATTGAAGGGCATCTAGGTTGGTTCCACAGTCTTGCTATTGTGAACTGTGCTGCTATGAACATCGATGTAGCAGTGTCCCTGTAGCATGCTCTTTTTAGGTCTTTAGGGAATAGACCAAGAAGGGGAATAGCTGGGTCAAATGGTGGCTCCATTCCCAGCTTTCCAAGAAATCTCCATACTGCTTTCCAAATTGGATGCACCAATCTGCAGTCCCACCAGCAATGTACAAGTGTACCCTTTTCCCCACATCCTCGCCAGCACTTGTTGTTGTTTGACTTCCTAATGGCTGCCAATCTTACTGGAGTGAGATGGTATCTTAGGGTGGTTTTGATTTGCATTTCTCTGACAGCTAGAGATGTTGAGCATTTTTTCATGTACTTGTTGATTGACTGTATGTCCTCCTCTGAGAAGTGTCTGTTCAGGTCCTTGGCCCATTTGTTGATTGGGTTGTTTGTTCTCTTATTGTCTAATTTTTGGAGTTCTTTGTATACTCTGGATATTAGGGCTCTATCTGAAGTGTGAGGAGTAAAGATTTGTTCCCAGGGTGTAGGCTCCCTATTTACCTCTCTTATTGTTTCTTTTGCTGAGAAAAAACTTTTTAGTTTGAGTAAGTCCCATTTGTTGATTCTAGTTATTAACTTTTGTGCTATGGGTGTCCTATTGAGGAATTTGGAGCCCTACCCCACCGACTGTAGATCGTAGCCAACTTTTTCTTCTATCAGACGGCGCGTCTCTGATTTGATATCAAGCTCCTTGATCCATTTTGAATTCACTTTTGTGCATGGCGAGAGAAAGGGATTCAGTTTCATTTTGTTGCATATGGATTTCCAGTTTTCCCAGCACCATTTGTTGAAGATGCTATCCTTCCTCCATTGCATGCTTTTAGCCCCTTTATCAAATATAAGATAGTTGTAGTTTTGTGGATTGGTTTCTGTGTCCTCTATTCTGTACCATTGGTCGACCTGCCTGTTTTGGTACCAGTACCATGCTGTTTTTGTTACTATTGCTCTGTAGTATAGTTTGAAGTCTGGTATCGCTATACTGCCTGATTCACACTTCCTGCTTAGCATTGTTTTTGCTCTTCTGGGTCTTTTATTTTTCCATATGAATTTCATGATTGCTTTCTCTATTTCTAGAAGAAATGCCGTTGGGATTTTGATTGGCATTGCATTAAACCTATAGAGAACTTTTGGTAATATCGCCATTTTGATGATGTTAGTTCTGCCTATCCATGAACAGGGTATATTTTTCCATCTTCTAAGATCTTCTTCTATTTCTCTCTTTAGGGTTCTGTAGTTTTCATTGTATAAGTCTTTCACCTCTTTTGTTAGGTTGATTCCCAAGTATTTTATTTTTTTTGAAGATATTTTGAATGGAGTGGTTGTCCTCATTTCCATTTCAGAGGATTTGTCGCTGATATACAGGAATGCCTTTGATTTATGCGTGTTGATTTTATATCCTGCCACTTTGCTGAATTCATTTATTAGCTCTAATCGTTTCTTTGTAGAGCCTTTTGGATCTGCTAGGTATAGAATCATATCATCTGCAAATAGTGATAATTTAAGTTCTTCTTTTCCTATTTTTATGCCTTTAATTTCTTTCGTCTGTCTAATTGCTCTGGCCAGTGTTTCGAGAACTATGTTGAACAGAAGTGGAGAGAGAGGGCATCCCTGTCTTGTTCCAGATTTTAGAGGGAATGCCTTCAGTTTTTCTCCATTCAGAATGATGCTAGCCTGAGGCTTAGCATAGATTGCTTTTACAATATTGAGGTATGTTCCTGTTATCCCTAGTTTTTCTAGAGTTTTGAACATAAAGGGATGCTGTACTTTGTCGAATGCTTTTTCCGCATCTATCGAGATGATCATATGGTTCTTATTTTTAAGTCTATTGATGTGGTGAATAACATTTATTGATTTCCGTATATTGAACCAGCCTTGCATCCCAGGGATGAATCCTACTTGATCATGGTGTACAATTTTTTTGATATGTTTTTGTATCCGATTCGCCAGAATTTTATTGAGGATTTTTGCATCTAGGTTCATTAGAGATATTGGTCTGTAGGTTTCTTTCTTTGAAGTGTCTTTGTCTGGTTTAGGTATCAGGGTGATGTTGGCCTCATAGAATGAATTTGGAAGTTCTCCCTCCTTTTCTATTTCCTGAAGTAGCTTGAAAAGTATTGGCATTAGTTCTTCTTTAAAGGTTTTGTAAAATTCTGCTGTATACCCATCCGGACCTGGGCTTTTCTTAGTTGGTAGTCTTTTTATGGTTTCTTCTATTTCCTCAATTGATATTGGTCTGTTTAGGTTTTCTATATCCTCCTGACTCAATCTGGGCAGATCATATGACTTAAGAAATTTATCTATGACTTCACTATCTTCTAATTTGTTGGAGTATAAGGATTCAAAATAGTTTTTGATTATCTTCTGTATTTCTGAAGTGTCTGTTGTGATATTGCCTTTTTCATCCCGTATGCTAGTAATTTGAGTTCTCTCTCTTCTTCTCTTCGCTAGCATCGCTAAGGGTCTGTCGATTTTGTTTATTTTTTCAAAGAACCAACTTTTAGTTTTGTCAATTTTTTCAATTGTTTCTTTTGTTTCGATTTCATTAATTTCAGCTCTGATTTTAATTATTTCTTGCCTTCTACTTCTTTTGCTGTTGTTTTGCTCTTCTTTTTCAAGGATTTTGAGATGAAGTATGAGATCACTTATTTGTTGTTTTTTTCTTTTTTTAAGGAATGAACTCCAAGCAATGAATTTTCCTCTTAGAACTGCTTTCAATGTGTCCCATAGATTCCGATATGTTGTGTCTGTGCTTTCATTTATCTCTAAGAATTTTTTAATTTCCTTCTTGATGTCTTCTATAACCCATTGATCATTCAGTAACCTATTGTTCATTCTCCAAGTGATGTATGCTTTTTCCTTCCTTCTTTTATCGTTGATTTTCAGTTTCATTCCATTATGATCAGATAAGATGCATGGTATTATCTCTACTCCTTTATATTGTCTAAGAGTTGCCCTGTGACATAATATATGATCTATTTTTGAGAAGGATCCATGTGCTGCTGAGAAAAAAGTGTAACTGCTTGATGTTGGGTGGTATATTCTATATATGTCAATTAGGTCTAGGTTATTAATAGTGTTATTGAGTTCTATAGTTTCCTTATTCAACTTTTGTTTGGAAGATCTGTCCAGTGGCGAGAGAGGTGTGTTGAAGTCTCCCATGATTATGGTATGGTGGTCTATTAGACTCTTGAACTTGAGAAGAGTTTGTTTGACGAACATAGCTGCACCATTGTTTGGGGCATAAATATTTATGATTGTTATGTCTTGTTGGTGTATGGTTCCCTTAAGCAGTATGTAGTGTCCCTCTTTATCCCTTTTGATTAACTTTGGCTTGAAATCTATTTTATTTGATATGAGTATGGACACTACTGCTTGTTTCCAAAGTCCATATGAGTGATATGATTTTTCCCAACCTTTCACCTTCAGCCTATGTATGTCTTTTCCTATCAAATGCGTCTCCTGTAGGCAGCATATTGTTGGGTCTTGTTTTGTGATCCATTCTACTAGCCTGTGTCTCTTAATTGGTGAGTTTAAGCCATTAACATTTAGGGTTATTATTGAGATATGGGTTGTTCTTCCAGCCATATTTGTTTATTTCTGTTACTAAACATGGTTTGTTTTCCTCTTTGATTATTCCCCCCCCCTTTACTGTCCTACCTCCCACTGTTGGTTTTCATTGTTATTTTCCATTTCCTCTTCCTGTAATGCTTTGGCGAGGATGTTTTGAAGAGATGGTTTTCTAGCTGCGAATTCTTTAAACTTTTGTTTATCGTGGAAGGGTTTAATTTCATCCTCCATCCTGAAGCTTAATTTCGCTGGATACACAATTCTTGGTTGGAACCCATTTTCTTTCAGTGTTTGAAATATGTTATTCCAGGATCTTCTAGCTTTCAGAGTCTGTGTTGAAAGATCAGCTGTTATCCTGATTGGCTTGCCCCTAAATGTAATCTGCTTCCTTTCTCTTGTAGCTTTTAAAATTCTCTCCTTATTCTGTATGTTGGGCATCTTCATTATAATGTGTCTAGGTGTGGATCTCTTATGATTTTGCACATTCGGCGTCCTGTAGGCTTCTAGGATTTGGGATTCTGTCTCATTCTTCAAGTCTGGGAAGTTTTTTCGTATTATTTCATTGAATAGACTTCTCATTCCTTTGGTTTGGAGGTCTGTACCTTCCTGTATCCCAATGACTCTTAAGTTTGGTCTTTTAATGTTATCCCATATTTCTTGGATGTTCTGCTCATGGTTTCTTAACAGTCTTGCTGAGCTGTCTATGTTCTTTTCCAGTTGAAATACTTTGTCTTCATTGTCTGATGTTCTATCTTCTAAGTGTTCTACTCTGCTGGTAGTACTCTCAATTGAGTTTTTAAGTTGGTTTATTGCTTCCTGCATTTCTAGGATTTCTGTTTGTTTGTTTTTTATAACCTCTATCTCCCTGTATAGTTGATCCTTTGCTTCCTGGATTTGTTTGTGTAATTCCTTGTTGAAGTGATCTTTCATTGTCTGATTTTGCTGTCTAATTTCTTCCTTGATACTCCAGATCATCTGAAGCATATATATCCTGAATTCTTTATCTGACATTCCATCTGCTGCAGCTGTTACCTCTTCTAAAGTTGCGTTGACCTGCATTGCTTGTGGTCCTTTCTTTCACTGTCTTTTCATACTGCTTGTGTATCTTTCCTGCAGGTGCGGGCGGCGGCTCTGCTCTCTCCTTATTCCAATTGGGGTGTCGTGGCTACCACGCCGGCAGGTCACTGGGCCTGTTCTGGGAGCTGGCGGCGGCTCTGTTCTGCCCCTACTCCAATTGGGGTGACGAGTGTACCACGCCGGCAGGCCACCGGGCCTGATCCGCCGGTCGGTTGCAGGTTTGCCTACCCTGCAGGCGCGGGCGGCGGCTCTACTCTGCCCCTACTCCAAATGGGGTGACGTGTCTGTCGTACCGGCAGGCCACTGGGCCTGTCCCGCTGGTCGGTCGCAGATCTGCCCACCTTTCGGGCACGGGTGGAGGCTCTGCTCTGCCCCTACTCCAATTGGGGTGTTGTGACTACCCTGCCTGCAGGACGCTGGGCCTGTTCCTGGCACGGGCGGCGACTCTGCTCTGCCACTACTCCAATTAGGGTGGTGTTTGTACCACGCCGGCAGGCTCCTGGGCCTGATTCGCCGGTCTGTTGTAGGTCTGCCTACCTTGGAGGCGCGGGCTGCGGATCTGCCCTGCCCCTCCTACCACGCCTGCGGACCCCTGGGCCTGATCTGCAGGTTGATCACTGGTCTGCTCACCCTGCGGGCACGGGTGGCGGTTCCGCTCCGCCCCCACTCCAATTGGGGTCACGTGACCACCACACCGGCAGGGCCTGATCCGGGCGTGGGAGAAGGATCTGCTCTGCCCCTACTCCAGTTGGGGTGACGTGTGTACCACACTGGCAGGCCACTGGGCCTGACCCGCCAGGCTGTCACAGGTCTGTTTACCTTGCAAGCGCGAACGGCGGCTCTGCCCTGCCCCTCCTACCACGCCCATGTACCACTGGGTCGCGGGTCTGCCCACCTTGCGGGTGCGGGTGGCAGCTCCGCTCCGCCCCCTCTCCAATTGGGGTCACGCGGTCACCACGCTGGCGAGCCGCTGGGCCTGCTCCGGGCGCTGGCGGTGGCCCGGCTCCTCCCCTCTGGCTCGACGACAAATTGAGGAGACTCGGGTGACTTTGCCTCACCCCCCCTACCAGGAGACCAACTGCTTATGTCACCGCTGGTATTGATGAAGTTCTCTCCTCCGCCGCTTTCTGCAGACATCAGATCTCTGCCATGTTGGTATCCTATGCGAATGGCAGCATTTCGTTCCCCTTGCCGGGCAACCAAAGCACCGGGTGAGTCCTGACCGGCCCTCAGCAGGACACGGACCGAGAAGCAGTTTCCGGGGGCTCCTAGCCCCGGGCCAGGGAAGTTCCGGGAGCCAGAACTCGGCCGCTCCGTGCTCGGTGTAAGCTCCTATAAGTGTAAGCTCCAAGAAGCAGTCCCCGCGGGCTCAGTTCCGGGAGCCGGAATTCGGCTGCTTAGTGCTTGTTGTATGCTCTGATAGGAGCAGGGTCCAAGAAGCAGCCTCTGCAGGCTCAGCAGCCCTGGGCCAGGGCGGTTCCGGGACGGTTCCGGGAGCCGGAACTCGGCTGCCCCGCGCTCGGTGTTCGCTCCGATAAGATCAGGTTCTAAGAAGCACCCAGGCGCTGAACCCTAGCAATCTGTCTGCAAGCCGCAGGCGAATTGCAGCCTGAAATTACCTGTTCTATGGCTGAATGAGCTGCGGTCAGTCGAAAACAGGGGTGGTGACGTCAGTTTACCAACATGGTGGCTGCTGGCCTCCTCTGTGGTCTGACCGGTGTGGAGAACCGAGATGGACCGCTTCCTTCCCCCGTCTCGAACCCAGAATTCAGCCCTGAGTACGGTGCTTGCGCGGCTAGCAGAAACTGCAGCGCTGTAACCCTGCGTCTCTATCCCAGCGCGCGCTGCAGACTCTAGCCACGGGGCGATTTGCTGAATAAGCAGTGTTACCCTCCGTGCGACAAACCTCTCGCGTTTGAGTCCCCGTAGCTGATCCTCGTGCGATGGAAATCCTTCCTCCAGGTTCCGGAGCACCCCACTATTGCTGGAAATTCCTAACAAGATATCCTTTAGCCGTCCTGACTTGTCATACTCCCACACAGTGAAGCAGCACACGGGGGCAGTGCACTCCCCTCGCCGCCATCTTCCTTCTTCCTAGGTATGTTTTTTTTTTAAAAAAAATTTAGTTGTAGATGAACACAATACTATTTATTTATTTGTTTATTTATTTATTTTTATATAATGCTGAAGATCGTGGAACCCAGTGCCTCACACATGCCAGACAAGTGCTCTACCACTGAGCCACAATCCCAACCCAATAGGTATGTTTTTTTGATGAACAATTGTGTGAGATATACAAAGATATCAGATACCCTCCCTCTTGCAATGAAATTAGAGTAGTACTACACACAAAATGAAGCTGATCCATTGTATTACTGACCGCATTACACATTGGTTTCACAAAATCACTGAAGCCAGCCAGGTAGTTTTATTTGGACCACCCAAATTAGCATGCATTTGTGCTTGTTGAGAAACATTTTGTAGCACACAAAAAGAACCCTCTAAAATCTTAATTAATCATTCTTACAAACTTAGCACATTTTTTTTTTGCTTGTGTACTTGTGCCAACAAGATTTCACATGTGCATTTTAATTTCCCCCTAAATAAAATTTTACAAATTCATTAAAAAAAGCTTAACCCATTATGTTCAGATGAAAGAAGTCGAAAATGAAGTGGACCAGCTTTATCTAATTTTCTAAATTGAATAAAATGCAAAACAAATAAATGGATGATGAAAAGCAATGTATGTCTGATTGACTTGGCTTTCCTGTGGGTCAAAGCACTCAGGTAATTCAGCTGGGACTCCTGGAATTCTTTGCACATTTGCCTTTCAAGATCAGGCAGAATGATGTGCAATCCACAGCAAAAAGAAGAATCACACAAACCATAAAAGGAAGGAATGCTGAGCTGAACTATCATGGCAGTGTCAGGCTCCAGTATCTGTGAACTGTGAAACACAAATAGAATTATAAAGGAATTATGCAGCCCTGGATATTGCAAATACACTCTAGACTTCTTCCACACTAAAATGAGGCGATGGATAGATACCTTGGTGGAAAAAAGCAATTAGTAGTAGGGAATGAAGTTCCTTACTTCCCTTTTTAAATTCTCTCCCTCCCAGTCCTTTCAAATCTCCCTGGGGTCCAATTTGGAAATTCTTACAAAGGCTAAAGTCCAGCAGCTTAACAGCTATTAAACACGGCTGTAAAGTGAAGATGCAGCCTGTGAGTTGGGCTCTTGGCAGCGTCAGAAGCAAACGGCGCAACTCTTTTGCTGAAATGAAATAATGGAAGAGATGAAGGGAGGGGATGTGGATAAACCAGAGTGGGAGTTTCAGATGGCGACCCATGGAGCATACTAACCCACACTGGTATTGCTATTTAGTACCTGTGAAGTCTACCATTATGCATTATTAAATTCATGTATTATTGAATCATGAATCCTTGTTCCCTGATAAGAAATGGAGATGATTTCTTAGTTTAAATTAAAGCCCTGCCTCCTTATTTGAATAAAACTGCATTACTGGCTGCCTCGCATGATAATCAGAAAACTGCATTAAGCAGGTAGGGCTGTATGAATTAAAAAATAATGAAACAAGACTTTTCAGCCAGACATTGTTCCCTCGCCTGCTTTTCATGACAGCGGATTTCCTACTTGGAGTTGATAAGACAACGGCAAATGAAGATAACAACATGAGAGGGAAATCATTCACTCTAATGGGCTCCACCTGTGCAGACTTCAGCTCATTTACATGGCTGCAGAAAAATTAGAAATCATGCGGCAATTAGTCTGTTCTAGATTATGCAGTGTGTCAACTGATACCACTCAGGAGAGCACTAGTGCTAAAATGGTTTCAGAAGATAAATCTACTCTCCTATACAAACAGTTTTAATTACCTGGAAAACGGCATTGCCTATTGAGAAATCTCCATTGTGAACCTGGGCTGCTCTCCTGCTATTGGAATCAGATGTTGGGAAATTCCAATGTTTATGTAATTGACTCATATAGTATTTGATGACTTGTTGAAACTGAAATTGGGCCTCTTGGTCGGGTCCCCAATTGTTCATCAAAGGCCTCTTTTAATGTCTCCTTCAGACTTGGTCCAGGGAAGCTGCAGGAGGGTTAGATTTTTTTTTTTGAATGCTTCTGTTTACTGGTACCCTTTGCTTCTTGAGCCTTAGCATTTGTGTGTCTATACAAATTTGATAATTTATTATAATTTCAAATGTAAAATTTGAGTTGACAGATCAAGTAACTATAAGTATCTCTTTAAAAATAAAATTCAAAGAGCCAGACGCGCATGCCTGTAATCCCAGCAACCCAGGACACTGAAGCAGGAGGATCTCGAGTTCAAAGCCAGCCTCAGCAAAAGTGAGGCACTAAGCAACTCAATGAGACCCTGTCTCTAAATAAAATACAAAATAGGGCTGGGAATGTGGCCCAGTGGTCCAGTACCCCTGAGTTCAGTTCCCCCAGTATCCCCCCACCAAAAGAATAAAAGTCTAAGACCATTAAGGTTTGAATTGTCACTTATTACATAGGGGCAAAATTCCATTTTTAAAGTGTTTTCATTTTGGCCTTAAAATATAGTTATCAACTTCTTAAAATCCAAGGAAGTATCTAGAGAAACAATATTCATGAGAATCTAGCTTTTGCATTTATAAGGCTTATTTACAGGTTTTGCTTTGATTTGCTCGTGGAAGTGCTTATGTATTCAACCTACTCCACTTATTTTATCATTGTTATTATTTTTGTAATTGTTTTTATTGGATTTGGGGTAATGCAATAAAGTCAGTATTACTGATTACATTTATAGCAGGATCCACAGCTGAAAGAAGCATTATGTGAGAGAAAGCTTTGGTCCTTGGGTAGGGATTACTTCTTGGAGTGTTCTCGAATGTGAGTCTTCTGCCTGTACCCTTAAGAAAATGATAAAGAGCTCTTTCAGAAAATAGCAGGTGAGCCTTTAACTTGTCCAAACCTAAATAACAGAATCTAGTTGGAAGGGGGAATGGGGTGCGCCTTAAAAGACAGGTCACGTGCACCCTCATTGACAAAACAGGGCCAGTCTCACCTACAGGAAGAAAAGCAACCAGTACACTATAACTAATCCAAGGATGGTTCACATGGAACTATGGTGTACTGGTTTTCATTCTTTGTCTTGGAGCATTACTCTGGCAAAGTATCCTTTAATGAAAGAGTTTCACAGATTAAAAATTTAGCATGCATTGCTAAAGCCCTTTTGTGAATAAGCAAATGAATCTGGCATGCTAAAGGCCCGAGACATCTGGAGTAAAGAAACTTGTCAAACCCTGCATTGGCCATATTTATCTGCACACAGATATATTTCTTTTGGTCATGAAACATTCATTCATGTACAGGGTCCAAGAGAACTTTGGGCCACACATCTGTTTTGTGGGAATGAACTGCCACAGTGGACTTTTTCCTATGGAGGAAAACCAGAAGAACTTTAGGACCACAGCTCATTGTGCTAGAGAGCACAGAAGCAGATTTCACCATCTGGCTGCATTTGGTTTATATCAAAGGCAATTTCCTCCCATCTCAACACCTACAAAACACACATACACAAATAGGTACTCACAGATACACACGGACATTGACAGATATATACACAACCGTAGCCATGCCTGATTTATCAAAGCATTATTCAATTTTGCAACTAGGGTTACTTACGTGAACTACTGAACACAGAGAATGTTTTGAGTGACTGTTTTCTCATTCTCCCAAGGCTGGTACTTTAATCAGTGCCATCCTAGATGCCTAGAAGAAAAGTTAATTCATTCCACACAATGAATACCTTAAGGCATGAGGACATGATTCTCTCCTGGAACCAGAGCACAGGACCACAAAATATTGCCTCAGAAATATTTAGTTCCTTGACTTCATTTGACAGGTGAGGACAGTAAGACCCAGAGGGTTGATACAAATTGCTGTGGGTGACACACTGAATCAGGGAGGGAAGAGGATGGCAGTTGTGTTCTTCAAACCCAAAGACTAGAGTTTATTCTGCCATATAACACTATGGGGTATGGGGAGCTAGATCCAGGATTCCATGCTCTGTCATTACCCAGAGCCCTTCAGAAGAGGAGGGGCAGGTCCATTCACAAGATTTCTAGCTATGGACATGTGAATCAATTGTCTAAAAAAAAAAAAAAGTATGTTTCTCACAGTCCTGAAATTCAGAGAGACTCTGACATCACTGAGAAGAACAAACAAGCCAGAAAGTCCTTATTAGAGGAGGGGTCTGAGTTGTAGCTCAGTGGTAGAGCACTTGCCTAGCATATGTGAGGCCCTGGGTTTGATTCTCAGCACCGCATTTATTTTTTTTATTATTAGTCGCATTTAAATAGATGAATAAAATAAAGATTCATCAACATCCGAAAAAAATATATTAAAAAAAAAGAAAGTCCTTGGAGGAATTATGCCTGTCACAGGAGAGAAGAAGAAACTGGTTGGAAAGTGAGTCAATCAGTATACTGAGGAGCAGCAGCCCCTTCAAGAGGAATGAGTGCTAGGCATAGTGGCTCATGCCTATAATCCCAGCAATTTAGGAGGCTGAGGAAGGAGGATTGCAAGTTCAAAGCCAGCCTAAGCAACTTAGCAAGACTATGTTTTAAAATAAAAATAAATAAATAAATAAAATGGGCTGGGGATATTCCTCAGTGGTTAATCCTGGGTTCAATCCCTGGTTAAAATATTTTTTAAAAAAAATTTAAAAAGGCATTTTTGTATATAAACTTTGTCCCTGAAGCGAGACATGCCCTTCCTCAGTGCTAACATATCATCAGTCATTCTGTTTCTGGAAGAGTTTTGATCAACTGGGTTCCAGTGGTGAGGGTAAGAATGGATGGGGTAGAGGAGTCTGCATTTAAGTTGAGGACTTCGACCAATCCCTCATATCAGAAGGACCATCCCCACAGCCAAAGAGGAAGTCACTGTTAACAAGCAGGACACCAAAAACAAAAAGGAAACTTTTGATTAACGGAATACAAAGATTATACAATTGCTAAACATAATACTAATGCTTAAGACACTAGAAGTAATTTGGATTGAGAACTGTTTTTAAGCTACAGAACTATGGAAGAAATTTAAAAAGAAAGTATCCATGAATTTGATTATATAAAATGTAAAATATTGGCCCATTAGAAAACATAACAAAAGGCAAATTGGTAGGCTAATTTATAATCAATCTAATAGGCGCATGTTCTGCTACTGTAGGGTAGAGGGACAGGTTCCTTGTGTTTGGATTAGGTAGCACTAGCTGCATCCCACTCTTCATTGTCCCTATGGGAATTTGTTCTTGGCCATGGCTGTTCTTTGCTCTTTAAATCTCCTGAGGTTAGGAATGTGTCCTCTCACAGTATCTTTGAGCCACTGTTGATTACAATTGTTGAATAATTCCCATAGGCTGAGGTAGTATTTATAGCACATTTCCTAATATCAAAGAGCTTCTACTTTCCCCCACTAACCTTTATCTTTATTTCCTTAGCCAGTTCCACAAAGGCACTTGTGACCTCAAAATTTGCAATTAATGCCCCCAAGGACAACCCGCCTTTGTTTCTTTGCTGCAGGCCCAGTGCCAATTCTTGTACCCCTCTGTCAGTCATTATACATCAAAAGGTATGCAGAATACAATAAATGGCAGAGAGGATACAGCAGATAAAGCTGCACTGCTGCAAATACCCTTGATTTAGTGAGAATTTAGAGCAGGAGTTGGCTAAGAGAGTTTGCAGTGTGGTGTCCAGAGTATATGGTATAACCTTTCAGGAGTGTTTCCTTTGACTAAGAACATAAGTATGGAAGTCAGATCATGGGATGAAAGTAATATGGGAGCTATGTACTGAAATGGACTATTAGCTGTAAGCCCAGAGAGGCTCAGTTCTTTATCTTCTTCTCTATTTCTGCTCATTCCCTTGGTGATCTCATGCTGAATTGTGGGTTTAAATACTTAGAAGTATATGTCTCTAGCCCAGACTTCTCCTCTGAAAACCAGACTCATCTCTATTTGGATGTCTTATGCACATCACTGACTTTCACCTTCCAAATGGAACTCCTGATCTTTCCCATCAGTATCTCTTCTCTATCTCAGAAGATGGCGATTCCATTCTCCTGTTGCCTAGTTGCCCAGTCCTATCTTTTTCTCATTCCCACTTCTGAATGAGCAGGAAATTCTGTTAGCTATTGCCTTCAAAAATATACCCACCATCTGACCACTGGTTCCTACTAACATTGCAGCTTCCCTGGTTAAAGTCCCCATTACCTCTCCCCTCAAGGATCCTCAATGATCTCTTTCACCATCTCACAGTTACCTCTGCATTTCTCACCCTGCTCTAGCCACACTGGTCTCCTTGAATGTATTCCTTATATGCTAGGCACCCTTTGCCTTGTGTATAAATTTTTATTGTTATTTCCATGTGTGGGTCATTCTTCCTGCAGATATCTACATGGCTAACTCATTCATCTTCCAAGTCTGTTTTCACATGATACCTTCTTAGTGAATAGTTCACAGATCACACTATTTACAATTGCAGCCCTCTCACTGATATCCCCTGTTCTTTCTCCTGCTTTCTTTTTCTCCATACTATTTTAATATTTTATTTGTTCTAATTAGTTCTACATGGTAGCAGAATGCATTTCAACTCATGATACACAACTATTTTAATTTTTATGAAGCCCAGTTGATCATTTTTTTGTCTTTTATGGTTCATGATTTCAACACCTTGTCTAGATTTAATCTTTTTATAACTCAAGTTATAAAAAGAAGTTGCCCACATTTTCTTCCACAACTTTTATGCCTTTTGATGTTACACCGAGAAACATGACCCATTTTGGCTTACTTTTTGTGTATGGTGTGAAGTAAGGGTCAAAGTTTAATTTTTTTGCATATGGAAATCCAATTATTCCAGTAGGATTTGTTGAAAAGATGATCCATTTCTCCATTAAATTACCTTAGCTACTTCCTTAAAAATCAGATGATCTTTTATGTGTGTGTCCACTACTGGAATTTCTATTTTGTTCTCTTGTGCAAATATCTATCCATTGCAATTCATATACTCTCTTTTACTTTACTTTATAGAACATTGAAATTCCATCTTTCTTTTTCCTTTTTACAAGTATTTTTGATCTTCTAAGTTCCCTGCATTTCCATATGATGAATTCAGTTTAAACTTTTAAAGTTGCACAGAAAAAAAAAAGAAGTTGCACCTGCCATGATTTTGATCAGTATTGTCTTATATCTGTAGATCAAGTTAAGGAGAATCAACATCCTCATAGTATTGATTTTCTAACTATGATCATGATATTTTCTTTAATCTCTCTCAGCCATATTTTGTAGTTTTCAGTTTACAGACTTTGTGGATATTTTATTAAATGTATCCTTAAGCATTTTACAATTTTGCTCCTTATTACAATGGTTCTTTTTAAATTTCAGTTTCTGATTGTGCATTGTTGGTGTATACAAATAAAAATTGGGGGGTTTTTTGTACATTGACTTTGTTTTTGGCTACCTTTGTACACTTACTTAGTTTTCTAAAGCATTTTTGTAGATTCTTCAGGATTTACTATATTGACTATTGTGTTGCTTACATATAAAGATAATCTCACCTTTTCCTTTCTACTCTGTATTCCTTTTAGTTTTCTTTCTTAACACAAGTAAGGATCTTTAGCATATTTGTCAAAAAAGTTGCGACAAGGAAATTTGTGCCTCGTCCCAGGTCTTAGAGGGGAGCATTCAGTTTTTGTCATGAAGCATGATGTTAACTGGAGGTGGCTTGTTGTTGTTGGCTTGATTTTGCTTGCTGGTTTTTGTTTTGGTAGATAATTCTTACCAAATTTAAGAAGTTCTCTTCTGTTTCTATTTTGCTGGAAGATTATATCATGAGTAGATGTTGAGTTTCGACAAGTGTTTTTTTCTGTATCTATTGTGTTGATGATATGTTTTGTTTTTTGCAGTACACTGGGGTACTATACCACTGGGCTACATCCCCAGCCCTTTTTATTCTTTTGTTTTAAGACAGAGCTCATTAAGTTGCTCAGCCTGGGTAGAATTTGTGATCCTCCTGCCTCAGCCTCCCAAGCAGCTGAGATGGCAGGTATGTGCCACCAATTCAGTCATCATATGGCTTTTGTTCTTCAATGTGTTGATATGGTAGATTACATTGACTGATGGTTTTCAAATGTTAGTACTCACTCTCATGACAAATTAGTCATCATGTCTTATCTTCCTTTATATATTGCTGGATTCAATTTACCAGTATTCTGTAAAGGATATTTCCTCCATGTTCATGAGGCATATTGGTCCATGGGTTTCTTTCCTTCATCTGGTTTTACTACCAGAGTAATGGTGTTCCTCTAAAATGGGTTCTAAATCAACCCACTGACTCCTATTTCTAGGAAACTTAGTATGTAAGTGGAATATTTCTTCCCTCAGTATTAGTAGAATTCACTGGTGAAGCCACCTGTACCTTTTCTTTCTTGGAAGACTTTTCCTCATGACTTCAGTTCCTTCAACTGATAAAGGACTATTAAGAAATCTGTTTCATCTTGAGTGAGTTTTGGGAATTTGCATCTTTTTTCAGTGACGTTCTTCTGTTTCATCTAAGATACCAAGTTTATGGGCATTGACTTGCTCATAGTGTTCTTTCCTTACATATTTTCTGTCTGTGATATGTATAATGATGTCCTTTCTTTCCTTGAAGATATTGGCTGATTTGTATCCTTCCTTTTTTTCCCCATGTTCAGTCAGGTTCACAATTGATCAATTTTAATGATGTTTTCAAAATTAAAATTTTTGTTTCATTGATTTTCATCTATTTGTTTTTATCTGTTTTCAAAAACTTCAAGTAATCCTATACTTCAAGTACAAAGTTAGACTCTTTTTTTCACTTTTATTATTGGTTGTTCAAAACATTGCATAATTCTTGACATATCATATTTCATACATTTGATTCAAGTGGGTTATGAACTCCCATTTTTACCCCGTATACAGATTGCAGAATCACATCGGTTACACATCCACTGTTTTACATATTGTCATACTAGTGTCTGATGTATTCTGATGCCTTTCCTATTCTCTAGTATCCCCCTCCCCTCCCCTCCCCTCCCATCTTCTCTCTCTACTCCATCTACTATAATTCATTTCTCCCCCTTGTTGTTTATTTTCCCATTCCCCTCACAACCTCTTATATGTAATTTTGTATAACAATAAGGGTCTCCTTCCATTTCCATGCAATTTCCCTTCTCTCTCCCTTTTCCTCCCACCTCTCGTCCCTGTTTAATGTTAATCTTCTTCTCATGCACTTCCTCCCTGCTCTGTTCTTATTTGTTCTCCTTATATCAAAGAAGACATTTGGCATTTGTTTTTTAGGGATTGGCTAGCTTCACTTAGCATAATCTGCTCTAATGCCATCCATTTCCCTGCAAATTCCATGATTTTGTCATTTTTTAGTGCAGAGTAATACTCCATTGTGTATAAATGCCACATTTTTTTTTTATCCATTCATCTATTGAAGGGCATCTGGGTTGGTTCCATAGTCTTGCTATTGTGAATTGTGCTGCTATGAACATCGATGTAGCAGTGTCCCTGTAGTATGCTCTTTTTAGGTCTTTAGGGAATAGACCGAGAAGGGGAATAGCTCGGTCAAATGGTGGTTCCATTCCCAGCTTTCCCAGGAATCTCCATACTGCTTTCCACATTGGCCGCACCAATTTGCAGTCCCACCAGCAATGTACAAGTGTACCCTTTTCCCCACATCCTCGCCAGCACTTCTTGTTGTTTGACTTCATAATGGCTGCCAATCTTACTGGAGTGAGATGGTATCTTAGGGTGGTTTTGATTTGCAGTTCTCTGACTGCTAGAGATGGTGAGCATTTTTTCATGTACTTGTTGATTGATTGTATGTCCTCCTCTGAGAAGTGTCTGTTCAGGTCCTTGGCCCATTTGTTGATTGGGTTATTTGATTCCTTATTGTTTAGTTTTTTGAGTTCTTTATATACTCTGGATATTAGGGCTCTATCTGAAGTGTGAGGAGTAAAAATTTGTTCCCAGGATGTAGGCTCCCTATTTACCTCTCTTATTGTTTCTCTTGCTGAGAAAAAACTTTTTAGTTTGAGTAAGTCCCATTTGTTGATTCTTGTTATTAACTCTTGTGCTATGGGTGTCCTATTGAGGAATTTGGAGCCTGACCCCACAATATGTAGATCAGAGCCAACTTTTTCTTCTATCAGACGCAGGGTCTCTGATTTGATATCAAGCTCTTTGATCCATTTTGAGTTAACTTTTGTGCATGGCGAGAGAAAGGGGTTCAGTTTCATTTTGTTGTATATGGATTTCCAGTTTTCCCAGCACCATTTGTTGAAGATGCTATCCTTCCTCCATTGCATGCTTTTAGCCCCTTTATCAAATATAAGATAGTTGTAGTTTTGTGGATTGGTCTCTGTGTCCTCTATTCTGTACCATTGGTCCACCCACCTGTTTTGGTACCAGTACCATGCTGTTTTTGTTACTATTGCTCTGTAGTATAGTTTGAAGTCTGGTATCGCTATACCGCCTGATTCACATTTCCTGCTTAGAATTGTTTTTGCTCTTCTGGGTCTTTTATTATTCCATATGAATTTCATGATTGCTTTCTCTATTTCTACAAGAAATGCCGTTGGCATTTTGATTGGCATTGCATTAAACCTATAGAGAACTTTTGGTAATATCGCCATTTTGATGATGTTAGTTCTGCCTATCCATGAACAGGGTATATTTTTCCATCTTCTAAGATCTTCTTCTATTTCTCTCTTTAGGGTTCTGTAGTTTTCATTGTATAAGTCTTTCACCTCTTTTGTTAGGTTGATTCCCAAGTATTTTTTTTTTGAGGATATTTTGAATGGGGTGGTTTTCCTCATTTCCATTTCAGAGGATTTGTCGCTGATATACAGGAATGCCTTTGATTTATGCGTGTTGATTTCATATCCTGGCACTTTGCTGAATTCATTTATTAGCGGTAATAGTTTCTTTGTAGACCCTTTTGGGTCTGCTAGGTATATAATCCTGTCATTTGCAAATAGTGATAATTTAAGTTATTTTCCTATTTTTATGCCTTTAATGTCTTTCATCTGTCTAATTGCTCTGGCCAGTGTTTCGAGAACTATGTTGAACAGAAGTGGTGAGAGAGGGCATCCCTGTCTTGTTCCAGATTTTAGAGGGAATGCCTTCAATTTTTCTCCATTCAGAATGATGCTAGCCTGAAGCTTAGCATAGATAGCTTTTACAATATTGAGGTATGTTCCTGTTATCCCTAGTTTTTCTAGAGTTTTGAACATAAAGGGATGCTGTACTTTGTCGAATGCTTTTTCCGCATCTATCGAGATGATCATATGGTTCTTATTTTTAAGTCTATTGATGTGGTGAATAACATTTATTGATTTCCGTATATTGAACCAGCCTTGCATCCCGGGGATGAATCCTACTTGATCATGGTGCACAATTTTTTTGATATGTTTCTGTATCCGATTTGCCAGAATTTTATTCAGGATTTTTGCATCTAGGTTCATTAGAGATATTGGTCTGTAGTTTTCTTTCTTTGAAGTGTCTTTGTCTGTTTTAGGAATCAGGGTGATGTTGGACTTGTAGAATGAATTTGGAAGTTCTCCCTCTTTTTCCCTGAAGTAGCTTGAAAAGTATTGGTATTAGTTCTTCTTTAAAGGTTTTGTAAAACTCTGCTGTATACCTATCCGGTCCTGGGCTTTTCTTAGTTGGTAGTCTTTTGATGGCTTCTTCTATTTCCTCAATTGATATTGGTCTGTTTAGGTTGTCTATATCCTCCTGACTCAATCTGGGCAGATCATATGAGTTAAGAAATTTATCGATGCCTTCACTATCTTCTATTTTATTGGAGTATAAGGATTCAAAATAATTTCTAATTATCTTCTGTATTTCTGAAGTGTCTGTTGTGATATTGCCTTTTTCATCCCGTATGCTAGTAATTTGAGTTCTCTCTCTTCTTCTCTTCGTTAGCATGGCTAAGGGTCTGTTGATCTTATTTATTTTTTCAAAGAACCAACTTTTAGTTTTGTCAATTTTTCAATTGTTTCTTTTGTTTCAATTTCATTGATTTCAGCTCCGATTTTAATTATTTCTTGCCTTCTACTACTTTTGCTGTTGCTTTGCTCTTCTTTTTCTAGGGTGTTGAGATGAAGTGTGAGATCATTTATTTGTTGGTTTTTTCTTTTTTTAAGGAATGAACTCCAAGCAATAAATTTTCCTCTTAGAACTGCATTCATTGTGTCCCATAGATTCCGATATGTTGTGTCTGTGTTTTCATTTATCTCTAAGAATTTTTAAATTTCCTCCTTGATGTCTTATGTAACCCATTGATCATTCAGTAACCTATTGTTCATTCTCCAAGTGATGCATGATTTTTCATTCCTTCTTTTATCATTGATTTCCAGTTTCATTCCATTATGATCAGATAGGATGCCTGGTATTATCTCTACTCCTTTATAATTTCTAAGAGTTGCCCTGTGTCATAATATATGATCTATGTTTGAGAAGGATCCATGTGCTGCTGAGAAAAAAGTGTAACTGCTTGATGTTGGGTGGTATATTCTATATATGTCAATTAAGTCTAGGTTATTAATTGTATTATTGAGTTCTATAGTTTCTTTATTCAACTTTTGTTTGGAAGATCTGTCCAGTGGTGAGAGAGGTGTGTTGAAGTCTCCCATAATTATTGTATGGTGGTCTATTAGACTCTTGAACTTGAGAAGAGTTTGTTTGATGAACATAGCTGCACAATTGTTTGGGGCATATATATTTA
The DNA here is from genome assembly GCF_047511675.1 of Marmota flaviventris. Lineage (NCBI taxonomy): Eukaryota > Metazoa > Chordata > Mammalia > Rodentia > Sciuridae > Marmota > Marmota flaviventris. The sequence continues at coordinate 54,257,562 of NC_092511.1, read as the reverse complement.
TGATTGTTATGTCTTGTTGGTGTATGGTTCCCTTAAGCAGTATGTAGTGTCCTTCTTTATCCCTTTTGATTAACTTTGGCTTGAAGTCTATTTTATTTTATATGAGTATGGACACTCCTGCTTGTTTCTGAAGTCCATATGAATGATATGATTTTTCCCAACCTTTCACCTTCAGCCTATGTATGTCTTTTCCTATCAGATGCGTCTCCAGTAGGCAACATATTGTTGGATTTTTTTTTTTTTTTGATCCATTCTACTAGCCTGTGTCTCTTGATTGGAGAGTTTAAGCCATTAACATTTAGGGTTATTATTGAGATATGGGTTGTTCTTCCAGCCATATTTGTTTATTTCTGTTACTAAACATGGTTTGTTTTCCTCTTTGATTATCCCCCCCCCTTACTGTCCTACCTCCCACTGTTGGTTTTCATTGTTATTTTCCATTTCCTCTTCCTGTAATGTTTTGCCGAGGATGTTTTGAAGAGATGGTTTTCTAGCTGCATATTCTTTTAACTTTTTTTTGTGGTGGAAGGTTTTAATTTCATCTTCCATCCTGAAGCTTAATTTCGCTGGATACACAATTCTTGGTTGGAACCCATTTTCTTTCAGTGTTTGAAATATGTTATTCCAGGATCTTCTAGCTTTCAGAGTCTGTGTTGAAAGATCAGCTGTTATCCTGATTGGCTTGCCCCTAAATGTAATCTGCTTCCTTTCTCTTGTAGCTTTTAAAATTCTCTCCTTATTCTGTATGTTGGGCATCTTCATTATAATGTGTCTAGGTGTGGATCTCTTATAATTTTGCACATTCGGCGTCCTGTAGGCTTCTAGAATTTGGGATTCTGTCTCATTCTTCAAGTCTGGGAAGTTTTCTCGTATTATTTCATTGAATAAATTGCTCATTCCTTTGGTATGGAGTTCTATACCTTCCTGTATCCCAATGACTCTTAAGTTTGGTGTCTTTATGTTATCCCATATTTCTTGGATGTTCTGCTCATGGTTTCTTAACAGTCTTGCTGAGCTGTCTATGTTCTTTTCAAGTTGAAATACTTTGTCTTCATTGTCTGATGTTCTATCTTCTAAGTGTTCTACTCTGCTGGTAGTACTCTCAATTGAGTTTTTAAGTTGGTTTATTGCTTCCTGCATTTCTAGGATTTCTGTTTGTTTGTTTTTTATAACCTCTATCTCCCTGTATAGTTGATCCTTTGCTTCCTGGATTTGTTTGTGTAATTCCTTGTCGAAGTGATCTTTCATTGTCTGATTTTGCTGTCTAATTTCTTCCTTGATACTCCAGATCATCTGAAGCATATATATCCTGAATTCTTTATCTGACATTCCATCTGCTGCAGCTGTTACCTCTTCTAAAGTTGAGTTGACCTGCATTGCTTGTAGTCCTTTCTTTCCTTGTCTTTTCATACTGTTCACGTTTCTTTCTTCTTGGTGAAACTGTTGTGTTTTTGAAATTTTTTCCCCCCTATATATTTATATTGCTCTTGTATAGTTGAAAAGTCTCCCTTGCAGGTGCGGGCGGGGGCTCTGCTCTGCCCCTCCTCCAACTGGTGTGAGGTGTCTACCACGCCCGCGGACCCCTGGGCCTGATCCGCCGTTCTGTCGCAGGTCTGCCTACCTTGCAGGTGGGGGCGAAGTCTCTGCCCTGCCCCTCCTACCACGCCCGGGGACCGCTAGGCCTGATCTGCAGGTTGGTTGTAGGTCTGCCCACCTTGCAGGCACGGGTGTCAGTTCCGCTCCGCCCCCACTCCAATTGGGGTCACTTGACCACCACACAGGCGGGCCGCTGGGCCTGATCTGGGCACTGGCGAAGGCTCTGCTCTGCCCCTACTCCAGTTGGGGTGAAGTGTGTACCACGCTGGCAGGCTGCTGGGCCTGATCCACCGGTCTGTCGCAGGTCTGCTTACCTTGCCGGCGCGGGCGGTGGCTCTGCCCTGCCCCTCCTACCACGCCTGCAGACCGCTGGGCCTGATCTGCAGGTTGGTCGCAGGTCTGCCTACCTTGCGGGCGCGGGCAGCGTCCCCGCTCCTCCCCTCTGGCTCGATGACAAAGCGAGAGAGACTCGGGTATCTGTGACTCACCCTCCCTACCAGGGGACCAACTGTTTCCGTCGCCGCTGGCACCGATGAAGTTTTCTCCTCGGCCGCTCTCTGATGACATCAGATCTCTGCCATGCTGGCATCCCCTGTTCAATGGCTGAATCCCATTTTCTTCTCTTCCAATAGGCGGAGCTGTGGCCTCTGAGCCGAGCTTCTGCCCTCTATGTGCTGACAGAAATCCCTGTACGGTGGCTCCTGGGAGTCTCTCAATCCTGTTAGTCCAGAGCCCTTTCACTTATCCGGGCCCCTCCCCCTGTTCCTCCTCCCAGCCAGCCAGCCAGGTCCTGTTCACCAGAGGCGGTTCCCCAAGGATCTGATTACACTTGCAGCCCCACTGCGTGTCCTATATCCCGAACGATGAACACCCTCTCTGTCATTCATCTAAGCCCCAGTGCTGTGGTGGGGTGATCTGGGAACCAACAGTTTAATTTTTCCGGACCCCTTTGGTGGGCACGCCCCCAGAAACTGGCGGCTAAGATCTTAGGTGTCGCCGCTGGTGTTAAGGGGAGGTGGGGATCTGGAATCCCCTCTGCTTCCCTACAGACACGCCCCCGGTGGTTTCCTGGCTGCTTGTATCTGGAGGGGGTGGGAGTCACACACCTGCTAATGTGGATTCCACTGGGAAGGAATTCTGTCGGCGGAACTCTGGTGATGTCACCACTCTGCTATGGCGGGCCCCAGGCTCCTTGCCGGAGTGTCCGAAGGGAGGGGTGGGACTGGTCTGTCTCTGGTTGGTTTCAGCTCCCGGTTTGCTATTTCATGAAGGCTTGGCGAGAGACCTCTTCCTAGAGTCCCTGCACCGCTCCTGCTGCGCTGCGCCTCGGAGGCTATCCGCCCTGACGCGGGGGCCGCATGCAGGCAGCCGACAGTCGCTGAGTCGCGCGGGCAGCGGCTGGCGGGTCTGGACCTCTGCGCTGCGTGGCGGAGATTCACTCGTCTAGCGCAGACTGTCACCTCCAAAAATCCTACCGATTCCCGGCCGCTCTCTCTTTAGTGGAATTTTGCTAGGAGTTTCTCAGCAGGTCGAATCTAAGCGTATCCATGTGTCTCTCTGACCCCGTTGTTGAGGAGGTACTGAAAGTGCTGCCTCCCCTCTCGCCGCCATGTTGGATCCCCCCGAAGGTTTTCATTTCATCTTCCATCCTGAAGCTTAATTTTGCTGGATACACAATTCTTGGTTGGAACCCATTTTCTTTCAGCGTTTGAAATATGTTGTTCCAGGATCTTCTAGCTTTCAGAGTCTGTGTTGAAAGATCAGCTGTTATCCTGATTGGTTTACCCCTAAATGTAACCTGCTTCCTTTCTCTTGTAGCTTTTAAAATTCTCTCCTTATTCAGTATGTTAGGCATCTTCATTATAATATGTCTAGGTGTGGATCTCTTATGATTTTGCACTTTTGGCGTCCTGTAGACTTCTAGGATTTGGGATTCTGTTTAATTCTTCAAGTCTGGGAAGTTTTTTCGTATTATTTCGTTGAATAGATTGCTCATTCCTTTGGTTTGGACCTCTATACCTTCCTGTATCCCAATGACTCTTAAGTTTGGTCTCTTAATGTTATCCCATATTTCTTGGATGTTCTGCTCATGGTTTCTTAACAGTCTCGCTGAGCTGTCTATGTTCTTTTCAAGTTGAAATACTTTGTCTTCATTGTCTGATGTTCTATCTTCTAAGTGTTCTACTCTGCTGATAGTGCTCTCATTTGAGTTTTTAATTTGGTTTATTGCATCCTGCATTTCTAGGATTTCTGTTTGTTTTTTATAACCTCTATTTCCCTGTATGGTTGATCTTTTGCTTCTTGGATTTGTTTATGTAATTCGTTGTCAAAGTGATCTTTCATTGTCTGATTTTGCTGTCTAATGTCTTCCTTGAGACTCCAGATCACCTGAAGCATGTATATCCTGAATTCTTTATCTGACATTCCATCTGCTGCAGATATTACCTCTTCTAAAGTTGAGTTGATCTGCATTGCTTGTGGTCCTTTCTTTCCTTGTCTTTTCATACTGTTCACGTTTCTTTTTTGCTTTGTGAAACTGTTGTGTTATTGAATTTTCCCCCTATATATTTATATTGCTCCCTTTTGTGGAGAAAGACAATGTTAACAGTTAATAGTTCTCAATATCAATAGTACATCATCTAAGCACACGTTTTCCTTATTACTGAATTTATAGCTAGACTCTATGTCTACAAATGTTGGTTTTGATTATCGTTTAAAAATACAGTCATTAGTTTCATGAAAGGCATACCGTTTCCAGTAGCTTGAAGAAAACTGAATTTCAGGTGTAGGATGTTATGTTTAGGGGGAAAGGAGTGAGGGTATGGGGTTAATTTAACTTAGTAACTTTGGAGAGCTCTAACCAATAGATGGGTAATTTATGGAAGAATGTGTAGATTCAAATTCCTATCTGTATTCATAAGATTACCCTACTTATGAATAGTAAAATTTAGGGTGTTGCAAGTGGGATAGAGGGAGCAAGAGGGAGTAAAACAAATAACAAGGAAAGGAAAAGAAAAAAGAGAGCAGGGAAAAGAAAATAAGAGAAAAAAAGAAAAGAAATAAAAAGGGGGGAGGGAGGTTGGGCATATGAAATTCCTCTATAGTATATTATTCTGGTGATTCAGTTGTTAAAGACCTTTTTCATGCACAATTTTTGGTTTCACATATGTTGAAGTTGCGAGGACCAGAGGGGGAAGGGTAGAGGAGACTGGATGAATGGATGAAAAGAGAGAGAGAAGAGAAAAAAAGAAAGAAAAAAAAAAGTCTCTCAGAACTCTGTTTTCATTTCTTCCAGTTGGTGGCATTGTCTATTCCTAGCTTGAGTCTCTGGGTTCAGGATGGTGGTGGTAGTCAGTGTGAGAGGACTTGAGCTTCCACCTGTGGCCTCCGTACTCTTATTCTCTGAGATGTAAACCAGGTGCCTGTTCTGCTGCAGAACCGCACTGGTAGCCACGCCAACTGGTTGGTGGGTTTTAAGTGTTGGTGGGATTTTCCAAGATGAGTTCCATCAGTTTTTCTCATAAGGTGTTTGATGAGGTGGGGCTGTTGGGGAAACCTTATGTTTGTCAAGAGCTCGGTCAGGTGACTGCACGGGCGTGTGGCAGGGCCCCTCCTCCAGTTGGGGTGGTCTGTCTACCGCACAGGCAGGAGGCTGGGATCCTCCAACTGGGGAGGTCTGTCTACAGCGCAGGCGGGCCGCTGAGCCCCTTCTCCGGGTCCTGTGGTCTGCCTACCGTGCAGGCGGGAGGCGGGAGGCTGGGCTCCTCCTCCAGCTGGGGTGGTCTGTCTACTGCGCAGGTGGGCCGCTGGGCCCCTTCTCCGGGTCGCATGTCTGCCTACCATCCAAAGTTAGACTCTTGTACAACATAGTCTTTCACTAGTTTTCTTTTTCTTGTTATTTTCTTCCTTCCACTTGCTTTGGATTTAATTTACTTTTATTTTTCTAGATGCCTAAGCATAAGGTTTAGGTTTCTGATTTGAGGACAGTTTTCTTTTCTAATGTCAGCATTTAGTTGGTGACATCTGTGTTTTTACTTATCTGCTTCTTTTTTTCAGTTACTGATAATGTTAAATTTCCCACTGTAATTGTGGATTTACCTATTTTTCTTTTGAATTCTGCTTGGTTTTGCTGTATATATTTTAAGGTGCTAACACATTAGGCTATTCAATATTTTGTCCTATAAGTCAATTCCTTTATCATTATGACATATCCCTCTTTATTCTAGGTAATATTACTCCATTTAAAGTATACTTTGCCTCATGTTAATTTAGCTGTGTTAGCATTTTTTTTGTTTTGTTTTCAAAAGATATCAGTTTTTCCATTAATTTATATCAACCTGTAGCCTCTCAGGTTAAAGTGAGTTTTTGAAGCAATCTATAATTGATTCTTGTTTTTTCATCCAAATTGACAATCACAACCTATTATTTGATGGATTTAGATCATTTATATTTAATGTAGATACTGGTGCTTTCCACTAGAATCTATCATCTTATTAGTCTTTGTGTATTTGTCCCATTTACTCTTTGCTTTTTTTATACTTTCTTCATCTTTTGGATTATTTGAGCTTTGTAAGCATTTCATCTTACCCATACTGTTGGATAATTACCCATTCTTTATGGGTTTGTTCTTATTGTTGTCTCATTGTTTGCTGTAGGTGTTATGATATATACCTTTAACTTATTATATTGTAACTTTAAGTAATCCTATACTTCAAGTATAAAGTTAGACTCTTATACAACATAGTCTTTCTTCTGTCTTTCACTAGTTTTCATATAATGAAATATAGGATTTTTCCTACACATATGCTAAAATCTCTCAATTCATAGTTAATAATTTTGCTTCAAATAGTATATTATCTTTTTAAAGAGTTTAAAATTTTTGAAAAAATAACTTTTAGACTTACTGACATATTTACCATTGCTGGAGCTTTTATCTCTTTGTGTAGATCAAAAATTTCTGTCTGGTGTCATTTTTCTTTTTCCTGAAGAACTTCCTTTAATAATTCTTGTAGTGCAGGTCTGCTGGCAATGAATAGGATCTGACTTTATTTAAACTTTGTTTTCCTTTCAATCATGAGAAAGATTTTTACAGGGTATAAGATTCTAGGTTTATGGTTTCTTTTCTTTCAGTACTTTTCATTGTTTTCTGATTTTTTTTCTCTTTTACAAGACTACTATCATTTCTTTCTTTGTTCTTCTCTGTACATATGTGTCTCTTTTTTTCTGGCTGTTTTCCTCTTGTCACTGGTTATCAGAAATTTATTATGAGGTACATTTGCCTAATGTTCTTTCTGTTCATTCTGAATGGAATAAGGATAGTTCTTGAGTTTCTGCTACCTCCTTAAATATATATACATACTCTATTTATAAAAAGCTGCTTATGATCTTTGCTAGTTCTATCATGTCCATTATTTCTAGATCTGTTTCTATGGACTGATATTCTTCTGGGTAAAGGTTATGCTTTTGTGCTTCTTCATACCTAGTAATCATTAAAGGATATACTTTGATAAGATTTGCCCTTCTATACAGCAATGTATCCATCACCTCAGTTGTGATATAGAGCTTCTTGCTTACCCTGAAAAGTTATCTTGTACCTCCTTGTATTCAATCCATTTCCATAACTCCTGGTCCCTGGAAACCTCTGATCTGATTTATATTATCGTAGTTTTGCCTGTTTTAGAATTTCCTCTAAATGAAACTTCATGTATTCTTTTGTGTCTGGCTCCCTTTATTTATCACAATGATTTTGGAATTTGTCCTTTGTTGCTACATGGATCAATACTGCCTGCATTTTTAATTGTTGAATTCTAGTCATTATATGGATGCACTACCCTTCTGTTTATCCCACCACCATATTGGTGGATGTTTGGATTGTCTTTTCCACTTTGGGACACTGTGGCTAAAGTACATTGAATGTCTGAATACATGCTTTTTTGTATGGGCATATGTTTTCATTTCTCCTGGACAAATAACTCCCAGGTAAATTTTGGTTGGTTTCCAGACATTGCTGTTGCTAAATTTTGTTGATTCTTAAAAGAGCATATTGTCTTTTGTTCTTGTGTACAGATAATTCAAATCTATTTAATTATTTTTGAGGCTTGCCTCAGAACTCTTGATAGAGCAGATATGGATGACTCTTTAATATCAAGACAATTTAATCCTTTGCTAGAGCAATTCCCTATTGTGGATTCTACTGAATACCTTGTGTATGATGTGGTCTTTCCATACTTCAGTTAGATATACAAACTCTTCCCAGCTGGTCTGAGCTTTGGAGATTGTCCTGCCTGTATTTTTCTAGTGGCTCTGTCCACAGCCTCACTTTGTTTCCTCATATACACGCACGGATCAAGAGTTAGACAAGAGCTGACCTGAGGGGAACTTCTGCAGATCTTCCTCTCTTCAAACCTCTCCTTTCCAGTATTCTGTGTGAAAAGTCTAGATGCTTTAGTCTCTGAAAACTATGATTTCTGCCTCTTCAATTCAATGAGATTATGGGCTGTATTTGGGTTCCCCCTTCCTATGTTAAATGAGGGAACTTGCTTATTGGGAAATTCTGCCTATTTCCCTATGTCTGAAAACCACTGTTTCATATATTTTAATTAATTTTATTATTGTTTAAAGTGGGAAGGTAGTTTTAATCCTTCTTTCTCAACAGTAGCTAAAAACAGAAGTTCCTCTCCTTTTATTGACTTTTGGAGAGTTTTTATTTAAAATAATCATAAATATGGGGTTGAACTTTAATAAATGCATTTTCTGCATCAGTTGAGATACTGATGGTATTTTCTCTTTTAATCAATTAATGTATTACATTACATTTATGGAATTTTTCCTATGCTAAACATTATCCACTTCTGAGATGAACCTACTGGATCACAATGAATTGTTTTTAATACATATTTATATTAATTGGCTAATATTTCTGTAGACTTCATATATAGAGCTGGGTGTGTTGAACATTTGCCTTTCATGCATGAGGTCCTAGGCTTGATCCCCAGCACCGCAAAAATAAATAAATAAATAAACAAAAAGACTTCCATACATAATTTTAAGAAATGCTTTTATAATTCTCTTGTGGAACTATATTACACTAACATCTAAAATTAGTTGGGCAGTTTTCCTTTTCTCCTTATTTTGTGAAGTAAAATTTTAAAGAGTGACACTAAAACCACCTACCACTCTCTTTTCCTCAGTTTTGGAGTCTTACTAATTATTGGGGAAATCATTTACATCCAAGTGGAACCATGAAGAGTTAAATTTTGATAAAATATTTGGTAAAATACAAATATAAAGACATTGGGTAGATTTGAATAAACCTAAGTTTTCACCAATTTTTTTTTTAAATTCTAAATCCTAACTGAATAAACTAAGAAATCCCAAACCGCATCCCTGAGAAAACAGGCAGACATTAGTGCCCTTCATTTTTATCTAGATATCATGATTCAATTCTAATACTAATCCTACTGTTGTTTTTAAATCCTCTCTTTTTGAACATATTTTTACTAGTTCATTATAGGTATACATAATATTAGAATTCATTTTTATATAATGATGCAAGTATTAAATATAATTTGCTCCAGTTTAATCCCCGCTAATTCCCCTTTTTCTCCCTACCTCCCTCTCATGTTCCCTTTCCTCTACTCTACTGATCTTTGTTCTATTTATGTACAGTTTTTTTAAAACTAGCACATTATGGATACACATAAAGGAGAAATTCACAGTGATATATTCATATACGTACATAGGAAAGTTTGATCAGATTCATTCCACTATTCTTCCCTTTATCTGTCCTTCTTCCCTCTCCCACAACCCCCTTCCTCTACTCCACTCATCCCTCTTCTATTTTCATGGGATTTTCCTACACCTTTTTTCTTTCTTTCTTTTTTTCCCCACCTATTTTGATCTAGTTTCTGCATATGAGAAAACATTGAATCCTTGACTTTCTGCATCTGGCTTATTTCACTTAGCATTATGTTTTACAGTTCCATCCATCTACCGGCAAATGCCGTAAATTCATTCTTCTTTATGGCTGAGAAACACCCATGGTGTATACATATCACATTTCCTTTATTCATTCATCTGTGGACAGGCACATAGGCTGATTCCATAGCTTGGCATGTGAATTGCCCTGCTATGAACATTGATGTGGCTGTATCCCTATAATGTGCTGATTTTAGATCTTTTGGATATATACCAAGGAGTAAGATAGCTGAGTCATATGATGGTTTCATTTCTAGTTTTTTGAGGAATCTCCATACTGCTTTCCAAGGTGGTTGTACTAATTTGCAATCAACATGACTTCTAAAGTATAAAAATAAAACCAAGAACCAATAAATGGTACAACATCAAATTTTAAAACTTCTGCACAAGAGCATGAAGAAAGAGCCTATAGAATGGGAAATAATCTTTTATACCTGCTCTCTAGATAGGGGATAAATATTCAGAATAACATAAGAAACTCAAAAAACTGAACACCAAAAAGTAAATGAAATTTTCTCTCTAGTCAGAATGGCAGTCATCAAGAATACAAATAATAGATGGTGGGATGAGATGGACATCATTAACCTAGGTACATGTGTGACTGCACATGTGGTGCAATGCTACATCACGTACAACCAGAGAAATGAAAAGTTGTGCAGCAGTTGTGTACCATGAATCAAAATGCATTCTGCTGTCTTATATACCTAATTACAATAAATAAGTAAATTAACTAATTAAAAAGAATACAAAAATACAATAAATGCTGGTGAGGATGTGGGGAAAAAATCCTACTGGGTTCTTCATGACATAAAAATATGAGCTTTCTAATTAACCCCCACATACAAGTGTGTTTTACTCTCCTAATGTGAGTGAAAAGATGGCGCATATAACAAAAATCTCTCAGTGAAAAAATAAATTATTAAAAAGTAATGATCTTCCAATACTTCCAGTAAATCCAGCACTCTGAGAAGATGTAAGATAATGTCTTGGGAACATACTACATGTATGTGTCCCTGAGTATATGTGCAAAATTGTTATGAAATTACAGGATAAAATATAAGTTCGACTTGACAATTAAAACCTATCATGATCTGGCTTCTACCTACCAAGCCAGCTTCACTCTGACCACTGTCTTTCTTACATCCCACATTGTGGACATATTGAGTGACTTGTTAGTCTTTATATCATCTGTCCCATTTCATACCTCTGTACCTTTGCATGGTTTCCTTTCCCTGAATTTGCCCTAGCATCAGGTAAAATCAGATCACCTTTCAGGACTCATGTCAAATATTCCTTCTTCTGAAAATAACCCTCATCACCTTAGGCAGAAAATTGAATTTGTTTTCTATCCTTATTGTTCTTTATACCAAGTCTACATTCTGTCAATTATCTCACTGTATTTCAATAATCATTATTTATAAAATGTATTTTGGGGGGCTGAGGGTACAGTTCAGTTGGTAGAGTGCTTGCTTAGTACACACAAGACCCTGGGTTCAATCCCCAGCACCATCAAAAAATGTATTTTTTATCTTTATTACCTACCACACCATATTCTTATTAATGTATAGATATTTGATAAATAAAGTATTTGGAGTCCAGTCATTTAAAAGACACAGGAAATATTGCCTACACTCTTCATTTCTAAGTTTGTATTGGAATTTCCTTAGAGGAGTGAGGTCTGGGATTATAGAACTTTACACAGAATAGATGCAAAAATTCTCATTCCCATCCTGCAAAATGCCCCTGAAGCTTCCCAGTCTCGGTGACTGCACGCCCTCCCTGACCTCTCTCTTCTCTGAACTGTGAACACATGAACCTCTAAAAGAGGCTTCAAAAGCCCAATTTCCCATTGAGAAAAACCTGGAAGTCATGAGGTGAGAGAATAAATCCTTAAAAGCTGCATCTTTACCTATTATTAAAATAAAAGTCTCTTTTGTAGGTTGGGGAAAAATGGGGATAGATAGATAACTATCTGAAATGTTGCATAAATCCAACCATAATAGTTTTTGCTCATCTGCCAGATGGTATGTCTTTTGTGCTCTGTTGAAAAATATCAGGAGATGAAGGAAGAATAGTCTGCAGGACAGATATTTAAACCTGAGGAAAGCAATGAAGATGCTGTAAACTGGAGACATCTAAGCATATATATGTAAATATGTAAGTGAGAGTATAAGTGTGTGTGTGTGTATGTGTGTGTGTTTAATTCTATTGTAGTTTTTTTTTCCGTTTTCATATTTATAGTGGCATTGTTTTTTGGAATAAGCCAAACTTAGGTTTGAGCCATGACTTCAACATATATTTGCTGCATAAGCATGAGCAAGTTAAGGTTGGTTACTTAAGTCCTAATGTTCTCAACTCTAAAATGCCTTCCTGTCTCATCTCTAATATACCTACAAAAGTACACACACACACACACACACACACACACACACACACATGCTACCATTGAAATTAAGTTATTTAGAAATATACATACATGTACACATAATTTTTTTATCATGAAAATATACATTGGTATAAATACTGTCTTAAAAAATGCATATGGTAAGCCTAAGAGAAATAATCGTGCACTCCTCAAAGAAATTTAGTAGAAATTTAGCACATTGTTTATGCACTATAGACTGCAATGGGGAATGAGGTTGGAACCCACCTTTTGATCTGTTTCCCCAACTCAAGAGGCCCCAGAAGTATATGAACAGGATACTAGATAGCTCACTGTGAAAAATACTGAGCTTATCTGAGGCACTTTATTTTAATTCAGTCAACAGACTCAGCCAAGTGTAATGTGTTACCTAAGGTCACAGAGAACCTGACTCGAATCTGAGACTTCTGACTTCACAGCAATGCCAGTTCCACAGCAGACAAAACTGCTGACATAATCTCCTGACAGGGTAGACACACCAGGTAAAATCGTATTTTCCCCCCATATCCAGTCTCCACCCTTTTCCATTCTGTATTGTCCTGGGGTGGGGGAAGTGGGCTCCATCAAAAGTTTCCTTTCACTTCTGGTTTCTAGTGGGTTCTGTCAGGGATAAGCACCAGCAGGAGATCTGGGGGAAGAGGAGAAGGTCCTTCCCTGACTGCATCCTTAGAGGGAAGGTCATCTGAGTCCTGTCTGAGGACTCTCTCCTCAGGGTTCTTTCTCTGAGCCCTGATGACCACACCCACCCTTTCCTTTTCCAGACTAAGGGTGATAATAGCCCTCCCCATGGCTCCCAGCCCCTGTGCACTGCACCGCCCCTCCCAGTTTCCCTTTATCCTGCTGGAAGGAAGAGTGAAGAGTCCCTTTATTAAGCTTTCTTCAGATTACCCAATATAAGTGTGCCGTTATTTCCTATGGGGACCATAACTGACACACTGGGGAGTATTTTAAGAAGTTCATATGCCTGGGGGCTTTTAGAAGCTACCAGGTGTTTCTAATTTACATTTGTGGTTGAAAATCCTACACATAGGCATGAGGATGATTTTTTTGTTGTTGTTGTGAAGTTACTAGTAAATATGTGTGAACTCTCTCCCTCCCTCTCTCTCTCTCTCTCTCTCTCTCTCTCTCTCTCTCTCTCTGGATGTTAGAGCTTTCACAAAATATGAGGGAGTATCATGAGCTAAGCTACCTGGATTCCAGTGATCTATGGTTTTTGAAAACTACCAGACAGGTTGACATATAGATTGATAAATGTGCAAACACTTAGAATCCAGCAGCCTTGTAAACACATTCAAAAATATTTATTTTCAAGCTGTTTCCTTCTTCTCCTAACACCTAAATGTCAATTTTAATGGAAGCCACATCTCCACGTATTGATTGTTTCACCTTGATTTTATTAAGGTTCAGTTTGACTACCCAGGAAGCTTTCCTAGTGTTTGAAACATTTATAAAAAAAAATGTCTGTTGGGGGTGGGGGGCAGGCGGGGCGAGAGACGAGAACGGTAGAGGCAAAGAAAAAAAATTACATCTTGTCTAAAGGAAAACACCGTTCGTTGCCAAGATTTCATTAATTCGATAAATAAAAATACAAGTAAGCTCCAACTCCAACAAGCTCAAGTTTCCCTGCTAGCTGTGAAACCACAGCACCCTGATGGCTTCTAAATATGTCAACACATGACCTTCCCATCCCAAACTCACCAGTGTGGAGGACATGATTTATGAGGTTGTCTGACCATCCTTGAAAGAGGTTTTTAAATATTTTACTTTTATAATAAGTGTAGTTCCTTCATTCAGTGGTAAATGATTGTGGATTCTTAGAGAAAAGGGTGAATTTCAGGAAAGAAAAAAAAATTCTAAGCTTGGAAGTGATCTGCAAACAGCTCTGTGCCACCTTCTGGTGTGTGAGCTAATTATTGGGCCTAAGTTGCCTAGTAAACGGTCTTTGTTTGGGAAGGTTAAGTTTCATCTCTGTTCCAAAAACTCAGAGCCAGACAGGGAAGGGAAAAAATGATGGTGTTTGTGGTGAGGTTGGCAGTCCTGCCCCGCCGGCTGGTTATTTGGAAAGGTCTTAGAAGATGTGTTATGAGGCATGGTAATGTGTGTCATTTTTCATGACTGAAGTCAAAGGATTTAGCAGGTTGAGTCTGTGGACTTGGATTGGATGGTGGAAAATACCAAATAATGTGTGAGCCTTGCATCCCACCGCTGCCTGGGCTCTCACGACACCAGAGACCAAGCAAGAGGACACTACTGCCCCAATACAGCTGAGTTCAGAGATAGGAAATGTAGCTTGCTCAACTATAAAGTCACTTTTATGTAAGAGAAAAGTGAGTTCCTGTTGTTGAAGACATTCCTTCATTTAGAAGTTGTCAATGGGGAGCACAAATGTTCTTGGAAAAGAATATATAATAAATAAAGATGACATCATCTCTTACTTTGAGAAGAAGAGGTGACCCTAAAAGAATTGGAATACACAATGCTTTTCCCTTCAGGTCCTCTCTTTGCTCTGTTTCTTGAACATTTGTGTTGAGGCAGAACTGAGGGTATGCCTAAGGTTTACCCTCTTAGCTAAGGTTCCTTAGTTCTAATGAAAACTAGTGCAAGCCAAAAAGGCAATAGTTCTTATTAGGACACAGGGGTATCTAATGGAACTCATCAGGCCAAGGTGAAGTGAATCTTGGGGAAAAATTAGAACCAGGAGCCAAAAAACTATGAAAACCCAAGGCACCTGCTCCATCTTCCTGTCTGCCTCTCTGGCCTCCTGCTTTATCTTCTCACTACATTCTGCACCTCTCATCTTGTCCTTGAAGACTGGCTTCTTTACCTTATCCAAGTCCATGGTTGTACATGATCATTCCACAGTGACATCTTCAATTCTTAAATCTACAGCCCTTTCACTCAAGTGACCAGCCAAGATCACAGATTAGCTAATTCTGAACACATACCACATTCCACACTCCAAGCAATTTACATGTTCTATCATCTCATTTAATCCTAGCATCTAACCTATAAGTCCATCTCCACTTTGTGAATAACAAAATGGAGGCAGAGAAGTTAAGTGACTTGTTCAAATTCACATAGCAAAGGAGGAATAATATGAGTTTCAAACCCAGGCATCCTAACAATGGCTGTTTTGCTTGCTGAATCCCCCATGCCATTCCCCAGAAGAAAGAATACAGTGATTGTCTCTTGGAGTGGGTAGACATCCCACTCTAATTGGCCTTCCCTTCAGTGGTGGTGGGCTGCAGTGAGGATTACAGAAAGGGAATTGGACAGACAGCCCCAAATCATCCACAGTAGTTAACAAAAATGCTCATATTCTCAAAGCCAAGCAAGTCATGGGATAGCACAGCAATAGAGTATCAAAGGTCATTAAAATTTGTGAAGCAGAGAGGATTTTCCTGTACATGATTATTTTCACGGAGGCAACTCCATATGTGAATGGGTGTTTTCCTTTTTCTAGAATTCTCTGGAGATGAAGATTTAAAATTTCCCACATGGCGATTTAGCCAGGTTCTTGGACTCTGGGAGCTTGAAACTGATTTCTTTGTCTTTCTTTCAGGGTAAACTGTGTACCACAACAAGGAACACGTGAGGATATTCTGAAGTAATTCTGTTCTTTGGCTGGGGGTCACAGTGACTTAATTAGAAAATTTTATCAAAGGACTAATAACAAAGGTATAAAAATTCCTGGAATCATGTGTCTGGAAAGAGTTTCATTAATTTATGTTTATATCTATATAAATAAGTACATAAGTGAGGAAAGCAGTCCAAATCTGAAAAAAAAAAAGTTGGCTTCATAAGAGAAATGATGAGCAATCAATCAACAAGTACATGAAAAAATTCTCACCATCTCTAGCAGTCAGAGAAATGCAAATCAAAACCACCCTAAGATACCATCTCACTCCAGTAAGATTGCCAGCCATTATGAAGTCAAACAACAACAAGTGCTGGCGAGGATGTGGGGGAAAGGGTACACTTGTACATTGCTGGTGGGACTGAAAATTGGTGCAGCCAATTTGGAAAGCAGTATGGAGATTTCTTGGAAAGCTGGGAATGGAACCACAATTTGACCCAGCTATTCCCCTTCTGAGTCTATTCCCTAAAGACCTAAAAGAGCATACTACAGGGACACTGCTACATCGATGTTCATAGCAGCACAATTCACAATAGCAAGACTGTGGAACCAACCTAGATGCCCTTCAATAGACGAATGGATAAAAAAAAATGTGGCATTTATACACAATGGAGTATTACTCTGCATTAAAAAAATGACAAAATCATAGAATTTGCAGGGAAATGGATGGCATTAGAGCAGATTATGCTAAGTGAAGCTAGCTAATCCCTAAAAAAAAAATGCCAAATGTATTCTTTGATATAAGGAGAGTAACTAAGAACAGAGTAGGGAAGAAGAGCATGAGAAGAAGATTAACATTAAACTGGGATGAGAGGTGGGAGGGAAAGGGAGAGAGAAGGGAAATTGCATGGAAATGGAAGGAGACCCTCAGGGTTATACAAAATTACATACAAGAGGAAGTGAGGGGAAAGGGAAAAAAAACAAGGGAGAGAAATGAATTATAGTAGATGGGGTAGAGAGAGAAGAGGGGAGGGGAGGGGAGGGGAGGGGGGATAGCAGAGGATAGGAAAGGCAGCAGAATACAACAGACACTAGTATGGCAATATGTAAATCAGTGGATGTGTAACCGATGTGATTCTGCAATCTGTATACAGGGTAAAAATGGGAGCTCATAACCCACTTGAATCAAAATGTGAAATATGATATATCAAGAACTATGTAATGTTTTGAACAACCAACAATAAAAATTATTAAAAAAAAAAAAAAGAGAAATGATGAGGAAGATAAAACTGTGAACTAAGAAATGGGCCTTTTTGGGTCCACGTTTCTGACCCTCACGCCATGTATGCCCTAATGCATGAGGCAAGGGGACATGTGGAAATGGAGCTGCATTCAACACTTTCCTGAGACCAAATTCCATTGGATGTATATAATATCCAACCACAGCAAATGACTAAAGAAAAAAAAAAAAGAAAGAAAAATCAAATAAGATATGCTCATTCTGTTCTAAATTATCCAAAGACATTTTCAGCTCACACTCTCCCTCTGACTTGGCCAGATTTGCTGCTGATAATTGTCTCACCTTTTGAAGGCCTCAAATCTTTAAAGCAGTTCTCTTCTCTCTTCTATTGTAGCCAAAAAAAAATTAGCCAGTGATTTATCCCAACTCTTATCCCTGCCCCGACCTTCATCCCTCAAACCTACACACTCTTGGTTTGCTCCTTCTTCTCCACTTCATAATCTTGTTTTGGGTCTCTTCTACTCCAGGCACAACTTGTAATAACAAGCAGACTCTTGGGCATCCTTGGCCATTTTTTTTTTTACTCCCAGAAAACAGCAATGGCTGTCATCTGTCAGAGGTAGAACTTGCATTTTGTCTTTTTATTATGGCTTCTCATTATCTTATAAAAACAAGGAAAGTTACAGCTCAGTGGCCTTCAAGTTGTCCTAACTAGGAAACTCTACCTGATTTCACTCCTGCTCCGCTGAGTGACTTGCTTTCCCTTCCAGTTGCTCTTGAGAATCCCATTTGACCTTGAAGCAATACTTACCAGACTCAGTTCAAGTGGATGTGCTATGAATGGACCCCCTATTCTACTCGAGGTAAGCCAAGTATTCAATAGGGGTAATCCCACAGAGGGCTAAGTACTGATTCCAGATCCAGTCTACTCCATACTTCCTAGGATTAGAGCTTATTTCATTGGTACTAAACCCTTGGTCAAGTATCCTAGAGACCATTCAAGGCTTTAACCATGGAGAAGGCTGCATAAGTACACACCATAACTATTTGATTCATTCATTCAACAAATATTTATTGAGCTCATGTGCCAGCCATTGACCTAACACTTGGGATTCTTTTTCTTTCTTCCAACTCTCTGGAGGAAATTGCTAAAGACATTGGCAGGAATTGGGGATTGGGGATTTCATGGGTATTAAACAAGAGGCTACAACTAACCTTTGGTAGAGCAGGCTCAGTGGTTCTGACCCTGTTCTCTGGCCCAAGAATGCTCCTAGTGTTGTCTGATGCTAGTGGTTTCTTTCGGATGCCTCTATCACTGATGTATTTAGCTCTACCTTCTCTGTTATCCAGTGCCTTCCCCCCAACCTATCTTTCTCCTGATCCTCACTAATGCTAAGGGTTCTGCCTGCCCTCAGTCTCTTCCATTCATAAGGAAAGTTCATTGGACCTATGGAATTGAAAGTTCTAACCTTCCAGGAAATATTTCACAAAACACAGTGTTTGAAGGAGGCAACATTTCGTGCATAAGAATAATTTGCTATTAATCAATTTGCTTTTGCTGAGGATAGAGAGTTTGAGCTATGAGGTAATCTTTAGTTGAAGGCTGCCTTCTGGAAGAGGAAACAAAGAAGGCACTGGGACCTAAATAACACACATTGTCCACAAAGTTGACTCTTTAATATGTCTCCAGCCCAGAGTTCTCTGCCATCGATGGAGAAGCACGTTTCTTGAGGACCTAGCAGGTGACCACACTGGCCTTGACTTTCCTGGCAGCAGATGCCGCGGTGCAGTATGAGTGGGGTTTGGCTGGACAGCTGGTTCCATTCCGTGTATGGGGCTGGTGGGTTTGTGACAGACACACTTTCTAGGAATGTAGGGGAGGACTTTACAGAGTAGATGTCTCTCAGGCCAGCTGTATGGAGTGGTGAGTACAAAGCAGAGGATGGGAATCCGAAAGTGTGGGTTTCCGTCTCGCTCTGCTCTTTCTGGGGCTGACCTTGCCAAAGCATTTCCTTTTTCTGTGTCTCAGGTTGCTCCTCTGGGGTTGCAGGATCCCAAACTCTTAGGTTTTCCTGTAAGCTCCTAGATTCTGGGATTCCTTGGATTTTGCTCTTAATCCAGTCTTTATGACTCTGGTTTCACTAGAAACTCTTTGTGAGGAATGAGTCCCAGCTGTGGGATGCATCAGTGAGAAATATCAAGTCAGACCTAGTATATGGGACACAGAGTTGAACCATTCCACCAGGGCTCATGATTTTCAAAACTTGAGAGACTTTGCAAAGAACACCTGATGTGTGACACTGATCCATCTAGGACAACAGGAAATGAGGCTCCTGTAAGCTGGAGAAGGCACACCCCACTTAAAGGCACTCAAATTGCTGTCTGTTGAGCACAGTGCGTATCACACAAAAGGCATGTGTGAGCTGGGTTACACTCAAGAGCAACGAGTTTGAGATGCAACACCATCTCCAGAAGGAGAGTAAACACCTTTTCTTAGGACAACCAACTTGACTGTCAGCAGCCCAAACATTATTCTTCTAGAAGCTTCCAGTCCATGGGTTCCCTTTCAATTGGATGTTTCCCATGGCATCCAAAAGCAGAGAGACAGACAGGGCAGAACAGGAAGGAAGGAGCTTAAAAGTTCACAATCCATCTGAATCACAACTAGACCTCAAGCATTGACCCTGAGTTTGAATCTGCTGCCGACCCCGAGTTTGATTCTGCTTCTCTGCAGCTAAAATGATCCCCAACTGCCTTGTGAACTGTGCAGTCTCCGGGAGCTGGGGAGAGTCACACAGGACTGTGGCTTTTCAAATGAGAGAACAGCAGGCAAGAAATGGAGACTTCTTGCTAAGCCCCATTAACGTTTTAATAGAGCTGAAAGCAACGGTCCTCTTTGAAACTGCTTTATTCATAATTGACCAATTGTCAATAGATATAGTTACACTCCGTGGCATCTTATTAGAAGGAGCTTTTGAACCCCCTTCCCAAGTATTCACAGTAAATTCCTAACAGATGATGTCATAACAGGCCGTTACAATCCACAACATGTAGATACCATTAAAGCAATGTGTGTTGCCTTTTTTGATACCGAAACATCTAACTTTATTATGAAGTTTGCTATAAAACCTGCTATGATGTGTTTAATAATATTAAAGCATTTATTTTTCAATATTGAAGTCACGCTGCCCCTGTGAAGCCCATTACTTTTGCCACAAATGAGAATTGCCAAATCTATCATTTGACTGTTAAACACTTCCTTAAGAGAGATTTCTTTCTTCTTTCTTCTTCTTTATCACTCTCTCTCTCTCTCTCTTTTTTTTTTCTATGAAAAAGCAGATGTTCTAAAGCTATTAAGTAACTGAAAACCAGCAATATAGGCTCAAAGGCTGAAACCTAATATTTACAATAAGCTGATCCAATGAGAAATTTCTCTACGATGACCCTGGTCATGAAGCAGGAACCTGTGTGGCCATCAGCAGGAGCTGAGGACGTTTTACTCTGTGCATTATGATCCTCAATTAGGATCTTTCCTGATACAGCACCTCTTCACTTTCTTGGTACAAAAGGCAAAATAAATATAAAAATCCATCCCTACTGCCTCACGTTCTAAATACTTTACATTTTTCATATAGGGTAATGATTCTGTGATTTATGAGGATTCTGTATTTGTGTAGGGAGATTTGGATTTGGGGGTGGTGGCCCTACCTTAGTTCTCTATCATGATAGCAAACATTAAATTTTCTTTTAAACCTTTCTGGTGGGAATCATTGTCTGAAATATGTATTTCTATGTTTTTTTTTTTTTTTAATTCCAGAGATTCAACCCCGGGGGGCACTTTACCACTGAGTCACATCACTAGCCCTGCTTTTTGCTTGGTTTTTCTTTTGAGGCAAGGTCTCACCTAGTTACTCTGGGCCTCATTAATTTCTGTGGCTGACCTTGAATTTGCAATCCTCCTGCCTCAGCCTCCTGAGTCACTGGGGTTACAGGTGTGTGCCACCATGCCTTGCCCATATTTCTGATTTTTAAGAAGAGAGCTATAGGTATTTTTAAGCAGATCAATGGCAAAAATAAAAGGAAAACTGTTCTTCCCTGAAAGTCACAAAATTCAGATTATGGCAAGGACATAAATAATGTGAGGTAACAAAGTGAAACCCTTTAATTTCTGAAGAATGAGTACATATTGGAAAGAAATGAGAGCTTCCTCGAAAACCTTTTGATACAAACAGGCTCTGTATATTATGAAATGTAATATATATAAAATCCAGTTACAAATGTCATATATATAAAATCCTCTTTTAAAATGTGAACATTCCTTAGAAGGATTAAGCCTATGGAATATTTGATTTTTGGCAGACCTTTTTTACTTTAGTGATTTTTAGAAGGTTATCTTTAATTCAAGAACAAATATTTTAATGAACACCTATTAGGAGTAAAATAGAGAACTGTGTCCATTTGGAGGTTATATGAACAAACGTTGTTCTACCTCCCTTTATAGCTTCTCAGGGTAGAAGCTGCAGATTCCCTGCAAGAACTTTCTTCAAGTGCTTTTGGTAACAAGCTTTGTGCTGCTACCCCTTAGTCTCCAGAGCCCTCTATATCTCCCTTACTGTTGCTGTGACATGTACCCATAGTGACACTGAATGTCCAGTTTCCTTCCCAAGACTGTTTCCCATCTGGAATTGCCCTGTCTCTTCTAGAACCCCACCTGGACCTAAGCCTTTGGCTTCTGTTTGCCAGGAGGGGATTTCAGTTGGCACAGACTGTACTTCTGTAGCTGCAGCTCCACGAGGGCTGTATGTTGTGGGAAGGAGCACTTACTTACTCATATCCCACTCTAGTAAATCCACAGGGCAGCATTTCTCCTCACAGACCAACCCCTGAGGTTTTCCACCACCCCTCACTCAACTGACCACTCCTTAACCAACCTTGGACAAATGGTGGGTGAGCTGACCATGAGTTTGGAAAAAAAAAAAAAATGGGTGTGTGTGACTCAGGCCCTCCCTCTCTCCTTCATTTCACCTGCCTGCCCACAGAAAGATGTGTCTGTCCATGGTATGTATAAGGGGCCTATTCTTGGGGACAAGGCCTGTGGTCCAGTGGGGGAGGTCAGACTCAGTGCAGCAGAGCATTAGCAAGCCCGTTTGGCCCCACCTCCAGGCCACATTCTTTAATACAGCTTTAATCAGGAAAAGCTGATAGTTGGATCTCTACTTGTCTGATTTCTGTGCCTACTTCTTCCCTGATTCTGAATTTGGACAAGAAAGAAGGCTGTCATTCGTTGAGGTGCCTAAAAACCAAGCACTCTGAAAATTTCCATGCTATATAGGTAGTACCTACTCCACCCTTCCAACCTGCGCTCCAGGTGTTCTGTAACATTTACTTGGAGGCACTCTGCCTAAAAATGGGTATAGAATTGTTCCATTACTCTAAAAGTTCTGAAGCATATAATTGAGGGAAAATGTTTTCACCTTGCACTGGAGATAGAAAGATTAAATTTTTAACACCCAGGCAGGTAACACAATCCGTGGAGGCTTCGGAGTATAAGATGATCACTTGCTTAAGTGTAATAACTGGTATGATTGGCCTGGACATTAAGAAAAATGGTAATAAGAAAGACAATAGAATGTATCAAATATAACTTTCCTATGTTTGTACATGAATATACAAACAGTGAAACTCAACATCATGTACAACCACAAGAATGGGATCCTAATGAGAATAAATTATACTCCATGCATGTATAAAACATCCAAATACACAATATTGTCATGCATACCTAAAAAGAACAAATAAAACCAAAAAGATGTCATAAAGAGTGGAAGGGGCTCAGGCAAACCTGGCATTGTGTCCGCATAGCTTTGGCCATTTCAAAAGGAGAAGATAAGCAATGTACAAGAAACAGCCTCTACTCAATGCCAGAATATCATCATCATATAGGATAGGGACCAGTATTAATAAATGCTTTGCATTTTCAAGGAAAACAATTTAGTTATGTAGATTTTCATGCAAAAATGCACCTCCCCTTCAATGTCAGCAACTAACTCATTCAGAAAATAAGATTAAACAAGAACAAATCCATGTGGGCTATTACTTGCAGGAAGTATGGAGCTGTCCTCTGGCCCAGGCTAGCCAAATGGGTGGCATTGTTTGCCCCTCTGGTCATCACTGAATCTCATCTTCCCTCCGGTCCTTCCTATGCACTAGTTAAAATTGGGCTTTCTTAATTCTAATTTTTGTAATCACCAGTGAAAACTTTCACAGAGATGATGAAGACTCATTTTCAATACCCTGAGCTCTCAGTTACCTGAGAAAGTCTTGTCTTTCAGCCAGAAATAGCTTAAGCAACCCCCTTTTCAGGCACAACTTAACCAGTGACTTCCAATGTCACTATTTTAAAAAGCTAAATTATATCAGAGGGGAAAATGATGGAATTTTTATAAAATTCAGGCTTTTATTCTTTATTAGTTCTTTTTAATTCCACATCACATTAGGATTCATTCTGACTTCATTATGAAAGAAATTCAAGTTTTTTTGAAAGCCCACAAGTTTCTACCATCAACTCTAACATCTTCAAAGCTTAAAACACCTAAAAGTCTCCAGGAGTCTGGATGTAAATTAGAGTCTCTGCCAGCCTCCCAGTGTCCACCCCTCAGCCCCCCCTCAAGTGTCCATCTTAAAACTTAACAACTTTATCTCCTGACAACTGTTCATTCCTCCAAACTGAAATAGATTCAATAACGTGGTCCTCTCTTTAGAATGTTCATATGAATAATAATAACATTTTTTAAAAAAGACAAATTCCTCCTCCATTGGGTACCTGATGCCAAGGCATTTGGCCCTCCGGGTTTCATTTAGAAACCACAGGAAATGCAGTGTCTAAAAACTGTTGAGAATGGTCCACATGTGCAGAGCTGAAAGCAGGTAAGCCTCTTTCTGGATCTCACCGGGGGCCCTGGTGATGTTTGCACAAGAGGTAAGCCAGCCCCACGGTATGTGGGTGTGGGTGTGCGTGTGTGCTGGTGGTGGGTCTCTACAGCAGAATATGTACTGGGGGCCAATAAAACAGAATCAGAGGACAATGATGACTTGACTTCCCACCACTTCCTCCTCCAACTCCATACCAGAAGGGAGAACTTTGTAGGATCCTCAAATACATCTAATTTATGGAGACAAAACAAGCAGTTGGGGGTTAAAAAAAATCAAATCAGTTGGAATCAGGGCCAGGAAAAGGGGTCAAATGCCTAAGCATTTATTGACTTTTCTTGCCCTTCAGAATCTAAGTTGTTTGGCCCAATGTAAACACATATTGCTGTTTGGGTGTTAATGAACACAATTCAGCTCTTGTGAAGAGCTGTCAATTTTAAAGATGTTCAATTTTTCAAATGCATCTGTTTATTTCAGAAATTACAGGTACAGATGCCATTACACTCTGATAAGCCAGCATTGATTCTTTCTGGACTGGTTCTTTGCAGCCTTCCACAAAGGACGTTTGAGTCTACAACTAGGATACATATGGATAGAAAAACATCTGAAAACCCACAAACATGAGACAGAGCTTGGTGGGGTGGGGAGGGAGTTAAGAGATATTCAATTCTGCTTAACAAAGAATTATTCAGAAGTTCTTATCCCAAAGAAGTTGACAGCTCAGAAAACAGACATGAAGCAATGGATGTTGAACTTGGTTGTTACTTAGAGCAAACAGGTGGCACGGCTTGCCTGGAATACCTTGGTTTACTCCTCTTGTTCCAATATACTTAGTGCTCAAAAAAGGTGTCCCTGTTTGAACAGTAAGTGAAATGGTCACCATATGTGAAAATAAAAAAGGAGAGAAGGATTTCCATTTTTCTTTGGCTATGATTGCTGTCCACCCTCCAGCACCCAGCCCCCCGCCACCAAGCAAGTGCAATAGGAATATTGTTGTTGCTCCAAGAAAGATCTTCAACGCCCTCTAGAAGTGGTTTCAGTATTCCAGCTACGTCGGGACCACCTACAGAATAGCACTGCTCCACACAGGTAAACATGCTCCCCCCCGTTTCCCCTGCAGACATCAGAGTTGTATTGTAAGATTTTATAAATAAAAACACAGGATGCCCAATTAAATTTGAATATAAATAATAAATCGGGGGGGGGGGGTTGAATAAAAGATGCTATTCACAGACCAGAGTGAACCTGTGTGTCAAGGGCTAAGCTTCACGGTCACCCTGTCCTATTCATGGGCTGCCCTCTGGCAGGTATTTATTCACCAAACTTGCTGATGAGCACCTGATTTCAGAGGAGCTCTAGAGGAGATCCTGCCACCTCTCTTCTTCCCAAAGTTGAAATGTCCTAGGTGGAAGGTAAAGCGCTGCTGAGCCAGGCCTGCTCCAGGGGCAGGGATTTTGCTGGGAGAAGGAGAAATGCAACCTGTTCAAGGAATGAGCAGCTTCTCGGAGGCTGCAGGTTTTACCAGGCACTCTTGATCCTTTGACCTTGTAATTCTGCTCTCTAGCATTCAACAAGGGGAATGTGGAAGCCCTGGGAGGATGGACTGATGGACAAGAGCCACATGCTCCTTTTCCACAGGGGTTTAGAGAGCAGAGCAGTGGAAGCAGGTCCGACTCCTCACCTTCATATGCCCCCAGGCACTGTGGTCTGAGTCTGGGCATGTGGCTGTGTGCCGAAGCCTGCCAATGTCAACTTTAAATTGTGCCAGCTTCTACCAGAGGGAAGATTCTGGGGTCTAGAGGCTACCAGGTTGAAACACACATGGAAAACACACACATAAACACACACACACACACACACACACTCACACACACATTTACTCATAAAGCACATTCCATGCCTTAGGTAAAATTAGGAGGAGGACACATGAGAAAGGGATGGAGGGATGGAGGGAGGGAGGGTGGAAGGAAAGAAGGGCAGATGAGACCCAAAATAGCTTCAGTTGACCTCTTTCTCCATTCAAGCATCCTGTGATTTACTCATGTTTTTGATTCACTTAAGTTATCTTTCTCTGAAACCAGATTCTGAGTGGGCAAATTAGTTCTACTTTATTCTGAGAAGATGAATATTCAAAGCTTAAATAGTGAAACCAGGAAGGATGAGACTGTGACTTGTCTCAGATTCCTGACCCCAGATGGACATGCAATTCTTTGTCTTCTCAAGCCTGGGAAACTGGGACAGAGAAGGGACTGAGCATCACATGTGTCATCTGTAGTGTTCAGGCCACTGTTCTCAAATGGCAGGTGCCACCAGTTAGTGGAATTCTCATCTAGTTACACTACAAGCCAGGGTCTAGAGGCTATAAAGAAGAGATAAAGCATGGCTTTCTGGGGCTCAGAAACGGCTCAGACCCATCCACCAGGAAAATTGAAGTTGGGGCTGCATGGATGCAGGCACCTCCAGAAGCAGTGGGGTGAGACCAGGGGGGCTGTACTGAATTTGGTCTACCTTCACCAACTCCAGAAAGTTTTACTTAGGTCATAATTTTGCCTGAGGTAGGTCCTACTTCTAGTTTCTGGATCTGGTGATGAAACTTTGCAAAGCAGTTATCTCAGCCTGTCCCAAGGAAAAACTCTACGTGAAATGGGTCTGGGAGACTGGAAAGAATGGGCATTTAGGCATCCCCAGGCTGCGACCTAACAGAATGTGAATCCCACATACATGGACTCATGTGTTGCATTCTCATGGACAAAGGTATGTCCCAGACGTGGTGGTACAGCCCTCCTACCCCATCACACATTTTTATTCTTTTCACCAAAGTGAATTGCTAAATGTGTCACTTGGTGAAATCAGGTTATTATTGCTTTATAAGATTTTGCCAATGGGAAAGTCCACAAATCAGAGAAAATGCTATCAGAGAGAATCCATGTGCTGAAATAACTGCTCTGCAAAGTTTCATCACCAGATCCAGAAACTAGAAGTAGGACCTACCTCAGGCAAAATTATGACCTAAGCAAAATTTTCCTTCCAAGTCATCAGCTCGGCCTCTTCTCCCTCCTTCCCCTGTGGCACAGCTCCCCACCATCCTGACCCCAAAGCTCCCACAACATCAGGCTCCTTGCACAGCATTGACAGGAGTCATGAGTTTCCTGCTTGGTGTTGAACTTGAAGATTGGCTATTAGGCCTTATTTCTAACAATGCAAGGAAACTTCTCTATGGAGAACAGTAGTAGAAAAAACTCAAGGTGAGGAGATACGCATGATTATGAGAAGTCATGACCCAGGGTGCGTATTCATTTTATCCCTGACTGGGAAGGTCCCAAGAACCCTTGCTGAGGGCAAATGAATTTGAACTGAGAACCATTAATTGGAAATGGAGGGCAATTCTTTGTTCCGATTTTAGTGTCGGAGTGCTATGCAGAACCTCCCCTTGGCCCCCACCCCAGACTCTTAGTTTCTGACTGTGACTTGGTTGCCACTAAGAGATGAAGAGGGTTATCTGTGAGAGGTGCTCATTCTGTTCTTTCCAACTCCAAGGCAGCTCCACGTGATACCAAGATGGAGGATGTGGCATGTGCCCAAAATAACAGGTGAGAATCTTTTGATCACCCATGTCTCCTGCTTACAACTCCACAATCTAAAGTGGTTTCAGGGAAAGTGACAGAAGGATGGAACTGTCCCCATAATGAGGACATCAGAAGGACTTAAGGTGCAAACACATCTGCACCAGCTTCTACTCATGTGCTTCCTCCACTGTGCCCCAGGCTGGCCACAGAGTTTGGCCAACATTCATTGACTGCAGAAAACCCAGATCACCATCTCAGGAATCTGTGCATCCTCTGAGCATCCACCAGACACCTTTATCACTTCAAGCCAGTTTCAGGGCTGTAGCCCCTCCCAGGGTGACGCTGCAGGCTGGCTCTCCAACAGGTCGCCCTGCTTGGCCTGAAATCATTCTCCTTTTGGCACTGCTAGCTGGAGAGGTATTCAAAGGAAGCCGGAGCAGATGGGAATGGGATTCCATTATTTCATAAATGCCAGAATGGCATTTCTTTTTAATGTGACTTGAGAATTTTAACAGGTTTAAAAATTTCCCTATCCTAATTATAAGCCCTGTTTTTATTCAAGGTGCACACACCTCCCTCGTAGCTGGGGAAGTCTTGGCTCCGAGGTTGGTGGCTGCATGAGAATTCCGTCCTGGGCACTGTTTAGATCTGTTAGTAACCGGCTTAGCACTTGCCAGTTTCCCTCCGTGGGTAATGACAGAGATGCTAACACAATAGCAAAGCTGTTAATCCCAAACATGTTACTAATAAGGCAAGCTGCTTTGCTAGAGGTTGTGGGAAGGAAGAGAATGGTAATGTGCAAGCTTGTGCTGTCTCTCTCATGCCCACGGATTTGCAGTTAATGAGGAATGTCCTGCTTTTCTCAAAATGTCACCATGCTTAATCAACTTGGAGCTCCCTCACTAATCGCAAGCTGTAGACTGATGTTTGGTATTTGAGAGGTGGGGAAGGTGGATGGTAAATGTGGATGCGTTGGCTCTGTAGACAGCACTAGAAAGATTCTTGCTGGATTCAACTTCCTTTATCATGTTTGATATACTTCTCTGATTTATTGGCCTTTTGGACACATGGTGGACTCCACAGCTATTTAGCTGTGAAAAGAAAATCAATAAATATGTGACAGAAAGCAAACTCACCTCCATCTGGGCTACAGTTTCAGAAAAGATCAAAATCAGAGGCCGGATATTATGTGATGTGGGTCAACTGTAGTTTTGGAAGCACAGTGTGAAGAAGCTCAAGAACTCGGAGGAAGTGGAAGAGGAAAGAAATCGGGGAAAATGAATTATTTCCTTTCCTCCCAGAATGGGTATAGGAAGCTGCGGAGAAACTATACAGACTACAGCTTTGATTTGGAAATAAAAATTGAACTGTGGTAGAAGGGTGGCCACTGGCCAAACTAATGCATCTTGCTTGACATGTCAGGTAGTTCTGGAAAGCCATAAGTAATTCCTCAATTTGAGCATAAATCAGATCAACTCCAAGAGGCTTAAAATGCTATGGTGTCCTCAGTTTCACCTCAATCAGTTTAGTGCAGACTCTCAAGAACTATAATTTTCAAAGCTTTCCAGGTGATTCCAGGGCTTCATGTTTGAGAAGATGAATTTCTATGTTTGCCAACTTTGGTATTTCACAGATGAAGTAATTTTTTTTAAATGGAGATTTCTTTTTACATTTTCCCTTGGCAGAGTACAGAAGAAGGAACTGTCACATACTGCCTTCATCTACTTGTGGGCTGTAAAAAGACCATAAACCAGTGCTATGGTTGAGATATGGTTTGAGTGTGTCCCCCAGTGGTTGCTGTGTTGAGTACTGGGTGCTCAGTGCAGCAATGTTAAGAGAGGGAACCTTGTGAGAGGCCTTGAGATCATCAGAGTAAGCCCTCATAAGGGAATAAGATAGTTCTTGCAGGATCCCTGAGTTAGTTCTCATGAGAAGGTTGTTACAGAAGCAAGCCTGGTCCCTCCCTACTCTTTGGCTTCCTATCTGGTGAAGTGTCCTCCTCTTTGCACATACATTTCTGCCATGATGCAAGCTGTCATAATGTGATACAGCCAAGAAAGGCTTCATCAGAACTGAACCAACGAAGGCACCACACCTTCAACCCCTTGAAACTGGGAGATAAATAAACTTCTCTTCTTAATGAAGTTATCCAGCCTCAGGTATTCTGTTCTAGTAACAAAAAGCTGATAAATACAATGAGAGCTTGACTGCCTGTGGTTTTGGAGCCTGAGAAGTCCAAGATCAAGAGGTTGGCAGATATGGTATCTGATGAGGATCTGTTACTCATAGATGCCACCTTTCATCTGTGCCTTATATGGTAGAAGAAACAAACCATCTCTATGTGCCTCTTTTATGAGGGCACTAATCCCTTCATGAGGGTTCTGCCTTCATGACCTATCACCTCCTAAATGTCTTACCTTTTAGTACTATTCCACTGGGGATTAGATTTTTAACATATCAATTTGTAGGAGACACAAACATTGAGGTTATAGCACTCCCTTATCAAATTCCTTTCCTAAAGCAAAGAGCTGATTAACACCAAGGTAAGAACTGTAGAAAACATCTCTTTGAACACATTTGGCTTCATAAAAATTCACCATGCTGCCGTTCCATGTTCATAGAAGCATTATCCACAATACCCGAAAGGTGGAAGCAACACATTGCCAATTAAATAGGCAAACAAAGTGTGGTACATACATAAAATGCAGTATTATCCAACACAACATTGCAAAACATAGACAAAACCGAGTGAACCGAGCCACTCACAGAAGTCCAAACAATACAGGAGTCCACTTATTAGAGGTCATTAGAGTAATCAGTTCACAAAGATGGAAAGAATGGTGGTTGCATCTCTAACAATTAGAGAATTGCAAATTAAAACTACATTGAGGTTCCATTTCACTCTAGTCAGAATGGCAGTTATCAAGAATACAAGCAACAAAAAATGTTGACAAGGATGTGGGGGAAAATGTTCACTCATACATTGTTGGTGGGACTGCAAATTGGTGCAATCACTCTGGAAAGCAGTATGGAGATTCCTTAGAAAACTTGGAATGGACCCACCATTTGATCCAGTTATTCTACTCTTCAGCATATACCCAAAGAACTTAAAATCAGCATACTATAGTGATACAGCCACATCAACGTTTATAGCAGCTCAATTCACAATAGCCAAGCTATGAAACCAATTTAGATGCCTCTCAACAGTAGAATGGATAAAGAAAATGCAGTATATACACACAATGGGCTATTACTCAGCCATAAAGGAGACTGGAATTATGGCATTTGCCAGTAAATGGATGGATCTGGAAACTATCATGCTAAGAGAAATAAGCTAGTCCCCAAAAGCCAAAGGCTGAATGTTCTTACTGATATGTGGATACTAACCCACAATAAGGGAGGGTAGGGAGGGAAAGAATAGAAGTTCAGTGGATTAGATAAAGAGAAATGAAGGGAAGGGAGGGAGGATGGGAATAGGAAAGATAGTAGAATGAATTAGACGTAACTTTCCTTTGCTTATATAGGAACATATGACCAGTGTAACTCCACATCATGTACAACAATAAGAATGAAATCTTAATTGGAATGGGTTGAACTCCATGTATGTATAATATGTCAAAATACATTCTACTATCATGTATAGATTAAAACAAAAAAGAATGATGGCCACCAATGCAAGAAAAGAATAGGGAGTTAGTGTGTAATGGTGTAGAGTTTCAGCATGGGATGATGTAAAAGTTCTGGAAATGCATAATAGTGATGGTCATAAAACAATATGAATATAATTCACTGGTAATTACCAGTGAAATGTGTACCTACAAATGGTAAAAATAGCAAATTTCATGACATGTGTATTTTATCCCAATTTAAAAATTATGACATTGTTGCTTTTTTTCTCATTATGTTAGCCTTTGAAAGCTTCTTAGGACAAAGTCATCTCCATTGGCTTAGAGAAGAGAGGGAGCCAGGTCTGGGGGTGCAGTCCCAGTGGCCACACCCAGTTACCCAATGCTGCTCACCATCAGAAAGCCTCTAAGCTGACTCCAGAGAGGCTGCAACAACTCAGTCTAGGTTTGGGGATGGAGATGCATTTCCAGACTATAAAAAACAAAACAAAACATTAACCATGCCCCTGGAGAAACCAAACAACTCACTCAAACATAGAGTACCCAAGGCCAAGGATCAACTCGTACTTAAAAGTGTTTGATATTTTTTTTGTGAACAGAGATATATGGGGGGATCATTCACCCAAGAAAGTTTTTTAAGAAGCCAGGGATTGGCCCTCAGATTTATAGGAGCAGGCAACAGCAGTGGTGGCACTTGTTTCTTTAACTTCACAGAGCCATAGAGCAAAGTAAAAAAGAACTGCACAGAGGTTAAAAGCAAAGCAATTTGGTACCCGCAGGAAGCCATTTACAGACAAGATGTTCTCTGGGGCAGAGTTACTCGGTGAAATTACAGGCTTCCACTAAGGCAATGCCATTCTTCAGTAGAGTAGTTGCTTCTTGTTAATAGACATGTATGTTATATACATGTGTGTGTTTACGTAGGTACACACGTATTAGATGGAGATTTATGATGATGAGTTAGTAAGTTTTTCAATTCAGAGTCATTTGTTCTTAGCCACACAGAGACTGATGTCCCACTAGGCAGGCCACATATCTGGAATTTATAATCATGGAATTTTGTACCACATTAAGAATCTCTGTGGGTGATAACAGAGTACTAAAATAGCTAGCATTGCAGCAATGTTTCTCACCCTCTACATTTGTTTAATTCCTTTGCCAGAGACACATACTTAACTGTTCTTGGTAGATTTTTTTGTAATGTGTCTTTCAAATGGAAAAACTCTCTTCAGGCATTCCAATTTTATCAAGTAGCAAAAACACCCAGGCTGTTGGCCAGAATTCGCATGTTTGTTACTGCATTTCATACCCAGATAGTGCAGGGCTGAAAAAGAACAACAATTTTCCAAACTGTTATTGGATCTATATCTCTGGCAGCAGGTTAATTCACTTAGCCACTTGCATGAGAGCAATAATTATTGGCACATAATCTTAGGAATCATCATGCGTAGTGGTAATCAATTCCAGTTTAGATGGCCTTTTTAGTTCAACAAATGCTTGTTAAATACCTACTATGCATAACAGTCTGTAATTTCTTACCTTTGTCCAGCCTTTCACAATTGTAAAAGTCATGGTCATGGTCTCGTGCAATTCTGCCAGAACCTGATAAGGAAGATAAGCTGGTTAACAGAAAAGGAAACATGCATGGAGAGATTCGATGCCTTGCTCCAGATCTTGAAGACAGTAAATGATGGAGTCCCATATAAAACCCAGGTCTTCTCAAGCCCCACCCCTTTCTTCTCTGCACCATCCGATCCAACCGTCCTCGTTGTCACTACTTATTGCTGCTGATGTCTATCTTAAATTGCTCTGGATTAGTTCCCTGAATAATTTTCTATGCCAATATTTTTCTCTCATTTTGGAAGGCTTTATAATCTCATTAGACAACATGACTATGAATCAAAAGGCCTGCATATTCTCAGCAAAAGTGGCTACCAGTATTTGCCATTCAATTATTTACTTTTGCTCACCACTGATGTTAGCTTTGCATGTCTCTTTCTTTCAGGGAAATGTAGTGTAGGCTGTGTAATATGCAGAAGAATCTGAGAAGCAGGAGACCTGAGTTCTCACCTTGGTTCTGCCATTGTCTAGATGTGAAATGTTGGACAAGTTGTTATACCATCATAGCTCTTAGTTTCCTATCAAACAGAACCTGCAATGCCTTTCTGACCTCAGAGGGTGATTTAACAAAAACTGTGTGAAAGGTTTGAAAATAACTGAATCCTAAACATTGGCAAGTCTTTTTAGAATTCCTGCTAACATTAAATGAATCTATATGGGGAGTGACGATGAATAAACTTCCAAGTTACTGACCTGGATCAAGCTGATTTGAATGATATCTCTACACATCTCCAAGAATATGCATTATAGTTCTCTATACCTATGGCATAGAGAGTGTAGTTGGAAATGTGGATGAGAAAGGCTATTGCCTTTTATTTCAGAGACCTGCTACCTTTATAACACATATCTACACCCAATTCTCTAAGGGCTACTATTTACCCAGTTTTGGGTACCAGAATCAAGCAGGGTTTCTCCATTTCTGGTATCTGCAGAAAAACGAAAATATCTTGATTGCTAGCTTAACATGAATCTCAGTAAAGTTTAAAGTATATAATAATCTACCTCAACGCACATATCAGAAAGGTAAAAACCTGTGATTGCGACAATATCAAATGTTGACAAATGTGGAGCAACAAGAACTCTGAGTCGTGTGCTGGTGGGAATGCAAAATGGCACGGCCACTTTGGAAGACAGTTTTGACAGTTTCTTAAAAAAATGGGTAAACCAGGGCTGGGGTTGTGGCTATTGCCTTTTATTTCAGAGACCTGCTAACCTTATAACACATACGCAGTAGAGCGCTTACCTCGCACGGGTGGGGCCCTGGGTTCGATCTTCAGCACCATATAAAAACAAATAAATGAAATAGAGGTATTGTGTCCAACTATGACTAAAAATTAAATATTTAATTTTTTTAAATGGATCTAATAATCTCACTCCTGGGTGATCACCCAAAGGAGTTGCAAGTGTCCATACAAAAAGCAGCACATAGATGTTAATATCAGCTTTATTTATTATTGCAGAAACTTGGGAGAAATCAAGATATCTCTCATCTTCAGGTTGATGAATAAATGGTGGTACATCTGGACAAGGAATTCACTGTTGAAAAATTCACTTTTCAAGCCATGAAAAGAGTAGAGGAGATTTCAATGCCTTTAACTAAGTTAAAGAAGCTAATCCAAAAGCTTACACATTATACGATTCCAACTAAATGGTATACTGAAAATAACAAAACTATAGAGAGAGTAAAATGATCAGTGGTTGCCAAGAATTGGAGATTAGGAGTGATATGAATAGGTGGAACTCAAAGGATTTTAGGGACAGTGGAAATATTCTGTATGACACAATAATGATAGACACATGTCATATTATATTTGCCTAAACCCCAAAATTGTACAATACCAAGAGTGAGCCCTAAGGTAAATTATGGACTTCTGGTGATTATGACATATCAATGCAGACTCATCAGTTGTAATAAACGTATCATTTTGGTGGGGGATATTGATAAATGGGAAGACTGTGCCTATATGGAAAGTCTATGTACCTTCCTATCAATTTTGCTGTGAACCTAAAAGTGCTTTTAAAAAAGTCTTCAAAAATAAAATAAAATCAGGTGAGAATAATTCAATAATACTCAGTGATGAGAAAATTACATAAATATTTATATAGAACGAGCTAAAAAGTATCCTGAATCTAATCTCGACTTCCTCTTCACTAAGGAACTGGTGATAACTTTTAATGATAATGACTTAAAGATTCACCTGTTAGCCTCTTCTCTATCCCCCAGATCTTCTTGTTTCAAGCTATCTAAAGCTATTCAGTTAGTCATTGAGGTGACTAATATTTTTACTACTGGTCTTTTCCTAATCACAGACAATAATGGTCTATCAGCACTTGCTACCTTTTAAGAACAAAACTTTACCAATTCACACCTTTGAAAAACTCAACTTCTTTCCAATATGCTCTGCAAATGATTAGCTACAGCTTGACTTCTTGTTAGTAAATATGGCAGCATGATACTTTAGCTCTGTGCCTCTCTAACCCCAGCTTTTACATCTGTCTTCTTTCTCCCTTAATCAGTGTCTTCTCTGCTATGCAATATTGGGAGAAATATTGTAAGTCTCTTAAGGAAAGAAGACTTTGCTTCTTGAAGGTCCAGCTGAAGATCTATCATTGCTTTGCACTATATCTCCTCCCATGTAACATTATTAAACTCAGTCTTGGCACCTGTCCCTCAGAAGTAGTGCAGGGATATAACTATTTAATTACCTCATGTTCAATATCAGGAAGGTTCTGCTATTCATCTCAACATAGTTCTGCACCCCAAGGAAAATGCTCTTTGATGGCTTGGCATTTTCTTGGATTAAGAATCATGCACAATAGTAGCCAAGATGTTTCCTCTCTAGTTCTCCCTTCTTTTCATAGCTTACTTTGGAAACTGTACTGCTTTTGCCTCAGGGCTGATGTGATTTCTCTCTAGTATTTGGATTATGAACAGGCTAATTATCTGCAACTTATTGCACTTGTCTTTGTGAATGTCCACTGGAAATACGAGCACTGCTTTTTGTTTGTTCATTGGACCCATGACAGAAGAGTTGTTCAATAACTCATCCTTTCTGGTCACTTCCAAACAAAGGATTCTCTCAAGAAGAAAAATTCCTAAACAATATCTACCTCAAAAAAATCAAGATCTTCTTATTTGAACTCTGGGTCTAATGTTCAAAGTTGAGTGACTCTAGGAAAGGCAGCCATGAACAGGTCTCTTCAAGAGCAGCATGGTCCACGATGTCATGGACAAGACCTATATGCCATTGGCTGTGTCCTTCCTTAAGTTGGCACATAAAATGTGGGAGTAAAGGTCAAAATATAAAAAGTCTGATAATTTTCTAGGATATGCTTCTTTGGAATCCTTGTGCCCTTTGGAGGCGGATGCCCCCGGCTCAAGAAAATTGAAAACAACTTAGAATGAGCAACAATGGGATCGTGATAATCTAGTCCTTAGACGAGCTATTGTATTGTCTATGCAGAAAGCTGATCACAATGACTTTATCCTCACTGTTCTGGAGCTGTGGGTCTCAAAGATTGTTAGGCCATGGATAGAACTGTGCCAGAGGAATTTGAAGATGGACCCAATATCTGATATAGACCAGGCCATTACTTGAAGTTTCAGAAATTCCCATCATATCAGATAGTCAAGTGATTTTAAGAATCCTCTGTCAGGTTGCACTTATTAGACACAGAATATAAATCAAACTCTTTTTGCAAAGAAGTTGTCATGGAAATTAAGTTCCTCTGGGAGGAAAAGAGGTTGGTGCTTCAGGATGCTATAGAGAGAGTGACCACATGTTTTGCTTTTCCATGTATGCTTGAAGTTTGCACCTGTTGCAATGACTCAATAATGCTTCCCCTTTCATGTCCAAAAGTGCTCCAGTTTGAGAGAGGAATGATGTGGTCACCCTTGCTATATGATATTTGGATATTACACTCCAAAAGCACTGTGTTCACTGACCTAGCACATGATCTTCCAGGCAAACCAGGTGCTCAGGTTAGGACAGCCTAGGGGAAGCCCTCTACTGGGCAACACAGGATACAAAATACAATTCTTACCTAGCTAACTGGACCCCAAAACACGAAGCCCTCCCTAAGGGAATATGTGCCAAATGTTTCTGAAACAGAGTTTTCTTAATTCATATTTCTCTTCACTTTATAACATAAATATGGACCCAGAGATTTCTGATCAAAGGGATAACAGAACAGCCATTCATTACCTTGTCTGTAAATAAAGAGCAATATATAATGAAGAATATATTGGAAGATTGGGAACATGGAGATGCATAAAACAAGGAATTCTGTTGTTTGAATAACCGGATCCATAATCATCATGCCCGTGCTATTTTAAACAAAATTAATGAATGCAATGCCACTGTATGCCAAGTGCAATCTCCTATTCCCACATCCCTCCCTCTAGAACTTTCACCAGTACACAAAAAAAGTAAAGGTCTTCTAATAGAACTCTTTTCTTCATCCAATTATGTTTATATCTGAAGATGATGGACATCAGCCAAGATTTTCTTATTCCAAAATATACTTTGAGTCAATGCATTATAAAATTTTAACACTGAGCTACAATTCTCCTTTTTATTGGTTATTATACTGATATTAGTCAATAACAGCATTATTACATAAAAAGAATATAACTTAGCTTTTAAATATGAATTTTTTGTAAGACTGGCTCTAAGAAAAATTCAGGAAGAGGAGGAGTGAATGTCCTACAGCAAGAAATTAAAATTGGAACAATGATGTTAAAAAAAAGTTTTATTAACTTTAGATTAAATAGACATCAGGTATTCAATTAAAATGATTTCTGAGGTTTTAAAACCATCATGTTCTGTGATTAATATAGTAAATGTATGTTTGATTGAAATATTAAGCAGAAGGGAAATAAATAACAGAGTTTTAAAAAATATATTCTCATTAGTAATTCAGGGATGAAGTAAAAAGTCCAGTAAAAATATGGCCTGCTTCTAGGAGATGAATAATATTATTTACGGAACTCTTTTGAACAAGTCAGGATGTTCTCATTTGCATGTGTAGCCTGATTGGTGAATTATGTCCCAGGATTCCAAATCATTGTTCTTTAAACTGGAGCCCAGAAATATTCCTTATGGCCCAACCTCCTTTCTCCTGCCTGTTTCTCTCACTCTCTTTGCCATGATGTAATATAGACTTGGGGTAGGAGAGGAACATCTGGATGGAGCAGACAGTGCATCTCCATCATGTTAAAGCAACTGAATGAAAAGAAAAAGAACTGGTCAAACTGAGAATTAGGTGTTATTTTTTAAAAAAGAAAGAAAACACCTTGTTTAAATGGATTTAACCCATCAACCTACTTGAGGTTTTCCTTTGAAATCAAAGATGGCAACAATTTAAGTGAAAACAGCAACTAATATAGGTAAAGCATGAAGAGGAAAATCAAAGGCCCATTTCAAGATGAGAGAAGAGGGCAAGTGCAGTAACCAATTTGAGCTATAAACTTATTTTCGAGTAGACCACAAAATCTTTAAAGAATATATAATATAGTATTAACTATTATTATTGTAACTATGTATTATTATGTTGTATTTTTATTAATTATATAATTAATATTTTATTATATTGTTATTAATTGTATATTATTATAATTATTAATAAGATATAAATGCACTTGTGACTTTAAATATTCTTTCATGACAATAAGCAGTAATTTGGCTTTGGACACATCCAAATGATCTCTTCAATCTTTGGTGACTTTGATGATCCACAAAATAAGGGCATTCATTTACTGTTCACTCAACCAATATTTTCCAAGTACTCTCATATGTCAGGAAATGTAAGAGGCCCTAAGAATTCAATGGTAAGCAAAAAATTGACACAGCCCTGTCTTCATGGAGAACAGCCCTGTCCTCCAGAGGAAAATATGGATTGTTGTGAAATAACCACACAAACCAATGCAAAACTGGCAACCCATATAGGAGCTACTACACAGAAACAGATGCTGTGAGAGTCTATAATGAGGGAGTGGCCTAGTCAGGGAGGTCAGGAAGAGGTGTGGAGGTGAGATCTGAAGGCTCTACTAGGTGTTGTGAGATGAGGGAAATAAATTGCAAAAGAGAAAACAGCACATGCAAAGGCCCAGTGAGGCTCTCCAAATAAGCCAGTGTGACTAAAGCCCAGAGAGTAAAGCTGAGTAGGATGGTGAAGAGGCTGAGAAGGTTAAGTAGGAGTTAGGCCATACAATTTTGAGGATCACATGACAGTTTCAGTTTTCCTAAGAGACATTGGAAGGTTATTGAGAGGTTTTAAAGGAAAGTGTGACATGATCAGAATTGAAAAGGTCCCTGTGTCAGACAGATCTCATTTAAAAAATGAAATATGTATTACCCCAGCTACTGGGAATATTGCCAGAAGACAACCTTTCTTGACAAATTCCTTTGGGAATTACCTGATCTGTAGAGCACCAAGCAATGCAGGGGCATTAAGTCCTGACCTGCTATTTCCACCTTGGGACAACTCTGCAGGGTCACCCCAGCTTCAGAAGTCCCCCAGCACTGGCTGAGTCTTTGGTCAACTTGATGGAAGCTCAGCTTCTCCTGTACCCAAAGCCTACTTCCCTTCCTTCTCATAAAAATCATTCCTAATAAACTTCTGGCATGCAAATCTCCATGTTGAACCTGCTTCCTAGGAAACCCAACCTGTTACAACCTAGAAGTA
This sequence comes from Marmota flaviventris, assembly GCF_047511675.1. Lineage (NCBI taxonomy): Eukaryota > Metazoa > Chordata > Mammalia > Rodentia > Sciuridae > Marmota > Marmota flaviventris. Next base: position 54,218,321 of record NC_092511.1, on the reverse strand, counting down.
AGGTGGAGAATGATCTGGAGAGGGGTCACGGTGGTTGGTAGAGGTGTCCCAAGTGAGTGGCTCCCTGGAGGTAAACCAGGGGTAGTGGTAGTTGGGTCTGTCTAGGGTGACAGGGAGAGACTTCACTTCTTGGAAAAATTATAGGATTTGGTGATGAAATGGGTATGGGAAAGAGTGATGATGTGGAATGAGATATCAGGAATGATTACCCACTCTCTGGGATGTACAGCTGGGAACACTGGAAAGGGTCAAGTATGAGACAAAGATCCAGTTCCCTCTCTGCACTTGTTGAATTTACACATCTAAGTGGAGCATCAAAGAAAGCATTGGCTATAGAATCTAGACCATGTTTCTAGGTCATCAAAAGAGCCATGTCTGTGGATGGAATCATTTAGGGATTGAGGACAAACTGAGAAGAGAAAGGAGCCTAGGTTGGTCCCCAAAGGGACTCATCTTGATGCTCTTCCCAGTTCTGATCTTACATATTTCCATACCTTCATGAGTTCTAAAAGCAGAATTCACAACTTCTAAAAAATAATCATTCTTTAACAATAAGAGGGAAACTGGGGCATTTTTGTTCATATGTACAGCTGTGCATAATATCAGAGGGCCTCTCACCTCTAAACTAATCCTTAGACACCTTAGTGATGCATAGTCTGCAGGTCATCAACTCCTCTATAGGGAGTCTCTGCTTTTGTGATCTTATTTTACAGCTTTTACACATACAAAATCTACTCACAGAAAGTTCTGTGGGTCTAATACATACAAACCAATGCTTGCAGGGAGTTAGAAAAGGGAGCTTACGTTGCAATTATGCACAACTTTGAATTCAATAGTAGACACTCTCATTCTTAAAACCCACTCTGACCCTTTTCCAGAAGGAATTTTCATTAGTTCTTTTATCTCACAAAGTGCTCAAGTTCCTACCCTATCCTCTTCCTTCTGCTGCTCTTCTCTACCATCGACTCTCTTCTTGCTTCTTGCTCTAAGGAACAAAACACAGGGAGAAAATGAAGAGGGAAAGTTTCTGGAGGTGTAGGATGTGGATCAGACAAATTCCATCACAAGAAGATGAGGCAAGAGGGCTGTCAGGGAAACAGAGGTGGAGTACCTACAAAGGGATGGGAGACTAGGGGAAGAAAATATGTCTGCTTTGTCCTGTGCAGGACTGTGTTTTAGGTTTTGCAGGAGTATAGTTGAGACCTCTCATAGAGCACACATTCAAAAAGACAGAGAGTAATACACTTTGATGTGGCAATAACTACCAAGGAAATCTGCGACTCCCTCATAATGCATGCATGTCACTCTCAGCTTCTCTGGGAGCCTGCTTTTGCTCTGCCCTGCCTGGGGATGGGGGACCAGATGATGAAGACTGGAATGTAATTGATTACTGAGGCCATAAACTGTGCAACTCTAATGACGCACCAATTAGGGTACAGAGGGCTGGGAGAGAGGGCGGAGGCCATTTTTTGTTGTTTTCTGGAGCCTGTTTTGGAATTTTCCCATCCTTCTCTATATATAACAATAGACATTAGCATTTTCATATGTCTTGAAAGTTAAAGCAAGATGTGGGAAATTCAATTGTTGAAGAGCAGAGTTCTCTAATTGCACTCTTCAGAGATTTCCAGTACTTTTGGAAAATGTGCATTGACAAAGAGCTTAATTTAATTATAGGGGGGGTGTTTCATTTCCAGGGATGGCCTGATTTCCAATCCACACTCCCACCCCAATGAATCTGCTCTGCTACGAAAGCTTCCACTGATTTCAAAGGGCATAGAAAGTAGAGCAGAGATGCTGAACAGTGGAGTCGGATGTGATTCTTGCTGACATCTTTTTATCATCTAATTTAAATCTGGTCATCACTGTAGAAAGCAAGTTGCTTTGGGTAATTGGTGCATCAAGAATTATCCAAAAGAGCTAGAACTAGATCCGAAATGTTGAATGGAAGGGGTATTTCATAACTAAACATGGTGCCCAGTAAAATAACATCTATTTTCTGAGACACTACTGACTCCCACTCACATGGGTGTTATTACAGATTTGCAAGCCCTACTTGGCCACCTCTTCAACATCAAACGAAACACATGAGTTAGCAGTTTGGCTGAAACAAACAAACAAAAAAACCACATTCACTCTTACCACAACTGTATGTCAAAATTCATATCTTCTCCATTATTATCAAGCATGACTTGGGAAAGCTTTTATTTTCTAAGCATTAAATGTCTTTGCTCTGACTCTGGTTTCCACAGACAGCAATGCCTTTCAGCGTGGCCCAATATACCATGCTCTCTCATGGATCCCAGACTTCAGCAAAGTAGATGGAATGTAGGAAAATGCCCGGGGGTGGCCAGGCCTTTAATGATGAAACCATGCCAATAACTAAATGACCAGAAAACCAAAAGTTCGTTTATTTTCATGAAGATTTTCTCAGACATTCAGCAGAGAATCTGTCATGAAAGTAGGGAATGAATTGAAGAAATAGGGACTATGATCCCCAGACTGGGGTCCCTATCTGGGGTCAACCAGAGCTTATGGGCCTGATACATTCAAATTGACCATTAACTAAGATGTCAGGAGGGCTTCAATTTTATGGAGCAACTGGCATGATGCTAGATGAAAATCAATACATATAATCTAAATGTTGTATTTGGTGCGTTGTCAGTTGATGTTTGATTTCTGTTTCTCTTTCTTGGACTGATTTTCTTTCTGTAATCAGCATGATGAAAAAGAAAATAATGCTTATAAATGAAGTCAGCATATAGTACTGGCTGAGCTGGAGGAAGTTGGCAGCTGCAGAAATTCTGTTTTCACTTTACATTAAGTGGCATTAATTACACTGCTATGTAACTAAGTATAACCACACAGTCATGGAGCAATATTCTACTTTTATTTCAGGGGTGCTGGGATACAATCATTTGACTTTAGGCTGGGGGCCTAAGCCCTCTGGGTCACCTCTCAGAAAGGACTGTATCATTTAGGCCAGGACCTCATTCTAAGCAAGAAATTATCAAGTACCTTCTCTTGGCTAAGCCTAGCAAACCTGAGACAGCTGGTCTACCAGGTAAGCCAAAAAATCTCTTCCCCTTTGGTCCAAAAAGTGAGATATATGAAATAGATCTAAGCAATAAACCTTTGACTGCAGGCCTTAGCGCTGGCCTTGAAAATGAAATCACTCCCAAATTCAGATTTTCAGATTTCCCATCAAAGCTTGGAGTATTATAGACCCAATGCAACCTTGAACAAGAATGGCCTATATCTGGTTCCACTTGCGAATAAGGTGATGCAGCCTTTAGTAACTTCCATCCAGATAATGGGAATTTCTCAATATATTCAAGGGTGATACTCTTTCCTACTAACCAAGGGATCATGACAGAGAAAAAAATAGTGCTCCAGCTTTCTGTCTTCCATTAACCAGATACAAGGTCTTGGAAGAGATAAACTATTAACATCCTGACCCGCTGTGGGTTATCTATAAAGTGGAGATAACAGCATAGCTCTAAAACATAAGAACTTTGCTCACTAGGACTCTTAATTTCTTTGCAACTCAAGGCTCTGGGGTTCAAGGTAATTTTTCATGGGTTCCTGGGGATAGAGATCTTGATTATATTTCAGTAAACTCAGTGCTTGTTACATGCTAGGGAGTCATTTATACTGCATTGAATTGACATTTAAATAAGTATAATAATTCCTCCCCAAAATATTTTCTTGCAAATAACCTACAATGCAGCAACCAACTACCAGGTTTTTGTTTTCTTTTGCATTTTTGGCAAAGAATGAGATTCAGCCACATCATTCTGCATACCAAAGGAACCAGACAAGAGCAGAAGTTTCAGAAATAATGAGAAAAAGGACATATGGGGACACTCCTGACTTTCAAAGGGCTTGGGTGCCTGAAAACATGAGCAGATAGTCAATTACTCCCAGGTAAGTAGGGCTGTCTTGTTTGTGCAGATTGAAAAAACTTAAAGCTTTCACCTCCTAGGCTGTATTCCTTGGTATCAGGGTAAATTTCAAAGAGTGAGGATTAAAATCCAGCCTGGTTTCCATTTGCCCAGTTATTTTTGCTGGGCATGTGGTTCCTAGTAGGGTACCTCTGCTAAGCTACTCATCCTTGGAACTGCATCTGCCTAGAGAGAATTTTTCCCAAATTTATCAAGTCAGGGGAATTTATGCTGATTCTCCATTTCCTCCTCCCCAGACCTATTCATTGTCTCTGCTCTGTGCTCCAGAGGATGGCCTCTACATGATGAATGTGAGCATCCCTTTCCTTCTGGCTTCTACTTGGGTTTGGCCAAGTAGAATCACCAGCAGGAAATGAGAAAGATAAAGAAAAAATAGGCCAGGTTTTTTATTTCTTCCATCACCTCTCTTCCTCCACCCAATTCCTGTGCCCTGGGTTCCTTCCTTTCCCCTCTACAATTCTGCCAGTGACTGTAGTTCTATAGGACTGCCCCTCCACAGCTCTAGCTGTCACTCAACTCCAGTTATACTGTTCCCTCTTCTCTTCTTTCAGACTTAGGGGTAGTAATGGCTTTCACTATTGCTAGTCCCTACGTGCCTGCTCATCTTTGTGGGTTCCCTGTTTCCTGGCTACCCTTCTGCAAATGGTCCTCAATAATTCTGTTAAATTAAGCCCTTTTGACTCTGTCATCTCTTTCTTGTTGGGTCACTAGCACATAGAGAGAGTCTTTTTTCTAATCTGTCATGAAACTTTTTCTCATCTGTAGAGACCTCAGGTGCAGGTAACACTTGAAAATTTAGAACAAACATTTTCCATGACACTGATGGATCTCTGAGATTTCAGGACTGGCTCACTAATAAAATCATGAATATTTACAAAGTCTACATTGCAGTCATCTGCCTTCGGGGCTTTGGGGGACCACGTCAGTGTTTCACCCCTTTTCTTGCTCTAATCTGTCTGCTCACTCTTCTTGTAATCATTTTTTGTGTGGGTTTCTCTACCTGAAGGCACTTTCCCTCTTTCTGGAGACGCTACATGATAGAGAATCAGATCTTGTGCACTGAAGTCCGACAATTTAGATTAGACACCAGCTCTGCCATTTATTACAAATGGGATTGACTTGATGATCCCAATACAGCATTCTCTTGCAACAGAAAGATACATCCAGACCCTTGTTATGATCTTATGGTAGGTAATATGAACTTCCTCACTCCTTGACTGTGGAGTCAGTCATGTGTCTGATATTAGCATATGTGACAAGAACTATACTGAAATGTGCTTGCTTGCATGTTTCAACTTGTCCATTTGTGCTCTTGTGATGCACCATTAGAAGAATGTGTGCTAGGGCTGGGGATATAGCTCAGTTGGTACAGTGCTTGCCTTGCATGCACAAAGCCCTGGGTTCAATCCCCAGCACCACAAAAAAAAAAAAAAAAAAAAGAATGTGTGCTAGTTAATTGTGGTCCCTTCAGCCTCAGTCCCAGGAGCCATATAGAATAAGCCATGTAGCCACTGGTACAAGGAGGATATGGCAGCTTTGCAGCTGAAGCTGAGGGCCCAGAACCTGGAGATCAGCCTCGGCCAGCTGAGTTATACCCAATCTGCAGACCTAGGACCATAAAAATAAATAATTTTTATTTAAGCCACTGAGTTTTGGTTTGGTTTGTTTTACAGCTTTATTGTGGCATTATGTAACCTCTATAAGTTTGAAATGATAATTTAACTTCCCAAAGCTTTAGTTTTCTTCTCTGTAAAATAGTAGTAATTATAAAATAGTTATTTTATGGGTTTACTGTGAAGATTAAACAAGACGTGTAGTGGTCTCCATAGTACCTGGTACAAAACAAGTGTTCAATAATCAGGAGCTATTTTTCTTAGCTTGCCACCACTGGAATTTCCATGGAGGCTTTATGTTAATTCAGCTCTTCCTTCATGCAAGGAGTATTTGAGAAGCACCACAGCCCCTAAAATGACTGCCTTTCTCTGAATTCCATCCTACTGATTGTTTGTATAATTGGTTTGGCTTTATATCTTTTCACCTACTGTTTTTGAAATATTTACTATATGCAAGGTATACAATTCTAGGTATCTTTTCCTTCTATCAATGTGGGTATAGGGATGGTGAATAATAATTATTGAATATACATGGCTTGCTGAGTACTATTAGGCTCTGTCCATGCCATTTAAATTTCTTAACAATTCTATGAACTAAATACTGTTATCTGACAAAAAGCCCAGGTCCCTTGGCCAACAAATGCTAGGCTTGGCATTTAGACAGGTATTTTTGTGCTGTGAAGCACCACTAACCCTTCAGCATGTTAGAACTATGACACAAACCAAATAACTGTAAGCCAGCTATATGCCCTCACATTCAAGAAAACTGTGTTCTAGAGATGACAGGACTCCCTGCCAGGTGTTTATCCAATACCATTAAAAGATAGTTGCTAGGTCCTGGGACATGAAGACGAACATAACCAAACCTTGTCTGTGGGGAGCTAGACTCTAAAAGCTAAGTCATACCTAAGAAAAGTTCATTTTAACATATCTGGAAACTACTGAAACCATGAGCTTTAGATTTAACTAAAGCTTCCAGGAGGGAAGATGTTTTGAGCTACATCTTAAAGGGTGATTCAAGTTAGTTGATTGAAGAAATAGGAGAATTCTTTCCAAGCCCAGAGAATAACATGAACTCAAGTTCTACCTATATAGTTCCATAGGATTGGTCATCTATGCACAGGTAATCGATGTGTTGTTATCATCCATAACCTGAGGACAAAAGCCATGTCTCCTTTCAACTCTGCCAATACACCCTACTCAACACAGTACTGAGGACATATGAGGAACTCAACAGATTTTTCTGTTGATTGAATGAATGCTTCCTACTCTGCTGAGAGAAACAAAAGGAATAAGGGATACCGTGTCTCCCTGATATCAAGGTCAATCCCAAGTTGCTGTCCAGTCAGCAGAGCTGAAGCATAGAGCCAAAAGCAGGTGACTTATTTAAGTCATAGAGCTCATCAAGATTGGCTAGTGCTTTATGAATGCTAGCACAGTATTGCTCAAAATCCAGCAGTCCCCGGTGTCAGAGGATCTCTCAATGCTGACTTCAACACGTTGAGGAGGCAATTTCAACACAACGTATGAAGGACACAAAAGCACTCCCTTAACTTCAACAGGAGCAAACCAAAAACATGTGGAAAAACATCTTGTCCAGATAGCTGATTCATAAATCTTCTTTCCTCTCTGAACATATTCAAAGTCATCCTAGCCTTTGTTCACTAGGGTATTAAATAAACCTCAGTTATCTACATAGCAGAAATTATCTGTAAATTGGACTTGAAATTTTCTGTGACATCATCTTATAATGTGCATTGTTCTTGTTGCTGATGCTTTAACTGCTGAAAACCACGCCTCAGAGATGAGTCAGTAAGTTACCCCATTGCCAAGCAAAACTGAAGTCCAAATCAGCTGTGAGAAGATAATTCAATTTGCCTGTAAATGACATCTTCAGAATGGCTTATATTATATATCAAAACTATTTTTAAAATCTGAGCGAAGACACTGTGAGAACTCTTATGTGTAATGTGCATCTAATTTGCAGTTCTGCGAATTGAAGCTATTTTCTAATGTTGTTTATTCTTTAACTAAAGTACTAAGTGTCTCATTCAAGTGTCACTAGGTGGTTAATCCTCTATAAAAGTTCTTGGATGTATTCCTTGTAAATGCTAATTATGAAGAAGAAAATGTTATAGGGCTTCTTAGGAAATCAATACTTTATTATGCAATAATTACATCTGCAAGTTTAATGTTCTCCATGAGCCCCAGCAGAATGAGGGAGGTCACTGGGTGAGATGGTGCAAATGGTCCTTGCCTGACCTGGAAAAATCTTCTAGAATTTGAGGGCTAGTAAAGAGCCGAGATGTCATTAAAATATTTTCACAAGTACAACATTTATTATGGAAACCAAATTGCAAGAACATCTGTCTGGTTGACACTTTGGCCCAAAGTTGGATCTAAACCTGGTAACAGTTATAATTGAGACTGTGGCTTCATTTTTCTCCCAAGATCTTTGATTTTTTTTTCCTCTGCCTCATGGAGCAATTTATTTCTCAAAGTTACAGCAGTTAACTTTTGTTTTCCTAAACCTTCCTTGGCGAAAATCCCAGCTCTTCCAGCTTTTTACCAAGGAATCATGGAGAGGAGGAAGGAAAGGAAGGAGCCCTTAAGGAGATAGAAGGGAGCTCAAAAATCACTCTTCCAAGAATTTCTGGGTCACTGTCTAATTGATATGCCTATTGGCAGGCCTTGGATTTAAGCCTCTTCTGAGTTCACAAGCAGTTCTTATTCTGCACCCAGCCAAGTGTGAAGACTTGAGGCATTGAACACGGAGCCCCTCCCACCCACCCCCCAAAAATCCAGCCAGCTCTACTTAATGCACTCAGGCTGGGGAACTGTACCATAGCAAAATACCCCAAACAGTTGTTTTTCCATTATGATCCTCAGCTTGGCATTTATTATCATTTTTTATTGCACACTTTTAAATGCAATGGTCCATTTTACTTAGATCATTAATTTGCAAAAATCATGAGATATGAGCAGAGATGGTGTTTTTTATGAGCCATGCTGCACCTCTATAGGACCCCAAAGGAAATGAGGTGTGGGTCTCAGCACATTATAGCAAGAGGCCCTGGGACCAGGAGCTCCATATTCTTCCATAAATAGAAAAGACCAAAGTACTTTCAAAGGAATAATACAGCTAAATCAATGGAAAGATGCATGAATAACTGATAGTGTGAATAACTGAATGGACAAAGAATGGAGTGAAATACAGATCAGCAGTAGGGTACAGTAGAAAGACCTCTGGATGAGGCATTTGGAGATCTTGAGTCCACTTACGCCCTGTTACTTACCAACTAGACAACTGCTGCCATTGAACCTCTCTGAATGTATGTCATCTCTGCTTCTGTAAATCAGTAACAATGATACCTAGTTCATAAGATTGGTAGGCAGCAGAACCTGGGGAGCTGAATCAGAGGGTGCAGAACCACATTGCCTAAGTTGAAATCTGAATCTTTCTCCCTTGTTCGCTGGGTGACCTTAGGTATCTTTATCATCTCTACATTTGCATTTACTTATCTATAAAATGAGGATAATGCTAACAAATTCCTAAGGATGGAGGTGTGGATTAGTTAAACCAATACATGTAGAGTGCTAGGAAGACTATCTGGTATATAGTAGGCTAGATACATTACAATAATATTACTATAATTGTGAATATGTAATAATATAAAATATGCTATAATGTTTGCTATTATTATTATTATTATTATTACTAAGATTGTATAAGTATGTCTCTTAGTTTGAATCAAGAGTCAAATCTGGACAACTTTATCAGAAATGGACATTAAAGAAGATCATAGGTTCTACAGGATAATCAGAGTCCCAGGCCAGAAACATCCAGGAATCGCAGACAAGCACACTCCAGGACTGTACAATGAAATGCCACTGCCCTGCTCTTGGCATTGGCCACGCTGGATATAAGAGTTTTGCCACTGCTGCCTCAGAAGTAGCTTCTTACCCTAAAACACTCAATTTCTCTTTGCATATTTGCTTCCTCCTCTTCCTCCAAGTCACAAATGGGATGGCTCTGACAGGTAGAATCAAGCCTATTTGCCCAACTTTTACTTTGACAAAATGATAATTACCTACATGACGTGCTTTAAAAATTGTCTTAACATAGATGAGTTCAGAGAGTCATGGAATCACAGAATTTGTCTCCTGCCACTAATGCATCCACAAACTTCTGCATCTTATTTCAATTTTCCAGACCTCTTTCAAAGTTCTCAAGTTCTATTATTCTGTACTTTGATGTAAGAATTCATATACTTAGATATTTCTTATCAACAGAAAAAACTATACTTTTTAAGTGTGACAATCGTAAGTGTGGCCCCAAAGAAAACAGAAAATGAAGTGTCATACAATCATGGTTTTTCTAGATTAATGAAAAACACACCAATTATGATCAAGGCAAAAAAAAAAAAAAGGTAAACTTGATCATCTTCACTACCAGTGAATTTATTTTGTCAGTAAATTAATTTCAGTCAGTGAAATTTATTTTGATCTTCCAGAAGTTTTTCACTTGCTTTTCTGCAATCAAGCCAGTGAACAGTGGCTACTTGAAACTGCAGACCCTTTTGTCTCTTATTTCATGTTGAATAAGCTTAAATCATATCCCACCCACGTATCAAGAAAACTATCAGAGCAAATGAACCTTTCAAAAGTTCTTGTTTTAGAGAGAGTCACAAGACACAAAGTATAATTTTATCTGTATGGCTAAATCTTTAGAGCATATTTAATTTTACAAATAAAAAGTAAACTTTAGCCAACTTCTTTGTTATCTCAAATGCTACAATAAGTATCCACGTGAAAGCCATAAAAAGAGATTAAATTGTTGGACAGAATAAAAAATTATCATCTTTTAAAATTTTTATAATTTTTCTGCCTATAAAAACAGCAGGAGACTCTACTGAAAATGATTAAGTAGAATTTAGTTGTAATTTCTTTTAAAACTGTAATCAAAATCAATGCTTTTACAAAATAAATAAATTTCCTATATGTTAGCAATAATAATGGAGAGAAAAAATGGGGAAAATGAGCACCCCCAAATAAGCACAAAATATAGGATACCTAAAAATAATCTTAATAAGAAATATTTATGCCATGTATAAAGAAAAGTGAGGCTCTTGATCAAAAGGAATGGAGGACTTGGGTGAGTGGTAAAGCAAACCATGTACTTTGTTAGAAAGTTTCAATATTGCAAAAATTAATTGGTAAACTTCTTATAATTCAACTTGAAAATCCCAACAGTATTTAAGGGAACCAAGAATCAAAATGCATCTGAAGGCAAAAACATGCCAAAGATAAAATATTTCTGCCCATTCGGACGAGAATAGTATACAGACCAGTTGAGTCCTATTTCCAATACTTAGAGTTTGGAGGCCTAATGCAAATCACTTCTTTTTCCTCTATGGCTTCTTCATTACACTTGTGAAAAGGAATTATCATCATTCTAATGATCATGAGCCTTGTATCCTACAGTATTCCCCAAAACTCTAAAGAGAAACAAGAGCTACTGTTATGGTTTAGATATTAGGTGTCCCCCCGTCAAAGCTCATGTGTAAAACAATGCAAGAAAGTTTAGAGGTGAAATGGTTGGGTTATGAGAATTGTAACCTAGTCGGTGCAAAACTCCCTGATAAAGATTAACTGGGTGGTAATCGCAGGCAGAAGGTATAGCTGGAGGAGTTGGGTCCTTAGGGGCATGGCTTTGGAGTGTGTATTTTGTTCTTGGTGAGAGGAGAACTGCCTCTCTCTTATCTATCTATCTATCTATCTATCTATCTATCTACCTATCTATCTCTATCCATCCATCCATCCATCCCCTTCCTGGTGTGATGTCCTGTGATGCTTTCCTCTGCCACACCCTCTACCCTGATGTTCTGCTCATCTGGAGCCCTGAGAAATGGAGCTGGCTATATATGGACAGAGACTTCTGAAACTCCAAGCTCTAAAATAAACTTTAAACTCCTCTAAAATTGTTCTTGTCAAGTCCTTGGGTCACAGATGCAAAAAAAAAATGACTAAAACAACTACTTATTGTTCTTATCCAAAATTAGACTAACAAAACAAAGAATAAGACCCTGAGTTCAGAGGCTCTATGGACATGCACAAAAGATCAGATACCATACAATCAAGCAAATAGAGAACTGGACTTGTTCAAGGAAGCAAAGGGTTCTCAGGAATAAGAAGAGGCCATCAAGGTGTGTTAATAAGCCAAAATTGTTTAAATATCATCCTGAAAGGAAGATAATAAGAATCATACCTTATTTTTGTTTTTTAAACACTATTTTTTGTTGTTGTAGTTGGACACAATACTTTTATTTATTTCTTTATTTATTTTTGTGTGTGGTGCTAAGGATCAAACACAGGGCCCTGAACATGCTAGGCAAGCACTCTACTGCTGAGCCACAACCACAAACCCTTATTTTGTAAAAAAATAAAATCAACTTAACCGACATACATAGAATATATCAACCATCATCAAGTGGATACACGTTCTTCTCAACAGCACATGGATCCTACTCAAAGATAGACCATATATTATGCCATAGGGCAACTCTTAGTAAATATAAAGGGGTGGAGATAATACAATGCACCATATCTGATCATGATGGAATGAAACTGGAAATCAATGATAAAAGAAGGAAGGAAAAATCCTACATCACATGGAAAATGAACAATATGTTACTGAATGATCAATGGGTTACAGAAGACATAAAGGAGGAGATAAAAAAAAATTCTTAGAGACAAATGACAATACAGACACAACATACCAGAATCTATGGGACACAAGGAAAGCAGTTTTAAGAGGGAAATTCATTTCTTGGAGTTCTTTCCTCAAAAAAAGAAAAAACCAACAAATAAATGAACTCACACTACACCTCAAAAACCTAGAAAAGGAAGAGCAAAACAACAGCAAATGTAGTAGAAGACAAGAAATAATTAAAATTAGAGCAGAAATCAATGAAATTTAAACAAAAAAAAACCATTGAAAAAAATTGATAAAACTAAAAGTTGGTTCTTTGAAAAAATAAATAAGATCAACAGGCCCTTAGTCATGCTAACGAAGAGAAGAAGAGAGAGAACTCAAATTACTAACATACGGGATGAAAAAGGCAATATCACAACAGACACTACAGAAATACAGAAGATAATTAGAAAGTATTTTGAAACCCTATATTCCAATAAAATAGAAGATAGTGAAGATATCGATAAATTTCTTAAGTCATACGATCTGCCCAGATTGAGTCAGGAAGACACACACAATTTAAACAGACCAATAACAAAGGAAGAAATAGAAGAAGCCATCAAAAGACTACCAACCAAAAAAAGCCCTGGACCGGATGGGTATACAGTGGAGTTTTACAAAACCTTCAAAGAAGAATTAATACCAATACTTTTCAAGCTATTTCAAGAAATAGAAAAAGAAGGAGCTCTTCCAAATTCATTCTATGAGGCCAACATCACCCGGATCCCGAAACCAGACTAAGACACTTCAAAGAAAGAAAACTACAGACCAATATCTCTAATGAACTTGGATGCAAAAATTCTCAATAAAATCCTGGCGAAACGAATACAAAAGCATATCAAAAAAATTGTGCACCATGATCAAGTAGGATTCATCCCTGGGATGCAAGGCTGGTTCAATATACAGAAATCAATAAATGCTATTCACCACATCAATAGACTTAAAGACAAGAACCATATGATCATCTCGATAGATGCAGAAAAAGCATTCAACAAAGTACAGCATCCCTTTATGTTCAAAACACTAGAAAAACTAGGGATAACAGGAACTTACCTCAACATTGTAAAAGCTATATATGCTAAACCTCAGGCTAGCATCATCCTAAATGGAGAAAAACTGAAGGCATTCCCTCTAAAATCTGGAACAAGACAGGGATGCCCTCTCTCACCACTTCAATTAAGTTCTTGAAATACTAGCCAGAGCAATTAGACAGACAAAAGAAATTAAAGGCATAAAAATAGGAAAAGAAGAACTTAAATTATCGCTATTTGCGGATGACATGATAATATATTTAACAGACCCAAAAGGGTCTACAAAGAAACTGCTAGAGTTAATAAATGAATTCAGTAAAGTGGCAGGATATAAAATCAACACGCATAAATCAAAGGCATTCCTATATATCAGCAACAAAACTTCTGAAATGGAAATGAGGAAAACCACTCCATTCACAATATCCTCAAAGAAAATAAGATACTTGGGAATCAACCTAACAAAAGAGGTGAAAGATTTATACAATGAAAACTACAGAACCCTAAAGAGAGAGATAGAAGAAGATCTTAGAAGATGGAAAAATGTACCCTGTTCATGGATAGGCAGAACTAACATTATCAAAATGGCGATATTACCCAAAGATCTCTACAGGTTTAATGCGATGCCAATCAAAATCCCAACGGCATTTCTTGTAGAAATAGATAAAGCAATCATGAAATTCATATGGAAAAACAAAAGACCCAGAATAGCAAAAGCAATTCTAAGCAGGAAGTGTGAATCTGGAGGTATAGCGATACCAGAGTTCAAACTGTACTACAAAGCAATAGTAACAAAAACAGCGTGGTACTGGTACCAAAACAGGCAGGTGGACCAATGGTACAGAATAGAGGACACAGAAACCAATCCACAAAATTACAACTGTCTTATATTTGATAAAGGGGCTAAAAGCATGCAATGGAGGAAGGATAGCATCTTCAACAAATGGTGCTGGGAAAATTGGAAATCCATATGCAACAAAGTGAAACTGAATCCCTTTCTCTTGCCATGTACAAAAGTTAACTCAAAATGGATCAAGGAGCTTGATATCAAATCAGAGACACGCCGTCTGATAGAAGAAAAAGTTGGCTACTATCTACATACTGTGGGGTCGGGCTCCAAATTCCTTAATAGGACGCCCATAGCCCAAGAGTTAATAACAAGAATAAACAAATGGGACTTACTTAAACTAAAAAGTTTTTTCTCAGCAAAAGAAACAATAAGAGAGGTAAATAGAGAGCCTACATCCTGGGAACAAATTTTTACCCCTCACACTTCAGATAGAACCCTAATATCCAGAATATTCAAAGAACTCAAAAAATTAAACAATAAGATAACAAATAACCCAACCAACAAATGGGCCAAGGACCTGAACAGACACTTCTCAGAGGAGGACATACAGTCAATCAACAAGTACATGAAAAAATGCTCACCATCTCTAGCAGTCAGAGAAATGCAAATCAAAACCACCCTAAGATACCATCTCACTCCAGTAAGATTGGCAGCCATTATGAAGTCAAACAACAATAAGTGTTGGCGAGGATGTGGGGAAAAGGGTACACTTGTACATTGCTGGTGGGACTGAAAATTGGTGAGGCCAATTTGGAAAGCAGTATGGAGATTCCTGGGAAAGCTGGGAATGGATCCACCATTTGACCCAGCTATCGCCCTTCTCGGACTATTCCCTGAGGATCTTAAAAGAGCGTACTATAGGGATACTGCCACATCAATGATCATAGCGGCACAATTCACAATAGCAAGACTGTGGAACCAACCTAGATGCCCTTCAATAGATGAATGGATAAAAAAGATGTGGCATCTATACACAATGGAGTATTACGCAGCACTAAAAAATGACAAAATCATAGAATTTGCAGAGAAATGGATGGCATTAGAGCAGATTATGCTAAGCGAAGCTAGCCAATCCTTAAAAAAACAGATGCCAAATTTCTTCTTTGATATAAAGAGAGCAACTAAGAACAGAACAGGGAGGAAGAGCATGAGGAAAAGATTAACATTAAACAAAGACGAGTGGGGGGAGAGAAAGGGAGAGAGAAGGGAAAGCATATGGAAATGGTAGGAGACCCTCAATGTTACACAAAATTACATATAAGAGGTTGTGAGGGGAAAGGGGGGGAACAGGGAGAGAATTGAACAAGAGCAGATGAGGTAGAGAGGGAAGATGGGAGGGGAGGGGAGGGGAGGGGGGATAGTAGGGGATAGGAAAGGTAGCAGAATACAACAGTCACTAATATGCCAGTATGTAAAAATGTGAGTGTGTAACCGATGTGATTCTGCAATTTGTATTTGGGGTAAAAATGGGAGTTCATAACCCAATTAAGTCAAATGTATGAAAGATGATATATCATGAGCTTTGTAATGTTTTGAACAACCAATAAAAAAAATTACTAATATCTGAAAAAAAATAAATAAAAATAAATAAAAAAAATAAAATCACACTTTACTGAACACTCACTATGTACTAAACTTAGCAGAAGAACTATTTCATCTAATTCTCATGGTGACTAGGAAATCACTGCCATTAGTTTTCTTTTAGAGGTGAGGATTTATAGGTAACATTGGAAGATTTAAAATGAAAAATCAGATTTCTCCTATTCCAAAACATGTGATAAACTGCTTCCCAACTACCATCAGCTACTCCTAACTAGAACTTCAATCTTTGCAATGCACTTTCCTGTTTCCTCGTTTGAGGTAGTCATCAACCCCGGGTAGGTGGACCACCTCTTAGGTTAATTTTCTGGGTGGTAAAACAACACATGAGGAGATGAGCCCAGAAGTCCCTAGAGCAGGCGGCATGATAGAATCCCCAGTGGAACCTTGTAAAGCCAGAGATCCCTAGGCCTTCCTCCAAAGCCTGTTCAACCAAAATATCTAGGAATGGGCCTTGTAATCTTCATTTTTCAATTTAGTTGATTCACACAGAACCCTAAATCAGTGGTTCTCAAAGTGTGGGCTCCCCACAGGCAGCATGAGCTAACGTGGTGCTTATCAGAAATGCAGATTCTCAGTCCCCACCCCAAACCTATTGAGTCAGAATGTCTGAGGGTAATCGAGGTTGCAACAAGCCCTCCAGAGACCCTGATGCAGGCTAAAGTTTTGTAAACGTCTGCTCTAGAGTAAAAGAGGTGAGAGTGTGGTAAGGAGAACAGCAACCTCTCAAGCCTATGACCTACATGCAAATCCCACCAACTCTTCCATTTCCTTTCTGTGCAAATCCCAACTCTTCCATTTCTCATTGTGCAACCTAAGGTAATTGCTAGTGTCTGTGGTCTTGGTTTACACTTGCAAAATGGTGGTGATTGTTTTCCCCCTGAAGGGTTATCATAAGAAAACAAAATGTCTTAGAATTAGTAGAGAACTAATAACAGTGGAGTAAGAGCTTAAATAGAAATTAAAGTTCTTGCCAAGGATTAAAATGAATGAAAGGAAAAAGAGTAAAGAAGACTCTCAAACATCAAAATCCTTGGGTTTAAAGCATCCAAAACCCCCAAATTGTTGTGGAGAATCAGCAATGCTCAACTCTTTTAAGTGAACATTGGAGAAAATAAAAATAACTACTCAAATAAGTTACCCACTAGGCATGCTTGTGAAACATATCCTCAATTTTAGGATTTCTGAGGAAAGTGCTGGATTGTGTTAACTGTGTGGCCTCAGGCAAGTCACTCAGCCCCTCTGGGCCTTAATTCTCTCATTCAAATAATTAAGATAATAATAATGACCTGACTTCCTCCACAGGATTGTTATGAGAATCAAGTGGAGCTATTAGCTGTCATTATAGTTTTAAAAGTGAAAAGACTTAGGCAGGTGTTCAGGATTATTACCTTATAATCCCCTCTCTGGTATAAGCATCTCTGGACTTTGCATTAACACGTTTCAGGCTGGAACACTAAGAGAGTTCAGGGAATGGAGACAGAGACCCTGCCTTGCAGAATTTTGTACTGAAACGTCTGTTGCCTCCCAACCCCAGAACTGCTCATTAAGCAGTGGGCCAGGTGAGGGGTATTTACCTGGACTAGCTGGTCATCCCAGGATGTGGATCAAAGTATGATACACTCCAGATACAGTTCTAGAATCATCATAAGCTAGGTAAGTGGTCATGGTGGCTCCAAGGGAAGCCGCATTTGTCAATATCTAGAAACCTTTAACAGTATCAGCCCAAGTCCTGAGGATCTATAAGAGCTTATATACTCTTTTGACCCACAACTGGCTGTGTGACTTCTGGAAAAGCAGTACAAGCCCCTAATGGAACAGTAGCTGCCACAAATACCTGCAATCCTGGTAAAGAGGTTGGTGAGCACCTTCCGTGTGGATGGATGGCCTGGGATGTCAGAGAGCTTCCTGAGCCTCTCCCCACTCTTGGAGGAGCTGCAGACCTCTGTTGTGCTTCTTTCTTGTCCTTAATCAGCCTCTCAAACTCACATGCGGGCAGACCCAAAATGGCTATAGTTAGACTCCCTCACCAAGGCTTCCGGCGGGCTATGTTATGTTATATGTAATGTTTTTAGAATGTAGCCAAGGCCACAAACTGTCCATGTTGTGGTTAGCATGCAGCCAAGGGCATGAACACTCCAATTCAGCATATATACTTGAGGTCACGAACACTGGCTTGTGAGCATGTGCCTACTTATGTAACCCGCTGGCAGTGTGCTGACTTTGTTTGCATATATAAAGGGCCTCTGCAAAAGACTGGAGGCTAAATGGAACTGTCTGGGGCAAAATGGAACCAGCTGGGGGGTAACGCTGAAGCTGGGGGCTGGAGGCTGCTGCCACCTCTGAATAAAGCATGTCTACTATCCTAACTGCATCTTCCACCTTCTTCCACCTGTAGGGGTCCCAAATCTGTTTCCTGGGTCTGAGCCCCCACAAGACAGGCACCAGCATTTCTGTTTTGTCTTAACTCAACCATAGACTGATCTTTCTGCTCAGATGACTCCGTGCTCTGGAGAGCTTGATAATGGTCACTCATCACCAGAGACAGCTGGCTCCTTCCCAGGCCACCTCCAGGAGCTCAGGAGAGGGAAGCACCTGCTGCCACATGGCTCCACCATTCCTTCAGGGCCTTGCCTGCTTGGCTTCTGGCCCAGGACTGGAACGTTTGTTTCCTCTTCACTGATCTGCAGGGCCTGTGCCCATGGGGCGTCCACCAGTCAGTCCTCAGCTGTGCAAAGAGCATGGCCCTCTGGGGAAGCAGGCCCTACTACGCGTTGACACTTGTATCAACACCCAACCTGCATCGGGTTTCAGCATCCTCCTCCAGTACTGTTTCCTAGTTTGTGTCTTTATCCAGGGACCAAGCAAAAGTCCCAGCTTCCAGAGGAAGCCAGGTCCTTCTGTCTGTTCCTCCACTCTAAGTCTCAAATATGTTGCCAGGCAAATTGTCCAGGAATGTTTTCTGATTGGATTGATTCATCCACTGAAAATCACTTTCAAACTCTGAAATGGGTCTGGGATCATGGAAACCCATGAGCGGCTGATACAGCTCCCATCCATCCCATAGGACCCCCCTTTAAAGCCACTGACCCCACTCTCATAGGCTCAGCTGCACAAGACCCAAAAGAAAAATTCTGATCTTGAAAATATAGAATTTAAGCAATTCTAACTCAAGTCTCTGATTACCCACAAGTCACTTGATCTTACCTCGCATTTTTGCTGTTTTGTCAAGGCAGGGCATTTTTCTTGCTCCAGAAAAGTTGTTGTCTAAATCAGGTAACTGGGCCTCTGCTTTGATACTTATGCCCAAGCCTCACCGGAGACTCAAGTTGTTCCCCAGGCCTTTTAGGCCCTAGTCCCCACTATTGGGGACTTCCTCTCAGGGAAGATCCTGATCCTAAATCTGAGTCCACAGCTGAAGTGGTACTAGCAGACATCCCAGCCTTGTGGTGCCTCTTTCATCTAACACTTTCCATAGTGGTCACAATCCTTTGTCACCTTTTTTTTCTGATGTCATGTTTTACCCACCAATCAGGAGCTCCTAACATTTGGCCCATCCTAGTACACAGATCAAAGTTCAGTCCTGGCCTCTTGAACTCTTCCTTTATCTTGTTGCAATCACACACGGCCATGCCTTAGAAATGACAGTTGAGCATGGGCTTGAATGGGTATCCCCCGAGCAATCACATACAGAGCTTCATTTTGAAGACATTTTCTATGGCAAAAAGCAGGCATTAAAGAAATATTGTTGGAATACATTAATAAATGGTGCTGGTCTTCCCATCAGAAGCTCCAGCAAAGGAAGAAAGCAAAAGGTATTTCTTCATGTGCCAGAAGGACTCCTTTAACTTGAATTATACAGATGGGAATGGCCCAGATTAAAGGCAGGACTTGCGGCACTCAGAATCCATGATGGTCAATTCCTAGTCATGGGGTCAACTTGACAAGGACAAGGAATGCCCAGGTGGAGGAAGGGCAAAATTATTCTATTCTTTCTTGAACTCATGCATACATCTTTTCCTGACCTTAGACATTAGAGATCATGATTGTTGGGCCTTAAGCCTTGGAGGAGGAGTTATGTCATTTGCTCTCCTGGTTCTTGGGCCTTTGAACATGAAATGAATTACACCACCATCCCTGAGGCTCTCCAGTTGTCAGTGATGTATCAAAGAACTTCTTAGTTTCAATAATCAATTCCTATAATAAATCTCTTCTCTCTCTCTCTCTCTCTCTCTCTCTCTCTCTCTCTCTCTGTGTGTGTGTGTGTATTTATGTATACACACACACATACACACTTCCTTTAGCTTATCTCTTACATCTCTCTCTATACATATCCTATGGGTTCTATTTCTCTAGAGAATCTGGACTAACACAGGGTTCTCAATCAGCCTTGGAATCCCAGACATCCTTGGGGATGGCCCAACTAACAGGAAAAGACAAATTCATCCTGGAAATCAGCTCAAGGACACAGAGGTGAGGACAAAGATGAACCCATAGGGAGATGGGAAAAAAGTCAAACACACACCAACTCAAAGACCTATTACATTGAGTTGGAAAAACAGATTCTTAAAGAAAAAAACAATTCACTACAAGGCAGCCAGTGCCTAACCCTTGGTGTCAGCAAGTCTTACCTCCAGCTCCTCTTGCTCTTCCTGTTCTTACACTGTTGGGCTTCAGAATCATGGGAATAAGAGTAAGGCCCGAGAGCAAGCAGAGAAATTTCCATAAGTGTCTAGAGGACTCCACACCATGGGAGAGGGAGATCTAGATGAATCTAATACTGCCAGACCGCTGGTAGTTAACCCTGATGATAAGCAAGCTCACGAGGATTCCAAGAGCTGTTCTGCTTTCAACTCTGGCCTGAGAAAAGGGTACATAGCAGAGGAAGGGGAAACTGGGTTCCTTCTTCTCTCTGGCCAGAGAAAACTCTTTTTAGGCATTCTGAGTGAACAATGAGTTGAAAAAATAAAAACAAGCCCAGTGTGATAGCAAATGAGGCTATTGTTTTCTCAGTGTCTATACTCAGGTTCTGAGAGAGCCCCCCAAAACTTAGAGTTGCCAGATACAATATAATACACTTAGTTAAATTTGAACTTCAGACAAACAATGCATAATCTCTAAAGTGTAAGTCTATCACATAAAATATTTGGGATAGACTTACACTTAAAATTCATGTTATTGACCCAGAATTTAAATTTCATTGGGCTCCCTGTATTTTAATGTGCTAAACCTGGCAAACTTACCCACAAACAGACAGTTCATATAGTCCTAGAGGCATCTGAAGATGTGACCAGCACAGAGAAGAACTATTCTGGCCTATGAAGGAGTATGAAATCGTGAACATTTCTTCTCAGCTCACATATCAGAACATGCTAACCTCTCCTCTCCACTAACCTACTCCTCACCACCCCTCATTCCCCAGCTCATATCCTACCGTCTCCGATCACTCCTCCCACAGAAAGCTACCTACCCCATCTCCCTTGGGATTAGACGTTGACTTGTAATTTTCTCCAATGATAACATGTTCATATTTTGATTTTTCAGTTCTCAAAGACAGGGAGGAACTCTTCCTTCTCTTTCTACTCCCTTCTACACTCACCACACTTACTCTCCACTCATGCATCTCATACCACAAAGGTTAGGCTCACAGTGAGGGGAAAATTATAAATCTGAGGGCATGCAAAAGTAAAGGAATCTTGGAAATCACATCCCATCTCACTCCCTGAGTCTGCTAATAGGGAGATGACTGAGATCCAGAGATCCAAAGGAACAAACCCAGGAAAAGAGCTTGTAAGAGGAGAACAAGGCACATAATTCTGATTTCCTGGCTCCATTCCAGAATTCTCTATTATTATTAGTGCCTTGCACGATACCTGGTAAATACAGTTGTTCTCAGTAAATATTTGAGTGAACTAATGAGCAAATAAAGAAACTAATGAAATCAGTGCCTTAAGACTCATCTTGCTTATTATACAGTGGCTCTGTACTGGGGAAGCTTCTTGGCCCATGAAATGTCAAACGTCAGCCATGAACTCCAGCCATCTGGTTCCAGCAGGCATGACCCCTGATCACAGGGAGTGTGTGGCAGGAGTGCCATTTTCCCCCACAGGAGGAGTTTGGGGAAGTCTGACCTGAGTACTAATAAAAACAGGCTTAATACTGGCCCCAAAGCTACCCTAAATTGTGCCATGCGTATGTAAAGGAACTCAAAGAAAAAAAATATATTTTAAAATATATAGCTAGCTATGTGATCTTTAACAAGGAAATGATTGTTCCACTCTTTGGATTTCTCATCTTTAAAAAATACATTTAAAAATGGTTATCAGGAAAAAAATACTATTTCACGGTGCCAGGCGTTTTCTCCTAATACAACGAATGTCTACTTGCTTCTTTTCTCAGAGTACCCAGTCTTCTTAGTCAACTGGTATTTTTTATTCTAAAAAAAAATTATTTGTACAAATTTATGAAGTACTGTTTCATAATTCAGTACACATATACAGAGTATAATGATCAACTCAGAGCAGTTAACATTGTTATTTCCTTAGACAGTTTTTGTTAAAATTTTTGATTAATGTAGTAATTGTGTGTATTGATGCAGTCCAGTGTGATATTTCAATGGACGTATACAATATATACTGATCAAATCAGAGTAATTAATGTTTCTATCTCTGTTATGGTTTAGATATGAGGAGTCCCCCAAAAGCTCATATCTGAGATAATTCAAGAACATTCAATGGCAAAATGATTGGGTTATGAAAGCCTAATCACTGGATTACTTGAATGATATGGATTAACCGGGTGGTAACTACAGGCAGGTAGGGTGTGACCAAAAGAGGTGGGTCCCTGGGGCGGGGGGCATACCTTTGGGGTTTATATTTGGTCTCTGGTGATAGTAGCTCTCTCTGCTTCTTGGCCTTCATGTTCTGAGAGGCTTTTCTCTACCACACCCTTCTGCCATGATGTTCTGCCTTGCCTTTGACCCAGAGGTATGGAGTCAGCCAATTGTGAAACAAACTCTAAAACCATGAACCTCAAATAAATATTTCCTCTTCTAATTATTCTTGTTAGGTCTTTTGATCACAGCTATGAATAGCTGACTAAAACCATCTCCTTATCATTACTTTTAAGTTTGGAGGCTTCAACCTCCTCTCTGTAGTTATTCATACAATATACAATAGATTAGTCCTCTGCTCCCCACTGGGCTATAAACCACTACAATTTATTGCTTCTACTAACTGTGTTTTGGTACACTATTCAACCCTCTCTATACCCCTCCCTCCCTTCTTAGCCTCTAGAAGTCTCTATTATATACTCCAACATTTTTCTTAAGATATGGAATCAACCTAGATGCCCATCAGCATATTGAATGGGTAAAGAAAAGATATTCACAATGGACTATTATTAAATCATAAAAAAGCAATGATATCCTATCATTTGCAGCAAAATGGATGGAATTGGAAGGCACTGTGTTAAGTGAAATAAATCAGACACAGAAAGACAAACACTGTATGTTCTCTCTCATATGCAGATATTAACCAGCAGATTTTTAAAAGAGGTATATTTTCTTTTACTAGGCTGTGGGTTCTTCTGCTGTCAGCAGCAGCATCACCTGGGAACTTGTTAGATATACAAACCCTTGGGCCACATCCTGGACCTGCTGAATTCGTGATACTGGGGTATAGACCCAGTAATTTGCTTTAACAAACCAGATGTGGTTCTGATATAGCTTAGGTTTGAGAACCACTGCTAGGCTGACGCTTCCAAAAATGTAGGGCATATACCACACACATCAAAACCACTCCTGGTTCTTATTGAAATTGCCAATTTCTGGGCCCTACCTCTGACTCACTAAGTCAAAACCTTTTTTGTAGGGAGATGAAAATCTCATTTTGTAACATTTCACCTTGACATAGGAGCATTGGGATGGCAGGTGATGGCACTTCACCATTTGTGGAAGCCAGACCAGAATTCCTGTTTCCTTTTATTTGTGGCCCAAGAGATGTGGCAGGGGTAAAGTTGCATAGGTATTGCCAGCTGACTCTAATGGAGTATCTTTAAATGGCTGTATGGTCACCCTGTCACCTTGGGGGAAACATACTTGTTGGTATTCCCCGGGAACATGTCACACTGCCTGACCTTCTATCTCAACCAGGCATGGATCAGACCCAGCCACCTTGTTTCTAGTGGCAAAATCCAACTTGGACTAACAGATGAGTGGCTTTTAAAAAACACTCACATATGTCAAAACAGTATCCTAAAGACATTTCTCTTGTTTATACACTTCCTCATGTTATCTGGTGAAAGATGGTCATGGGAAATCCACATGTTAATAATTCAACTGAAATTACTCTTTTCTTGGAGCCTGGAACATTGTGTGATAAGACAAAACATTTTTATCAGATTTTTTTTCCTTTTTGGGAACTCATCATTAAACCATCTTTTTTCCCCTTCCAATTGTACATTGTCTTGTGACAGAGTGATAATTCAAGTAGGCGCCTATTTATAAATTATATAATCCAATGACAGAATAATAAATTTAGCACAAGCAAGATGCTTTTCCAGGTTCAATGTGATGCAAACAAAAGTTCTTTAAGGCATTTTTTTGTGAAATTCTTTAAACAGTTAACAAAATTATTCCCTAGGAGACTTTCAATATTGTATGAATACCTAAAGTAGATTCCTCACTCTGTCTTCAAAAATGGAGAGTCTACAAGATCGATCAAGGGTTTTGAGTTAGTCAGGTTTTCATCACTGTGACCAAAACACCTGACAGGAACAACTTAGAGGAGAAAAAGTTTATTTTAGGCTCGTGGCTTCAGAGGTTCGGTGTATGGTTGGCCAGTTTCATTGCTCTGGGCCAAAGGTGAAGCAGAACATCATGGTGGAAAGGGGTGGTGGAGGAGAGCTGCTCCATTCATGGAGGCCAGGAAGCAGAGAGAGCAAGGGGAAGGGGCCACAGGGAAGATGAACCTTTCCAGGACATGGCCCCAGTGACCCAGCTCCTCTAGCCACACCCTACCTGCCTACCGTTACCACCCAGTCAGACCATTCAAACTAGGACGGGCTGATTAGGTTTCTTGCAGCTCTCACTATCCAATCATTTCAGCTCTGAACATTCCTGTATTCATGCAAGAGCTTTGGGCAGACACCTCATACCCAAACCATAATGAGTCTCTTCATTGCTTTTGCATGTCCCCATCCATAGATGACATTTTCTTTTTTTTAAATTTTTTATTGTGGGTTGTTCAAAACATTACAAATTTCTTGACATATCATATTCCACACTTTGATTCAAGTGGGTTATGAACTCCCACCTTCACCCCATACACAGACTGCAGAATCACATCAGTTACACATCCATTGATTTACAAATTGCCATACTAGTGTCTGTTGTGCTCCACTGCCTTTCCCATCCTCCACCCTCCCCCCTCCCCACCTCTCCCCTCCCCTCCCCTCCTCTCTCTCTACCTCCTCCACTGTATAACCCTGAGGGTCTCCTTCCATTACCATGCAATTTCATAGATGACATTTTGAGTAGTAGGAAGCACCCCTCTACTTTCATTTAAACACCACCTTCTACTGGGGCCACTGTGGATACTAACTTCTGAGTCTGTGCTAGCTCTTATAAAATAAAGTGATAGAATGAACGACTTAGGCTTTCCATAAGCCCTAGCACAGACTCAGAAGTCAGTACCCACTTGATATCCTCCTGCTGTCAAGCACAGCACCTGGAACTCAGTTGCATTTGTTTGGTTTGGTCTTGATTTTTGTTTTTTTTAGCCGTCTGTGGAGGGGTTTCATTTGTTTGTGAAAATTCAAGGTGGAAACAATGTCAACCAGAGAAAGAAGACCCTTGAAGCTCTTGCAGTTTTCTGAGCAAGTCCATCATGAATGGTACTTTGGGAATGAGGAATGACATCAACACCAACATCAGTAATTGCAACCACAGTACTAATAGTCACTTGGAGCATTTGGTGACTAGTGTAGATGCCAAGGATAAATCACTGGTCATGATGCTTTACTTTTAGGACAATCCATAAATTAGGTATTATTACCACTCTGTAGGTGAAGAGAAAAGTCTCAAGAAAGATAAGTAACCACTCAAGTTAACGTAGGCACAGATGTGGGATTTGGGCCCCTTTGATTCACAATACTCCCACTCATATATCATATTACTCCCACTCATATATCATATATATATATATATATATATATATATATATATATATATATATATATATATATATTGGACTGGGTATTAAACTCAGGGGCACTTAACCACTGAGCCACATCCCCACCCCTTTTATTATTTTTTAAGACAGGATCTTGCTTTGTTTAGGACCTCACTAAGTAGTTGCTGAGGGTGGCCTCAAACTGTGATCCTCCTGACTCAGCCTCTTAAGTCATGGGGATTATAGGCGTGTGCCACTCCACATGGTCTTTTTATTTTTTTGACTATCTAATGCTGTAACATGGTGAAGGATTTGCTAATCCCACTTTTCAGATCTATTCTCCATTGATTCCAAGGTCAGGATATTCACTCACTCTCTGGACCTATTCATGTTGTTGCCTAAGTACATTGGCTTAGGATGAGCCTAAAGTCACTCTCATGATTCCACCTCCAAACCTATACAACTATTGCTATGAATTGCTGGTTTGGGGGTTTTAAATTACATGTGGTATAACTGAGTAACTACATCAAAAAATTTCTTATTTACATATAAACACCCAGCACACAAATATAGCTAAGTAGTTACTAGATCCTTGATTCTTTGCTGCTGGAGGAAAAATATAAAAATAAATAAATAAATAAACCAAACCAAAACAGCAATAAAACAAATCTCTTCTTGTTCAGAGTGGGGGAAAAGGATAAATACCCATGAAAATCAAGGGTCATCTAAGCTGAATTTGTCCAGTTATTCTTTCCTACATTCAACCCAATAAATTGTAACAGGATCTAAGTGTCTTTTCCTCTTTCGACAGACTCCGGAATGAAGTCATTGAAAATAGGTTCATTTTAGTGGAAGTAAGAACATTATATCTTGTAAGTGTGAAAGGCATTTCATATTTTTAAATGGAAAACCAATTGCTAAACCCAAGCTAACCTCCATTTTTACAACTGGTTTCTGAATCACCAAGGGCAAAAACGTGTCTGTTCCTGGTTTTCTACGTCTCACCTACAGTCCACCAAGAAACATCAGAGAGACCTTCCTCTGACTCACCATGGAACACCCACAAAACTTAGATCCAGCAAACCCCATTGAGTAGAGGAAGGAGTGAGACAACTTTTAAAAACTTAGAGGAGTACAGGGAAATGTTAAGAAAAATAAATAAACAAATAACAACTCCAGAGACCTGCTTTCCTTTCTTTCTAGAAAATTCCAAAACCGAAGTAAAAAAAATATATATATAGTCTTGTTGGATGCTAACACCAAAGGAGAGGGAAGGATGCTTTTTCCTTTTCTTGTGGTCAGTGTCTGTGGGCAAGGCATCATATGGCAACAGAAAATAGAGAAGGAGTCCACTTATTCTCCCCTAATTGATTCACAGCAACATCTTTGCTCTTTTTTATGTTTGTATCTTCCCACCAGGACTCTCATATGGCTGGTGCTGAGGGTTGCCTGGGTGACATGGCTGCTCAACAGAAACAGAGGTGAGTAAGAGCCTCCTCCCTGAGGCTCAGCCCCCCCCCACCCCAGTTTCGCAGCCAGGTCCCCACCTGCTGCTTCCTCCTCTCCCCACTCTCTCCACACCCATAGTGAGTCACAAAGGGCTTGACCGGGGAAGAACATTTACAGATCTTGTCGTTTTAGTTTTAGTTTGAAAAAAAAAAAAAGTTCCCCAGGTGATTGTGATGACCTACTGTCCTCCCATTCCCGTGGAAGAGCCATGGGCTTCAATTCTACTTACCACCCCGACCCCGACCCCCAGAACAGGAAAGCAAA
Source organism: Marmota flaviventris (assembly GCF_047511675.1). Classification (NCBI taxonomy): domain Eukaryota; kingdom Metazoa; phylum Chordata; class Mammalia; order Rodentia; family Sciuridae; genus Marmota; species Marmota flaviventris. The sequence continues at coordinate 54,190,570 of NC_092511.1, read as the reverse complement.
CTTGCCCAAGTTCACCCAGAATAGGTCCAGGGTGGCGGGAACCCAGGATCTCTGATTCCTAGTCCTGTGCTCTTTCGGCCACAATAGTCCTCCCTTTGCAAGACAGGGGCTCGTAAATAAGGCCAAATAGGAAATCAAAGAGTAGATAGAAAGAGATGGTTCCAAGAAAAGAAAACAAAGAAGATTAAAGATTAGATTCAGCTTTCCCTTGCCACTAGGACCACAGTAGTTCCCTATAAAGACCTGCAGATCATAAGCACTGGAACTGTGGGAGGAGTGTGACCTAAGCATCCTCCTCTGGACAGAGAGATGAACAGAGCCTAAAGCCCACGGAGCAGCAGCCTTGAGAGATCTCAGCCGGACTCTCAGGAGGCAGGATCTGGTGGTCCTGAACCTCAGCCAGTCCTCCCAAAGTCTTGACCCGCTTCCTGCTCCCTCCACACTGAGGGTCTACGTGAGGGCTTTCCCACTGGAAAGAAAAGTATCAAAATGTGAAGAAGCAGAACTAGAGATGTTCTTGCTGTTTTAAGATATAATACTTATATTTCTAGATTTTCTTCCATGAACAGATATTCCTTTTATCATCAGAAAAAAAAAATATTAAGAACTCTTCCAAAAAAGAAGGCAATGGCTCTTAGCCTGGTTCTTTATGAATGGAAACACTCTCCAGCCCCCAACAGTTCCCTGAGCTCTTCCTGCACTAGACAATGTGCTAAGTGAGCAAGTGACACCTTGTTGTACCTGAAGTGAAGGAGCAACAGGGCTGTGGACAGGTCTAAAGGGACAAAAAGACATGGACGGTCTTCTCTTGCTAACCTGCTCTCTTTCTAGAAGATATTCTTGGATTATCTATCTGTCCATCCATCCTCTCCCTTCCTTCCCTGATCTAACCTCTCTCTCTCCTCCTCCTTGGTGTTGAAACCCGTTGACCTGTTCAAAACTGCTAGGTTGACTTCTGGTTTTTGTTCTTTGTTTTTTTGTTTTTTGTTTTTAAGTGTGGAGGGTAGAGTAGGTGTATACATTCACCTAAGGATTCAGATTGCTTAGAAGAAGAAACAGACGCCACAGCCGAAGACTGGCCCCTCCTTGCAACTGAGCCCTTGGAGCAATTTTAATCCTCCCTTTTGCAAAACTAAAAGCTGAAATGAAGAGACATAAACACCCAAGGAGGTGAAAGCTTAGTAGCTATTTTCAATCCAAGTTATTTGTTCCTTGAGATTCTGCAAGTGATTTATGCCATCTCTAAGCACATTCAACTGCCACTTGGCCCCCCAGGGGCAGAGATGGATCTGATTACGTGGAGGGGGTAGCTTTTGCTGTGTGCGTGTTCCCTCCTGGAGCCCCACGAGATGCTCTTTCTCTGGGATGCCTGCCCCAGCCTGCGGCACAGTCAGACACGGGGAAACAGCAAGGACTTCGCAGTCTCCACCCAGATCTGCAGAAGAGCCTCTAAAGGGCTGCACCTGTGTCCCTTGTATGCTGAGAACAGCATCTGGCCCTGGAACAAGAGAAAGCAAGGAGGGTTCGGTGTGAAGTCACTTTGAACAAAGCCCACTTTGGCACTGGTCTCCATATGCCCTTATGTAAAGGGCCTAGCTATTTGTATGCCTTGCCTGATTCAGAAGAAGAGATAATGGGCTGGTAGCTTTTGATTTGATATTGCTTAGTGGGGGATAGAGTAAGGGTAGCAGGTCTGGGGTTTAGGAGAATAAATCAATCATGAAATAAATAGAATTAAGAATAAACTGTCATAAAGGCAGGAGGCTTGGGACATAAATTCCTTTGTTTTGTCCCTACAGACCCAGCCTATATGTAGCAGAATATGTTCCCTCCTGGAATCTGCCCTAATTTAAATATCTGAATTGCCTGTCAATGAAATACCATGAGTTTTTTTTTTTTTTTTTAATTATATTCCCCAGGGACAGCCTCAGAACTAATGAGCACCAGTTTTCTAGCTGAGTCCACACAGTGTGCCAGGAATTCCTGTGATAGATGAGGTCATTATCTATTCTTTGGATACAGGCTTAGTCCCACTTTACAGATGGCAAAGCAGAGGCCTCCGTGGGTAAAGGATCCTCACACAACTATTAGCTACAGAGCTCCGGCTCTTTTAATTGATCTGGCCTGCCTCATTCTCCCAGCCCTCCAATTGGCTGCTGGTTTCCATCAGAGCTTGTGGAAGGAATCCTGTTTTAACGGTCACGGGTCCAGAGGCCCTGTGCAGGGCACTCATCAGTTATGCCCAGCAAAACTTGACTGCGGTTCCTGCTCTCCCGAACACTCTGCATTTCCAGAACTTCCTCCTCCAACCATTCTCATCTGAACAAGCACATTGGAGTGGCCAGCTGAAGCCTGACAAGGAACCAGTAGAGAATGTACAGAAGCAAAGTGCCACTCTCTTGAATGGTTAAGTGGTTAATATAATGAGTATATTTGTTCAAGAGGGCTTTACTGTGTTTCTGAGATATACCCTTCCACCCAGATTGTTTTTAAGTGTAAATTCTGGTTAGTTTTGTGCTTTCTTCTCTCTCTTTCTCTCCCTCTGTTCCTTCTTTGTTTCCAAAAAAGAAAAAGTTTTGCTGGGGATAAATGATGAGTGCCCTGCACAGGGGCTCTGTACCCATGACCATTAAAACAGGATTCCTCTTTCCCCACCCACCCCTGCCATTCCCTTTCTTCATTAAAAGCACCATAGATAAAATTGCACTTCTCTCTCCATGTATCTTATGCTTTTTTTTAATATGTCTGCTGTTTAAAATGATTGGAAATGATGAAGGAGTCTGGACAGTACAGTCTCCAACTCCCTAAACTGGGAAGAAGCATCACCACCTGTGTTCCAGGTTTGGCACGTGCTTGGCAGCAAATTTTGCAAGACCTGGAGGTCATAATCAGGAAAACAAAAACACATTACATTTTAATAATCACCTACCTTCTCAATAGCTTTGAGCTTTTGAATGTCACCTCCAGTTACAGGGAACAAAAATCAACCTCCCAGCCCTCTCCCTTTCCACTCAGCAGAAAGAACAGCAGACAACTGGTGGCAATTGTCAGAAGGAAAGGACCAATAAATATGAGCTCCGCACTAGAAGCAATCCAGCAAAATCAAGCTCATCAACTTCCCAGCATGGATTTTATTTTATTCCAAATCAGATACTCATTAATGGGACCACTCTTTGAATTATCATTTTATTTACCCTAGATAAATGCAAGACACATTGCCTGGCGAGGGAATGGAGCCGCTCTCTGGCTGTAGGTATTTCCTCCTGCAACCTTCTGAATTTTCATGCTAATAGAAAACACCCAGGTCAGATGCTCACTAGTAACAAGTTGATATGGCATTGGAAAGTATACGATTTTCTTTGATTTTTAAGAACAAAATAAGAATAAGAAAAACTAACAGATGACAGGCAAAAAGTGAAAAAATCTTACCTGCCTTAACGTCAGAATCAAGTCACACAGATTATGCTACTTAAGGAGGGCCACTGAGCAGCTCCCTTTGGGGTTTCCTTCCGGCTGAGTCAAATCATCCCTGCCTTATTATCATCCTACTGGGAAATATACCCCTGGGGCTATATGAACATCTATTGAGCACCTAGTATGTGTGGATCTCCCATCACAGAGATCCACACATACTAAGTGCTCAATAGATGTTCATGGTGTGAATAAACATTTACATTCTGGAAGGTGCCCTTGTCTTTATTAAGTGTTAATAATGTTTGGACTCAGTTATAATTGATACCAGTTTTAGCCTGGGAGGAAAAACAACACCATCTAAAGCTCCCTCTATTCCTACTCTTATTTCTAATTTGGATACCAAGTCAAGTGATGTCTTTCCCATCTGTTAGCTATATCATTCATCTTCTCTAGTTTTTTCTGTGTAGAAACCTCAGCACTGCAAGTGCTAGTTATGTTTGGCTATTCATATTTAGGGAAAGTCTTTCCCATTTTTAAGGCCCAAGGGGATGCTCCTCCAAGGATGGTAGAAGGTTACACACTATGCAATAAATGCCAGATACATTGTTTGTTCTTAGCAAGTTTAATTTTTAAGATAATAGAAACACTTAGGATTGGTGTCTATGTCAGTTTTCTGTTACTATAACAAATTACCTGAGATAATCAACTTGTAAAGTGTAAAGGTTTATCCCTGAGTTTTAGAGTTTTAGACGAGGTTACTTGGCCCTCTTGCTTTGGGCTATGATGCAGTACAGTCCATCATGGCAGATGCACATGGTGGAGGAGGTGTGTTTCCCTCATGATCTCTAGAAAGCAAAGAGAGAAAAGGAAGAGGCTGAGGTCTCAATATCCCCTTCGGGGTCACAATCCCAATGTCCTAACTTCCTCCTACTGGGTCCCAACTCTTGAGAGACTGTGGTGTTTCAGGGTTTTGAGTTGCCTCTCTTAATCATAAGCTATATTTTACAGCATTTTCTATTTCATGCAATGTTAAACAGTTATGTTACCCCAACATCAATTCATAAGGTAGGTATTATTAGCATCCTTCCAGATGAGGAAACTTATTTAAAACCATTGCCTTTCTCAATAATAAGTGACTTTTCCCACAGCATCATGGCTTTCTCAGAGATACCCTTGACCACTGATTAGAGGCCCCCTGGCCTCATGACTCCAGGGCTTCTCTCCCTTGTGCTTTCTCTTCTTGGACAAGACACCGTCTTGTTGGGTGGGCCCCTTTTTGTTTTTCTTGAGTAACACCTTGAGCTAACCATAGAAAACTCTGAATCTCTAGGAATAAGTGAATATCTGATGAAAAGGGGGTGGGGAGGAACAGAAGTGGAAGAGAAATATTTCAGAACTTGACAGTTTTGGAGAACAACCCAGGTACAGATGGTGTTTAATGTTCTCTAAACACCAAATGCCGGTTTTCCTGCCTGGCTTCTTGTTGCTATTTCCTGGTCACTTTGAACTGACTTATCAAATTGAATAGATTCCTCACTACATATGTTGGTATTTTAAGTCCTGGTGGGTACAAGGCCTCCCATTTGTTTTCAAGTTTTACTCTTAAGAGATATTTACAAAAACCGTCCTTAGGAAAGGAATCTCAGTCGAAACCCACCACGACTCTGGTCTTCACGGATTTCAAGGATGGATGCCAACCACCAGGTTTCTTATTAAGAATGACTGCAGCTGGCTCCATTCTCCACAGGGAAGTCGGTTTAGATCCATGCAGGTGCTAGCAGACAGACTGCTTGTGATATACATTCTAGAAAGTAGGATATTGACACCTGGAATGTGAGGGCCTCTGAAAAATGATATTTCTCTTCCTCACAAAGCCCTGAACCAAGTGAGAAAAGAAAACCCGTTAACATATTGAGCTGGACCTACCATTCTTAACATTGTTAAGACCCAAGGGAAGACCCAGGTTTAGCTGAAAAGCAGGCACACTTGACAACTTCCTGCATGGTCCTTTCTCTCTGTGACCTAGACCTTGCCAGGGTTGGCTCTATCTACACGACTGAATTGTACTGATCCAGGTACACAGAAAAGAAGCTCCATCTAGCCATGAAAAAGAACCAATGCCTGTTGCCGACTCATCCTCCTCTGTGTGGGAAAATCACTTGACCTTTATGGACCTCAGTGTCCTCAGCTTTAAATGGATGGATGGGGTTGGGCTGGGGGAACAGCTGTGATCCCACCTCGCTCGAAAATTCTACCATTTGCCCAGTGGTGACCCTGATGAGGCCCAAGCCGAGCTGTGTTTTCTCCCTAGAGGCATTAGTTCCTTTTGCTAAAGTTCACCATCAAAGATCACACCCACGAGACTCACCAATCATCTCCAAATGATGGTGATGGTGAGGGTGACTCAGTGTATGTCTATCTGACCACCAGAGAAATCACTCCAAGTGCACAGGTCAGAAGAGGCATCTTTGACCACGAAGAGCACTTTATCATCAGCCCTGTTTCCTGGGCCCATCTGGACCTGCCTATCTCCTAATGTTTCCAATATAATACTCAAGAACAGCTTTATGAGCTTATGTGGCAGCCTGGTGGTGGAGAATAATGAAGAAAACAAGGGTTGGGGTCTGGGTGTTGGGCCCTGGCTTCTAACTTTGGCTTAGCACTAATAAGCCCTTGCAACTGTGACATCTCTGGGCCTCTTTGCTCATTTACAAGGTGATGACATCTGCTGTTTTCACACTTAGCTCCCCTCTTTGAAAACATAAAACCTTACATGGAATCTCAATACATAATACGAATTAAAATATAACTGCTCTGACTCAAGTCTCAGACCCATCTCACTTACTTTTGCCCTCCCCTCTGGATTTTGTCCCCACGCCTAACCAAGATAGACCCTGAAATCTCCTGGATCACTTTTGCCTGGGAGGACTTTCTTCCATGCCAGGCTGAGTTTGGTGACAAGGTGGCATTCTGATGTCATGCTCATTTGCCAGCCCACCCAAATTTCTGAAGCTCCATCCCTGATATTTCTGAGAAACTATTAGAGAAATCTAAACTGTGTGTCTGAAAGTGATGTGGGCCAATTATTATCAGAGTTAGAAGATTTTAAAAAAAATCCCATAAAGTACACTTGAGTTTTTATTTCAAGACTTTTATCTCAAAGCGAGCAAGAGAGAGTCAGGGGGGTGGGGGGAGAGAAGCGTAGAGCATTTAAAAAATAGCACTATTATAAAATTTCCTCAAAAGGGTATTTTTGTTGCTGCTCTGTGAAGCAGTCCAGACATGTGGTGTATGATTTTTACCATGAGTGGTATGAGAAGAGTGAGTTCCCCAACTGAGAGAAGGCCTCTCTCACAAGAAGTAGAAGCCTTTGGAAGGGTTGGCCCCACCCTCTGGTCACTCAACCCCCTGGCATATATCCTCTGCATGTGTTAATTCTTTTGAAGGTGATGGGAGTTCTTTGCATGGAAGATATATGCAGCTTCATGGCGGGAAGTGAGATCCTAATTATCTGTAGCTGACAACCTTTCAGGGCCCATTATAAAAGAAACGTCTGCACCAGGCCCTCAGAGCCCTATATCCCAGCTCCAGGGAGTTTGAGGGAGCAACAAGGAGTGATTCCGAGAGCCTGATTTATCAGGGAAGATTAGAAGAGTTACATCTATAGTCTGGTGAAACAATGACAGAGGGGGAGCAGGCTAATGGTTGACAAAGGGGCAGAAGAAAGAGAAGAGATTTATGTAGCCTGGTACGAGGGTGAGCAATCAGAGGCATGGAATGAAATGGAGACAGGAAAGAAAGTCCTGAGTAAATATCGGGGAAACTTTCTGCACTGATTTATTGGACAGATGAGCAAATCTTCTAAATGAAGCTTCGTTCTCACTCCGAGAGAGAGTGAGCCTACATAAATGTGTCACGGCCATTTGTCTCTGTCACTATGGGACGGGTTGTGATATCCAGCTTGGCTTTCCATCTTTCTCCTGAAGAGTGTCCTTAAAAGTCAGAATCACCCTTTTTCTGAAATCCCTATGGGATTCTGGGAGGCTTTAAAAGGTCATGTGGTTCATGTCTGCAATTCTAGGCATAGCTGCTTGCTAACCAGCACCAAAGCTTATTATTTACTTCACAATTTTTGGAAGAGACAGAGTGCACTTGTCCATGGTACCCAGCTCAGAATCTCCCCGGAGATGGAGAGAGAGACTAGTGCTTGGGAGAAAAGTCAGGAAGACAATTCAAGATTCCACTGCTGTGCTGTCAGCAGAAGCACAGGGAAACATTCGGGTTGATCTTACCACCTGCTCAGTGTCTCTGATTTTCTGACCTGGAGAGGGAACTTCTTATGTGCTACTTCAGATTCCTTCAGACTCTCCTTGTTCTAGGAACCAAGTAGCAACCACTTCTGCACGGACATCAGCTAACATTCCATAGGCTGTACCTGTCCTGCCTCAGGCTGCCCTGTCACTACAGAGAAGCAGGATGCTGAGGAGCCACCAAATACATGCCCACATGCAATTTGGAAATAATGAGGAGCTGTCACACAGTGGGGGAAACTTTTGACCCATGAGAGCTTAGAACGAATGGGTGAATTTTTCTCTCTTCTCCTCCCATATGAACTGTCTGCTTACACAATGACTATGATTTTCTGAGAGGGAGGGTCCTGCAAAGAGTAAGCAATGGGTCAGCCAAGCTTCATACTGGCTCTGCCTCCTTCCCTGCCTCACTCTCCTTTCCTCCTCCTTCTACCCCCTAAGACAGGACCTCTTCTCAGAAGAATAGCAAGAAAAGCACTGCTTCAAGTTCTGCTTACTAGGAGATCCCAGGTAAAGCATGATCAATGAAGTGAGGGAGAAGCGTTATTAAAGGGTCTTGATAAAGGCATTAATGTCTTTGATCATTTGTCCTGGGCATCAGGGCCAGACAGTCTTCCTAACTGTTGTATTAACTTGTCCCCTTCCAACCTCAGCCCTCCAATGGGGGACCCTGACTGCCCTCAGGAATGTCTTGACATTATAAGGGCCTTTTCAGGGACCCCATCTTATATTTCAACGTCTCCACTGGCTTACTCTCCTGGAGAACTTGAGCCCAGCCAAGTCAGTGTTTACTACTCTGCCCCGCTTAGGGGCTGAGATGTAACACACAAGACAAGCCAGGCCCTGGGGAATTAGAATCAACCCTAGGAGGTAACTGGAGAGGTCATTGCCTGGTCTATAACCCTTCCATCCAGGTGTGAGGTCCCCCTTTGATCCTATTCTTTGTATTACAAGCCTTTCCATTCCAGTCAAACCCAGCTAAATGCAGATCCTAAAAGGATCACTCCCTATTACCAATAAACCAATTTCTCTTCAATGCTCCAAAGAGAAACTCTGCAATTCTATATTATCGGCAAATACTAAGGGCTTTATTTTTCATTTTGTTTATTTTCTTGATTTGTTTTGTCCTGAGCGTGTTTTAAGTTCAACTGTTTTTTATGTCCACCACCTCCCAACACACACACACACATACAAAATTCTTCAGTAACCCATTACGGGTTAGTGAATTCCCAAACCGTTCAAAAATACTTTAAAGTTCTTTTGGGACATAGCCAGATACTTAATATTGTATTACATTTTATAGTTGTCACTTAATCAAGCTATTTAATATTATAGTACATTTTAAAACTGTCACTTAATCACATTTTCTTGACCCTTTTATGGGAATTAAAGATCACTGTAGATAAAAAATGGCATGCTTTAGTTTAAATAGATTCAGTATGTCCAGTTTGACAGTTACTTCTGAGACATTAAAAGAATTTTCTGTGATTAATGTGACCCACACACGTTAAATGGTGTAATGTTCCATTTCTTCAGCCATTAGCGGAAACAGCATCAGACAGAAGGAGGCAAAATGTAGCCAACTGTATGCAAAGCCGGGTGATGGGGGGTGGAGGGGGGGAGTCTAAAGATAATATAGAGCCAGGCGGGCTGAGATAAGAGGGAGATTTCTACTGATTTAATATTTGCTTTCTCTGGGCATCTTGAGAGTGAAGTCTGAGAAACAGAAAGGTCAGGCCCTGGTAATGGAGTGGGTGCCAGCCCGGCAACATAAGCACTCTGCAGGGAGCACTCCTCGAGAGGGGGGGATGCGTCTCGGGCAGGCAAGTGCAGTTATTCGGTGCTTATTATAAATGATTGATGAACATTGCTTCTAAATTTAGAAAAGCTCTCTAAATGGACATTTACTCACAAGGAAGGAAGAAAAAAAAAAAAAAAAGACTGAAAGGTCCGTCCCTAGAATGGTTTTGTTTATGGCACGGAGATAGTTCTGGGCAATTAATCCCAGAATCACGTCACCCAAAGATTTTATATTCTTAAGTGTTCACTCATGTAGTTAAAGTAAATTATGTCCTTTTCCAAACATGTTTCAAAGAATTGTACTGGGTTTTAAAAAATCCTGGTCCCTAAATCCTACTTGTTTGTTTAATTAATCTGAAAATAACTGCTCCTGCTTTGTTTCTTAATCACAGATCAGATACACTGTATTTGTTAGCAGCTGCGAATGAAAGCGTGTCCCAGTGTGTTTTTCTTGATTGTTTAATAAGAGTTGAATAATACTCTATTTAATCCATCAAGTAGGACATTACAATAACATTGATCTTTTGTTTGACAGCAAATTTGTTTGATAACAGAATAGGATATAATGTAACCAAATGAGTGTCAGAAAATGCATTGCAGAGGGTCCAATTAAAAACACCCGATCACATGCCAGACACCCAGCAGCAGGGCAAAGAAACCATGCACAGCAAGACACACTGGAGAGGAGGGTAAGAAGGGGAAAAACCTGGCCTTGCAAAATGCCCAGATCTTACCCAGAAAACACAAATTAAGTACTTTGTGTGTGGACTCCGTGCCCTAGGAATGCACCCATTTAGCTGATGAGGGTCAAGCTGCTCTCAGGTCAAAATAGACAGGCCAGTGACCCCCAGATGGAGTCCCATTCTGTTCCTCCTTTGTTGGTTCAAATGCTGTGATTCTTGAGGTCATTTAGCTCCCTCCTCTCCCTCCTGCCACCATAGAGCAAGAGGATGCTATTGTTCACATTTCCATAACCTTGTTATATTTCCAAACCTGTATTTAGAAGACCCTTTCTTTCTAGCATCCTTCATATCTAGGGAGGAATAAAATCATGCAAGACCCAATATTTAGGTACTTAATTGAAGAGGTCACATATCATCCCTGCTGCTTATTCACACATTTATAGATTTTTTTTCAGTTGCACCCTTACTTTGCCTTCAAAACCTAGCACAGAGGTATAACAAAATCTCTCTCTAGATACCAAAGCCAGATAACGCTGCAAAGAGGAGGGGGAAAAAATGAATAGCAACAAACAAACAAACAAATCCTCTAAGTGCTCTCTTTCAAGTCATGTCTTGTCCCCAAAGTTGAATTGGCTGTCTTTCACATAAAACTGCCCATAACATGCACGCACGCACACATCCCACATATATCTTAAAAAAAGAATTGCTGAGAACATCCAGTAGTGTACAGAGTAGGCAATTGCTTAAGCAAATTAAACCTTTTCTTTCTCCAAGATGCTTTATATGCAGACATTGACTAGATTCAGTGTGTTGTTCCTCTCATAGAAAATGTGCAAGTACAGAAACTCCGTAAGTAGTAGGGGGCATGCAAGGATTGAATCTCTTTATGTCATGTTGGTGAGTATTGCATGTGAATATACCCCTAAGAAAACAGCCACTGAAACAGTTGACTCTCTTTAGGAGCTTTTTTATCAATTTAATAGAGATGCTGTAGACATCCCCTCTGTTGAAGGCAGGAGGAGAGATCACAAAGGTAGGGTCAGTCCTTCTGTGGTGAATAGAAACTGAGCGAGCAGAAGAATAAGTATTATCAAATTTCCCAAATCAACTCAAATGCTTTGCTGATAGTGCTCTGCTATCCCGGATTGCTGGAGAAATTTAATTGTTACTTTTTTTTTTTTAACTTGTATCTGGAACCTGAATTTCCCCGCCGCTCATGCTTGGTCTTTCTCCTCACAGAGTGGGAATATCCAGGTTGATCTCAGGATCTTAGAAGTTGAGGAGCCTTTGTTTTAATTCCCCCTTAGTTTTTACCCGCTACTCTCCCCAATCCTACATTATTATAATTCCTCTCTGGATTTCCATTTGCTGCCTTCTTCCTTATTCTTTTGTTCTCTGACTAATCTCCCCTTTTGTATTAATGAAGTCCTTTGTAGTTTCTCTTCAAATCTTCCAGTGGATTCCTTTGTGACTTCTGTTTTTTTTTTTTTTTTACCTGATAGGGCTTTTTTAAAAAACTGTGAAAATTATTAATACTTCCCTCCTTCTGGCACGGTACCACGGACCTTAAAACGTTCTATTACATTTCTGATCTGAAACGGCTTTCTCTTGACCCAGAAGCATTGGCAAATTACAGACCCCAAGCCAATCTTTTATGGAGAAGGTCTGAGAGCAAGTGGTAGCCTTTCAAGTGCTTAACCATAGAGTCATAATCTTTATGACAAATAGCCTCTTGCTTTGCAGTTACGGCTAGTTTACTATGCATATGGCTAAGCGAGGGCCCCTTAAAGTGGTCAGGGACTTTTTCCCAAGCCCCCTCCCAGGTGTCACATCACTCCTTTTTACTGGTCTTGTTAGAGGGGCAGCATTAGCCCCACAGATCACTCGAGCTTCCTGACCAGCTGCCAGGCTGTAAAACACGTGGAGCTGGGGTGGTCGATCCAAAGACATCAACTTGTCACTCTTGATGATCATTCATCTGCAACAGAAATAGCCCATGGTGCCTCAGAGATCGATGTGGAGACCACCGCTCTTCAACATTATTGCCACTAATTATTAAGATGAATGCGGTGATTAATGGGAGCGATGCTTTTTCACTTTATGCAAATGGCGAGCTCATGCATATACATGGTGGAGGGGGCTCACCAACCTGGTGCCCGGAACGTTGCCGCTCAGCCCCCTTATTCAGCTGTCACTGTGACCCAGGTGCAACAACTTAGAGCGATTTAAAAAGAAATGCTAAAAATGAATTGTTGATCAGCAGCCTCAGGCAGCTTTTTGGAAATTCCCTTCTACGGGGTTGTGCTTTGATTAGGGAAAGCTAAATCAAGGCAATAACCAGGGTTATTAAGGATGCTACATTAGCCTGTGGTCCTCTGAGTTAGTGTTGTCTGGAGGAGGGCGTGGATGAGGAAGGAGAAAACGCAACTTGTGTTGTGATGATATGGTAAACTGAGGCCAGCCAACCTCTCTGTGTCTTAGAGGGGAGAGTTCCATTGAACACTATAAACCCCTTTTAACCTTAAAAACAATAGGAGTCAGGGTAACTGAGATATGAGCACGTGGCCTTTTGTTTTCTATCCAAAAGGAACACTTTATGACATGAGGACTCCTAATATAACAGATCTTTCATTATTTTGTTATATTTTTCATGCATATACTTCATTCATTTAGCAAAGATTTCATGCATGATACAAAACTCTCTCCCCTTTTCGCACCATAAGTATTCTCACATATAATACTTGTCACAGTCTCCACTTACTTGCTTGTGTCTACGATGTAAGCTATCCAATGACTGGCACTGAAATTCATTGTACTTTATAAGCACAGTGCTTGACATGCTAAGTATTGGGGGGAAATAATTACAGAAGAATTGAAGAAACATGCCCTGCCCTGAAGTCCCTTCCAGTCTATGTAGAACCAAAACCTACACTCAGGAAAACAACTAAATAGCCAAGAAAATGTCCCAATGAATGAGGCAGACATGTGTAGCCACTGTGATTCCTAAACAACAATTATCACGTTGAGAAATGCGTAGGAAGAGGAAACTTTACTAAGAATTTCAGAACACAACAGGCAATTTCTTTTTTTTTTTTTTAACTGTCTCAAAGGCTTTTATTATTTTTTTATTTTTACAATCCTTCCCCCACAGTAAGGTAATGTTATTAAATAATCCAATCCATTCCCAAAATGGCTCTCTGCATCTGCTCTGGTGTCTTCTGCCATATCATTGCATATTTATGCATGACTGAGATAAGAGTTTCCTTAACATTGTTATTTTGATAACCTGAAGCTGTTCAGTTACCTTTGGGCTCTCATCCTCTCCAAATTTATACAATGAAGCTCAAGACAAATAGGATGAAGCTCAGTATCAGCTCCTCCCACCATAACCCTCACTTCCTCCAGGACCATAATTTCCTCTACCACGTGGTCGCCCCATGTTCCTGCTACCCAAGTTTCCACTCTTCATTAGACTATATTTAGAAGGTTGCTGGTTATAATTTCCAAAATCATTATAACTTCCACTTCCATAATTTCCTCCTCCACAGCCCCCATCCCTGTTTCCATATCCACGTCCTCTACCACCATAGCCTCCTCTTCCTCCTCCATAACCAGGACTACCTCCAAAATTGCCACGTCCAGGTCCTCTTCCATATCCATTAGAGCCATCCCCAAATCCACGTCGGCTTCCATATCCATCAGATCTTCCTCTAAAGTTGCCTCCTCTTCCACTCCTGGAACTTTGGACTTTCTGCATTTCTTGTCTAGACAAAGCCTTTCTCACTTCTGCATTATGACCATTGATGGTGTGGTATTTTTGCAATACAATCTTGTCCACAGGATCATGGTCGTCAAAAGTCACAAAACCAAAGCCTCTCTTCTTTCCAGACTGCCTATCCGTAATTATCTCAATGGTGTCAATTTTTCCATATCCTTCAAAGTAATCTCTAAGGTGTTGTTCCTCGGTATCTTCTTTAATCCCTCCAACAAACAGCTTCTTCATAGTCACATGAGCCCCTGGTTTTCCAGATTCCTCTCTTGCTACAGCTCATTTTGGCTCAACCACTCTCCCATCAATGGAATGAGGTCTTGCAGCCAAGGCAGCATCAACCTCAGCCATGGATGAGAAAGTTACAAAACCAAATCCTCTTGATCTTTTGCTTGCAGGATCCCTCATAACTACACAATCTGTGAGTTTTCCCCATTGCCCATAGTAGTTTCTTAAACTGTCCTCTGTGATTTCAAAACATAAGCCACCAATAAAGAGTTTACGGAACTGTATCTTTTCTCTCTCCATCTTGGACTCAGTCGCTTCAGCCCAATTTCCCGCAGGCAAGTGAGATAAGAGAGATCTCCGAAGACAAACACGAACCGGACTCATCCTAGCGCTGTAGTGAGAACTGCCGCTGAAGAGCACCTCCACACAGGTCTGGCTGCTGCTGCTACTGCCGCTAGAGCTGCTGCTGCTGCTGCTGCTGCTGCTTTTCTAGAACCTTCCTCTAGGACTAACTCCAATTTATTTCTCCCTGCTCCTCCCTAATCTCTCCCCTCCCTAATCTCAGGGAAATGGGATTACCTTTCCCCCCATTTTAGGCAGATTTATCTGTCCTTGAGTTCACACCCACCATAGGAATGAAGTAATCCAGGCTTTGGGGAGGGTATCAGAAGATCACAGAAAGGACTCTCTCCCAAATTAACAAGTGAATTATAACTCCAGTCAGAAAACCTGTGGAATATAGCCTTTTGAATCACCTCTTTAAAAGTCCCTTGTTCCTGCTGATGGGCAGAATCACAGCCTTTAGGACAGGTGTCCCCTGTGTTTCTCCTTTGCTAGCAAAAGCAAAAAACCATCTCTTTTTCCTTTTTTCTCAAAACCATGTCCTCATTATTGATTGGCATCAGGGACAAGGACCAAGCTTTTAGCAATAAAAGGAAGCTTGCTGCTGTGTTTTGGGCATGTCCCTGGCATGTTCTCAGCCCACAGGCAGAGTCAACTTTCCTTTGCTCAGCCAGTTTCGTGGCAAATTGGTTGTGCAAAGGAGCTGGGTACAAAGTATCATGCTTCAGTTTGTGTCCACTTGGCCTGTTGTGTATATTTTCTAGAAAATGCTGGGGTGGTATGACTGCACATTTTGAAGAAGAGTAAGTGAGGGGCTAGGACAGTGGCCCACGCCTGTAATCCCATCGGCTCAGGAGGTTGAGATAGGAGAACTGTGAGTTCAAATCCAGCTTCAGCAGAAGTGAGGCACTAAGGAACTCAGTGAGATGCTGTCTCTAGCATGCACAAGGCCCAGGGTTCAATCCCTAGCACTCTTTTTTTCTGACTCCCTCTGCCATTTTCCCCTCCGTTCACGTGAATGTACACACTGGCCACAGCATCTGGAAAAATTGTGGTAATACAGCAGTTTGGGAACAGAACAGCAGGATTTGGGCAAGGCATGATGAGTAAGTATACTTTCAACCCGGAATATCCTACATGGTTGGAAAAATTACTACCTCTGCGCTGAGATTGCTCCAGACTGCAGAGGCACACAGCTGTAGGGACTCAGATGAACTAAGAACCCATTGTGGAAGCTCAGTTGTATTTTGGCACACATAATCAGGAGTCTCTCTGTTTATCCAGGCAATTTCTTTTGATAAGACATTCTTGAACCAGAAGGGAACTTGAGTGCCTAACACCTAGCCTTCAGGTCCCAAACCACACATGATACTTGTCTTAGTCCATTCACTGTTGCTGTATCTGAATTCCACAGAGTGGATAATTTATAAAGAACTGAGGTTTATTTAGTTCACTGTTCTGGAGGCTGAGAAGCCCAAGAGCATGGTGCTGGCATTCACTTAGCATTTGGTGAGGGCAAAGGGCATCAAATGTCAAGATAGAGCAGGCACATCAACAAGAGTTTGCTTCTATAACAAAATCACTCTGTCAATAACCCATTAATCCATGAATTAATCCATTCATGAGGGTACACCCCAGTGTTTCCCAGAGTTTCAACCCTCAACTATCTTTACCATATGAATTTGGGGATTACAGTACCAACATATGAAATTTAGGGGACATATTCAGACCAGAACAGAATTTTATCCCTTCTTAAGGTGGGGAATCCACATGCTTTGCTGGCTACTTTTAATAGCCCTCAACCAATGAACTCTTCTGCCCATCCATATGAAGCCCCTTCTTCCACACTGACTGAATCTGTAAGGGTTATGGCTACTGTTTCTCTGCTGCCTGAAGTTGTACATACTGAGAGCCCAGCATGCACAGTTGTTTGGGTTACCCACTTTAGAACCGATGGTACCACTCAGGTTGGCTCATAACCTGGTCAGCACCACCCTGAAAAACAGGCTCCCTGGAGAACTGAATCACAATCACAAGTGACCAAGCAGCCATTTCATACCTGTCTCAGATACCCCATAGGGGAAATTTCTCATCCTCCATTAGGACCCTGGGCTGGGAGAAGCTAGATCTTTTCCTCTGAAGGAATGCCGAATCCAGGATTGGATGACAGCATCCATCCACCTTTGTAGTAAGTGCACCCATCAGGTCAAGTCTGCATCCTAGATCTGCCCCTTCCTGCCTATGTGAGAAGCCTTCGGTCTTCTCCCCTTCCAGATAGAGAATGACTGTGTATTCCTTATAGAGTTACTATGTAGAATGAGGGAGACAAAGCAGGTAAGGAGCCAGCACGTGGAAAGTATGAGATAAATGAAACACAAGTACAGTTTTCCCCTCTATCTACACTGGTTGGCTTAAGGAACACAGGCAAATGCTTAAATCATCATTCTCATAGGGATCAGAAGATATCCAAGTTCTGCTTTGCCTTTCCAGCAGGCAGGATAGTCTCCTTATTGTGGTCACAATGACACATAATGACTGCCACAGTGGATCCAGCTCAGGGGCTTATGTTTTCATTTTATCCACATTTTGTTCCGACTTCGACATTTCTGAATGGACAGGCTAATTTAGTAGGACATCAGCATAAATGCTACTGGAACCTGTTGCGCAAAGACTTGCAATTCAGATGATACCATCCCAGCCTCTGCTGCCTCCCTTTGCTTAAACCTGCTTGCCTTCCCCTGTCTGGATCCCAGGGCGCTCTGGCCAACTCCTAATGCTGATGAGGAGGACTGGTGAGAAGGCTGGAAGCCACTATTAGTTGAGTGTTTAAACAGTGTAGATTTGGCAAACCCTGAAAGAGGAATAGAGAATCATTCACTGTCGGAATGGCCGTGTTGGACAAAGTGAGAAGCGCGCTGAATTTCACAGTCAGCTTTGGTCTCTGCAGACATCTTGCCTCCCAGTGGACAGAGACGCTCAGTTATTACTCTCCACACTGTACAACAGGAGGCCTATCCAAGCTCCATTGTCTACATACACTAACATGCATTTTCCATTATTTAAAGGTAGCTTTTAAGGAAGTATTTGTGGGGATGATGGATGCCTCTCAAAGGACCTCCTTCTGTATTCTTCCTGTAGGCAAACCCCCCTGCTGGCCACATCTGCATTTGTCATGAGAAATCCTGCTTTCACCAGCTTCTCCAGCTCATTTCAATTCCTGATACAGTGGATGCTTCTCAAAAGACCGAGTCTCCCAGGACTCAGCTGGAGAACTGAGTTAAGTCCTCAATCCCTTGCTTGGCTTCACTTCTGGTAGCCTGACTTAACCATATTGCTAAACCTTGGCTGTTGTAAGTGATGTTTGACAAGGGCCTTCTCGCTAATGGTGTTCAGGGCAAGACACGGAAAAATAATCAGGATCTCCCCCCACCCCAGCTTCTCTATAAAAATTTGCAGTGTGAAACGAAAACTTTAAATGTATTGCTGCTTCAAAGGGTCAATCAAAATTGTGGAAAACTGCCACCTTTGGAGGAGACCATGAAGACCTCTAGCCCATCACCTCACTCCAGACCTGAGCACAGTGAGGCTCAGAGAGGGGGTCCTAGGATGGTCAATGGTGGAGCCAAAAGGAGTTAGATGACCCTCTCTATTTCCTGTACTCCACACACAGTCTCAGAGTAGAGAGAGAGAGCAATCCATGGCCATTTCCTTCCATCCCTACTTTCTCTCTCTCTCTCTCTTTTTTTTGAGGAGGAGGAGGAGGAAGAAGAAAGGAATCATGGATGGAATATGTTATATATGTTATATAAAGGAGGAAACATCCAAAAGTTTTACACATTTGTATTGAAAGTGTGCTTGTTCAAGACAGAGGCTTTCTTTTCTTTTCTCTTTTGACTAAGGCATGGCACACTCTGGGCAGGACCGTACAGTCACGTAGCACTGTGGTGTGTCTGTGACCTTCTTGAGGGATCATGTCTAACTCTGAGTCTATGGAGTTGCAAAGCCAGTAGAATGACCATCCAGGCTCAGTCCCTGCCTCCCTCCCAGCCCTCCTGGGATGGGCTTTAACTCTACCACAGGGCTTTCCATTTTGAACAGAAGAAGAAGTTGAGGCATAAAAAGGAGGTTTCAAAAGACAAAGGGAGTAGAAAACGAAAGAAGAGAGAGAAGTGGAAGGAACACAAGGGAAAAGAAATACCCCGTTGCCTGTTAATCTCAGTTCATTTAAAAAAATTATTCCCAGACAAAGCACCAACAAGGGATAGCAGGGCAAAGGGATTCCGGGTTGGAGAGGAATGCTGTGGAAATACACAGCCCTCAAACACGTGTGAAGTAGAACTCAAGCCACTTGAATGAGTGTGTGGCCCTGCCAGCTTCAAGAGCGCCTCGTGAGTGCTGAAGAGAGGCTTCCCAATCAAAGCTTGAGATTTTCAAGTCTTTATTTTCACCCAGAGACAACCCCTCACTGCACACACACTTCTTTATGAATAGGTCATATGGCTTATTATTATATGGTTGTAGATAATTGTTGGATCCAAAGTGAAATGGGCTGGTAAATGCATTAAGGAGTTCAGCATATTTTCCTTTTTAACAAAAGTTGTTTTCAAAAGACACGGGAGCTCTAGCTCTACCAGACGAAATCACAGAAAAACTCAGAGGCTGAGTAAAGTCCTCCTTCTGATTAGAGTGGCAGCTTTAGCTGTGCATCCTCCCACATTTAAGGAGGTTAATGTTCAGTAGGATGGAGCAATGGTCAAGGAGATAGGGGGACAAGTGGGGCCATCAAAAGGGTCCTCGTCCCTCAACAGGGTTATGAGGTACACAGGAGTACTGGCCAAGTGATCCAGCTTTGCTGCACAGAAACTGCAGGTCTGGAAAGGAATTTTTATGACTGGCAGGAAAGACGTGAAGCAAAGACCCCTCCAATGAACAGGAGCTAATGACAGATGAATGAGCATAAGTGAGCCTGGGTGCCCAATTAAGACATCCTGAAGAAAGGAGGAGAAACGCAAGAAGAAATTGAAATTGTTGCCACATTTGAAACCTTCAAAAAAGACAACAATATAAAAAACAATGTAGAAAAATTCTAGGGGCCACCTGTCTTGTGGTTGGAGGTTCTTTCTTACACGCAATATACTCACGATCACCTGGATCTGCCCTTTACTGAATGTGGGACTAAAGATTTAAACACACCATTCAACACAGAATTCTGTAGTTACAAATAGAGAATGTTTCCCTCAGTATATTTTGTGATCATATTCTTGACATTATATAGAAAGCAAAAAGTATTTTCTGATAAATCTAGAAAAGAGATTCTCCCTGTTCCCCCAAGGAAAAGAAGTTGATATACATTGTCCCTTCTGAGTCTAAATTTGATCTCTTTAAAATGCCAGTGCTTGTCCTGATCCTCCATTATAAACAGAAGCTGGGGCAGGAGGAGTTTGTTAACAGCATAAATATTAAAACAGCACTGGGCTTCTGCATGTCAACAGCACACACAGTACAACCTAAGAATTAGGCAAAGCACATCTTGCAAGTCTACACAGATGTGCAAGGGTATGTAAACTACTTTCTCTATTTCTGGATTCTAAAGAAATCTCATTTGTAAAAACAGTTTATCCTTCCTCCCTTTTCCTTAGCACAACCTCTCCCAAACTTCAACTGCACAGTTCCTGGGACCACAGATATAATACTTCTCCTTAATATTTCTTTCCTGCTGCAAAATGCCAAATTTATCTCACCTTCTTTGCACTTGATGAACAAGTTGTCTTCTTTTTAAAACTGAAGGTCCAGTTAAATAAGTAAGATATTTCTATTTTCCCTTGCTATACCTGTTAAACAATTCCCCCACATTGGCTACATTTTTGGAAAAACTGTCATTGGAATCACAAAAAAATAATTTGGGGAAAGACTTCTGGACAGTACTCAAGAAAACTGTCTCAATTTCGTGCCTGGAGAGGATATGCACAGTACAATAGACACCCCACTATGTACCTGCCTTCCATCAGAAGACGAGCAAGTTCATGAACACTGAGTGGTTGAGTCTGATGACTAGTTGTGATTTATTGGGAACTCCTGTTCTCCTTTACTTCTTAGCTGACCTTCTCCTGCCCATTTCTACATCAGGTTCAAAAAGCATTTTTGAGGGACTACTGTAGATGTTAAGTACTGTTCAGGAACTTTCCTTTGGTCTCCTTCAAAAGTCTTCAGATTCTGAAAGTCACGTCTCTTTCCATGATACACAGCTTTGGTCATAAAAACTGAAATTTAGGACTAAAATGAGACTTTAGAATTAATTTGTATCTTCTGTTCAGCCATAATGGAGAAATAGAAGGAAGTTATATTTGTTCACTTAATAGATGGAAGGTTCTCTGCAGAGATAATTTTCCATGATCAGTCATTTTTAAAAGATTTTTTTAAAGCAGACATGCTTCTGAGAAGCCTTTTATAACTGCTACGCTTCACAAATTCATGATCATATATGGATGAAACCAACTCTAAAATATATGGGAAAGGAACTAAGAGACAATGTTGGAAAAATTTTTAAAATAGCTTACAACTAAACTACAGCTTATTGGTTTCCATAAATTAAGAATAAACATGAAGTAGGAAAGGCAGTGGGATGAGATGGACATTACTATTACTCTAAGTGCATGTATGAAGACGCAAATGGTGTGACTCTACATTGTGTACAACCAGAGATATGAAAAATTGTGCTATATATGTGTACTATGAATTGAAATGCATTCTGTTGTCATGTAACAAATTTGAATAAATTTTTTAAAAAGAATAAAAAGGAAAATCTCAGAAATAGACATTTTCTAAGGTCCTTGGAAGCTCAGACCAATCATGATCCCATAAGATCAAGACTGATATTTGGCTTATACATATTGGTTAATAAAATGTTGAAATACTTCCATATTATTCCAATTATTGGACAGTGGCTATCTTGAGCCCAGTGATCTCCCCACCACACTGTCCTGACATGGGAGGAGACTCTCTGCTCCTATGCTATGGCTAGTATCCAGGTCCAATGTCTATTAAATGCCTTTATTTCACCCTTGTATAAGATATGGGTCTCACATCTACCCTGATTCAAAATTTTGGAGTGCTTGACTATCCTTTCAATCATCAACATCATCAGTGTCATACTACAAACCTACAACAATTTTAGTACTTTTCAGTGAAGGGACAGCCATTTATGCATTCGTAGTCCAAAATACAACTTATACGTTCGAAAGACACTTCCTAAAGTGAGTTAATTGCTTTCCTGCAGACCCTTTTCAGTGTTTTGGCCATTGGGATAAATTTGGAGATGGCTTCATAGCTGTGGCAGCAGAATTTTTAAAAATCTATCTAATGGCATGGAACCACTGCATCATTTTCTTAAAGTTTCCCTGGGTACCAAGGTAGAAATTATAGTTTTTGATTGCTTGATGACTTAAGAGGTATAGAAGGCTAGACTTGATGATTCAAGAGGTATAGAAGGCTAGACTTGTTTCCTTTTCTAGACTTACAATATAGTTATATGCATGTGCATGCACACACATGCATGCACACACACATATACATATATACATGTACATTTGCCCCTTACAAAGCACAGGATGCACTTCAATGGTGGCCTTGCTAGAGTTGGCTGGCTATTGCAACTATTGACATGGCCCTGGTTTCCAGGGAGGTATCTCAGCAGGAGACACAGGGATATTACCCAACCAGTCAGCAAATATTTACTTTTAGATTGTCTCATTTGTGCCAAGTACTTTTCCAGAATAGGATCCCTGCCCTTAACCAGTTTACATTCTAGAAACTAAAATATAAATAAATCAATAAGCAAAATAATGTTAGGCCCTGGAAATTCTATGCAGAAGACATATTAGGCTAAGGTAAGACAAAGTAACTAAAATTGGTCAGGGAAGAATCTGAGGGTAGAACATGAGCTCAGACTGGTGATAAAGTGCAACTATGTGAAGAATTGGAAGAAAGAGTCTTTTAAGGAAAGCAAATGACAGGTGAAAAGACTCTGAGATAGCTGTGAGGTTTTAATGTGTGTTAATTATAGAAAAAAGGCCACTATGGCTGGAGAGGAGCAAAGAAGGTAAAACTAAGGGAAATTAGGTCAAAGAGCTAGGTAGGGGTGTTTGCTTCCAGCAGCATGGCAGATCAGCTACTCTGAAAATTCGCCTGCTGCAGAACCCCTAGTGCAGAATCAATTACAGCATATTTTAATGCCCTACTGAAATTGCATGAAAATAAGGTAGATCCATATGGGTGAAGAGCTGCCTGGTGAACTGAACAAGAGTGGTGAGCTAATGGAGAATATGGGTCTGCCCTGGGGCAAATGCTATTAGGCATCTAGAACCCTGGGGATTAACAGTCACATGGGGGAATGGGAGACTAGATATGCAGGATGGGAAGGTGATCACTAGCCCCGCCCCCCCCCCCCCCAGCTCAGGGAAACAACAGAAAAAGCAGTCACAATGGAAACTCTTTCTAAGCAGCACTGTGAGTTGGAAAAAGATATGTCCAGGAGTCCAGTGTATTCCATCTTGGGTAGAAAGGAAATTTCACCTGAAAAATAAAATTAAATGGCCCTATGTCTGCGCCATTGCATGCCAGTAAAATGAAACACAAATTTCCTTATAGGGATACACCTTCTATCCAAGTCTCTCAGGATCCTGCCTCAATAAAATAGGTGCTCGTGATTAAAAATTACAAGAGACACCAGAAAGAACAAACCAACCATCAGACTTCCAAGAACTTCAGGTGATGGAGTTTCTAGATATAGGAAAAACAATAAAATATTTAAAGAAGTTAAAAATGGAAAAGGAAAAAATAAACAAAGAACAGTATTTCAAAGAATCCATTTAAAAAACATAGAATTTGCTGGGCACAATGCCTGTAATCACAGTGGCTTGAGAGGCTGTGGCAGGATGATCACAGGTTCAAAGCCAACCTCAGCAACTTAGCAAGGCCCTGTCTCAAAATAAAAAAAAAATTTAAAAGGACTGGGAAATGTAGCTCAGTGGTTAAGCACCTGTGGGTTTAATTTCTGGTACCACCCCCCAAAAAATTCTGGAAAAGTAACACAGTTCATATTAAAAACTCAATGGATGATTCCCATTGACGAGCAACCTAGAAAATTTAAAAAGGGTCAGTATTAGGGGAAAAAAAAGTAGAAGGAGAGGGAATTATTTTAGATTTTAAAAAGTCTAGAAATCCCAAGGCAATTTGTGAACCTTGATTGGATCATGGTTTTTAAAAAGTGTTAAAAAAGACATTTTCTGGATAATTAAGGAAACAGGAATAAAGACTATAAATTACAATATTAAATTATTCTAAATGTTCTTATTAGAAAGTTGTAACCAGTAAGATGTTATAACCAACCGTATAATTCTGTGCTGTGTGAATGTGCGCATGCGTGCATGTATGCGTGTGTGTGTGTGTGTGTGTGTGTGTGTGTGTGTGAGATTGTAAGTTTCAGGAACCCAGCAAGCAGGAGGAGATGAGATTTGCTTTTGGATAGAGACTTCATTCTTTTTTTCTTTTTTTTTTTTTCACAATTTTTCATTGGTGCATTGTAGTTATGCACAATGATGAGTCACATATTCACAATATAACAATATAATTTGACCAACATGGCTCCCCACACCTTTCCCCCTCACTCCCTACCTTCTACCTCTTGCTCCCCCTTCCTCTACTGATCTCCCTTTGATTTTCATGAGATGTGCCCCACATTTCTTTACCTTTCTCCTCTCTAGCTTCTCTATATGAGAGAAAACATACGATCCTTGACCTTCTGAGTTTGACTTATTTCCCTTATCATAATCCATTTTTCTGCAAAAGACATAATTGCATCTTTCTTTATGGCTGAATAAAATCCCAAGGTATGTATGATCACATTTTCTTTACCCGTTATCTTGTTAATGAACACCTAAGCTGGTTCCACAGTTTGGCTATTGTGAATTGTGCTGCTAAAAACGTGTCACTGTAGTAAGATGATTGTAATTCTTCAGGATAATTACCGAAGGATGGTATAGCTGGGTCATATGGTGGTGCTATGCCTACTCTTGTTTGTTTGTTTTTGTTGTTTTTTTAGTTATATGTGACAGTAGACTGTATTTTGACACATCATATATACATGTAGTATAACCTCCCATTCTTGTGGTTATACATGTTGTGGAGTTACACTGGTTGTGCATTCATATATAAACATAGGAATGGTATGTACAACTCATTCTACTGTCTTTCCTATTCCCATCTCTCCTTCCTTCCTCCATTGTCTGTCCAATCTGGGAAAACTCCACTCCCCCTCTCTCCCACTGTGAATCAACATCCACATATCAGAGAGAATATTCAGCCTTTGTTTTGGGGAATTGGCTTATTTCACTTAGCATGATAGTGATTTCATTCTCTATCTCCAACAGAGGTGATAGAGAGAGGGCATCAGGAATTTAGCCAAGTTGTGCACCTTGTCAACTTCATGTATTTTTTCTACCAGGACTCTACATAAAATTTATTTGCGCTGCTCTTATCGGAGCGTACACCGAGCACGGAGCGAACGAGTTCTGGCTCCCGGAACTGCCCTGGCCCAGGGCTAGGAGCCTGCAGAAACTGCTTCTCGGTCCGGGTCCTGCTGAGGGCCGGTCAGGACTCACCCGTTGCTTTGGTTGCACGGCAAGGGGAATGAAATGCTGCCATTCACATAGGATACCAACATGGCAGAGATCTGATGTCATCAGAAAGCGGCAGAGGAGAGAACTTCATCAATACCAGCGGCGACAGAAACAGTTGGTCACCTGGTAGGGGGGGTGAGGCACAGACACCCGAGTCTCTCTCGATTTGTCGTCGAGCCAGAGAGGAGGAGCCGGGCCGCCGCCAGCGCCCGGAGCAGGCCCAGCGGCTCGCCGGCGTGGTGATCGCGTGACCCCAGTTGGAGAGGGGGCGGAGCGGAGCCGCCACCTGCGCCCGCAAGGTGGGCAGACCCGCGACCCAGTGGTACACGGGCGTGGTAGGAGGGGCAGGGCAGAGCCGCCGCCCGCGCCTGCGAGGTAAGCAGACCTGTGACAGACTGGCGGGTCAGGCCCAGCGGCCTGCCAGCGTGGTACACACGTCACCCCAACTGGAGTAGGGGCAGAGCAGATCCTTCGCCCACGCCCGGATCAGGCCCTGCCGGTGTGGTGGTCACGTGACCCCAATTGGAGTGGGGGCGGAGCGGAACCGCCACCCGTGCCCACAGGGTGAGCAGACCTGTGACCAACCTGCAGATCAGGCCCAGCGGTCCGCAGGCATGGTAGGAGGGGCAGGGCAGAGCCGCCGCCCGCGCCTGCAAGGTAGGCAGACCTGCGACAGACCGGCGGATCAGGCCCAGGAGCCTGCCGGCGTGGTACACACGTCACCCCAGTTGGAGTAGGGGCAGAGCAGAGTCGCCGCCCGTGCCAGGAACAGGCCCAGCGACCTGCCGGCGGGGTAGTCACGACACCCCAATTGGAGTAGGGGCAGAGCAGAGCCACCACCCGTGCCCGAAAGGTGGGCAGACCTGCGACCGACCAGCGGGACAGGCCCAGTGGCCTGCCGGTACGACAGACACATCACCCCAATTGGAGTAGGGGCAGAGCAGAGCCGCCGCCCGCGCCTGCAGGGTAGGCAAACCTGCAACCGACCGGCGGATCAGGCCCGGTGGCCTGCCGGCGTGGTATACTCGTCACCCCAATTGGAGTAGGGGCAGAACAGAGCCGCCGCCAGCACCCAGAACAGGCCCAATGACCTGCCAGCGTGGTAGTCACGACACCCCAATTGGAATAAGGAGAGAGCAGAGCCGCCGCCCACGCCTGCAAGAAAGAAACGCAAGCAGTATGAAAAGACAAGGAAAGAAAGGACCACAAGCAATGCAGGTCAACGCAACTTTAGAAGAGGTAACAGCTGCAGCAGATGGAATGTCAGATAAAGAATTCAGGATATACATGCTTCAGATGATCTGGAGTATCAAGGAAGACATTAGACAGCTCAGCAAGACTGTTAAGAAACCATGAGCAGAACATCCAAGAAATATGGGATAACATCAAGAGACCAAATTTAAGAGTCATTGGGATACAGGAAGGGACAGAGTTTCAAACCAAAGGAATGAGCAATCTATTCAATGAAATAATATGAGAAAACTTCCCAGACTTGAAGAATGAGACAGAATCCCAAATCATAGAAGCCTACAGGACGCCGAATGTGCAAAATCATAAGAGATCCACACCTAGACACATTATAATGAAGATGCCCAACATACAGAATAAGGAGAGAACTTCAAAAGCTACAAGAGAAAGGAAGCAGATTACATTTAGGGGTAAGCCAATCAGGATAACAGCTGATATTTCAACACAGACTCTGAAAGCTAGAAGATCCTGGAATAACATATTTCAAACACTGAAAGAAAATGGGTTCCAACCAAGAATTGTGTATCCCGCGAAATTAAGCTTCAGGATGGAAGATGAAATTAAAACCTTCCACGATAAACAAAAGTTTAAAGAATTCGCAGCTAGAAAACCATCTCTTCAAAACATCCTCGGCAAAACATTACAGGAAGAGGAAATGGAAAATAACAATGAAAACCAACAGTGGGAGGTAGGACAGTAAAGGGGGGAAAAATAATCAAAGAGGAAAACAAACCATGTTTAGTAACAGAAATAACAAATATGGCTGGAAGAACAACCCATATCTCAATAATAACCCTAAATGTTAATGGCTTAAACTCACCAATTAAGAGACACAGGCTAGTAGAATGGATCACAAAACAAGACCAAACAATATGCTGCCTACAGGAGACGCATTTGATAGGAAAAGACATACATAGGCTGAAGGTGAAAGGTTGGGAAAAATCATATCACTCATATGGACTTTGGAAACAAGCAGGAGTGTCCATACTCATATCAAATAAAATAGATTTCAAGCCAAAGTTAATCAAAAGGGATAAAGAGGGACACTACATACTGCTTAAGGGAACCATACACCAACAAGACATAACAATCATAAATATTTATGCCCCAAACAATGGTGCAGCTATGTTCATCAAACAAACTCTTCTCAAGTTCAAGAGTCTAATAGACCACCATACAATAATCATGGGAGACTTCAACACACCTCTCTCGCCACTGGACAGATCTTCCAAACAAAAGTTGAATAAGGAAACTATAGAACTCAATAACACAATTAATAACCTAGACTTAATTGACATATATAGAATATACCACCCAACATCAAGCAGTTACACTTTTTTCTCAGCAGCACATGGATCCTTCTCAAAAATAGATCATATATTATGTCACAGGGCAACTCTTAGACAATATAAAGGAGTAGAGATAATACCATGCATCTTATCTGATCATAATGGAATGAAACTGAAAATCAACGATAAAAGAAGGAAGGAAAAAGCATACATCACTTGGAGAATGAACAATAGGTTACTGAATGATCAATGGGTTATAGAAGACATCAAGGAGAAAATTAAAAAATTCTTAGAGATAAATGAAAACACAGACACAACATATCGGAATCTATGGGACACACTGAAAGCAGTTCTAAGAGGAAAATTCATTGCTTGGAGTTCATTCCTTAAAAAAAGAAAAAAACAACAAATAAATGATCTCATACTTCATCTCAAAATCCTAGAAAAAGAAGAGCAAAACAACAGCAAAAGAAGTAGAAGGCAAGAAATAATTAAAATCAGAGCTGAAATTAATCAAATCGAAACAAAAGAAACAATTGAAAAAACTGACAAAACTAAAAGTTGGTTCTTTGAAAAAAATAAACAAAATCGACAGACCCTTAGCCATGCTAGCGAAGAGAAGAAGAGAGAGAACTCAAATTACTAGCATACGGGATGAAAAAGGCAATATCACAACAGACACTTCAGAAATACAGAAGATAATCAAAAACTATTTTGAATCCTTATACTCCAATAAATTAGAAGATAGTGAAGTCATAGATAAATTTCTTAAGTCATATGATCTGCCCAGATTGAGTCAGGAGGATATAGACAACCTAAACAGACCAATATCAATTGAGGAAATAGAAGAAACCATCAAAAGACTACCAACTAAGAAAAGCCCAGGACCGGATGGGTATACAGCAGAGTTTTACAAAACCTTTAAAGAAGAACTAATACCAATACTTTTCAAGCTACTTCAGGAAATAGAAAAAGAGGGAGAACTTCCAAATTCATTCTATGAGGCCAACATCACCCTGATACCTAAACCAGACAAAGACACTTCAAAGAAAGAAAACTACAGACCAATATCTCTAATGAACCTAGATGTAAAAATCCTCAATAAAATTCTGGCGAATTGGATACAAAAACATATCAAAAAAATTGTGCACCATGATCAAGTAGGATTCATCCCTGGGATGCAAGGCTGGTTCAATATACGGAAATCAATAAATGTTATTCACCACATCAATAGACTTAAAAATAAGAACCATATGATCATCTCGATAGATGCGGAAAAAGCATTCGACAAAGTACAGCATCCCTTTATGTTCAAAACTCTAGAAAAACTAGGGATAACAAGAACATACCTCAATATTGTAAAAGCAATCTATGCTAAGCCTCAGGCTAGCATCATTCTGAATGGAGAAAAATTGAAGGCATTCCCTCTAAAATCTGGAACAAGACAGGGATGCCCTCTCTCTCCACTTCTGTTCAACATAGTTCTCGAAACACTGGCCAGAGCAATTAGACAGACGAAAGAAATTAAAGGCATAAAAATAGGAAAAGAAGAACTTAAATTATCACTATTTGTAGATGACATGATTCTATACCTAGCAGACCCAAAAGGCTCTACAAAGAAACTATTAGAGCTAATAAATGAATTCAGCAAAGTGGCAGGATATAAAATCAACACGCATAAATCAAAGGCATTCCTGTATATCAGCGACAAATCCTCTGAAATGGAAATGAGGACAACTACTCCATTCACAATATCTTCAAAAAAAATAAAATACTTGGGAATCAACCTACAAAAAGAGGTGAAAGACTTATACAATGAAAACTACAGAACCCTAAAGAGAGAAATAGAAGAAGATCTTAGAAGATGGAAAAATATACCCTGTTCATGGATAGGCAGAACTAACATCATCAAAATGGCGATATTACCAAAAGTTCTCTATAGGTTTAATGCAATGCCAATCAAAATCCCAACGGCATTTCTTGTAGAAATAGAGAAAGCAATCATGAAATTCATATGGAAAAATAAAAGACCCAGAATAGCAAAAACAATGCTAAGCAGGAAGTGTGAATCAGGCAGTATAGCGATACCAGACTTCAAACTATACTACAGAGCAATAGTAACAAAAACAGCATGGTACTGGTACCAAAACAGGCAGGTCGACCAATGGTACAGAATAGAGGACACAGAAACCAATCCACAAAACTACAACTATCTTATGTTTGATAAAGGGGCTAAAAGCATGCAATGGAGGAAGGATAGCATCTTCAACAAATGGTGCTGGGAAAACTGGAAATCCATATGCAACAAAATGAAACTGAATCCCTTTCTCTCGCCATGCACAAAAGTGAATTCAAAATGGATCAAGGAGCTTGATATCAAATCAGAGACACGCCGTCTGATAGAAGAAAAGGTTGGCTATGATCTACATACTGTGGGGTCGGGCTCCAAATTCCTCAATAGGACACCCATAGCACAAAAGTTAATAACTAGAATCAACAAATGGGACTTACTCAAACTAAAAAGTTTTTTCTCAGCAAAAGAAACAATAAGAGAGGTAAATAGGGAGCCTACACCCTGGGAACAAATCTTTACTCCTCACACTTCAGATAGAGCCCTAATATCCAGAGTATACAAAGAACTCAAAAAATTAGACAATAAGAGAACAAACAACCCAATCAACAAATGGGCCAAGGACCTGAACAGACACTTCTCAGAGGAGGACATACAGTCAATCAACAAGTACATGGAAAAATGCTCACCATCTCTAGCTGTCAGAGAAATGCAATTCAAAACCACCCTAAGATACCATCTCACTCCAGTAAGATTGGCAGCCATTATGAAGTCAAACAACAACAAGTGCTGGCAAGGATGCGGGGAAAAGGGTACACTTGTACATTGCTGGTGGGACTGCAGATTGGTGCAGCCAATTTGGAAAGCAGTATGGAGATTTCTTGGAAAGCTGGGAATGGAGCCACCATTTGACCCAGCTATTCCCCTTCTTGGTCTATTCCCTAAAGACCTAAATAGAGCATGCTACAGGGACACTGCTACATCGATGTTCATAGCAGCACAATTCACAATAGCAAGACTGTGGAACCAACCTAGATGCCCTTCAATAGACGAATGGATAAAAAAAATGTGGCATTTATACACAATGGAGTATTACTCTGCATTAAAAAATGACAAAATCATAGAATTTGCAGGGAAATGGATGGCATTAGAGCAGATTATGCTAAGTGAAGCTAGCCAATCCCTAAAAAACAAATGCCAAATGTCTTCTTTGATATAAGGAGAGTAACTAAGAACAGAGTAGGGACGAAGAGCATGAGAAGAAGATTAACATTAAACAGGGATGAGAGGTGGGAGGGAAAGGGAGAGAGAAGGGAAATTGCATGGAAATGGAAGGAGACCCTCAGGGTTATACAGTGGAGGGGGTAGAGAGAGAGGAGGGGAGGGGAGGGGAGAGGTGGGGAGGGGGGATGGTGGAGGATGGGAAAGGCAGCGGAGCACAACAGACACTAGTATGGCAATATGTAAATCAATGGATGTGTAACTGATGTGATTCTGCAATCTGTGTATGGGGTGAAGGTGGGAGTTCATAACCTACTTGAATCAAAGTGTGGAATATGATATGTCAAGAAATTTGTAATGTTTTGAACACTCAACAATAAAAAATTAAAAAAAATAGACTAAACTTAAAAATAAATAAAATAAACTTTTCCTCCTCTTAAAAAAAATGTATTTGCAAAATGCATTCCACTTTAAAATAAACTCTAAAATCTCTTGACATAATCTCTGAGGTTTTAAAAAGTAGTCATTATCAATTATTTATATTAATGTATAAGTATATCTTATAAGATAATCCCGTTTTTTAAGATTTTTTTTAAGTGGTGGATGGACCATTACCTTTATTTTGTTTGTTTGTTTGTTTTTATGTGGTTCCGGGATTGAAGCCAGTGCCTCATGCATGCTAGGCAAGCGCTCTACAACTGAGCCACAACCCCAGCTCCCAGATAACCCCCTCTTAACTTGTTTCTTCATAGTTTTTTTTTAACCCCCTCTTAACTTAAGGCAAGTTTAACAGTAATATTACAAATAAAGTGTTAAGAGATGTCAGGTGCCCATTTCTCTGGATCTTGGAGAAAACCTAAAGGTTTTGGGAGACTGACTGCTGATAGATTGGGATCCTTGAAGTTAGTGTCTTGCAAGTGTTTGTAAGCAAGCGCTTCTCTCTCTAACTGCAACCATGCCCCTTCTCTACTCAATGTGCCTCTTTCCTGCAACTCTGAGACCTCCCCCAAATCTTAGGATTCTGGGGAACACAGTTGGCAAAGCACTTATTATTTAACAGTTTTTACCACAGAGACAGTTCTAGTGTCAGCTGGTGTGAACACTTTCTGTAGGGCCTATTTTTGGAAGTTGTATAGAACATATAAGTGGATCCCAGAATCCTAATTTTTACTTCTATAAAATGGGGTAGTGATCTCATGAGACTCCATTGAGAGACCCTAACATAAAATCACTGATTTTGTCTGATAACACAATAAATATCGAGGTTGTTGGGTTGTATTCCCTGTTGTTTTCACCTCCAATCTAAGATCCCAAGAATCTCCAGATGCCATTGATTTAAGTAAATGCTTTATCTCATTAGCTAATATTAATATATATTTATGATAACACAACACTTTCTAATTTAGTGTCACAATTTGAGTACAAACTTTCTTTGTACAAGGAATGAAAGACCCTCTCTTGGCCATATACAGCCATGCTAAGCATCGTAAAGATGGAGGATTTTATAACCAGGGTTCATGATGATGATCTCTGCCATCTGGGATTTGACATGATTTGGAGGCATGCCAAATGAAACCAGAATTTCATCTGGGTTTTGGCCAGGGTAAATGCATCATTTTGATATCTCACAGAACATGAAATAGCATCTCAAGAATGTAGTTAGAATGCTTTCTATGGAGAGAGGATTGCCACCAGGCTGAGATCCCTGCTTATGCACAAATCAGCTAATTGACCTCTCCAGACTTTGAGAAGTCTGTGATATCTTCTAAGACACGTGGCAATTTCTTCTGATTTGGGCTGCCTGGAAATGTGCACAAGAACAAATTAATTTGGTATTCTTCAATTGTGGAGCTATTTTAACACAGGGTGGTTCTCAAAGTTTGCTGCATGGTAGGATCATCTGGGGAGAACAAGAGCATCAAAAGCCAAGGTGTGGGCCTAGGCTCCTATATCATTTAGAGTCTAAATGAATTCCATGTGGAGCCAAATGTTTTATGGAAATATTAGTGAACAAATATAAAATTGGGCCCCATGTGTTGCCACGAATATAAATAACTGAAGTGAAATATGGATGAACAAATGCTACAGCCCACTTGTTTTGCACATCTTCAGACAACAACCCATATGTCACAATTTACCCTACCGCTTAGTAGCTATAAAATATTTTGATAGGATGGCCACATGCCCATTTCAGAAAAGCTAAAATGTGAAGAAACATGTAGATCAGAACTCTGAAGACACAGTATTATGATTGTTGGTGACCAGAAGTAAGTGTTCCTGTGCTTTTTCACCCACAAGTTCTCCATTTTTACTTAAAATTGGAATTCTGACCTCAAGGTCTCAACACTCTGAGGACCTACAGCTTTGCGTCACCTGAGAGCTGTCAGAAATGCAGAGTAGCGCATACCCCAGACTAGCTCACTCAGCATCTGGGCCTATAACAGCACCCCAGGTGACGCATATACACGTTTAAATTTAAGAGGCACGTTGTAAGGCTCCACAGGGAGAAGAAAAGATGGGCAAACAAAACCAAGTGCTAAAATTTAACAACTCGAAGCTTAGCTATTTTATACACTCCCTAATCAGACCCTTTTTAAGCAGAGTGCTTGGATTACATGGAAAACTTTGAGGACAATCATGTCAAGCACCAAGTGGAAGCCAGACTGATGTGCAGTGTCTTTACATTATACATTTTTTTCCCTATAGATTCAGTTACTAAGAATATTGACAAGGTTGAAAGTTCTTCGTCACAAGTTCACCAGCTCCTCTGATTGCTTACTCACCTAAAGTTACTGTGCTTGTCTTGTGACAGCACGATTGTTGCCATAGCAATCGATTACAATTTCATAAACTGAGAATTGAGATCACAGACGAAGGATATGCAACAAGAGTTGATGTGTCCCTAAGCAGCCAAGTTTCTGTGTTCACGCAAATGTCTTTGTAAACAGGAAAACACAAACACTAAACAGTACATGCCTGCACACATGGGAAGGTGGGTACCAGGAGAAAGAGTTTGAGATGGTCACTAGTTAACAGTTGTTGTTTTTTTTTCACACTGTAAATGTTCTTTAATGCTTCAAGACTTGTAAAATTTCTAAAACAATGGGGAAACCTATCAACCTACTTTTGCACGTGACTGTAACAAACTCTACCTCTTTTGCCTTCTCTGGGTTTGGAGAACTATAGTATTTTGAGCCAAAGACATATAATTGTAGGGTCTTCCAAATGAAACAGGCTAACTTGCCAGAAGGACTGGTTTCTCTCAGTACTCTGGAACAGATGGAAAATACCAACCTCTTCGATGACCCAAAAACACACGCATGATTGTGCCTTTTTATAGGACATCTAAATATCTGTAAGTTTTGTTCCATTCAACGTATATTCTGACACCTGCTATGTGAAAGGTCCTCTGCAGCACCCTTCGGGAAGTATCCAGATATGTCATAAACACACCCACTGATGTCTCACAGGGCACGTCATTTACATGGTAACTGATACATTCAGTACAATCCTTCTCACTTCAAAAGCAAACTGTGGAGAAGAAAGTGATGATAATGATAGTAGCAGGTAATATGCATCAAAGGAATGAATACCTTCCAAGTGTTTTTTGCATTTGACTATATGACTTATTCTTAACCTCTGTTTTCATCTCCTAATTTTGTAGGTTCTATTTTTAAAGATGAGGAAACTGAAGTACATAGAGATTAAATGACTCTCCCAAGGAATCATCAAGAGAAATTGCCAGAATTGGGACTGTTATGGTTTAGATGTGAGGTATCCCCCAAAAGCTCATGCGTGAGACAATGCAAGAAAGTTCAGAGGTGAAATGATTGGGTTATGATCGCCTTAACACAATCAGTTAATCTCCTGATAGGCATTAACTGAATGGCAACTGAAGGCAGGTAGGATGTGGCTGGAGGAAATAGGTCACTGGGGATATGACTTTGGGGTTTATATTTTATCCCTGGTGAGTAGAGATCTCTCTGCTTCCTGACTTCCATATCCTGAGCTGCTTTCCTCTGCCATATCTTCTGCCACAATGTTCTGCCTCACTTTGGGCCCAGAACTATGGAGTCAGTCATCTATGGACTGAGATCTCTGGAGCTATGAGCTAAATAAATGTTTCCTCTTCTAATTGTTCTTGTCAGACCTTTTGGTCACAGCAACAACAACAACAAAAACTGACTAAAACAGGGACCCAGAGATTTTATAATTCAGTGAATGACCATAAGGTCTAGAAACATAAATAATATGATTTTTTTCATCTATCAATCTAACATCAATAAACCATTTATAATTTATTTACCTGCCATCCTCCAGTGCATGTGTGTGTGTGTGTGTGTGTGTGTGTGTGTGTGTGGCGGGGTAGACAGCAGTGGTAGACTATTTTTTCAGGAGACCTTCTCCTGAGATCAAGAAGCAAGGCAGAGTATAAAGAGCACCCACTCCTATATAATCTTCACAAAGTTGCTAGAACAAAATACCAGGCAGGGAAACTTAAACAATGGAAATTTGTTTTCTCACACTTCTGGAGGCTAGAAGTTTAAGATGAAGGCTGGCAGGTCTTGCAGATCTGTTTTTTCCCAAGGCCTCTCTCCTTGGCCTGCATGGTCTTCTTTCTGTGCACTCGTGATCCTAGGATGTCTTATAAACTCTCAGGGAGTGAGAGTTAGACAGGGCTAGGAACTCTGTTCAGCTCATCTTCTCCTGGGAATCCCACCCAACAGTGGAGTGCACTCTTTCCTTTCATGGTTATAGGTTTGTGCCTGTGTGTGTGTGTGTGTGTGTGTGTGTTGTGCATGCATGCACACACATGTTTACAGGAACATACAAGCCCTGCATTAATTACTTAAAAGGAGGAGAATGCAAAGGAATAAGGAAAACACAAGTGAGGAAAGTAGTTTCATCAGCTAAAACTGGAGGACACCCAGAGGACTTTCATTTCTTGATCTTCACGGTAGAGATGCAGTAGTGAATTTCATTGATCTCTAAGCCGCTCTTTAGTCAACCTTCCATCGCTATAATTATCCCTAAGATAATTAACATATGCAGAGAAAAAGGTGGATTTGGGCTCACAGTTTTGAAGGTTCCAGTCCACGATGAGGTGGACTCCTTGCTTTGAGGCTCTGCGGGGGTGTGCCAGATGGCAACGATGGGGAGCCTGTGACACAGCCAACTGCTCACTTTATAGCCAGGGTGTAAGAGAGAAAGAAGGGGCTGGGGCCCACAATCCCCTTTGGGAATATGTCCTCAGTGAGCTAAGAACTTCTCACAAGGCCCCTCCTCAAGGTCCTCAGCACCTCCCAACAGCACCACCCTGAGGACCAAGTAACCAAGGATCAAATAACATGGCACAAAGAGACTAAGCCATGTATCCACACATCAGCTGCCCTCAAAGTATTGGCTGCTTCTAATTTCAAGGGAAATCTCTTTTTTCTAGAACCTGGTTTTCATACATGTGAAACAATTAACAACAATTCCTCTCATTACATTAATGTCATTTGTTGATCACTTACTGTGTGCCAGATGCATGATAAGAAGTTTTCATGTATTATATCATTTGACCCGCTAACAGCTCTATGAAGTAAGTAATATCATCAGCAGCAATTGTTTTTGCCAATGAGGATCCTGAGGCTAAGGTAGGTAAATAATTTCTCCAAAATCATACGGTTAGTAAACAGGAGATTTAGTCCTCAAACCTAAAACTGTTTTATGTCAAAATCTTTGTTCTTAAGGTTGATGAATCATCCCCTCGTAGGCACTGAACCTCAAATTCTTCTCGAGGCCAGATAGGTATGCAAGGGGAGAGAGCCCACGAGACAGCTGGGAGCAGCAAATACACTGGTGAGCTATCAACTCATGTCTGTCTCAGGGCATAAAAGTTCACATTTTTCTAAAACAGTAGGCCAGCCAAATAAAATATATCCCAGGGCCAGATTTGGCTAGCAAGACCCAGGTTCAAAGTTGAAGTATCATATGTTAAATTAAATTAATTTCACAACCACAAGAATCTTTAATAATCTTGTGCAGTTTGGTTTTCATCCAAAATTTATAGTTAAAGTAGTGGTTTCTCATGATGGATGAGACAGTGAGAATAAAAAAATGACTAAGACTTCATTTTTATTTTCTGTTTTTTTTTTTTTTTTTTTTTTTTTTTTCTTTTTGCAGCATTGGGGATTGAACCGAGGGCCTTAGCCATGCTAGGCAAACACTGAGCTCACTACAGCCCGGCTAAGACTTCATTATTTATTCACTCAACAAATACTAGTGAGAGCCTTCTTATGCTATGATGTGGGGTTAAATAATGAACATAACAGACATGTCTCCTGACTTCTTGAAGCTAGTTAGCAAGTGTTGCATGGATACTTTTCAAGAGAGACATGTGCAATTTTTTTCAAACTTATTCCAGTAGTTTGTAAGACCCAAGTATTCCAAGGAACCATTTGGGGAGTACTTTGGTATAAACCAGGAGATATAAGATAACAATGCATTAGCTGAACAGACATGCCTTGTTTGACCCTCACAGTGATTAATTAACTAGGGAGACAAACCCACATGGAATAAAACATGGCCTCCAATCCACACCAATCTTGTACCCCAATCTTGGGGTACAATCAAAATGGGACTCCTTAAGAATAGAATTACCAGATAAAACATAAAATTTACAGTTAAATTTGGATTTCTAAGAAACAAGGGATACTTTGTACCATAAGTATGTCTCAAATATTGTGTAGGATATACTTACACTAAGAAATTTTTCTTTACCTGAAATTCAAATTTGGGAATAGAATCAATGGTTTGGTACCTTGCCAGTCATTTAGTCTCCCTCCCTGAGGGAATCTTACACAAATGGCCAAATTTAATTGGCTATTACGAATTTTAATTTACTAAATCTGGCAAACTTACTCTAGTGACAACTAGCCAGTGGCCTGGTAGTAACTTATAAGTTTTGTTCTTTGTTTGTTTGTTTGTTTCTAATGCAGAGAAGAAGAATTGGTAGTCATCTCCCGACTTTTTAGATTCTCCATCAGCAGAATAGTGATGACAGTAAAGACTATGTGATTCCTCAACTATCAGAGATGAATGGAAGAGCCGGGAGCAGTGGCACACGCTTCTAAACCCAGTGACTCAGGAGGCTGAGGCAGGGTTATGGAGGGTTCAAAGCCAGCCTCAGCAAAAGCAAGGTGCTAAGCAATTCAGTGAGATCCTGGCTCTAAGTAAAATACAAAAATAGGTCTGGGGGTGTGGCTCAGTGGTCGAGTGCCCTTAGTTTCATCCCCAGTACCAAAAGGAAAAAAAAAAAAAAAAGCATGGAGGCTGAAAAACTATTTGGGAATAGAATCAATGGTTTGGTACCTTGCAAGTCATTTATTCCCCCTCCCTGAAGGAATCTTACACAAATGGCCAAAGAAGTGGCTTAGTAGACACCAGATTGGAAAAAAAAAATGCTTCTCAGGGACTGGACATAGGTCCTTCAATATCTATCTTGCCTCTAGATAAAGCAGAATAATCTAGAGGCTTGCTCTACAGAACAGCCATCCAAATATTGCCCAAAAGTCAGAGAGAAAAGAAAAAGAATGAAAACCATCAGGTCACTTTTTTATTGATTTTTTATTATTGCTATTATTTTACCATAGCCAATATTTACTATGGTTTATAGGTGCTCAAAAAAAAAAAAAGAAAAAGTAAAAGTTTTACTATGATTTTACCAAATTTTACCAAATATTTATGTATCTCCAAAGACACAATCCTGGTGATTTCTCAGACTAAGGGTTTCTTCCTTGGAAAACCTAGGGATTGGAATGTGGACCACTGCTGCCCTTTAACACCTAGTTGGGCCTCTCTGACTCTCATTGTGGTGATCCATCCCCCTTCAGGACAATCACAAGCAGAAGGGGGTAGTATGTGCAAAGCTTTCTGACCTGCACATCTTGATATCTGAGCTGCAACATTAAAAAAGAAAAAAAAAATCAGTCTTTACCTTAGGAAATTCTAACAGGAAAGAGCAAAGGTTGGGGAGAGTTTCCAGAGCCAAATTTTCAGTTTTTCTTAAATCCAGACAGAAAACGTTTGAGACACAGGGAGCTGTGCATCTCTGATTTCCTTTCTTCACTGACAGATTTTTTTGTCCTGAGGCTCATTTGCCCTCTTACATGGATGTGCTCAGGGCACCTAGGGATGGATGTGTGTGCATGTGAGCACATGTGTGTGTACATGTGTGTGTCTGTATATACACAGATGTGTGATGAATACATTTGGTTCTACCATCACCCATGATGTGGCAACTTCTTTCTTTGTACTTTGTTATTTTACCTTTCAGGGGAAAAAAAAAAAAATATATATATATATATATATATATATATATATATATATATATATATATATATTTAATTTTATGTATCTACTTGGCTAGGCCACAGTACCCAAGTACCCAGATGTTTGCTCCAACACCAGTCTAGCTATTGCCATGAAGGCATTTTTTTTGGGGGGGTGGGGGTGGAATTAACATTTAAATCAGTAGCCTTTGAGTAAAGCAGATTACCCTTCATAATATGAGGGAGCCACATGCCATCAGCTGAAGGTCTTTCTTAAAAAAAAAAGACTAGAGCTTCCCAAGGAAGAGGGAATTCTGCTAGCATCTGCCTTCAGACTCGAGCTACAGCATGCACTCTTACCTGAATCTCCAGGCTTCAATTTCAAACTTGCCAGCCTTGAAGATCGCATGAGCCAATCCTTAAAAATAAATTAATACCCACCCCCTTCTCACTCACACACACACACACACACACACACACACACACACCCTCTTGGTTCTGTTTCCCTGGAAAACCCTAACTAATATAGGTCTTTTTACCAAAATTCAATCAAATAAGATAGTCAAATCCCTATTTTTCTACTTTTCATTATGTAATCAGTTCCTGAAATCCTCTTGGAATCCTCTCTGAGTTCTCTATGGTTTTCTGGGCTCTCTGTCTTGAATTAGTTAGTGGAGGCCTGGGAAGTCCGCATCTACATGCAGCCTGAGCCAGAGAGCCCGAGGAGAGCTCCCTTCTTCTCTTCTGCCACTTCACTCCGGAAGGGCGACTCCACCTGCAAACATGCTTTCTTGCCTACCGCCTGGAGCTTGGGTTTCAGTATCAGAGACAGGACAGGGAGTTTATTTGAAAAACTAGCCAAGAGGCTGCTACTCTCACTGTATGTGTGAAATTTTTGCACAGCTGCAGGCTTCAAGGAGACTCAGTGTGAGGAAGAGGAGCTGCAGGCCAGATCCCAAGCTCTTCAGAAACTTGGGAGACTGGAATCAAAATTCAGCTCTTCATGCTGAGTAGAAGAACCTCCAGGAGGATCCATGGAATCAGGCTATGGGATGAACAGGCGTCTGTGACAGGCGTTGGCGGATGATGTTGTTGTCATCCAGATGGCATAAAACAGGCTGGGCTTCAAGGGGTCGCTGAATCACATGTGCCCAGGGTGTGTTAAAATGCAGAAGTGAGGTTAGCCCGAATGCTCACGTTTGGCCTTCCTATGCATGCATGAGTTTCAAAGTGAGTTGCAGGCCCCTCAACACCATAATCCATTATCAAAAACTGAAAGCAGCTGGTTGGATTTTTAAACCTTCTACACAAAGAAACGCATCTGGTCCCAGTTTACTGCAAAGAAATCAGTTTTCCCCAAGCCAGCTACAAAAAGCACTGGGAACAGCCTGGCTCCCAAAATGAGGGCCCAGCATGCTGGTCTCAGGGCTTCATTCATGCTGAAGAATTTGCAGTCATCTTCACTCCTGCTGGTGCCACTCTACCTCCAGCTGGGGAGCTGCAGCTAAGCAGGGAGCCTGAAATCCCATCAGTTAACCTGAGGCTGGGAATTAGCAAGGTAGTTCTGGCCCCTCATAGAAATCTCTGGGCAGATCATGTGTATGAAGAGGGAAAAAAAAATCAGTTGTAATGGATTGTCTCAGAACCAATATTTTAGGATTATATAAAGTTGAAGTATCGACTAACTTTCCATTCATTTCAAAGGCAGAGTTGGGCCATAATTTATCTCTTTGATTCCACTGACCATCAGCAGTTGTGGCCATTTTCTGCCTGGCTGAGGAGAACAGTTAAATGATGATGTCCGTACCCCCTGGACTTCCCTTCCAGCCTATTTCAGCAGTCTCACCAGGCACTTCCTGTCTCCCCAGCTCTACTGTCTGGCACTTATTTCAGACAAGTCAATATGTTTAAATTATATCTGAACTCAAGGTAATTAATCATAAAGCTTTATGCTTTGTAATGTGTTTTTTTTCCTTCTCTCCTGCTGTTTTTTCCCCCTCCTAGTTGGCATTCCATTGCATCACAATTAAAAAGAAAAGGCTATTTGTGATGTCTTGTGAATATCACTGATACATTCAGACTGGGCATCCTTCCTGGACAAGGCTGCACAAGGAGCACATTGAGAACCTCTGCCCTTTCGGAGATCCAAATAAGAGTGTCAAGATGGCATTTTGAGAAATGTTAAGCAGATCAAAGAAAAGACCCGTATGATCTGGCAGGGTCCCTGGTATACAGAAACAATCGAACTTGAAAACATAAAAAAAAAAAAAAATCAGGTGATGAGTTGTCTCTTGAATACATTTTGCAAACATAGTAGAGGCTTTGAAGCCCACTGCATAATTATGTCATGGGACCATACTGGATACATGTCTCTGAAGATTGATAGGTGCTTCCACTAAATGGATGTGGTCTCCTCCAGTTTTAATGGCAGATTTATATCACATAACCTTAGTATTTAGTTTCATCATTCCTATGGAGTCCGAGGCTCGAACCCATAGGACATAATGATTCCTGCTTCTCTCAAAGGTAGATTGGTGTTCGGGTTCCCAGCTCAGTGAAAAATTCCACATAGAGGAAATAAGTTAGGAGTACTATCTATTATGGCCTGTTCCACCCTACCCACAGAACACTTCTGACACCAAATGCATGGGGGTTTTTTACCCATACCAACCACTGTTCTGACATCAGCTGGAGTCCTGCAAGTCAATTCAATTTGATTCTGATACTATCTACCTGGAGTTAGTGTCAGATCCTACATGTTAAAGATTCAGTCCCATAGCCTGCCCCCATGTTAGAGGTAATTGAAAGACCCAGGACTCCAAGTTTCTAACCAACTGGGTATATATGGCAGAACGGGAAAGGGTCTGCCATATATAGCCAGTGGATTTTGTTTTTTACAATGGCTCACAGAATTCAGAAATAGTTTATATACATTTACTGACTTATTATAAAGGATACACACATCTTAAGAGCAGTCAATGGAAGAGATGTATAGGGCAAGATATGAGGAGTTTATGGTACTCCCAGACCCTCTGTGGGCACACCACCTTTTCATACTTGGATTCGTTCATCAATCCAACTTTCTAAACCCCTTCATTTGGGACTTCTATGTAGGTTACATCATGTAGACATGATTGATTAAATCATTGGTCATTGGTGATTTATTCCATCTCTAGCCCTTCTCCTCTCCTGGAGACCCAGGGATGGGGCTGAAATTTCCAACCATCTAATCACATGATAGAAGCAACCAGCCCTCATCCTGAAACTACCTAGGGGCTCACCAAGTATCACCTCATTAGCAGAAATACAGGTATGGGTGAAAGAAGTTACTGCGGATAACATAAGATACATAACTCGCCCCTATCATACAGTAAATTCCAGGGGTTTGAGAAGAAACAGAGATGGAAGCCAAATAAATTTCTTGCTGAATCACCATGTCACACCATCCAAGACACTTCAGAAAGGATGGGGGAAGAGGTACACTTGGGGTTTATAAAAAATGGAGTTTTAGGCTCATTTAGAGATTCAACCTTCGGAAAGAAATGACCAGTTTGGACACATTTCAGAATTTATAAAAATTGGCATCTGTCAGGATTCAGTGTAGGAAAAAGATATTCCAAGTATTTTAAGCAGATGATCAGGCGCTTACATAATCACCAGAAAGGCTGAAGGAGCAGGTCTCTGGGGTGAGCCTTTGGAATGACCCCAAGAACTACATGCCACTGATGGGGAGTAATGAAGACACACGATAGTGCCCACCGTGGAGCAGTTACCCATCTATTTAGAGCAGCTTGAAGGGGGATTAGTCTTACTAGGCCAAGTGCAGATATTGTTGAGAAGTGAACAGTGCAAATTTATCTGAGCACACTCCAAAGGAG
Source organism: Marmota flaviventris (assembly GCF_047511675.1). Lineage (NCBI taxonomy): Eukaryota > Metazoa > Chordata > Mammalia > Rodentia > Sciuridae > Marmota > Marmota flaviventris. Next base: position 54,147,326 of record NC_092511.1, on the reverse strand, counting down.
ACAAATTTAAAATCGTTGGCATCTGCATTATAAGCACAGTGCTGTAGTGAGAGAGTATTAGCTAGGCTATTTTATTGCATTGTTGAACAAATTCTGAAACATGAGGGAGTCATCTTAACTATTCCAGGACAGGTGTAGGCCAACTATCACTCCACCTATTTGTGTCAATAAAGTTTTCCTGGGACACAGTTATGTCTGTTTGTCCACTTCTTGTTAATGGCTTCTTTTGCATTCTTGTGACAGAATTAAATCATTGCAAGAGCCACTACAGCCCATGAAATCTAAATTATTTCTTATCAACCCCCTGTAGAGAAAAATTTCCAGTCTCTGTCTTAGGATAACTGGAACCACATATAAGGTTTGTAGATGCCAGTCCCAAACATCACTACAGATTGGAATATGCTAGTTGTTACCATACCACTCAAACGTTGAGTAACGGTGGAGAATCGTGTTTTCTGCAAGAAAAAGCTATTTGATACTGTCCTATCTGACAATACAGTTTCATTTTTTCATTATCTCTTGGATGAAACAGAAAGGACAGTTGTTCAAAATACTGGCTAGCCATGTTGACGAATATAGCAGCACAATTCACAATAGCCAAGTTATAGAAGCAGCCCAGGGGCCCACCAATAGATGACCAAATCAATAAAATGTGGTATACATATCACAATGGAGTTGTGTTTAGCCATGATGAAATTATGGCATTTGCTGGTAAATGGATGGAACTGGAAAACATCATGCTAAGTGAAGTAAGCCAGACTCACAAAGTCAAGGGTTAAATGTCTTCTCTCATATGTGGAAGCTAGGGCAAAATAAGGAAAAAAAAATTGGAAGAGAGAATTGGATATCATAAAGAAATAGGGAAGTTTAATGGAGTAGAAGAAGGAAATTGAGAGGCAGGAAGGAGGGATGGGAAAGGGAAGGAAATGCAGGATGAACTTCACATAATTACCCTAGGTGTCTATATAAACATACCCCAGGGAATTGATTCCACCTTTATGTATATCTATAAAGCACTAATTAAAAATAAATAAGTAAATGAATGAAAGAAGGACCAGTACAGTAAAGGAAGGGGGACAAGGTGAGGAAAAAGAGGGGAAAAAAGCAAGTCCACCAGGGACTGACATGGAGTAAATTAAATTCTTTGCATGTATGATTTTCTTATTTTCTTAAAATGAACCAAACTATTGTGTATAACTATAATGCACAGTAAAAACAAAAAAAAGAAAAAAGAAAAGAAAGAAGAAAAAACAAAAGCAGGTGAAGCAAGTTAAATCTAGAGGGGCTTATTCCTACTTTTTTTTTTTTTAATTCTGGCTATCAAAGGAAATCAGTTTCTCAAAAATTCTAGATCAAAAGAGCACAGGTGTTTTCTAGATCAGAGATGTCCAATGCTAGGAAGATTCTGTTTCTGTGTTGTCCAATTTTCTTGGACTGAATTTTAAATTTTGATTTTAATTAATTTAAATTTAAATAGTAACATCTTTCTAGAGGTCATCATATTGTATGGTACAATTCTAAATCACAACCTTAAGTCCTAGGTTTTTCTAGTTATGGCAGTCACTAAAACCTTGTTTAAAGATGTCAATGTAAGTGATAGAGATATAGGCAGACTCAACAAATCAGTAAAGATTTTAAAAAAGCATTTGAATACATTTATATAAGAAATGGAAAAATGCCCTCTTATTAGCAGCACATAATATCTAAATTGTGAAGGCAGAAAAATGCAGTAGAATAAAGGGATGCTGTGAGACCTCAAATGTTGAAAACTCTTTCAACCTTTGGCATACTCTGGTATCTGTACCTGTGATTCTCTTTTTGCCTGAACAAGAGTTGAAGCCTTTAACTTAACTCACAAAGAAATCATTTAAATCAGTGATCAGTTTTAAATATTCAGATTTACTGTCCTCGTTTCCCTTTCTGGCTCACTTCATATTTATTCATTAGGTTTTGTTTTTCTTATTAAATTTAAATACCATTTCTCATTTGGACAGTAAATGATTTTGGAAAAATCATTTTCTACCTTTTTTTGGGGTCCATCAATCCTCACCCCAATAGAAAACATCTAGGGTTTTTTATTAGAATAATAATCATAAACAAGCAAATACTTCATTTCTCCTTTTCTCTACTGTATGTTTCTGAGTGTGAAAGAAGCAGATTGGAAACTCCCAACGTACCCACTTATGACCAACTCGAAGGAACATGAGGAGCAAGGTTACTCAGCTGCCAGCTTTCCCTGTCGCGGACTCAGATGTCTTTCAGATTAACAGGATACGGGCCACATTTCTCCAGCTAGACATCTGGGCTTTGCAGCTGCTACAAGGACCCCATGTGGCTGGGAATGTCAGCTTAAATCTGAGACTGAGTCAAGGAGAGGAGAAATGGCAGGACTCTGTGTGGTACCTGTACCACCTATGTGACCCCTACAGTGTACCTCTGCCAAATCTCAAAGGATGTATGACATACACTAGAGCTATAACTTCTTCATCACAAAATGCCAAAATCGTGTTGGAGGTTAAAAAAAAAAATCAACAAGTTGCCCCTGTGGCACTGAGCAAGTTGGTTCTGTGGCTACATCCAAGTTTAAGGCCATTTGTTCACTGTTAAATTTAAAAATCTAAGAAGAGAAAAGTGACTTTAGGTCTGTTTGATTGTGCCTGGCACCCTTTCTTCCTCCATGCAGGGACACTGACAGTATGGGCTAGATTGAAAGTGGTAGAGCTCAATGATACAGTCTCTCAAACTTCAGTTGAAAATTTTTATAGCATTTTCCTTCCAAGATGAAAAGGTCCTCTCAGGGAAAACTTTTGTATTTAATGGAAAAATCCAGAAAGCTCTAGAAAGGAACAGAAGAGTCCTTGACAGCAGCACTGTCTATCCCCCGTGGTAATATAAAGGAGGTTCATTTGTCCACCACTGCAGTTAGAAATCTCAAAGATGCCTACCAAGCTGGTCATTCAAAGACTAAGCCTCCAAAGGATGATTTCACTCCATAATAGGCTGAAACTCTGGACTTAGGTATAATGATAACTGTAGAAAGTTAAAACCACCAATTCATTCAGGTTCCAATAAAAAAGAAAAAAAAAAAAAAGGATGTGTTATGGATACAATTTCTGACTGTGACTTTTCCTACATTCGCCATGGCAGTGCAAATTTCCAGAATTGTTGTGGCTGGAATTTTGGTCTAAACTGATCAGTCATGGTCTCCAAAGTCACTGTAATCAGAGTAACCAATACTCCTGTGTTTCTGCCAATTGTGCTACTGTGTAGACAAACCATGGATGATAAGATTGGCTTAGTCACAACTGGAATGGTCTCCAGCGGGCTAAACTGCCACATGCAAAAGGCCTTGTAGTATCTGTCAAAGGCAAGATGTCTGCTGAATTCCAAGGCTGCTGTATCTGAACACATTTCCTGGACTCACTGGGAAGTCCCTCTGTGAGGGCCAGATTGGTAGAATTCACACGTCTCTTTGTACCTCCATCTCTTTATTTGTAAAACAGGCTCCTGAAATGCTATTTTATATCCTGTTTTAGGAATAAAAAGAGATAACATAAATGTCCCTGTTAAATGGTGAGCAATTAAAGTGTTAACTGTAAAACTAAAAAGTGCCTTGATTTTATAACTGAATTGGAAATAGTTACATTATGCTAACAATGTTGATACTGAAACCAAATGGTTTCTACTTTGTTACTTTCTGCAGGTATAATTTCCTAGAAGCAACCAAAATTTCTTAAGCCTTACAAGCAATACCTGTTCTGGCTGTGCCTGTTTCAAGTGTGTTTATAAAGCGAGTCTTCATACTCTGAATGCAGGGATGAAGTTTATTTCTAGGGCTTGCTAGAAACTTATTTTCCTGCTATCATTGCAGTAACTTCATTTTTCCCAAAGGGGTAATGATATAAAAGAAGTCACTATGTAGCAAAATCAGCCCACAGTGAACACAAAATCCCCAGATGAGCACTCAAATTTCAATCCATTATATCATCAATTTAGTCAGCATCATACCCACTGCCCTGTGTCAGGGGTTGAGTTGCCCATTAAATTTACATGTAGGAGTCCTAATTCCTGATACCTAAGAATGTGAACTTATTTAGAGGTAAAATCTTTACAAAGATTATCAATTTAAAATAAAGTCAATAAGGTAGGGCCTAATCCATTATGGTTGTTGTCCTTATACAAAAAGGGAAATTTGGAGACAGAGACACAGGGAGAATCCAGGTGAAGAGGAAGGCAGAGATCAGGGTGATGTCTCTAGAATTCAAGAAACACCAAAGACTGTCAGCAAGCCACTAGAAGCTGGGGGAGAGGCCTAGAAAAGATTCTCCCTCTAAGCTCTCAAGAACCAACACTGCCAACACCTTGACCTTGGACTTCCAGCCTCCTGAACTGAAAGACAATAAATTTGCCATTTAAGACACTCAGCCTGTGATTCTTTGTTATAGCAGCTCACACAAACTAATACACCCCAGAAGGGTTATCATCTAAGGAGAGCAATGTGTTCTCCTATAGGAATGAGGGGGGAAACTAATATTTCTTAAATGCACACTTCATTTCAAGAGTTTTACATTGCTGTCATCTCATTCTCATCAAAACTTATAAAGCCAAGTATCACCTCCACTTTGCAGATAAAGCAACTAAAGCTCAGAAAATTTAAGTAACTTTCCCCCACATTCTGAAGATAGAAAATAGCAAATCAAGCTGTTTCCAGATCTGGTTCTCAAGACTCACGCTGTCCATACTTCTTCTCTGGGCCATCTGACCCTTAGAATAGGGTCTTAACATCATCTCTAGACATTTTGGAATTTCTTCTCTCTTACTTTGGTCTGACAGAAATTCAAGTTCTTGATCAACCTGTCAACCCAACTATAAGAAAAGAAGTCAATATTTTAGATTTGGCATTATCTTTTAGTTTCATGACCACTTTCCAGTGATCTGAATTGCAATTAGAATTTCCTTTCTTGGAAAGAGTAAGGTTGAGTGCTTTCTAATTTTTCTCAGAGTGGGAGATACAGCAGGAGAGATTGTCGGTGTAATGGTACAAAGGATGAGCCATAGAAGAGAGTTGACATCAGATTCTAATTGGCTGGAGTGGCCCAATGAACCCTAGAGATCATTTCTATTAACCCTTGTGTGTGTGAGAAATCACCCAGTCTCCACCCAGAATTTCAGCACGTTTTGTACTAACCGTGCAAGCAACCCAAATGTTATGTTCCTGCTCTCATTCTTATGTCTTAAATTTTCTGGTGGGTGCCAGAGGGGAGACATTTATTAGTTTTGTTTCTCATATACATGATGTGAGTTCTATAAAGGCCTGTTGGGAGTTAATCCAGGGTAAATGTATAACATGACAACTCCTCTCTACCATTTGAAGTCTGTGAAATTTTGATTGCTTGGGCAACGTCAGTTTTTATCAGTTTGAAAAACATGGAGGAATACACTGGAAGCTACAGAGACACCTGTCCTCAACTCTTTCATTAGCTTTCCAAGTGGTGGAGCTGTATAGAAAATGAGGTGGATGTTAAAGTGCTTAAGAACATGGGTTTTGGGATCAAACTGGGTTCAAAACCAAGTTCCAAGTTCTTTTTTGTCTGCAGAAAAAAAAAAAAACACTTAACCTCACCAAATTTAATTGCTTTGATTTTTAAAAGAAAATCATGGGAGGATGGGAAAGGTTCTTAATTAGAACTCCACAGGACTGCCAAAAATAATAATTTGAATGACACCATCTGGATAAATGACATGTCATACAATAGGTGCTCAAAAATGGTAGTTCTTAGGATGAGATTAGAGTATGTTCCTTGGCTTCCTCCCAGGTCTGAGCCAAGGTAGATAAGTCAAAGTCTCTGCACCATGTATCCCGTCTGGAAGGTGCAGCCAACACTTTCCTTGTTTATTGTTGTTAGTCAGCTTTTCCTTGCTGTGACCAAAATACCTGACATGAACAACTTAGAGGAAGAAAAGTTTATTTGGGGCTCATGGTTTCATTCAGTTCATGGCCAGCTGACTCCATCTCTTTGGGCCCAAGGTGAGTTAGAACATCGTGGCAAAAGGGCAGTCATGGAGGAAAGTACCTCATGGCAGTCAGGAAGCAGAGGAAACAAGGGAAAGAGATCACCAGACAGATGAACCTTTAAGGGCATGGCCCCAGTGACCTACCTCCTCCAGCTACACCCTGTCTGCCTACAGTTACCATCCAGTTAGTCTTTTCAAATGATTAACCCATTTGATGGATTAATCCACCTATTAGGTTATAGCTATCCTAATCTAAGCATTTCACTTTCGCCATTCACACAGGTAACTTTTGGGGGAAAGCCTCATATTCAAACCTTAACACTTATTTAAATGATGTTCACTAAATATGCTACGTTTTAGGAGGAATCCTAGATACTTTTAGTCTTTGTAACCTCTTTTCTGTGCAAGTTACACACACTACACAATTATACTGCATTGGAACCTGGTTGAAAGCTGCATGAGTCAGCTTTCCATTGCTATAACAAACCCTGGGATAAATTAACATAAAAGAAGGAATGCACATATTCAGAGGCTTTAGTCCATGGTAACCTAGCTCCATTGCCTTTGGGTTTGTGGCAAGGCAGTGAATCATGGAAGGAGCACGCGGCCAGGGACACTTCTCATCCATGGCAGCCAAGAAGCAAAGAGAGAGGAGGTGTGGAGGTCCCAATATCTCCTTCAAGGGAACATACCCAATAACTTCACTTCCATCCATGAGGCCCAACTTCCTAAAGGTTGCACCACATCCTAATAGTGCCATAGACTAGTGACCAAGCCTTTACCACAAAAGTGTTTGGGGGCAACTTTCTAAACTATAGAGGACCCCTGCTAGCATCAACGTAAGCTGGAGCTAGACCCCAGCCTTCATGACATTCAACCAGCTACTGTAGTCTGCCTTTCTCTCACCATGTGCAACTATTTAGAATGGCCTCTTCCCTCCATGTCCTGTCGTCTCCCAGGAGCACCATCTAGAAGTCCAGGAACACCATTAGCCTCCCAAGAGGGCAAACTCAGAAGGTCCAGAGTTCCAGGTTGTTGGCCCAGAACCATAAAGCAAGATGTTGAAAGAGTTGGAAAACGGAGCTCACATCAGTGCCTGAAACTTCCCAAAAGATCACCCTTCAGCATGCCTCCAGCCCTGAGCAGAATTCCCTAAGACTAACTGCACCAGACTCTTCCCAGGTTTCCTAAGGCTGTTAGGGTCTTCAAGGGGAACGGACTGGAGGCTGCCTCTCTGAGTACTGCCAAGGATGTGCCTGCATCTCTACAGCACAGAAGGAAGAAAATATTCACCTGATACATAGTGAATGGGATTCATTCACACAGCCAACAAAACAAAGAAAATAATAATGACAACTCAACTGGAATGGTATGGCTTGGTTTCTAAATTGAGATGATTTTTTAAAATTCCAATGACCCAGCATTCATTTATTCCATCAATTTTTTTTTGTACTTCAGCTATGCCAGGCCCTATGCTAGGCACTAGAAATATAAAGGTGAATAATACAGTTACATCTTTGATCCCATAAAAACTGCAACCTGGGAGATAAGATAGACAAGTGCGACATTAGGAATGGAGAAAGTGACATGTATTATTTATTTTGATTTCCCCAGTAGAAATTGCTTGGCAATGGGCACAGAGCAAGAACTCAATAAATAATGTATGAATTGATGGTTGGAAACTACTAACGCTCAGGGAGCGTATACTATGCACCAGGCACTATTACAAACAAATAAATATATTAACTCATACGTGCAATATACTTAATGAATGGGTACACGATTAAATATATTTAATTCACTCACTTAGGAAATAATAGCAATGAGTGAACAAAACAATGCCCACTCAGCCCCCAAAGCATTCATCCTGAACATGTTTTGGATCTGTACAAGAAAAGATAAGAAAAAAAAATGCAGATGAACTTGGGCTTAGGCATCAAGAGATTTATATAAACATGGGAAGAAAATGATCTTTGCAATTGCCAGAAGAGTAACCTGAATTCAAATGCTAACTTCACCTTACACCTGAGTGAGACTACACAAGTAGTTTCACCTCTCAGGCTTCTGATTCCTAATCCATAAAATGGATTTAATGGACCCACCTCAGGAGGCTATTGTGAAAGAGGCATCAGTTTCTATGTGAAAAAGTGCCCCTGACCTGGAGGCATCCTCAAAACAGTAGTTGCTATGACTTAGGTCCCATTAAGCAGCAGCAGAACCCAGTGGCAGTCGGGAGTCTCTGGCTCTAAATCTGGGCTCTATTAGCCAGTTGAAATATGTAAATAGAGGGATTAATTGAGATGATGTGAGTTAAGCTGCCTTAGTACAGCTACTGTTGTCTAATGGGAGGAGACAAAAGCAAGCCCTCCTGCGGCAATGAGTCACCAGAAGCTTTCTAAGAGCCTCTCCATAATCTTTCTGAGTTAGTTTAAGTAAACCATAAGAACTGGGTGAACGCCCGGGGCCCTCCCCTCCTGGGAGCCGAGGACTATCGCAGGTGGGTGTGAGGATCCTGTGACTGACTTGGCTGCCCAAGGATGAGCAAGAGCCACCTGTGCCCGGATTCCTGGGGCTCAAAGAGGAATGACTGTAGATAAGGCAGAGGGCAAGGGGCAGAGGGCAAGGGGCAGTGGCCCCATCTCATTCCCCAAACCATGGTGGTCCCAGGTCCAGGGTGCATATGGGGGAGTCCTCTGAAAGAAACAACTGTCCATTTGCACAACAATGCTGAACTACTTGGGGGAAAATTAATAAAATGTTCCAGCTGTAGCATGTAGTATCTGTCTTGAATAAATCTGTACAAGGCACAGTGTGGTGAATTGAAAGCTCATGAACTGTGCTTTGTAGGTTTCCCAGTAAGTTCTTATTTTATTGCTTTGGCCCAATGAACATGACACACCTTTCATACATATTATTTCTAATTTAAAAAGAAATGATCACTAGGCTAGGCATGGTGGCACACGCCTGTAATCCCAATGACTCAGGAGACTGAGGCAGGAGGATGGCAAGTTCGAGAATAGCCTCAGCAATTTAACATGGCCCTAAAGCAACTTAGCAAGACCCTGACTCAAAAAAATAATAAAGAGGTTGGGGATGTACTAGTTAAGTCCCAAATACCAAAAAACAACAACAAAAAATTAAAGTCATCATTAAGCCCTTAAATGAACTAACTGCATGAGTTAATTAGGTATGTTTGACCTTACATCTGTGGTTGAGTTTTAAATTAATTCATTAAGACCCTGGTTGAAAAAAAGCTAATTGATGTCAAAGCAATCTCTTTAGACTCTAAGCTGCTTTTAAAAACAGATTTGATAGCGCAAAAATTTCAAGTTAGGGTTTTAAACTCTAAGCCTGCTATCTTAACTGTGAACAAAAAATAAAATGCCATTTTGAAATATAAATCTGTACAAGCAGGCTGTGATTTTGATCCACACAGCTGAATTTATGACTCCTTGGGTTAAATGTTAGTGAAGTTATAACAAACTGGAAAATATGTGTAGCAAGTATTTGATTTACTGGGAAAATTGTAATGGGACCCACTTGCCTGATGATTTAGAAAGCCGTTTCATTTTTTTATTTTTTTATTTTTGGTCTGTGAGCCCCAATCCTACTGTCCTGGTCCTATGAGAAGAGTCCTTAGAACCATGCTTATGCAATTAATGTAACGAATCACCTGAGGTTGACTTTCAGACTATGCACACTAAAATTCAATCCAAAGACACAACTGCAGAAGTTGCAAGACACCTCTGTCTGCCACACAGCCCTTCATCACTTATCCTGATGTTCTGTGCTACAAATTTTATCTAATCATCTGCCATATTAAGGAGTGGAGAATTCAACAAGCCTAACAATGTGGTGCCAATTTAGTTTCCCCCTCCCTTTCACAAAAAAAACTTGGTCCCCACCCGGGTCAAGATATTTCCCTAATTTGCAAGTCATTAAAGAGATATTTTTATACCCAGCCTGTAATATTATACTCTTCAGTGATTATGATAGTTACCAATAGAATTCCACACTTGAAAATGAAGGCTAGGAAGCCAAACTGCAATTATGATACTTTAAATAATTCCACAAAAGTAGAACCCCTATTAAATAATTTATGGTCTTTGATCTCATCACAGATCTACTGAAATCTTCACATCACTCAAGTTAAATATTTTCAAACAGAGGTGAGAGTTACTCTTCTCCATCCCAGTCTGGAGATATAGAAATAAAGTTTCCAGATGTTTGTCTTATGAGATTGGACCCCAGCAAGGACATTTCTGTTGACCTTGGGTGACCTGCCAGGAGAAAACACTGTGTGTGACATTTGACACTTCTTTGATTTGTGTATCTCTAAAAGTAGAATGAGAAGAGGGGAGGGAATAAGTAACTTTCAATTACATTTATCTGAATTTTTGCATGAACCAGACCTATGGCTTGCGAACTTCATCAGGCATCTGCATCCCTACACTACAGCTTCTTCACAGTGCAAAAATCAGAAACCCTGGAGATTTTGATCCAGGAGGTCTGGGATGGCCTGAGAATTTTCTTTCTAAGAAGTTCCCAGGGGATGCTGATGCTGATGGTCCACCCACTGCATTTAGAGAACCAGGAACTCAATGTGTGACTTCTGTTTCCTTAGACATAGTTATATCATGACCTGAAGGGCTTTGAGTACTTTGATACCATCTGAGCTCTCACGGGAAGTAAGCACGAAAGTCTCTTCAGGCCAAAGCTAGAGTTCATTTAAAGAAAGCAATTTCATTAGAGGAGACTCTTGCCTTGGCAGTGGGCTCCAATGCCCATGGTGAAGGACAGGATTAGTATTCAACTAGGAGAAGAAGAAACCAGGGAACTCAGAAGTTGATGTGCCTAAGAACTGAGGGTACCAAACTATTAAAGTTGCCAGATCCGTGGAGGAAAAAAAAATTCTCATCTCATTAGAAGAAGAGGGGTGACAGGAGGGTATGAAAAGAGCTCAAGATGGTTCAATCTCTTTCTGTGACCATGTCTTTTATCCTGAAACAACTCCTTCATTGTCCTATATCTCAGCCACTTAACTTTTTTTCTCTGAAGAGAATTTAAAAAATGGGATTTCCAGATTCAGTTTGGGTTGTCTTCCTTTGCAAACAGAAGCTAGACCTTGCTTGGTAATTTACATGCCAGCAATGGGTGCATGGAAATTGTTAGTCAGATTTTCTTTCTTTACAAAAAAAAATGTTTGGAGATGGAGATGGGGGCCAAAGAGATTATCGAAGCATTATTTAGCTTTAGAAACAAAGAGAGTTCAAACCCAATAGGATTTGGCAGGCCCTCTGCTGATTTGTTTGCAAAGTCTGCACCCAGGCATCCTAGAGAAGGGTTAGGTGATGAGGATACCACTGCTCCCCGATAATCCTCCCTCAGTCATGATCCCCATTTTCGCCTCAGGGACCAGAGAACTTGGGCTTAAGTAAGTAGGTTGTTTTGCAATAACTTTTCAGATAACTGCAGCTGAGAGGAATCTGGACAGAATAAACAAAACCCTATTAGAACAGAAAACGTTGAAGGCTGTTTGAAGGACCTGAAAATTATTATAGTTGTTAACTTCTAAGCAATCTCTTCTAAGAAATTGACATTGGCATTATAGGTCTTTACAATTCAGCCTCTGCCTAGAATGAACAAAAATGAATTATTTGGGGCCTGTTTTGATTCTGAAGGAAATGTTAAATTTCAGCATTTTCGAATTAAAGGAAACTACTGGGAGACTTCTGAAGACTGTGAAGCAGTCAAACATTTACTGAGCACATACTTTGATCTTCACAGTAATCCCACGAGGAAGCACAGGCCTAGAGAGATTGGGTGACAAGCCCCAGGTCTGATGGTAAGTGGGAGAGCCGGCTACCTGTGTCTCTCCAAGGCTTTACTAGGCAGAGAGCAGTTCAGAATTTGCAAAATAAAGCAACTAGTTTTCCATAAAGTGTTGCTGCTGTTTGGGAGGAAAACAGAAAAAATGCGTATAGAATATTCTTTCCTTCTACAGTTATATAGACAGGTGGAAGCTATGTAAGAGCCCCAGTCACCATGGAGAGATCAAGTGTCAGTAATCAGGAGCAGGGGAGCTATACCCACAGACTCAAATCTCAGAGCCCACTGCCCGCTCCTTTACTATTTGCTCTCATTGTAGTGGTCATTGTCTATAATTCTTTCCTGGGGCACCCAATATGCTGAAAGAAACAAGTACTCTGCAAACCATCTACAAAGCATTTCATCTTCCTTATGATCTTACCAAACCTCTTTCCCAGGCCTGGGTAACCCAAAAGGTACACCCCCTCAATTATTAAAACTCTAAACAAAATAAGGAAAAATTTTTTAAAAATCTAAAAAAAAAAAAAAAAAACCTCGGTAATTATTCATTTATTTATTTATTTGGGGGATGGGACCTGGGGGCACTTAACTACCAAGCCACATCCCCAGCCCATTGTTGTTGTTGTTGTTGTTTTTAATTTCTTGAGACAGGGTCTTGCTAAGTTGCTCACGGCCTTTTTAAATTGCTGAGACTGGCTTTGAACTTTCAATCCTCCTGCTTCAGCCTCCCAAGTCACTAGGATCACAGGTGTGCACCACTGCACCTGGTTTAGCTTAGTAATTTTGATCCTTCTTCTGAAAATACATTCAGCGTATTATAAGTAGCCAAAGTTCCTAAATCACCCTCCATACCTGCCCTTCCCTGCATGTCCCATCTCAGCATGTGGCACCTCTCAGCTTCTCAGGTCATAAACAAGAGTCATCCTGTCTCTTCTTTGGATCACTCCTCCTCTTCATCTAACCACCAGTCACTCCTAAAGGCTTCCTTCAGATTGTATCTCAATTCTTCTCATCTCTACTATGACTTCCCAAGTCCAGGGGACCTCACCTTTCACCTGTATAGGTCTAATGACCTTCTACAATGTCTTCACACAGCATCCAGGACACTGTTCTCCACCTACCCTTCAAAACATTCTTTTTATCTTTAATTATACATGAGCATAAATTGACTGTGTTAAGCTGAAAATGCCCCCCACCCCAAATATTCATGCCTTAACTCCTGGGTCTGTAAGCATGAATTAATGTGGTTTCATTTTGCAGGTATGATTAAGGATCTTATGTTGGGGAAAAGATCCTGGATAATCTAGGTGGGCCTAAAATACCCATACCAGAGTCCTTGGGAGAGGGGGATATTACAGTTAGAGATATTACAGAGGAGATCAGAGTGATGCTGACACAAGTCAAGGAAGGCCAGCAGCCACAAGAAGCTGGAAGAAGCAAGGGACCCATTCTCCCCAGGGACACACTCTGCCAACACCTTCATTTCAACTCCAAGAAACTGATTTCAAGCTTCTCACTTCCAGAGCCATGAGAAATAAACATGTTGTCTTAATCCAACCAGGTGTGGTAATTTGTTACAGCAGCCACAAGAAACTGATACATGCATCACCTATTGCCCTTCCATCCTCCCTCCTCCTACCTGATTCCATTCCCCTCCTCTGAGGCATTGTCATAAGTTCTGAGTTTTTAACAGTTCAGTTCTTTTTCTATGAATTCATATGCATGAATGTATTCAGGAAAGAGTACATTTATTTTAGTTTTAGGTTTTAATGAACCCAAATTACTTCCCCAGAATGGTTTGATGCTATCTGGTTTTGAACTTTACATAAATGGACTAAAGCTGTATCTTATTATGTGGCAAGTCTTTCACTCCATATTACGTATCTGAGATTCATCCACATCATTATAAGTGTAGACTTATCATTCATTTTCTCTACTGTAGTGTATTCCACTTTATGAATATACTATAATTTGTGTATTTGCACCCAGATTGATTTTAGGAAAGGGTAAATTCCATCACAACATCCCCTGGCCAGGGCCCACCTCTGCTTCCTCTTGCAGTTAAAGTCAGGCTCTTCCCTGTGGCTCACCCTTGCCCCTTCATCCTGCTTCATCCTACTCTCCCCAATTCCTGGCTTTCCTTTGGTGCCTAGAACACATCAAACTCACTCCCACCCTTGGACACTCACTGGTACCCCTCCCTGAACCACTGGATTTCCAGATATTTGCACACCTGGCTCTTTATTTTTATTCAAATCTTCTTAAATCTCATCTCCCCTCGGCAGCCTTCCCTGATCACCCAATCCAAATCAGCCCCATGCTGTCAGTCATTCCCACAACTCTTCCTATTTTCTCCAGCACGACGCTTCTCATCTTGTTTGCCTCCTTGTATATTGTCTCCCTTTCTCAACCGCAGGTCTGTGAGAACCCATCTTATCCACCACTCTATCCCCAGCAGCTGGAACAGCATCCGGCATGGAGTGGATGGTAAGCATATATTTATTGGATGGATGAATGAATGAATGGTGAATGAAGCCATAAGGAAATAAATATCTCAAGATTAGATTAGAGCTAACCAAAATTCAATTGCTCATTCATTCCTCGCACAGATTTTATCAAGTGCTTATTTTACGAGAGACCCTGAATTGGTACAGGCGATAAGAAGATAGGGTTTGCTGTATACAATGATTTCTTGTTCAACAGATTTGGTGAGTGAGGGCTATCCCTTGGAATGTGGGGCGCTACTGTGGCATTTATGGAAACAGGGTTTAACTTTATCTCTAATTGCGTGCTTTTTTAGCAGGGTGGAGTGTGTGCTTCCAAGGGTGACTAAGCCACTTGACTATTAGTGAAACAGCAATGCTGCTTACCACACCAACCCCGCCTCTCCTTAGCAGGAAGTTTCTACTCCAGCCTGTCTAGTGATCTGGGCAGGACCTGAACTAGCAGAGAGGCTGTCTCCAAACTAGATCTGCCTCCAAGAGAACAAAACATCATGATGATACCAAAAACCAATCGGAGACTCAGAAATAAAATAAGAAATAGTTTGCCCTTACCATTCACGTCCCAAACTTTCAGAGCCTCTTATTACACTCCAAAAGTGCGATTTTCAAAATTTATCTAGTTCACTGTAGCATTGGTAATTTCTTCTAGACAATCCATTTTCTAAACTTTAATTATTCCTTCATTCTGTATAGCCAGAAAATACAATCACGGAAACCTGTGCCAGAGAAAATTATGGCCCATCGTTTAGCTGATCTCTCATGTTCTCCTTCTCAGCAGTGATTTCTCCCTTGCTTAAAAAAAAAATAAGAAATGTTCTCAACTATTAGCCTTCATCTCTTTCAATATTAACTTCAAAACCCCAAACCAAATTAATAAGACAAAGAAGAGCAAAGAGGAACGGATGGTTATAAAATGTACTAACCTTGGGAGGCCTCGGGGAGAGGATGGCTAAGGAGGCTGGGCCTGGGTAGCAAAATCTCTCCTGTATAAACTCTGAGTTCAAGGCCAGATCTCGGTGAGCAGCAGCCTCTAGGGTTGAGTGTACCAGGTAGGTGAAGAGCCTCCAAGTGGGACAGTCTCATTGTGGATAAAGAAAGCTGGGCTCCAGCCTCTTCAGCAAAATCTCCATCATGCAGAACAAAAAGAGCAGTGACTAGTAGCAAAGTCACCTTTACCAAACAAGTCACCTGGGTCTTAGGGCAGCAAATGCAAACACCCCTGGCACCAGAAGGAACTTCCATGAGTCAAGTAGGCCCTGTTAAACCATGCTGATTTGGAAACCTGCTATTTCCCCAGAGAAAATGGGGCCACCAAGACCATCCCTGTTTTGCAGGGCTGTCAGAATTTCTAAAAAATACAGAATTTTTTTCCAAAAAAATCTTTAGTTGTGAACTTTGGCAAAACACTTAAACATCTATCAGAATATTCTGCACAACACCCCAAACTATGAGCTGGATTTGTCTTGGTGCTATCACTCAGCAATCTCTCACCTGAAAGTGGCACTATTAATCTGGTCTTTCACATGCATAGTGTCCCCTTTTTTATAATCAATATTTCGAAACATATTCTTTTCCATCCTAAGATAAAGTTGACAGATAATATAACCCACCTGTAGATCTAATTCAAAAATTTAAATATAATGTCCTAGCTACAATGTCAAGGAGAAATAAGATGGGTGATTTATATGTAAAATATTTGTATTCCAGTGTCTCAGCTACTCCAGAAGACACAAAGAAGTCCTCAGATCCTGGGCCCTTTAGAGAAAATTGCCAAGAATGGAAAAGCTCCAAATGCAGGTGACACACAAGGATATCAGTTAGTGACGCAGATATAATCACCAGCAAGGGCTTCCTGTACCCTGCACAAATGTCCAGGGGGATATTTATAAGCCACAAAGTATGCAGGACAGTGTCCTGGAGCATAAGACTGTCCCACAGAACTTCACATTCCAGGCTATTTCCACCCAACTGATCACTGTGACATCCAAAGGGTGTCCCTACAAAATTCTAAATGTCCCTTGTAAGGTGGTGCCACCCATGTTAGGAACCATTGACACAGCCTGACTCAACAAGAGACCAGCACATTTTAGTTTTCAACTGGCTAGATGACCTTGGGTGATCTGCTTGATCTCCCTGAGTTTTCTACTCTGTAAAATGAGGAAATTGTAGTACTTACTTCAAGGTTATTTTTATGAAAATTAGATGCATTAATAATTGCATGTGTTTGTTAATCAGGTGCACACAAATATTATCTTTGTGTATTATTATTATTGGGTTGATATGAAATGGTAGTTGCTCCAAGCCATTGTTTCTCCAACTGAAGCTCTTGGTAATTCAGAATATTATCTTCTACAGTTTGCTAGGGAAACATGGGCAAAGAGGCAAGTCCCATAGAGAGGCAAAGCCTCATTCACGCTTCTCTATGATGTCCAATCATTTTGCCCATTCTGTTCTACTTAGATGAAAGCCACAAAGACATTACCATCTCAATTTTTTCCCAAGATGTTTCACTCAGGACTTTCTGTTTTAGCCATATAAGAAAATATGGCTGGATGCAGTGGCATGTACCTGTCATCCCAGCAACTCAGGAGGCTGAGGCAGGAAGATCACAAATTTGAGACCAGCCTGGGCAACTTAGTGAGACTCTGCCTGAAAATAAAAAATAAAAAGGGCTGCAGATGTAGCTCAGTGGTAGAGTATTCTTAGGTTCAATCACCAGGACCACAAAAAAAAAAATTAAATTAAGTGGTATTTCTACCACATTACATGTGATCAATCAATTTTCTCAACATGGCTCAAGGTTTGTTCTGGAAAGAGCTTGATGTTATCTGTTTTGGCATCACTGCATGATACTTAACATGATACTTAACATGTGGCAGTCACATACTGGTGGAAGTGATCTGTCTCGATCTATCTACACACACACACACACACACACACACACCCCACAGCTCAAGATTCTTGTCTTCCCCAAGATATCTGCACATTCCCTGGGATTTTCTTGAGCATGCCTGACCTCAGTACTGCTCCTACAGGTAGATCATCCTCTATCTCATATCAGCTTCAAATCTATGGCTGTCCCCTTTCCTACACTTTACGTCGACTCCGTATTTGATTGCCACAAAACTAAAACAAATACCCCACTCACAAAGAACCCATGTGTATTACAGATTTTTACTGTAGATCTGTGGTGATACAGCACAGCAATATAAATAATGACCTCTATTTCTGTTTCAATTTTTGACCACACTACCACATTGCTCGACTCTCCTCTCTCCTCCGGAATCTCTGAGGTACTGCCTCCGCCCATAAAATCCTTCCATTTCCCTTTGAGGAATACTTCCCCCCTCTATGTTGAAGGCTTGATCCCCAAGGCCACAAGGTTCAGAGGTGGGACCTTTGAGAATTGGATCATGGGGGGAAGTAATTGGATCATCTCTGATCTCATCAACAGATTAATCCATTGATGGATTCATCATCCAGTGACACTATTGGGAGGTGACAGAAACTATAGAAGGTGGGGCATAGTTGGAATAAGTAGGTCACTGGAGACATGCCCTTGGAAAGGTATATCTTTCCACCCACCCCTTCCTCTCTGCTTCCCCCTGCCATGAGATGATCAGCTTTCTCTATATGCCCTTCTGCCATGATGTTCTGCCTCACCACAGGCCCCCCCCAATATGGAGCCAGCTGACCACAAACTGAAACCATGAGCTGAAATAAACTCTTTACTCCTTTAATTTGTTTTTTCTCAACATTTCTCACAGTAACGGAAAGTTGACTAACGCACCTCCTTTTAGGTTCATCTAGGGGACAGAGACAGCATCAACAATCCTGGCCCAACTGAAAATAAATTATGCCACCTCTCTCAAAAGATGGACGAGGCTGCAGCCAGTTTTAGCTTTAAATAATAATTTTTCTTTCCATTTCAGAGGACATTTGTCCTTGGGGGCTCAATGACTTGAATTCAGATGGGGAGACTTTTCAGGACTTCACTTAATATGGGATACTTCTCTAGAAGGTACTGGGGGCCCAACATAAGCAACTGACTCTCAACTATTTGCTCCAGATAAAACCTCCATGCTGGATGTGTGGACAGAATGTGTCCACTTGATGCTGTTGACGCCTGAGGAAGGTAGCCCAACCCAGTCAATCTGGGATTACAGACCATCCTCGGGTGACATGCAGAGAAAGATGGAGAGGCACTAAGTGTGTTCAACCAGTAAAGCCAAAAATAAAGTCATTTCTTTCAGGATATAGTAAACTAAAAGTGTTTTATAACTCCACATGCATATTTTCAACATTCCAGTTGTTTCTTATGAGGGTCTTAAATGTATCAAACTAAAGACATAAAATTAGGATAAAATGCAGCAAACACAAATATCCACATTTTCAGTGAAGTCATCAACTGAGATCTTTCCTCCCCTAAATTTAGGCCTTGTGTGATGCACTGGTTTAGTAGGAATTTGCCTTATATATTTTTTCTCACATTACTGAGCCAGAAAAATCTGAAACAACAAAATGCTCTTTGAGCTACACCTAAATCAAGTCAGTAGTTCATACAGTTCAACTCACGGATTTTCATGTTAAGAACAACAACAACCAAAAACTAAGAAAGCCAGACATGTCTTTCTGACATTAAAATATTTTTCCTCAAACATTAACATTAAACAAAGACGAGTGGGGGTAGAGAAAGGGAGAGAGAAGGGAAAGCATATGGAAATGGTAGGAGACCCTCAATGTTACACAAAATTACACAGAAGAGGATGTGAGGGGAAAGGGGGGGGGGGAACAAGGGAGAGAATTGAACAACAGCAGATGAGGTAGAGAGGGAAGATGGGAGGGGAGGGGATGGGGGATAATAGGGGAAAGGAAAGGTAGCAGAATACATCAGTCACTAATATGCCATTATGTAAAAATGTGAGTGTGTAACCGATGTGATTCTGCAATTTGTATTTGGGGTAAAAATGGGAGTTCATAACCCAATTGAGTCAAATGTATGAAAGATGATATATCATGAGCTTTGTAATGTTTTGAACAACCAATAAAAAAATATTTTTCCTCTTTAGAATAAAATAAATGTCCACATTTTCCCCCTCCCTAAAATTCTGTCATCTAGTGATTAAAGAGCCAAAACAGATTAATTTCCCTATTCTACAAATGGTCGATGAATAGTAACTCAAGTTTTTTTGCTTTTCCCTTCTCATCCCTCACCCCTTCCAAAAGGGGGAAGAAAGATAACAACTTTAAAAATAACTCAGATATAAGGTCTACAGATTTAAAAAAAAATTAATTTAAGACTAAAAACACTCAAGATAAATGGATATAATTTTAAGATCTAGTTAGAATATTGCAAGAAATCTCTTCCAGCCCCGTGTTCATTTTTAGTAGCACAAGAGATACTTTATATTTTCTTGGCCATGTTGAAGCCATTCAAACACTACTGCTATAGCATTTTTTTGGCACTTCATAACCTTTATTTCACAGTTTCAACTTTTAAAAGAACTTTATTCATCACCCCAGCTCAAAAAACTAGTAGCCACATTTTAAGGATGCTGCCACCAAGTGGCAGCCCTACTACAGTCCCCTGATCCAAATCTTAAAACCTTTGGCTTTGCCTGCCAGTCACAAGTAGATCTCTACTAATACCTTTTTCTTTATAGACTTATTAGGCCTTTTTTTACCAATTTATTTTCCCACCGTCGACACATCAAAAACAGTTATATGTGCGGTTACCTAATGATATATTTCCTTGTCCTCTAGTATAAATTCCTTCAGAATGAAAATTCTAAGTAGAAACAGAAGTGCCTTCCATATGTGAGACACTTAGCCATGTTTAAATAGATAAACTCAAAGATGACATTCTAGATCAACTTTTAAGGAAATGAACAATTAAGGTACGTACAACTAAGTACCTTTTTTAATTAATTCTAAGCTTCTCTTTAAATTGTCTTATCTCAATTACTAAACTTGGCATCAAAATCCCTTCTCCGCAATTTCTCCAAAACTCCTGAGTTCCCTGCCATTCAAGTAGCCCTCTGGGTTTCACGTTAACATCCGTATATTATCATCCTGTCGCACTAACAGATATTCTAGGCACTTCATCTAGGAATGAATTCAGGGTTCAATGCTTGTTTCTTGTCCTTCATGTGACAGCATGAAGCCTTTTCTATTTCTTTACAAACTAGAAGCAGCTTAATCTCTACTTTATTCATTTCTGTCCCAACTTCCCTAATCCCTAATCAGCTATTTCAAGCATCTGGCAGAACTGGTTAAAACAAATTTCTATAGAGGATTTAATCAGTTACACCAAGCTCTCAACTACCTTAGAAAATGCTCAGAACTCTCAGCCTTGGGAATTATCTCTGATACATTAAGAACACGAAAGCTTCAAAAACTGTAGCTTTGGAATCCGCTCCCTTATACAGAGCAAATATCTTCTATTGAAAGAAGTTATGTAACTTTTTTTTTTTATGGCTTACATTGTTTCATGACAGGGGAGTTTTCCATAATGCTTTTGGGGCATATTTTACAATCCATTCAAACTCAAAACAACTATACGTACAGCTTCTATAAGACAGGAACATGGGATGGTTTAAAAAGTAATATTAATAAATCAGTCCCAGAGGTGCTCTTCCAACACAAAATGCCTAAACCCCTCTTTTCCTCTTCTTTTGAATTCTCTGCCTACTCCCTGCCCTTTCCTCCATGTTCCACCAGCCTCTCCTTCCTTCATCATTTTCTTGATGTCTGGGTTTGCTGCTGCTAAGTGGGCTCTCTGCCCAGCCTCCTGCCTGTCATACTCCCAGGAGGGAATCACATTCAGCATCTCTGTCTGTGTCAGCTTACCATTGCTGTAACAAAATACCTGAGAAAATCAACTTAAAGGAGGAAAGGCTTGTTTGGGCTCATAATTTCAGAGGTTTTAGTCCATAGTCACTTAGCTATGTTGCTTTGGGCCTGTGGCAACTGTACATCAAGGCAGAAGCATGTGTCAAAGGAGGCCTAGTCACTTGAAATACAGAAACAACGACAGAGAGAGAAAAAAGGAGAGAGAGAGGAAAGGTCTTGATTCCCCTTCAGGGAGACACCCCCAGTGCCCTAACTTCCTTCAACTAGGCCCCACCTCCTAAAGGTCTCACCAGCACCTCCGCACTACCACAGGCTGAGGACCAAGCCTTTACCACATGTGCCTTTGAGGCACATTTCAGACCCAAACCATAACCATCTAAAACCTCTACCTGTTCTGAGCAATTCCAGCCACGCCCATTGACAGTCTTGCTCCATGAGAAAAAAAAAAAAATAATCAAGGCACAAATGTGACTTTTTATTACAGAAGAATAGAGATTTGATTTATCCCCAAATTTTTAAAGTACTTATATATTTTCTCTCTCTCTTTCATCACCATGTCTATGGATCTAAAAGCCAGGAAGACTGACTCTGATGCAAACTCAACCTCTCAAGTTTTTTTGGCCTGTAAATTTAGGGAATTGGATTAGTTAAACCATAAGGCATCTTTCAGCTTACAATTAACAGATCCCTCCCTAACAAAGCAAATTCAACTCATGTCTGATTAAAGAATAATAACACTTAACAGGGCATCATTTTTTAACCACTTCCTATACACCAGACACTACATACACTGTATAATCACAGCCACAGAATCTCTTGTGTGCTTGCCACTTGGAGAGCACTTTGTGTACATTATGTCACCTGTCCCCCCTTGATGATATCACGAAATATGTGCTTTTTCAAATAGAAAATCAAGGCAATTGGAAAACTGGCACTCTGAATCAGTTCCCATAGAATACCATCAAGTCATCCAACAGGATCACGCACAGATTCTCGTAGTTGGTTCTTAGAAATAGAGAGCACGGTGTCCATGTGCAAATTTATATCCAAGTAGAAAAACGTTAAGAGAAATGGAATGTCTTTAAGCAAGTGTTCTATCCACAGAATGCTTTATATAAATTAGTCCCTTACAATAGAAATGACATAAAAACATGCTAATGTTGTAACATTAAATATAAAAATGGCTATTAGAATATTATTAATTTTTTTATTTCTAGAAATTCTTTTCCTTAATTTTCTTGTTCTTCACCCATATTTTACTCCATGTTATAAAATATGTTATTCTGCATTCTGTGGCCAGTTTTTTCCAAAAATCTGAACTGAAGGTTTTAAAAAATGTTTTTACTGGTGCATAAAAACTATATTTAACATAGGGATTCACTGAGGCATATTTATGCATGCACATAAAATAATTTGATCAAATTCATTCCTCAGTACTTCCTTTTTCTCTCCCCTCCTCCTGGTCCCCTTCCTCTATCTTACTGGTCTCCCTTCTATTTTTATGAGATTCCTTTTACTCCCTTATTTCTCTCTAGCTTCCACATGTGAGAGAGAACCTACAACCCTTGACTTTCAGAGTCTGAATTATTTCACTTACCATGATGTGCTCAAATTCTGTTCATTTTCTTGAAAATGATATGATTTAATTCTCCTTTGTGGTAGTATACAACTCTATTGTGTACATATACTATGTTTTCTTCATCAATTTATCTGTTGACAGACACCTAGGCTGGTTCCAGAATTTGGCTATTGTGAATCGTGCTGCTATCAACATGGGTATGCACATATCACTATAGTATGCTGATTTGTGGTAGATACTGAGGAGTGGTATAACTGGATCCTATGCTGGTTCCATTCCTAGTCTGGTGAGGATCTCCACCGCACTTGTACTAATTGACAATCCCAACAATAGTATATAAATGTTCCTTTTTCCCACATTCTTTTCAGCATTTATTCATATTTGTATTTTTGATGATTGCCATTCTAACTGAAGGGAGCTGATATCTCAGTGTGGTCTTCATTTGTATTTCCCTATGGCAAAATATGTTAGACATTTTTTCATATAATTGCTGGCTATTTGTACTTTTTCTTTTGAGAAGTGTCTTTTTTACTTCATTTGCCCATTTATTGATTGGATTACTTACTCATTTATTTATTTACTTATTTATTTGGCTTTAAGTTTTTTGAGTTCTTTATATATTCTGGCAATTAATCCTCTGTCAGAAGAGTGGCTGGCAAAGATTTTCTCCCATTGAAACTCTCTCCCTTAACACTATTAATGATTTCCTCTGCTGCAAAGATGCTTTATAATTTGATGCCATCCTATTTATTGATTCTTAGTATTATTTCTGGATCACTAGGAATCCTTTTGGGGAAGTCAATGCCTGTGCATATATGTTGGAGTGTTTTCCCTGTATTTCCTTTTAGTAGTTGCAAAGTTTCTGGTCTAATTCCTAAGTCTTTGATTCCTTTTAGGTTGGTTTTTGTGCCAGGTGAAAGACAGGGATGTAGTTTCAACCTTCTACTTCATATGTAGAAGAATATTCATATTATTCGGTTTCCTAGCACCATTTGTGGAAAACGCTGTATTTCCTCCAATGTATGTGCTTGGTACTTTTGTCAAGGATCAGATGACTGTATCTGTGTGGGTTTGTCTCTGTCTCTTCCTTTGTATTGCATTGGTCTATGTGTCTGTTTTTATGCCAGTACCATGCAGCTTTAGTTACTATAACTCTAGTATAATTTGAAATCAGAGATTGTGATGGCCTCCAGCATTGTTCTTTATGCTTAAAATCGTCTTGGCAAAATCTGGAGGTTTTTTAATGTCTTATTTTGTGATCTTTTTTTTTTTTTTTTTAAATGCATGCTCTTGCTAATGGCACTTTTTTTCTGTGCAAAAGCCTAATTTCTATTGACTTTTTTTTTTTACTATAAAAAAACTAATCTCAGAATTTTACCTGTAGAAAATCTTTGAGGCCTAAGGAAAGATGGATCTCATAAATAATGATTTTTGTTTGTTCTATCAGTGAATGGAATTATTATTGATATTAAAAATTTTTAAAAATTCTATCAATTTGAGAGTCTTCAGTTCACCTAGATGGTGATCTGCAAAGCTTCAAGACATGGCACATGGTCACTCGTTTTCAAGGAAGATTTTTCCTCCTTATTTCTGAACAAGGGTTTGAGACAGTATTCCTCAAAGTCCCCAGAATGGACAGGTTTCTAGGTTTATTTGTAGTCTCTTCTATTAGATTTCCTACTTCAGGTGGGCCATGAGCTTTGTCTTCCAAACCTACAAGACCTCAACAACGAAAGCAATGTTTCATCCAGAAAATCCCCTCATGGTGGTAGCTGAACTCCACCTGTCTCCCTCCTTCACCCACTTCAAGGCACAACTAGATTTTATGTCTTGAAAGCTCATTGACAAATTCTAAAAATGTTCTTAAAATATTTTTATGCATATTTGTTTTCAGTGGAGGGTCAGTCCAGGCACCTTGCTTACCATCTGGGCAAGTTATTTTATATTACTGATGAAACACAAGTTCTATATCTATGATGAATTCAATATTAGCAACAATATTCAATCTATAGCTTTTTACTAAGAGTGAATGAGATCACTATGTGATCACTATATCCCACTTTGAACACTGGGTGTCACATAAACATTAGCCATGCATTTACTTGTTTCTTTATACGTTCACAAATATTTTTAAAATGCCTACTGTGTGCCCAACCACATTCTAAGTGCAGAGGATATGGTAACAATTGAGAAAAGGTGTGAGGAAAAGAGAGTGATGGACAGATGTGGTAGAAAGTTACAATGTATGTCAACCCATTACAGTTTCTGAGCCCTCATTACATGGGGGAAGCCAGAACTGCATATTCTGATTCAACTCCTTTGGCCTGCATTGGCCATATAGGACTTGGATCAGACAGCCTGAGACTGTCTGTGAGATCCAGGATGCTTTGTGAATTAGCGAGTATCACGTCAGGGTCAAAGGAACCTCTATGGCAGAGACAGAAGGTGTAGGGTGAGAGAATGTTGCTTCTCATCACAGTTCTTATGAATGATCTGACTTCTTACCATGTGTATATATTGCTTTATGAAATATAATAACAAGAAAAAATCTTAGAATTATGCCATTGGCTAATGAATTCTAATGCATAACACGCACATAGGCAGGAAGGCCTGGGGCCTCTACTAAACAACACCTCCTAAACCGAGATAAACCTAGAAGACCACCTATATTTGCAAGTGAGTGAGATGAGTGACTAGATGAATGAATGGAATGGGAAGTCATATTTTAAAAAGCAGCACAGGTAGCATTAAGACTAGAACACGGACAGTCCACAGATCCCCTGCATGAGAATTCCAGAAATCCTGGGGCATACATACCCCTACCAGGGTAGAGACTTGGTGAACTGGGCTTGGGGTAAATTTCAGCTCCCACAAGCCTCTTGGCTGGGCCTCTTTATGCAGCAAAAAGCCTGTTCCACTGGGTAAGAATTCCCTGAGCGAAGAGCACAGGCTTGGACCCAGAACCTGGGTTCTAATCTTCCCTCCTCTTCTCACTAACAATCTGGCCAAGTATTAAACTTCCAGGTTTCTCATAAGTAAAATGGAAATAAAGTACCTGTCCAAACATGATGTGAATCTCTGGTTGAGTGAATGCATATAACACTGACACGGAAAATATAGCTTTTACACAGTAACTCTCAGTCAATGTTTGCTGTCTTCCACATTCTTGCCTTGCTCACTGTGGGCACATTTGCAAAATGTATTTCCTTTTTTACAATAACTGAACTATAGTATTTGCATAGGTTTCATCTTCCAGGAGACAGAGCACTGAATGGTGGACAGAGAAACCCCTTTCCAAGTGACACCTCTGATACATGTCAACTCGAAGATAAGGAACCCAGAGCAGTTCACTTCACCTTGAGTGTCAAGTTTCTTTAGCTCTATATTGAAATATTAATACTGTATAGCCCTGACCTAGTGTTTAAATGAGATAGTGTACACGAGAGTGTTTTATTTGGAAAGCACTCACCAATCAGAACATGCCAAAGTAACTGAAGACCATAAAGCGCAAGGCCATTTCTATTCTTTTCTTGAATCTGTAAACAAAGAAGCATTCACTAAATACTTTTGAATTAATATATAAACAAATTTGTCAGCAAAGGAGAGTTTAACAGTGTTTTTCAAAATAAATGAGACATTATCAAACTAAAAACCTTCTTCATAGCAAAGGAAACAATCAAGAGCATGAAAAGAGAGCCTACAGAATGGGAGAAAATCTTTGCCACCTGCACCTCAGATAGAGCATTAATCTCCGGGATGTACAAAGAACTCAAAAAACTTACCACCAACACAACAAATAACCCAATCAATAAATGGGCAAAGGAACTAAACAGGCACTTCACAGAAGAAGAAATACAAATGGTCAAAAAAATATGAAAAAAATGTTCAACATCTCAAACAGTTAGAGAAATACAAATTAAAACTACACAGAGATTTCCACCTCACTCCAGTCAGAATGGCAATTATCAAAAATACAAGCAACAATAAATGTTGGTGAGGATGTGGGGAAAAGGTACACTCATACATTGCTGGTGGGATTGAAAATTGGTGCAACCACTCTGGAAAGCAGTATGGAGGCTCCTCAGAAGACTAGGAATGACCTGGATATACCACTCCTCAGTATATATCCAAAGGAGTTAAAATCAGTATACTATGGTGACACATTCACATCAATGTTTATAGCAGCCAACTCATAATAGCTAAGCTATGGTCCTAACCTAGGTACCCTTCAAGAAATGAATAAAGAAACCATGGTGTATATATACACAATGAAATCTTACTCAGCCATTAAAAAAGAATGACTTTACGACTTTTGCTGGTAATTGGTTGAATCTGGAGACAATCATGCTAAGTGAAATAAGTCAATCTCCCAAAACCAAAGGTCAAATGTTCTGATATGCAGTTGCTAATGCACAACAAGGTTGGGGGAGGGGAAGAATAGAAGTTCTGTGGATTACACAAAGGGGAATGAAGGGGAGGGAGAGGGAATAGGAAAGACAGTGGCATGAATCAGACATAACTTTCCCATGTTCATATATGAATGCATGATCAGTTAAAACCCACACCATGTACAACCACTAGAATGGGATTCTAATTAGAATAAGTTATACCCCACGTATATATAATATGTCAAAATACTCTTTACTATCATGTGCATCTAAAAAGAACAAATTTTAAAAAATAAATAATAATCAGAGAAAGCGTTAAAAGGGGGGGTGTTCCCTTGCATCAATATTATCTGGAGAACTTATTAAAATAATGCCTCTGGGCATGGGCTAGAGCAGTGGGTCTTCACCTTCACTGCACACTGCCAAACTGAGGGGCTTTAAAAAATACTGCTGTCTGTCTCCTACCCCTATACCACTGGAGTAGAATTTATCTAGAGTGTGGCCCATATTCCCAGATTTTTAAGGCTCCTGTAATAGATTCCAGTATGCAGCCATGGTTGAGAACTGCTGCTTCATTTAATGAGCCTGAGCAGTAACACAGATGCTAATACCTGGCCTTCCCGACCCCCTCCCCCTTGCCATGACCCTCCGTGAAGGCTGGAAGGAGAAATGACTCATTTTCTCAACCTTCATTAAATTTAGGGGTGACGGTGCCCAGGGCTGGATTAAGGGACAGGCTGGTGGGCAGGAAGGAGTGACTTCCTTAATGCTTTCACTATTCTGATGAGAAGAGACAAATGCACCTTGTGCATCTCCTTGCCCTTGACCTTCCCACCTTGAACACCATGTGTGGCTGGACCTGCCATGGACCATCAGAGAAAGGCCAACTGAGTGGAGCTCAGATACATCATCCTTGACAACTGCAGAGCCTCTGCATCAACCTCCGCAATCACCCATCTCCAACCTTCTAGTTACATAAGAAAAACAAACTCCCAATTTTTTTAAGCCCCTGAAACCCAGCTTTCAGTTACATGCAGCTGAACACAATCCTAACTGACAGGAGAAGATCCCGTCTGGTTTCTTTTTCCCAATCTCCAGAAACGACGCCAATAGATGAAACACGTTTATGTAAAAGTGACTACAGGTTTATTTACAGAGTGATAAGTTTGCTATAGAAGAAATGAGAAGAGCAGCTTACTTGAAGGTGTGGCCTCCTATAATTAAAAGAAAAAAATGCTCCAAAATTGTTCTGCCTCTAGAAACTCCCATGGCATAAGCGTGAGAAGGGGCTTTCACTGATTATGTACTGGAAATTTTTCTTCCTTGATTGTTCCTTTACAAAAGTGCATGACTTAGATTAAAGACCTGCATGAGAGGAAAAAGTATCCTGCATTCCCAGCCCACTCACTGTTCCCTCCCAAACATGGATGACTGCTTAAGGAGCAATAGATAGGCTCACCCCTGGATGACTCTGGGGGCTCTTTCTGCATTGCCTGGCAATGAGCTCACTAATCTGGTGACTCTCCCAACAGTTTTGCCTTTCCAGTGACTCTCCTGGTGCTACTAGCACTGGTAGATGATTATTAGCACACCCCGGAGCAACTAGCTTTGGTGGCAAGATGACTGTCCTCTCTAGCAGGGCAACCTCACGAGATCAAAAGACTCCATTCTCACACTATTGGTAAGAGGCCCTCCACTTTCAAAATCCCTATAAACAGGAGAGAAGCAAGACAGGAGAGGTCATCTTCTAGAGATCGACCCAAGGAGAGTACAACCATGTCCAGCTCCCTGTAGGTCATGGAAGAGTTGAAGAAACAGCTGTGCTTATCCACGGCTGATCCCTGCCTATCAGCTCCAGCCTGCACCTTGCAGTTGAACTCTTCATTACACACTAAAGCAGAAGGTTTCCTGCACTGATGTGAGCTCATCCAAGTCTCTTTCTCCTATTTCCCACTCCTCATTTGGGGTCTCCACCAGATAAGCTAGAGAGTCACTGAAATTCCTATTGCAAAATAACACATTATCTTGGCTTTACTCTGCCAAAAATAAAAAGCAAGCATAAAGACACTCTTCTGCCCCCACCGTTCAATACCTATGAATTGGCATGGAAGGTCCGCCATATTGTAAGCCCCAACAACTAGTCTGGTGGCATTGTCATGGTCCCCATCGCACCCAAATGATGCCTTGGCACCATACTGCTTTACTTTCTGCTTCCCAAACGCAATTTCATGATTCAAAAAGCCCAACAAGAATTACCTAGTTAGTTATTTAAAATAAAGTTCCCCAGAATCTGCTTCATGAAAACACAATCCTTTAGCTCTGGGATAGGACTTGGTTTCACAAATATAAAATGTGATTTTTAATGACTCAACAAGTTTGAGAAATAATGATGAATAGTAAAGAGGAATAAACACCATTGTCACATTTTGATTTTGTTTAAAACATGCCAGTCCCTCAAAGCCTCACTCAAATTTCTCTCAGGCTCCGGGACCATTCCAATCCCTGGTGCCCTCACCTTCACTTGGCACCAGGCAGTCTGTCCTATGGCCCATGTTACATTTAACCCATGGGCCCTAAACAGAGGTGTGCATCAGAATTACTTGGGGTTGGTGCTCTTAAAGTACACAAGTCAAGGTGCCTTTCCTTCTGTTGACTTCTTTATCCAGAAGAAACAGGGTGAGTCTGAGGTTGATATATTTTGAAAACAACTCTCCAGGTGATCTAATGAATGCCCATCCTCTTTTACCCCTACCTCACACCACATTTTTGGGGACATTCCTACACCGATCATACTATTAAATATTCAAGGACAAAGACTGTCTGACACTTGTTTCTAGTTTCCACATGGTTTATTGCATCATCTTGAGTTTGGCAGGATGAATGTTCCATCAAGATATGTGAATAGCTTGTAAGATTTATTGATAATTGATTGGAAATTATAAAAAATGGCCTCTATAGCGGTCAATAATTAATCTGAATCCGGCTTTCATTTCTCATCCATACATTACCACTATGCCTGTTTGCTTCAAATTCTAAAATATCTGAGGAATCTATTTCCCATGTGGTAGTGCTGCC
This sequence comes from Marmota flaviventris, assembly GCF_047511675.1. NCBI lineage: Eukaryota > Metazoa > Chordata > Mammalia > Rodentia > Sciuridae > Marmota > Marmota flaviventris. The sequence goes on along the minus strand of NC_092511.1, from coordinate 54,117,084 downwards.
ACTGATACTCAAAGCTAGTAATAGGTGCCATGTGCATTAGGAGCGCTGCCTCAGTCAGCAAGGTCTTTAGAGTGGATATGTTCAAAATCTGCCTGGAGGGCTGGAAATTAGCACGATCCCAGCCCTAGTTCATGTTTTAACAAAACCCAGAATTCTCTGTGAATTCTGACTTCCATGTCAAGGCAGGATCCTGTGTGTTCTACTATATTTATGTGGTCATATTGGGCCTTTCCCAAAGGGAGACACAGTAAGCTAAGAATTCTGCAATTGTAGAAACTTAAGAACCTCTGAGGGCAATATCTAGATTTTCCAGAAAAATTTCCTGGGTAATGAGAAAGGAGTGAGTTTTTAAAAAAATTATTTTCTTTGCTAATCTCTATATTTAATTTCTACAACTGTGCTTTTAATTATTAATTAATTTTATAAATTTATGCGGTTCCATGTGACAATTTGATACAAAAGTACAGTATGTAATAATTAAGTCAGTGTAGTTAACATTTCTATCTCCTTAAACATTTAAAAAGTTTTGTTAACATGTAATAATTATACACATTTATGGGTTATTACCCGTGACAGCTCAATGTATGTACATAATATGTTCTGATAAAGTCAGAATACTTAATCTTTTTTTAATTTTTATTTTTTTAGTTATCAGTGGACCTTTATTTTATTTATATATATGTGGTGCTGACAATTGAATCCAGTGCCTCACACATGTTAGGCAAGCCCTTTACCACTGAGCTACAACCCCAGCCCAGTTAATCTTATTATTACTTTGTGCTTAGAGTTTTTGTAGAGCACTGGAACTTATTCCTCCTGTCTGTGTTTGGGTACCTGCCATCTAACCTCCCAGACCCTCTTCCTGGCATCTAGCAATGGCTTCAACTGAGCCCTTCACACTCTACTACAATCATAATCCATAAGTGAGCACATGTGTTCTGAAGTATGAGGCTTGTAAATTAACAATTAAATAGAAGAAACAACTTTTTATCCAAAAGCCTGGTCCTCACTGACATACAATGAAGCAGTTCCATTAATGGGCTGTGGAATCATCAGATAGAGGTCTCAGCCCAGGCCCTGTGGTCCACCAGCTGTAGAACAGAGGGAAAGCTCCAAAAGATAGCTGGACTCCCTCCTTCCTCCATGCAATGAGGATACTATGGAGCTATCTTACAGGGTCATTCTAGGGATCTGTTAATTTAAGTGATATTTATTATGATTATATGAATTTTATGTATCAACTAGACTGGACTAAGAAATGCTGAGAGAGCTTATAAAACATAAATTCTAGGTGTTTATGAGGGTGTTTCTGGAAGAGAATACCATTTGAGTCAGTAGATGGAGAAAAGAAGACTGCTGTCACCAATGTGGGTAGGCATAATCCAATCCATTGAGGGCTCCAATAGAATAAAATGGTGGACAAAGGTTGAATTTGCAGTCTCCATCTTCTCGTACTCTTAGACATCAGCTCTTCTAGATTTCAGGCTATCAAATGCATACTAAGTTAGACCATCAACTCTTCTGGGTTTCCAGCTCATTATGGGCAAGAGAGTGTGGAACTCCTCAGCCTCCATGACCACATGAGCCAATTCTTATAATAAATCTATACTATCTAGCCTTATATATATATATATATATATATATATATATATATATATATATATATATATATATATATCCACTATTTATACTAATATATATCTCCATATCTCCCATTGGTTCAGTTTCTCTGGAAAACTCTTGACTAATACAGATGGTGACTAATGGGTCTTACCAGGTACTAGAAACCCCTGTACAATGGGCCAGGAGTTAGCCTAGCTCTGCCATACATTAGCCATGTGGCCTTTGGTTTGTCCTTTCATCCCCTTAGGTCTGAGTTTCCCCATCTTTGAAATGAAAGCCTCTGACTAGCTAATGCTGCACTAACCAACCAGAGATACACTGATTTATTTGTGGAATATTTTATTTTTGATGACTTTAGAGAAAACTGTGATAGCCATAGAGAGGCCATGTGAGACTTCCTTCTGGAATCCTAGAATAAAGATGGATGACCCTGATAACTTTTTCAAGGTGAAATTAGACATAACTAGACACAACTGACAGAGTACAAGTTGGAACTCACCTCAAGGCTATTTATCCTAAAGGCCACTGTTCTGTTCTTCCAGAGCTCATCCTTAATGGAAGGAATGGAGGCCCACCTTAGAAATCACCCCAGCATCCTTTGCAGTGAGAACCTCCTGTGCTTCAGAACCTCCTAGAAAATAAGACTTTAGGGTCAGGCCAGCACAAAGAAAGCTAGATACTCTAAGCTTCATCCAAAGGGCAAAGCCTAAATAGGACATTTCCATGGTGACCCTCATGTCCTCCTTATGCTAGTGGACAACCCCTTGCCCTCAATCAGTAGCAGTTAAAAAATGGACATACCCCCATTTGACCTGCATTTGCTCAACCCCAACTCTCAACCCCAGAGCAGGAGATTCTGTAGAACTGGTCTGGTGAAGTTGTCAGGTGGGGAAGTTCATTCCATCAACACTAAATGGTTCATGAAAACCACTCAGGACTAGCATTGGGTGGGAGGCAAAGGCACACAGTAAAAGAACGTGATTTGGACTGAACTTCAAGGATGGGAACAGATGCCATATTTCTCAATGATGAGAAAGGGATGAAGTTGGAATCTCACTGGGTGGGGAAGTATAAAGTGGGGAAAACAGAGCACAAGGCCAAAAGTTCTAGGAAAGCTGGTACAAGGATGTCCACCTTAAAAGTGACTTTTCTTACCTGAAGTGCAGATCTTAACAGCTAGGGCTCTGAGCCTGAATGCAAGGTCTCTCTATGGGAGTGTACAAAGGGGAATAAGTCAGAAGTGACAATTTTGGAAGAGTTCAAGAAAACGACAATCAGTATCTCTTGATATGTTTTATTGCTATGTTTTAATCCTTCTGACTATATTAAAAATTAAAATTAAGAATTTTTAACTTAGAGCAGATTTATAAGCTAATTGGCTAAATCTCTGCCTCCCTGTGTGCAGTTTCAACCTCATTTACCCATGAAAAATTAAGACCCTGAATAAGCTAAAGATGCATGGTCACACCTACAGTTAACAATGAGTGGCAGAGGGATGAAAGGTACTAGGGGTTTATGTCTCATAAGGGCATCTAAGTCCTAAAGATGACTTGGAATCACGCTGTTAATCACCCTAAAGGAATTAGTGTCAGCTTAGTTCTTCTGGGAGATAGCCTGGATCAGTGCCTCTCAAACTTGAGTGTGCATCAGAGTCTCCCAGGGAACCTGTGAAAACATAGATGGCTCAGCTCCAATCCCAGAAATTCTGACTCAGATCTGGAGAGGGCTCAAGAATGCCTTTCTAACAAGTTCCTGGGTGATTCTGATGCTGCAGATCTGGGACTGGTCCACATCATTTCTGGGGGTCTGAATTTTGTGACTGGTAGTCTGGTCCCATCCAAATTATTCTATCCTACATCCCACATGTTGAGGAATGTGGTTTCCATCTGTGGCTAGTGGAATGATGAAGTGATGCAGTAAGAAATTCAATTCAAATATGAGAGCAAAAGCTGGGAAAGTGATGCATACATTTATCTGTTTTTCAGAACTCCAAAAATATACAAAGAGGCTTTGCTTCAACCCATGTTGAACTCAAGATTTGAGGCCTAGAGGAAATACTATTCATATCTTTGAAATAATACATCATTTCTACAAATCCCTGTTCCTTCCTTCCTTTATTCCTTCTTTCTTTCCTTCCTTCCATCTTTCTATTTTCCCTTCCTCCCTTTCTCCCCTTCCTTGCTTTCTACCATCTTTCCTTCTAGAATCACTGAATCAAAAAAAATGTTAAACAAACTAAATAAAATTGACCAAGTACAAGCTGGAACTGGCCATCCAGGCTATGTAGCTGAAGGCCGCCATTTTGTTTTTCTGGAGCTCCTCCCTAGTGGGAGGGATGAACGAATGTCACCCACCTTGGAAATCACCCCACAGTCCTTTGCAGTGGTGAGTTCCTGTGGCTCAGGTTTCTACTCCATCATCAGAAGTAAGACTTTAAGATATGACCAATACAAAGACATGCATGGTCATCAAAGTCATCCATCTCACTGTCAATGGCATGCATCACTCTGATGCTTCAAGCCCTATATACACACATCATTTTGTGTGATTTATGGTCCTAATTAGATCCCAGTGGCACTATTCCATCAGCTAACAATGCATATCCTAATCACCTTTTCTTCATACAAATGATTTCCTTAACTTTGCATGCATAACTTAACAGCTTTTATTTTAAAAACTCATGTTAACAGCTTTCCTGTGGTAACCAGTAGGGGTGCTATGATAAGAATCTAATTTGCTGTAAAAATGACTCATTTGTCAAATAAGCATTAAAATAATTGTTCCCCTTTTGACTGTTACCCTGCTGTTTCCAGTCATTTTCCAAAACTAAATTATTTACTCATTTGAAAGTTCAGCTGTGCATATTTTAATTGATATTCCCTCATAGGACTCATATTGTTAATGACAATAATTAACCCGAAAAGGCTGCTAAATAATTATGCGGGAAAGATATGAAGTATTTGCACAGAAAGTAAAATCAGCATTTGAAAAACTATCAAAATGTAAAACTTTCATATTTTATGGCAAACCATGGTAATAGTTCATAATCAAATTAAAGAGAGAAAGGGAGAATGTAGATCATATGATTTGATGCAGAATACTTTATGTTTTCAATATAGAAAAGTAGTCTAGCTAACAAGATTACTCTGTCATCTCAGTAAGCTCCCAATATTACTGTTCTAGCTGGCAATATAAATTGTTCTCCCACACTTTACATGGCTTGGAACTGGAGCAAACTAGCTCTTAATAATAATATTTAACCCATACTCACTTCCTCTCTGCTACATAAATCTCTCCTGTGATGGGCTTAACAAGCTCCACACACATCTAACAGAGAACCAACAACAGACAGATTGTACCCTTTTCCCAAGAAAGGCAGCCATCTCTCAACTTGTTGATAAGAAATGACATTCTGTGGGGCCTAATAAGAGCAGAACTCAGAAGGAGCTCTTGTCTCTGAAATTTGTCAAATTAGAAAGACAAAGAAAGGATCACAGAGGGTCTTAGACTCAATGAGGTATGTTCTTCCCTGGACAGTTTACTAGGATTCTATTACCTAAAATCCACAAGGTTATATACCCACGTATATGGCTGAAGACCATTTATCAAGTGGACAGTTAGGATTGCTACATTCATAGGCATCTTGAAGTGGGTAGCAGAACCTTGCTATGTGTTCCATGAATGCTTTTGAATTAAGTCAAGAAGCAATTTTTAAAAGCACAGAAGTACTAGAATATCGGTTAAGGTCTCCATTGGTATATTGATCCATGTCTCCCCTCAAGAACAGTCAACTGGACATCAAATAATATCTCTTTCATTGCTTTGGTTGCTTCTATTTTTATCTTACAGGTGATACCACTGGTAGCATAATAATGTTGAAATAAAAGTGAAGATAATACTTTGTGTTTATATCATCTATTTTTTGCTCACAGGTGCAAAGACTAATGCTAATGGGAAGCAGAAGAATAACTTATGAATATGTGACCATGCCTTACTTCCACAAATACCTCCTGAAAGCACAAAATCCATGAAATAATTGATACCTAGAGTAAATGGTGAGTATGATCCTAATTACACATGTCATCAAATAAAATTGCACCATGCAAAATAAGATTTAATTTTAATATATATTTAGATTGCTCATTATTATCTATATTATTTCTTCAAAAGTTACTCTGTGCTTAGCACTGGCAAAATAGAGACAAACAGGATAGACTCGTGTTCTAAAAAACTCAAATAATTCAGTAACTCAATGTTGTAATAAAAGTGATGATGACACTTTGTATTTATATCATCTATTTTTTTCACAGCAAGTTTCTGCTACCCACTTCAATTCAGTAAAAATTCAAATAATTCAGTCTGAGTTCCTAACATTCTGGCAATTAAGCCAAGGAGTATATAAGTCTTCTTATTTCTAGTCAAGATGGTACAGAGTGAGAACACTTTGGTGCAATCCCTCTCTCCAAATCTTCAGAAATAATACAAAGACATAATTGGTCTTGACAGAAAAGTTTCTTGGATCAGAAATACAAAGTGGTGAGGTTGGCTGGAGCCACACTGGTCAACTGGGCTCCAGCACTAGAAGCAAGCACTGGAGCTAATAATCAGTTCCACCTAAAACGAGAGGTTAAAGTTAGAAACTAAGAAAAATTGATAAATAAAGTTGAGAGTAGATGTCTACGTATCAACAAAGGAAAAATTAACTTACTAAATATACCAAGTCCTCAACCACTGGCAAGGCAAACATCTAAATTTGTGTCTTCTTTAAAGTCTTTAAGTAAAATTCCATAATAATTTTTGGAAAGTTTTTTCTGTGCATTATTATTTTTTTTTTACAATTATATTTTTAAATTACATTTTGCTTTTTGTTACTAAAATGTAGAAATAGACTTGAGGGAGCCAAGAAAGTTACTGAATTATTTGAGTTTTTTAGATTCTTTTTCAGTAGGTTATCTCAGAAATGTAAGAAAATAAAGTTTCTGTGATTAAGGGGAAAAAATTGAGAGTAGGGATCAGAAACTACTGCCATATTTTGTTTGACACTGCTGCTGTGGACCTATTACACAAAGTAGAGAGGTGATGAGCTTTACACAGAATTGAGTTAAGCCATTCATTGACTTAGTGCCTGAATATCTCACATTCCTACTATTATCTTGAAGAAAAATTAAGAATACTATTATTATGAGATCTGAGCCACACTCAGGGTAGAAGGAGGAAAGGATAAGGTAGAGGTAACCACAACAAAAGACAAGACAAGGTGCTCACTGAGGGATAGAAATAAGAGTGGAGCGTTCAAAATTTCACAAAATTATGAAACACATGGGATGATCTAATGCTGAGAGAAACAGCTGAAAATTAAGACTAGAAATATGAATTCATTCCATGGATAATTAATTTTTAGAACAATATGACCAAGACTGTATTTAAGGTAACTGATTAAAATTGAAATTGCAGTCTTTATTTAAAGGAGACAAGAAATTTTGAAACAAGAACAGATAGAAATAATATAAGATCATGAATGTCTGAAAAAAAACAATTATAAAAATATGGTCATTGAAATTATGAAAGGAACTTAGATAAGTTAAAATTGAGACTGGATAAGATCAAGAGCAGTAATTGGATCTGTTTTCCTCTGGAAAACAAATAATTAAAAGATGGAGGTTCTAGACAGAGATGCTCTAATGCAGGGGCAGTAAGCTAAGCCCAGCCATGGCCCATATCCAGCTTTCTGCCTGTTTTTATACAGACTGTGGACCAAGAGTGGTATTTACAGCTATTAAAGAGTTGAGAAAAAAAATATATATCAATAATATTTTATGACATATGAAAATCCAATTTTCAGTATCTATACATAAAGCTCTATAAGAACACAGCCACATTGGTTGGCTTATGCTCTATAAGTACTCTCAGCCATGGTGGAATTGAGCAACGAGAACTGCGTGACCCCACTCCCCAGGCTAGCTATAGTCACAATCTGGCTTTACAGAAGTTTTCAGACTCCCACCCTAACATCCCAGGAAATGACATAGAAACTATATGTGAGGAGACAATAACTAAGAATTTTCCTGAATTCTAAAACAAACAAACAAACACTAATGAGAGTGATTTTTTAATACTTTGCTTCTTAAGTGTTCTTTATTTTGTGAATATTGATGGGGGCTTTGTCAGGCCATCATTGAGGTTTGCAATCTAAGGTCCATGGTCAATTATATTGTTACACTGAATTGACCAATTAAGTAGACAACTCATCAATCCAGTCAACCATCTGTTGTTGGCTCATTGAAATGTTTGTTTATTTCTACTCAATAGCGTTTAGAAACTTAAATCCTACCCATCTCAAAAGTTCTTAAGGCTTCCCCATCTATCCACCTCACCAAATCCCTGCCTTCTCCTGAGGCCTTGTCCCATGAACTATCTTGCTCACTCAATTCCTTCAGCCAGATGTGCCTTTTCCATCTTTCCTGCCACTAGCTTTTAAGTTGCAATTTTTCAAGATTCAGGGACTACATTTTCTTATTCCTTTAGTTTTAATTCTGCAAATATGTATTGCCTTCCAAGTGTTCCTTGAACATTTGAAAGCATAAAGGAGACCAAGGTGAACAAGAAACTTCTCCTTCCTTCAAGGATCTTACTGTACCTACAGAGAAGCAGGAAATTAAAATGCATAATAATAAGTGCCCAAATCAAGGGAACATCTGAAGACACATGATACCTGGGACCAGGGTGTAGTCAGGGGAGGTTTCTTGGGAAAGGAAGATCTTAATTGAAACACCAATGTGAGTAGGAGTAGCTGGGAAAGGGTGGTGAGGAAGATAACAAAATTCTAGTTAGAAAGATCAGAAGGTAAGAGTGTGCATAGAATTCCAGAAAGTGTGCACCTTGGAAAGTAGAGGCTGAGGTACAGGCAGTGGGTGAGTCATAAATGAAACTGGAAAGGCAAACAGGAGACAGATCATGAAAACCCACTTGAATGCTTACCAAGAAAATTGGAAATTTCTCACAGGCAGAAGGGAAGGTTTTAAATAGCACTGGGAAGAGGGCAATGCAATCACACTTGAACTTTGCAAAGATAGAAAGTTATCTCAGCAGGGAAGAGAGTGGCTTGGTGAGGGAAGGTGAGCACAGATACAAGCAGAGAAGGTGATCTGGTTGCAGGAAGAGGAAGTTCTCTGTTATGCCTTCTGTCTTTTCTGTGAAGCTAGACACAATGCCATCTCATAAGGGATATGAGAAGATGTAGGACACGTAAAGAGGGGAGATGTTTGACTCATGATGTCACAGCTGTCATGAAAAATAGGATAAAAAGACAAAGAGCTGATTAGGAGAATAAAAAGGACTGCCAAGAACATCTAGATGGAGACCTTGGATTTTCAGCAGCCCCATCCACTCAACAGCCTGGCACAGAGAAGACAGAGAGAGGGGCAAGAACCCACAACTGGGAGTTTGACTTGGCATGTGTGACAAAAAAATAAAGAGCCTGAGGAGCTGAAGAGCCTTTTAAAAGAGTGATTTAAAATGAACCATGGGACCAGGATGAGTAGGGAAGAAGATACAAGAAGCCAGAGATCTGTAGGACTGGAAAATGTTAAGTGACCTGACTATCAATGATGCTGAGACCCCAGAGGGACAGGAAGACAAGGTGGGATTGTAAAATAGCAGTGACTTCATCAGCAAAGCAGTGACTGGTGACACCATCGTCTGGAGGATAGCCATGGGAGCAAATAGATGGAGGCTAAAATTAGGAACTGAAGTGGCGAAGAAGCTGGGTGGTCAGTGTGTCAGCAGATCATCACATGGATGATGTTTTAACCCTGGGTGATGGATGATCTTGGCTTGAGGACAGAGAGACAGACTGAGGAAGTCTCCATTGGAAAAGAAGATATCATGCAGAAAGTGAACAATTACAAGAGGCAGAGGACAGTATCATTGAATAGTATGAAGGGCTGGGGATGTCGCTTAGTGGTGAATGCTTTGCATGAGGCCCTACCACTGTAAACAATTTAGAGAATAAATATAAATAAATAACTGAATGGTATGTCTCAAAGGAGAAAAGGCAACTATATATAAATGATGAGGAGGGCAGCGTTATTATCATCTAGGTAACTCCCAGGCCAGAATCTTGTTATATGAAGGTGATGGAAACCAGTGCAAGAGGAAATCATGTCCCTAGGACAAAGCCAGACTAGAAAATGAATGACAGATTAGGGAAGAGATTAAAAATACATGTGAAGATGTGAATCTGGTGTCAACATACCTTATATATAATCAGAGATATGATAAATTGTGGTATAAAGGTGTATTAAGAATTGTAATGCAAAAATAAATAAATTTTTTAAAAAACATGTGAAATAAATGATCCTCAAAGGCAGGATCTAGGAGGCAAAGTGGAAGGACTTGGAACAGAGGGAGCTCCAGAGACATTGAGTCAGTTCAAGTTATACCCTCCATCCATCCATTCAACAAATGGTTACTACAAGTGCCTTCCAAGGGTCACGCCATGGGCCTAGTCCTGAGGATGTACAGATGGAGACGAGTCCTCTTTCCCCAAGGCACTCTTCATCCATTCATTACAAGTTACACAGAAACTCCTGATCAATCTCTCCATGACATCATGGTGGAAGCAAAGACTGTTGGAAGATTTTGTAGAGGAGACTACAATGTGTTTTCCAAGAAGACATGACACAGTCAAAACACTGACCTCACAAGCCTCCTGCAATAGTTCTGATGCAAACTGAGAAGTAAGGCAGCACAGGCCACTTCCAGCTCTGTGCAAAACACACAAGGAGGGGAACCCAACCAGGTACCCTTGGTTCTAGCTCTGCCAGACCCCTATCTTCAAGTGCCAGCATGGAAAATGAATGAGAATAACACACAGACTACCATCACTGTGTGACTGTCCCTGTAGCAGACTTAAAGCTCTCAAAAATAGGAGTCCTCCCTTGATTTTTAATATATTTTTAAATTTTTTTCAAATTTTATTTATTTATTTATTTATTTATTATTTTGTAACACTGCTCATAGCACAGTGTCTGGCACACAGTGGATGTGCGATAACATTTGTGGCGCTGAACTGAACTGAACCAAATAACTGACATTTGTATGATATTTAACAGTTGACCAAATAGCTTCACATCAATTACCCGCAGGTTATAAAAACTGTGCAAGGTAATCATTTGCTCTCCACCAGGTAGAATCAGCATAATTATTCCCCTCACTTTACCTATGAGAAAAGTGAGGTTCAAAAGTTATGTGACTTGCCCCTGACTGTATAAAATCAGTCACTGGTGGAGACAGGATCAGAACCCATCAAATCCTAGACAGTTCCTGCCCCAAAAGGCCACAGCCAGGAGGAAGTTAATTTCTTGGTGGTCAGTGAGTGTGAGAAAGAAGAAAAATTATGATAGTGATATTATATAGTTGAATAGCATTCATAATGCAGTAACGATATTAATAACAGTAATCACTTACTGTCCCTATGTTCTGTGCTAGGCTTTACCTACCCAAACAGAAAAGCCTGTAGGATACCTGACATTGTTCTGTTTTATAAATGAAGAAACTAAGAATCAGAGAAGTTAGCTAATTTGCTTGAGGTTACAGAGCAAGCAACATATTGCCTCTCTAACCCCAAGTTCCTACCATCCTGTTCTCCCTCATAAATCAGCCCTGGTTGCTCTCTTGAATAAATCTTTAACCCGAAGTGTTGTGAAATTCATGGCCACAAAGAATTTGGGCTGTCTTATGATGTGATTGTTTTGTGATGTGAGTTCTGAGACTCAACCACACCTCCTGACCATTATTCTCTAATATTGGGGGTAGAGGGGTAGGGAACACCGAAGTGAACAAAAAAGAATAGCAAATTAAGAAAGAGAGAGAGAAAAAAAAATACATTCATTCATTCATTCACTATTTGGTGAGTCTCACTATGCTCTGGCCTAGACCTTGACTGGGAATGAAGAAGGGTGTGAAGCAGACAAAATCTACAGAACATCTACTCAGCTCGGGGTCCCTAATCTTGTTCCAGGCACGGCTACCCCACTCCACCCCCCCCACACACACACACACACACCCCAGCTATTCCCACCTCCACAAACGACACTAAAGTTCTATCCCCAAGTGCTGAGTGCAGACAGGTTGCCTTGTAATCAGAACATACACACAGATATCCAGGAACTCGATTTTTTGGAAAACTGTCCCCTTACGGCCATTTGCGAGAACTCCCAGCCATCATTCACATTAGTCAGAGGTTACACGCAGCGAGGAGAAGAAAGCAGATGGAGCGAGCTTGGATACACCAGCGCTGAATGACGCATGCGCAGAAGGTGAGTCGCTCCACCCACCTCCGCTGAGCCCACCACGTGCTGAACCTAAAGGGCTGCGGGGAAGGGTTGCCTTCCCACTTGGGCCCTCAGACGTGGTTGTTTCCTTTTAAAGGGCTTTTGCAATGCTGTCCGCCCCTCCTCCCACAGGGCAGAGCTCCTGCTCCTCGTTGCCAAGCCTATTTTTATGGTCTGTCTCCAAAACAAGTGCAAAATAGTGTTGGCCTCAGAGCATCCTCCCTCTCTCTGGCCACTGGAACACCATCTGCGAGTTGAGTGGGAACAGTAAACACCGCAGGTTAAGTAATTCATTACTAATATTTTCCTTGAGCTCTGAAACTTTTTAAACAAACAACAACAACAATTGTATCATAATAACCTTCCAGAGGTTAACAGCCAGCAGGTGGCCAGGCTCAGTCGAAATGCAAACCAGACAGCTGTTTGATTATAAACTGTTGATTCTTAGGGCGATCTGGGGAAAACTTCTTGCCGAAAAAGGGTCTTCTCTTAAAAATCCCTAATGAAACAACACATAAATGTCAAAATGACAAAAATAAGGAAATGTGTCATAGACTAAGCATTTTAATGTCCTTTCTGGCTTCCTCCTGAGTGTACTCTGGACCTAGCCACATTTAATGGCACCGATTCTTAAAGAGGCGGTGCACAGCATGAATTTTTATGACCCAAATAAAACTTGAAGAGAGTCACTTTCTCTGCCATAGTCAGTGTCCTCAGCAGATGTGTGGGAGGTTCAGGTTTCACACCAGTCACCGGAGCCAGCCTTTTACCTGGAGCCAGAGGCTAAACAGAGTGTAGATGAGAGGAAGGAAAGAAACCCTGAGATGGGTCGTGTTATCCTGTCTATGTCTAAGCCATTAAGACACTATGGAGATTCCCTCCGGAAGCCTCAGCAAAGTGCGAGAAAATTCCGAGGGCTGATAAAATGTTGGAGGGGAATGGTGGATGAAAAGCTTCTAATCAAAACCTTACGTTGACACCACACGGCCCCACAGATGGATGCCTATGACTGTTTTCGTCCCCCAGATGATGAAATGAGACAAAAAGAAAATCACTCCCTAAATCAGTATTTAATTACTGGTCTATTATGTTACAATCAAAAACATTTCAGAAAGTTCATAAAAGAAAAAAAAAGTTTAAGCTTTTTTACATGGAAATAGGCGGCAAGTGGTAAAATATAAAAATCTTGGGGCTCCAAGGGAAAAAAAGCTATGCAATGGCAGTCGCCTATATTTTTTTTAAATAAAGGAGAAATAAAGAACAAAAATGAAAAGTGTAAAATGGAGAACTTCACAGATCCTACCTTCCTTGTAATAAATTAGTAGGAAGGTGAGATTCCAGAGTGTGAGAAAAGGTATTCTTTTGGTTTGACACTTGTTCCATGGGGTTTTCTGACCTAACCCAATAAGCAAGAGGTGGCAATGAGGCACAGCTTCAGAGATAAGATGGGCAGGAAAAGAAGGAAGCACCCATCATGCTTAGGAGCCCCCAAGGCTTTCTGCTAGTGTCACAGAAGAACCAAGACCGAGGAGTGAAGTGATAAAAACAGATTTTTATTTTTTAAAAAGTATGGCAATAGGGAAAAAGAGACTTCAGTATAGAACTAGGCTTAATTCCAAAAACAGGGAGGAAAAGTGGGAATTTAGAGCCCAGAAGTGGGAGGGAGGGAGGAGCTAATGGATGGGAAATGTCTAAGAGCAAACATCAGGGTGAGGGGAGACTCTGGCTGATGGGGCTCTTGCTGAATTCAGGCCAAAGTGCTCACATCCACAGGGAGTGGAGGACGAGGAACCCTATCAGACACCAGGGTGCTCAGACGTTAAGTTGAGGGGATTCTGACTAAATGAACTGGGAAGGATCCTTGCTAAAACTGGACAAGACAGAGATGAATACGGAAAGCCAAAAGTCAAGGCCTAGCTGGGAAAAACATGCAGAGGAGTCTGACTGAAGTTTAGTCAAAGAGAAAATCCTTGTCACTAGTTTAAAGAAAGAGAGGTATGAGGGTGGCAGTGCCTCATCCTGATGACATAAAATCTAGCACTTTTGAGGTTATTTTAAATCACACCAAAACCAGGTCGTGGCTGCTTTTTAATTCCTGAAGTCTCTGGAAGCGCAATAAAATGTGATTTAACAAATACGTATTCATGGTCAACATACAATATGCACTCTGCTAGGCAGTACAGAGCTACAAACATCAAGACAGCTCAAGACCTCCAAGATTTTTCAATCTCCAAAAGGGGAAAATGCATGAAAAATAACTAAAAGATAAAACATAGAACTGTGAAGACTTTCTCTGTGCTTCACGCTCAGATTTTTTATATTTGTACTTAATATTCAGAGACCTTCCAGGAATGCTCTATGGGGGAGGGAGACTGAGCTTGAACTGAGATTTGGGAAAGATTTCCATCATGATAAATGGACAAAGAAAATGTGATATATATGTGTGTGTATATATATATATATAGTGATACACACACAATGGAATATTATTGGATAAAGAAAATGTGACATATATATTATATATAATGTGATACACACACACAATGGAATATTATTCAGCCATAAAGAAAAATGAAATTATGGCATTTTCCAGTAAATGGATGGAACTGGAGAATATCATGCTAAATGACATAAGCCAATCTAACTCACAATGGTAGGGGGGCGTAGAGAAAAGCAGAAGTACTTTGGATTAGACAAAGGGGAACGAAGGAAAGAAAGTAGAATGGGAATAGGAAAGACAGTAGAATGAATCAGACATTACTTTTATATGTGTATGTATGAATACACAACCAATACAATTCTACATCATGTACAACCAGAAGAAGTTATATTCCATGTATGTATAATATGTCAGAATACATTCTACTATCAGTTAACTAATAAGAACAAACAAAAAATAATAATTAAAAAAAGATTTCCATCATGAAGTTTGGTTTTTTTGTTTTGTTTTGTTTTTTCCATCCTGAAGTTTAATTCCAGAGGCAAGGAAGACTAAGACACATGAGGTAAGTGCAGCCAGTGAAAACCGATCCCAAATTCCCCTCATCAGTACATACTTCTTCCTAGATGGTTCCTGTTCCTTTTAAAACTCTAAATATATAATAACGAAAGCCTTGTGTATTTCTTATTTTAGACACTTTTTTATTTTTAAACATAGTTATGCAGCTTTCTCTCTGAGGTAGTTGTCCACCTGATAGTAAGCTACTGCAGGCATGTTAGCTAGCTGCAGTCACCGACGGTGTAGCCACAGCCTCACGTCCACAGGATATGCCAGCCAGTCCCATCCCACACATTGGTGTGCAGAGGTGATATTCACATTGGTGGCATTGCCTGTCAATAATTGGTCCACGGCGTCTGCTGAGTACCAGGGCACCACCATACTGCCCTGCTCCTCTGGTTTTGCTTTTGCCCTTTCTTTCCCATCCTGACTGCCTTCTAGATCTTCCCACACTTCTTGTTGAGAATCATAATTATTGTGTTGTTGTTCTTCTTCTTCTTAGTTATACTCGATAGTGGAGTCTGTTTTGACATATGTGTACAAACATGCAGTTTATCTTATTCTGATTAAGATCCCAGTCTTGGGGATGTACTTGATGGTGAGATTCACTGTGGTATATCCTTAAGGCCCTTAAGACTTTGAGGAAAGTACTACTCCTGATTCATATAAACCACTTGTGTTAGTTTGCCAGGTCTTCCATAACAAAGTACAGCAGACTGGGTGGCTTCAACCACAGAAATTTACTTTCTCACAATTCTGGATTCTAGAAGTCCATGATCAAGGTGCTGGTAGGGCTGGTTGGTTATGAGAGCTCGCTCTGTGAGTTGTACATAGTTGTCTTTTCTCTCTGTCTTCGCATGGCTTTCTCTCTGTATATCCATATCCAAATCTTCTCTTCTTATGAGTGTATAATTCATATTTTGGTTATCTCTTTAAAGGCCTATCTCCAAATACAGTCATATTCTGAGATATGAGATGTTACAACTGAAGCTATGAATTTAAGAAAACATAATAATTCAACCCATTATGATACCTATATCACCAAAATTCTTTGATTATCTGTTTCTCTCTGGGAAAAAAAAAAAAGTTTTAGAGAAGGTCCTAGGTACTTTCTAGTTCTCTAAAACCAAGAAGTGACAGTGGCTTGTTCCCTACCCCTTTATGAGAATCCCCAGTTGGTCTCAGAGTCTTAGGTCATTATCAAGTGGAAAACAACAAAGGAGTTGAGATTCAGATAGCTTAGTGATTTGATAATACTCTACTCAGTTAGTTGAAAGAGGAGGGTTTTTACAGGGAATTATCTTGTATAAACTTAAGGTGAAAGTAAGTTAATATGTCATTCCTAGGGTTTCAAAAATCAATTTTAACATTAGTTTTCTAGATATAGATAATACCAAAAGAATAACCCTCAGTGTGATAATTTAAACAGAAGTGCTGGTATTACTGATAGGCATTTATCTTCATAGTATTTTCAAGATGGTCAGGAAGGCTCTACTGCTCAAATCCTTAACTCTCTTCCTGCTGCAAGATGGATGGGATTTCACCCTTAGAACACAAGCTTTAATCTAGTGTTCTCTTTCATTTAGTTTTATTATTTTTGATTATGGAAATTCTCAAACAAATACAATAGGAGAGAGATTGTGTCATGAAGCACGATGCACCCATCATCCAAGTTCAACAATTACCAATATGGGGTCAATCTTGTTTCATCTTTACCGAACCAACTCCTTCTTTGGATAATTTTGAAGCAACTCTCATTTATCATGTGTATAAGTATTTGTATGTGTGTGTGTGTGTGTGTGTGTTTTAAAATTCAGGCACTGATGATTGTTATCTAGATTAGGGGTCTGCAAACTATCATCTATGGACAGCATCCAGTTATTTAATCCTGTTATTGTGAATAAAGTTTTTATTTGTTTGTTTGTTTGTTAGGGGGGAACCAGGGATTGAACTCAGGGGCACTCGACCACTGAGCCACATCTCCAGCCCTATTTTGTATTTTGTTAGAATCAGGGTCTCACTGAGTTGCTTAGCACCTTACTTTTGCTGAGGCTGGCTTTGAACTCACAATCCTCCTGCATCCACCTCCCGAGAGCCACTGGGATTACAGGTGTGTGCCACTGCACCTGGCTGGGTGAATAAAGTTTTGTTGTAATACAATCATGTTCATGTGCTTCCCTGAGAGAGTGCCATAGCTGCTCTCACATTCCACAGGCAGACTTGAGTAGTCGTGAAAGAGATTGCATATCTCATAAAGCCTGAGATATTTATTGTCTGATCCTTTACAGAAAAAGTCTCTTGTTTTCTGATCAAGCAAAATAGGATCTTTTTCATTTTATTCTTTTTTATTACCAAAATATTCCTCTAAAGAAAACTTCTCAATTATTTGGTTATGTGAAGTACAGAACATGTTGGAAAATCAAGAAATGTGCTAGGTAGTTATCCACTTCTTACCAGTTTTTTACATAAGGTCAATTCCTGATATTATCCAAAAGTGACCAATAGGTATTGTGATTTTTTTTTTGGTTTTACCATTTTTGTTCATCTTGTTTTAAAGTATTATTATGAATATGTTCAAATTCATTGCCTTCCATTGTCATTAACACTCAGTCTCTCCTTTTCTAGGTAGAAACTTATTTATCTTCTAAGTCCTTCTGAAATAATCCCATATGATTGGGAACTTCATTACAAGGTGTTCTAAAGCTATCTTATACATTTCTTTCCCCAAACACAAAATTACCCATTTTTCCAAGGAGCTGTGGACCATTGCTGGAAAGTGATATTTAGTAAACAAAATACAGAAAACCAAGTACACATTAATATAGGAGTGGTCATCTTAAAGTTTTTTGAAGAGCAGAGTAGAATTTGAAATTAAATTATAAATTTATTTTGATTCTTCCAATGCAAATTCAGGACTATAGAATTTTTCTTTTTCTCTTTGGTATTTCATTATTACTTCTTTAAACCTGTGTGGAAAACCTTAATTCTGAGCAAAACAAAGTAATCCTCACTTGAAATATCATTTTACACACACAACTGTGGAATAACAATATTAGTACTATCATCAATAATTTGACACAAAGATACTGACTTCAAATACTGAAAATATTCTCCTCCTTCCTTCTCTTTCTCCTCCTCTTTCTTTTTCTTCCTAGTCAGTCCTTTTGCTATTTGAGTATTTCCCACTGGGGATATCTAGTCAAATCAGTCTATTATAAAGTTAAGTAATGTTTTTGATGATGAGACATTCTGACATGATCATTTCAAAACAAATCAAATTGTTGAAGCATTATATTTATTACCAAGGAATTATTTGCAACAGAAACCACAATCCCCACCCAATCTCTGAACCACACCCTAGATGGGGTGAGGCTCAGAAATGAGGTGTATCCCTTGTATACATTAAAAATAATATTTCTAAGGAGGAAATATCATGTTCTGACATTTTATTTTCTTTCCAAATTGAAAATTCCCCTTGGAGGAATAATAATTAAAGCTATTACTGGTAATTTTACCCTTTAGTATTAATGAGCTCTTATAGGAATAAGGAAAGGAGTTTGAAGCCATTAACCAGCCAACAGAAAGGGAGTCGAAGAACATGAAGCAAAAGGAACAGAGCTAAAGATCCTCAGACTGCAACTTCAAATTTGCCCTTCATCCTACTTTTCCTAAGAGTAATCTCTTATTAGGCTAGGATAGAGGAGTGGGAAAGATTTCATAGTCAACCTCTTTAAATCTCCTTTAAATCACCAAAAATTGCTTTTGAGAGGCATTACTTTGCACAGATATTTTTGTTTCCTCTGTTTTTTTCCAAATCCCTTTGTTGCCCTCTCTTCCCTATGCCCTGTGTCAGGGTTTGGGAAGTCATGGCCACACCCAACTGCCCCCATTTTTTTGTGAGTAAAGTTTCACTGGAACACAGCCAAGGACAATCATTTGTGTATTATCCAGGGTAGTTTTTGCACGTCAGTGGTGGAGTTGAGTAGTTAGGAAAAAGACTGTAGGGACCACAAAGCCTAAAGTATTTATTATTTGGCTCGTTACACAAAACGTTTGCCAACATCTTCTCTAAGTTATGGGTTGATCTTGTCTGCTTCCCAAGGTATGGCTTGGTCTTTCTGAACTTGGATGATTGCTGAACTTTAACTGAAGCTTGCCAAGGCAAGTATGCTCACTATCTAAATAGGACAGAACATGGGTTCTAGACATTGTACTAACCTCAAGCTCAAGATCAGTGCCTGCAAAGAATGATCTGAAGTCCAAAGGTTCAGCTTGTGATTTTTTGAGAATTCTGAAATGAGCTTAAAATTCTCAGTTAGGCAGAATCCAACCACTAATATCAAAATGTTTCAACTGAGTATAATAATGATCACAATTACTGCATACTTCTTTGTGGGCTAGGCACTGCATTGTATGCTTCACAAATAATTATTATCTTCTTTAATTCTTACATCAATTCTAGGTGATGGGTACTATGATCATTCGCATTTTAGAACTGAGGAAAGAGATTTGGAAATAATAAGAAATTACCTAAGGTCACAATGTTGAGTAGCCATGAGGCTGGAACACACACCCAAGCCCTCTCAAATAAAGTCCATGCTTTAAATCCATTAGCTAATGATGTTTCAAGCCAGGACACTGGTGTTTACCATAGCCCCAAGAATAGCATCTGAAGGGCCCCTGGGAAAGGGCTGGCTCTTCTTGTTCAGGTTTCAGTCTTCTCAGAATGAGGAGAACTATTGCAAACACCATGAGAAGGAGAGGAGTCTGTCACCCAAACTGGGAGGTAACTTCTTTGAATACAGAAACTTCTAGTTAAATATGGCAGCCTAACCACAGGCATTGATCCTTTCTCCAGGTAGGTCCACTAAACTGATAATAAAGGAATAAAAAAAGATAGAAGAAATAAAGAATCAGGACAGGAAGCTTCAGCAGATAAGAAATTTAGTACACCTATAAAAACAAAAAAGATCAAGAAGGACAAGTAGAGACCAATCTAATTGATCAGGGAAAGTTTGAAGCAAAAATCCCTGAATAGGGAGACACCAATAGGAAGAGAGGTTGACCTCTGAGGTGCGGGAACTGAAAGTGCTGGCTATTGCCAAGGCAGGGGTCAGCCTCAAGTCTAAAACAGGGTTGGGGGAGGGGTGATAAAGTCTACATATAAAGTGCATCCCTAAATCTCTTCCCTCATAAAACATGGTTCCCCTGCAAAGAGCTATAGGGATGTCCCTTCCAAAAAGAATAAACTGGAAAGTCTGGTCCAAGCACATCAATGAAAAGGGAACATACCAAGAGGTCAAAACTGGAAGATTAAGGAGGCTTGGTGGGCCTGCCTACCAGCCTAGTTGTTCTTTCCCCAGAACGCCTACACACTTGGGGTTTCCATTCTCAAATCTGGAGACATGGAACAGACTAAGTCTATTCTATGTGACTTGTGGAACATCATTGCAATGGAGATGCCACTCTCCTATGCCTGGTGATGTTATAGTGAAGCCCATCAGTTAGCATACCCACAAAGTTTTCAAAAATCTCAGTCTCAAATAAGAACAGATCTTCAAAGATTACTAGATTTGAGGAAAGCCTCCAGAATCAAAGAGAAGAAAATAAACCAATAAAGTGGTTCCATATGAAATAGAGATAATTAGGAATTACAAAAGATTTTACAAAAATATAATTAACATTCTCAGAGAGATAAAAGGATACTACATCCATAAAACAAGAATTGAATGCCATCGAGGAAAAACCATCAGAAAAAAAAAGAGTCCTTGAAAACTAAATTTATGATAGGTAAAACATTCTATCATAAAAAATCAGTAGATTTGGAAGACAAAAGCACATAAGCCTTTTAAAATAAATCAGAAGATAGATAAATAAGAAATAGTAAAGAAACCGACATAGAAGATCAATCTAGACATTCCAGCATTTAATTTATGAAAGTTCTATAAAAATGAAATTTTTTAAATGGTGAGATGGAAATTATCAAACATAAAACACCAAAAATATTTTTCTAAGCTAAAATTATGAATCTTCTGATGCTCCCACAGCTTTACAACTCAAAAAAAAAAAAATGCCGAATTTTCCACACACACACAAAAAGGATGTATACTAAGTTACATGATTGTGAAATTTCAGAATAACTCCAGGATGATTTCACTGAGAAGATACAGGTCATATGCAAAAATGTAACAATCAGAATGGCAAAAGACTTCTCAGTAACAGTAACTTGCTGGATGGCAATAGAATAATGCCTTCAGAATTCTTAGTGAGCAGTGATTTCCAACACAGAATTCTTTACCCAGCCAAACTGAAAATTAGATGGAAGTAAGGGAAGGGGACTGCTATGAATAACTCAGATATGGCTTCCTTGCATCTTATACCTCACTATACTCATCTTAGGAAGCTACTGTAATGGTACCACATGGATGGAAAGTAATACACTAAGAAGGAAAAGATTGAAGATCTGGGAAGCAAGGGATCCAACCCCCAACCATGGCAAAGGGAATCCTCCTTTATGGCAATTGTACAGGAGGTGGACAGAAGACTTCCAGGGTATTTTTTTCTGTTTGTTCTCAATGGCATTGATTAAATGATAAATTCAAACATTTGGTGGAAAACAGAGAACTAAGAGATATAATAGATCTGATGGTGAATTAGGAAAGATTAAGATAAGGTTCAATAGTTCTCTTAAATACTCTCCACTAAATGTTTTACTCTTGCATTTCATGGTAGAATTGTTCTTTGT
Source organism: Marmota flaviventris (assembly GCF_047511675.1). Lineage (NCBI taxonomy): Eukaryota > Metazoa > Chordata > Mammalia > Rodentia > Sciuridae > Marmota > Marmota flaviventris. The sequence goes on along the minus strand of NC_092511.1, from coordinate 54,095,384 downwards.
GGACACCTCATGGATGGTGGAGCCATTTAACCAGTTCTGATCAAGAACTTGTAAACAAAAGCGTGTCCATCACTTCTGGGTCAGAGCTTTAAATGCTGGTTTGTTACCTTCCAGAACATCTTTCTTTCTAGCATGGAGCCCAAGCAGGTTCAAGATCATGGCTACTCTAAGTACTACAGTAGACATGCACTCCCTCTACCTGTGTCAACCCACCTTGGTTACATACTGTGAGCAAGACACAATCCTCTGTAGTTTTGAGCCACTAAGATGTTGAAGCTGTTTTTTAACAAAACCTAGCCCAAGTTGACAAGTACCTAAGAATCCATGAAAAAATAGGACAATAGTCCTGCTGATTTTATACTGATAATATTTATATCATCATCATGATGGAAATTCTGATGATTAATTAAAATTTTTGATATGACTATATTGAGAGGTTGAAGGGGGAATGTCAGGATGATGGTAATTTAAAAGAGCTTAGTCACTATTACAGAAAGGAATCAACAGATAATGTCTAAAATTAATAAATCATAAAATAGTAGTTAAGTTATTTTAACCATATGGAGACAAACACTGGAAGAAACAGTTCTGAGTCCTAAAGAGATTGTTTCTGGGTAATAGAACTTGGTAGTGATGAGAACAGGAGCCAGGAACTGCTCTCTTTAGCTATGTTATCTAGTCCCACTTTATTTTAACCATGTACATGTATTATTTAGCTCAAAGGAATCTCAATAGTGATTCTAAATACCTAATTTTATTTGATAATTCTATCTTAAAAGAGTTGGATTTTTCTCCCCATATCATTGAATCCATGCCCTTGAAGGCAAAGCTATATAGGTTCTCACCCAACCTATGCCTTGAAGCTTCGCCTTGGCTGCCTTGTTATTACCAAGGCCCAGGAGGCTGCATGTCAGGACAGAGCAAAGACATCCAGGTTCCCCTGAGAGCACTCCAATGTCATCAGGTCTGACTCATCTGAAACATAAAACCTTGGCATAGCCAAGCCAGGAGAGCTACTGGGGAGAAGGTGGAAGAAGCCACACAATTTTCTGTATAAATTATTTTTCTGACAACTTATCTGAAATTAACTCCTGGACTGAGAATTCCATCTTTGTTTATAAATAAAAAGCCAGTCAAGCCAGGACCCCCAAAAGACCCATCCTTCCAGTGCCCTGCATCTCCCGTGAGGTAAAGCCCCAAGATCCAAACAGTTGGATGTAGTTGCAAGATGCCAAGACCTTCCCACAACCCAAGCTGCCTCCTGGGCTGAGGTGAGTTGTTCTAGGAGAAGAAAAGCAGGTAGGAATGGCAAGGCTCAACAAGCCGTCTAAATAAATGGCTGGAAACACTCCAAGGATTATAGATGGTTAGAATGAATATTATTTTTTCTTCAGTAATATCTGAAATAGAAAAACATCCTTGCTATGTGTACTAGGTACTGTTCTAAGTGCTTTGTGTATCACCTCATGGATCAGTGTTGTCATGATCTCCATTTTACTAATAAAAAACTGAGGCACTGAGAGGTGAAATATTATACCCAGGTTGTAGTTTGAATCCAGCTATCTGGCTGGTCCCAGAGATGTCAGTCAGTTGGTCACAGTATTTGGAATAAGTATCGTTTTCTCAAAATCAGCATCAAAGTTCTGCACCAGATAGAGGGGGGCTACTTCTCAAAGATGCCCTTGCTACTAACAAATGCACAAAGCATGGATGTATGTGAAACAATCATTCCCTGACTGCATAGGTCTACTATTTATATGAAGCTATTTAACTTAATTACAAATAATTTAGGCTACAGATGGGAGCAAAGCAACATTAAGGATCTTGATTTTGAAACCGTTCTAAAATAGCTTTTAAAATCTAGGAGGCAAATTGTCTTTCCAAATGGAAATGAACACGTGACGCCGTGAAGTCTTAAAGTTATTAGCATCTTTTGCTGAGCCCTCGTCTATTGCCTTTGTCATTTACGCGATGTACAGTCTTTAATTTCAGCTCCATGATCAAAGGGATGAAACTCGAGAAGCTCCCTGTTAAAATCAATGGCTGTGTTTGGCGTGAGGAATGGCAGCCACGTGATGACGGCTTCTCACCTAAGAGAGCCTGGGGACAGGGTTCCAGGCAGTAAGGGAGGAATCTGAAGTCACACACACACACACACACACACACACACACACACACAAACAGTTGAAGAGGGGCAGACGCACCCATCCCCATTCTACCGTACCTGCGAGGCACTATTGCTGAAGGCAGTGCCAGGAAACATGTTTTTAGGAATTCAAAGTATCGCGTTTCATAATTTGATTTAAATCAATTATCCCATCCCTCCCTGGAACAGGCACAAGCTCCAAAAATACAAAATGTAAATGGAACCAGCTGCAGCAAAGGCCTTCTGCCAGGACGGATTTCAGTCAACGTAATCAGCCTCCTTTCGAAGTACATTATTGTCGAGACCCAGAGATTGTGTGAAACACTTCCAGTGCCCTTGGAGGGACCAGGAAGGTAACCAATTATGGAAGAGGAGAAAGAGAAGGAGTTAATCTTCTCTGTCCTGGCTTGCCTTTGCCCCGAACTCTTAAAAGAATTAATTCACTCCTCTGGGGGATACTGGGAAACTGAGGTCGTTATTGGCAGCCTTCAAACACTGCCCTTAATTTATGGATATTTACTAAACCACATAATCACCCTGAGTTATCCCATTACAGGGCTCAACAGAGCTGAGGTCTGCAGTCCTGGGTGTGAAGATCAATTGTGAGAGGTTTTGTGTGTGAGTATTTATTAAAGAGGGCATGAGTGTACCCAGCAGTCACACGTATCATTTGGGCTCCCAACACTCTGCCCAACAAATGGATCCCATGCATAAGATTTGGCATCCTTCCATTGAAATCCTTTCCTTTAATTGATTTAAAATGATAATTCAATTAAAATAATTATTCTAATAAAACTTCATATCTTTTTGGCAGGTTCCACAGGGGCCTCTGCCCTCAATGTTATTTTAGTATTTTCTTTATTTGTTTTCTCACCAAGTTGACTTTGGCTCTCTGAATCTTTTGGAAAAGTTTATGTCATTGGGCAATCACTGCACCCTTCTGGAGCTTTCCACTTCTGAAACAGGGAATAAGGAAAATAAAATATCCTAGAGAGATGTTATACTTTGAACTTTGACCAGTGAGAGCCAAGAAATAACTGAGAATGCTGTATGGTCAGAGCCACCCATCTGTTCACCCATAATAGGGACCTCCAGCCAGGCCATGTTAAAGCTGTAAACTGAGGATGAATGATAGTCTTCTTCTGCTTATTCCTGTCTTTTACAAGTTTTTGCTCACTCTTCTTTTAAAGGGTTATTGTACTCGTTTTCTTCCCACATTTTCCACTGGTGCATTATAGCTGTACATACTGATGGGATCTGTTGTTGCATATTCATACATGCATACAATACGACAATATAATTTGACCAATACCACTCCTTAGCACTTCTCTCCGCCCTCCCAGAATGTCTGTTAGACTCTTGAAATTTGTAACGTTTGTGTCCGATCTCAGGAATTCTCATATAATTCTTCCAATTTTTGAAATATCATCACGACAGTTATCTTATTTCTTCAATGCAACAGTGTTGTATGCTTGGAGTAGGTCTCCTCCGCCTCTTTTGAAAGAGGGAGACCAACAACATGGAGAGGGTAGGTAGCTGTACCAGTACTGCACAGCTAATATTAAGGGGCTCACAGACTCTTGCCAATTAGAGTATCATAGAGAAATGTGAAGAAGTGAAAAACAAACTGCTTTTATGTTGTAATTTTTACAATGTGTCGAAAAGACATTGGGCCAGTACGACTTGTATAATGGCCAATATTTGCTTTAAAAAAATGTTTCTGTATCTGTCCTGGGGAAAAAAAAAAAAAAAAGCAAAGACACAGGTGCATTGTTGCCCCAAGGATGTCATCCTCTCAACCTGAATCATGGATGCCTGGGAACCCAGATGTGGTCTCTTCCACCCCTCACCACTCATGAGCATACTAAAAAGATCTGCCACAGAAAAGATGAGCCCCTTTCTGGTGCTCTTCTGAGGTGAACACTGGACTAGAAGCCTGGAGAGTCAGTGCACCAGCTGTGCCACTGGTTGGCTGAATGGCTTTGGAAAATCTTTTTTATCTTCTAGGGCTTCACTTGTACCCAGTAGACCAGATGATCTATAAAATTAAATTCAGATTCTAGTATCTGCTTTTAGCCACAAGAATCTCAATGTTTGAGACTGCAATATTAATCCCATTTGAAAAATGTCTCTAAGAGAAAAAATTGGGCTTGAACAGGCAACAAGCCAGGCTTGATTATACCTTCCTGGCAGAAATTCAAACTTCTATTTATCAGTGTATTGTAAGTACAGATATAAAAAAAGATGAACTTGTAGTATCACTGAAGATGCTTTGGTAGAATGTAAATATAACCATTTTACAGTTGGCAAAATACATACCTGAAGAGATATCATGAGCAAGTCCTCAGGCACCTGGACACAAAGCAGAGTCTGCAAATCGGGTAGAAGAAGGAATGTGTCCTATAGAACCAAAGTGGGAAAGACAAGAAGGAACCCATTGCAAAGATTCATTTCTTTGGACACTCTTTATGATGCCTCTCTATAAATTCTATTCTGGACAGGGCAGCTCTCAGGATTTACATTAAAATCCTTATGGGAGCCGGGTACAGGGGCACTCTCCTATAATCCCAATGGCTCAGAAGGTTCAGGTAGGAGGATCTAAAGTTCAAAGCCAGCCTCAGCAATTTAGCAAGGCCCTAAGCATCTTAGTGAGACCCTGTCTCTAAATAAAACACACACACACACACACACACAAAAAAAAAAAAAAAGGGCTGGGAATGTGACTCAGTGCTAAAGTGTCCCTGGGTTGAATACCCGGTGCCAAAAAAATAAAAAAAAAATCCATATGGCAAACCTCAGGGGCTATGAGAAAGAAAGATCATTGAAGCATCATTAAAAAGGAAATCAGTACAGATGGATAGTTTCTTCCAACCTTGTTCTTTTCCAAATCACTTCTATGCAGCATTTCCCATTTTAGGTGAGCCAGCTACCGAAGGGAATCCTTTACATACATATAGTATCTATTGCAATTGTATCAGGCTAAAAGTTGAAAACAATTGTGATGTATAGAAAAACTATATATATAGTTACTTATATGCATATGTATATATATAAATTGTTATATATACCTATATATAATTTGTTTTCATATATATATATATATATATATATATATATATATATATATATATATATGGATCAGGCCAAATTGCAAGTGCAAGAAGACTGATATTTTAAAAAATGCATTATTCCTTTATTTTATTCCTTTTAAATGTCATTTTAAATGTCCAGAAAGATGAGAAGTAACAAAGGAAAAGAAAGGCCTCATAAGAAAGTAACCAAAGGGATGGAATTCAATTATTTTCTAAGACCTTTTGGAATGTAAAAAGTTCATTTAATGAACTATTGCTACTGTAGGAAAACATTTGACCAGCTGGTGCACCAGATTCAAGGGTGTGAGTATTAGCTGAGGAATGCATGCAGAGTCCTGGGCTGTCCCATGGGTATTCTGATTTATTCCTTCTAAGGATAAGCCCAGGAATATGTATTTTAAATAAGAACACAAGCCACTTCTGGTGGCATGTGGCCCTCCCCCACTAGATTCCCAGAATCACTACCCTAACATATCGGTAATTCATATGTTTACTTGTAATTTCTGTTGGTTACCATTATTTTTTGGTGAAGACTCTGATGGAATCACAGAGGAACAAGCACTGGGCTAAGAGCCAGGAAGACTGGACTATACTCTCAGGTCATCCACTAAAAAACTGGATGACCTCATCCCTCCTATAGTAAAGCGGGTTAATAAGTGTAATTATTATTAGGCAGGTGATGAACATCAGAGCAACAAAGTCCAGATTTCTTTTCTCTAAGCAAAGATCAGCAGCAGGTATTACAATAATCCTGGCTTGATGCTTTGGTGCTTTCTGAGACTACTTTGGTTCACCTACTACATATTGGGAGGAAATATTCAACTCAGTTGAATGCAAATGGTACCTGTCAAATATCCATTCTGGGTCAAACCAGAACCCAAGCAAAAGAATGTAAGAAATAAGATATTTCAGTCAGCTTTTTCACTGCTGTGACTAAAAGAACAATTTTAGGAGAGGAAAAATTTATTTGGGTTTCAGTCCATAGACAGCAGGCTCCATTCCTTGGGGCTTGAGGTGAGATGGAATATCATGGTAGTAGAGTGTGGCAGAGAGAATTGGCTCACGTGATGATCAAGAAGAGAGAGAGAGAGAGAGACTCCACTTGCCAGATACAAAACATATAGCCCAGAGGCATGACCTCGGTGTCCTACCTACTCTAGCCACACCCTACTAGCCACTCTCAGTTACTACTCAATTAATCCCATCAGGAGATTAATTCCCTGATTGAGTTAAGGCTCTCACAACCCAATCATTTCACCTCCAGATCTTCTTGCATTGTTTCACCCATGGGCATTGGGTGATAACCTCACAAACCCTAATATAAGACATGACACCCTCCCTCTCCTGGAGAGTTCCTGTGTAACTCATCGAATTTCTTCTTTTATAGGATTCGTTAGAATTAACATCATTCCATGTTGAAGTTACATGAAGCGCATGCAGAAGGGCTGAGAGAAAGCAAAGAAGGAGATGCTTCTTGGAAGGAGGAAGCAAGCTTCATGGAAGGAGGAAGATTGGGAAGCCTTGGTGGAGAAACTGGAGGGTGGGTAAGGCTTACCAAGTCACAAGCTTTGAGTTCTTTGGAAGGACGAGGGTCCTGAATGTTGACTGTTACTGTACTGAGAGCATCTGGGACCTTGGGACATAGCAATGTGTCCCTCCTTAACTGGAGCAGCATTTTTTTTCCTCTTCCAGTTTAAGGTTCAAAACCAGACTGATGCCAGGTGTAAACATGCACACGTACAAAAGTGTAGCCATCATTCATTCTCTCAGTCTCTCATTCTTCATATCGAGAAGGGCTATGCTTTTCATGGGATGCAAATAGGTGGAAACCATGGTCCTGCTCTCAGAAGCTAGAGGAGAACCACTTGGTCCATCACAGAGAACTGCTAATCATCATCCCAGTGAGCTAGAACCCATGAAGCTCCCCTCTCCTTTATACTTCTCTTTTGGGGGATTAGTTCTTTCTGCCCAGTGGAATAGTAATTAGAGAGACAATACCGTATTTTGATTCAGGGTGTGGATTCTGGATGCTGTCTGGTGTGGATACTGGCTCTAAGTAAATTATAAGTCTTTGCCAGTCAAGTGACCCAGACAAATTAAAGAACATCTCCAGGTCTCCATTCCTCATCTATAAAATGGGTACTGTTAAGGCTTGGATCTTAAATGTTCCCCAAAGGCCTATGTGTTGAAAGTTTTGGTCCCCAGCTGATGCCACTGTTGGGAGGTAGTGACCTAGCGGAAGGAAGTTAAGTCATTGGGGGTATGACTTGAAGAGGATGTTGGCACCCTGGCCCTTGCCTCTCTGGCTACCATGAGGTGAGCAGCCTCCTCTACCACATGCTTCCATCCTGATATTCTGCCTCATCCCTGGCCTGAAGTGATGGGGACAACCAATCACAGACTGACATTTCTAAAACTGTGAAGCCTAAATTATATTTCCTCCTTTTAAGTTGGTTATCTCAGGTATTTTTCACAGCAACGGTAAACTAACTAGCACAGCTACAATAAGTTAACATCAAGCATGGAACTGTTCCCTACAAACTCCACATGGGCCTTCTGCAGGCATCCACTACTAAGAAGGTGCCTCCCACACCCCAGTTGTCAGCTGTTTGGAACCAGGGAATTTTTAGCACTCACTCTCCATCACAGATTGGTATTCCTCACACAAGATCGTCTAGAATATGCCAGACACTTGGTATCTGTATGTCACATTGCCTGGGAGCTCTTATTTAAACAAACATGCATTCCTTCTGGCCTGGTCAGAGATGGCTCCTGAGCACCTTTTCCACCACAATGCCCCTAGCACCTGATGAGTCTCTTAGGTGATCCATCAGATCCTCTTAATCCATTCTTCACATTGCTACACACAGAACACCCACATATACACCAAGCCTTTAATCATCCTTTAACCCAGGGTCTTCCTTCATTCATTTCTCTGTGTTGCCCAGGGGAGCTCCAGATAGGACAAGCACCTGCCAGTCTCCAAAATCACTTTCCCCAGTGTTCAGTTCTGACAAATGTGTCATGCATGTAGACAGATACTTCTAAAAGCAAGATTCCATATACTTTCTTACTATTTTCTTTGCCTTAATCTAATGGATCCAGAGGTCTCCAGTAGAAAAGAGCTGAATGTGCTCCAAACTGAGAAAATATGTCAGCTGATAAATTTCCCTAACCATGGAGTCCTACCTCAGAGCTGAAAAATAGGCTTCTTTCCTATGTCACCTCCAGTCCAGCCCAGCAAGAGTTCTGTGAAGGAGGATTCTGAGCTCAAAAAGAAAATGCACTTTGACCAACAAAAATCTCAATGATCCTTAAAACGTGTTTCTTGGAAAGGATGACCTAATCTAATATTAGGTCTCTATGGGAAGGAGTCCCAGGACAGGTAAGTTTCAAATTGAGAAGATAAAAAAGAAAGGAGTTTGTAGAACTTTTCCCCAAACACACACACACACACACACACACACACACACACACACACACACTGGATTCCATAGTATAGCCTGGACAGTCACTAGAGGGTGACTGTCCACACAGTGTTGGGGAGCAGAATAACTGGGCTGCATTGGATTCAGCAAGATGGAGATGTCTGAAAAGCATACACCATCTGCTGAACACATTTGCTCATTCTGGGATTAAGAGACAAGTCTAACTTTCCAAAGTACATAGGAGACTTAGAGAAGGCAGAGCCACGTCTAATCACCAACCAGGTGAGGTATGGCCATTCAGGTTTACGCAGCCAGTAAAGACAATCCCAAGGAAGGGCTAGGCTTGCCACTTACTGTTTTTGGATGAAAAGCAGGTTGTCCCCCTGTCCTTTTATAATTCAAAGATGCATTTTACTGTGCTTTACCTATTCTAAGTCTCTTAACCTACTAACATATCTAAACTCAGAAAGAACCTTACAATCAGTGGCATATTATAGTTTAACAGGAACATTTCCCCCTTCCTTAGAGGAACATATAATAATGGGATATAATATATCAGAAACACCTTAGGTGTGATTAAACATGGCTTATGAGAAGAGGGTTATACAAGGTCATAGGATGATCCTTCGCTATCTCTTCTCTGGGGGTCAGCACCATTAGCACAGTGCTCTGAGTCCCTGTCTTGAGTCCGTCAAGGATGGAGTCCTCAAGACTCTGGGGCACAATCATCGAGCCTGTGTGGCTACATGAAAAATCTTGTCAGGAGGGGAAAAAGGCCAGGTGGCCCTATTTATTTTAATTTGCCTTCAGATATTTTAAAGGGTTTTCTCTTCTTTCAATGTTGGGGGTCTTTCTACGAGCTTGTAAGAGTGCCCCCCCTCCTTCAATTCCCCAAACGCACCAAATAGACTTGAAAGCTGAAGAGTTTTCTGTGCAGCCCTCTGTTTCTGTTAGATCAGGGAGCAGCCGCAGAGGAAGAAGGGAATGCTTTCAGAGTGTCACTTACACCCCAGAGGCTCTGTACCACCCACGGTCTTCCCTCCCTGCCTCTCAAATGAATCAGAACAACATTAAATATCAAAACGCACCCAGACACTCCCAGATTCTCCAGGCCTTCAGTCCAGCCTTTGCCACCTGGTAAGGAACACAGCAGAGCCGAGCTCTGGGAATAGGAAATGAGTTGCTATTGGTGCCTTGTCAATCAACATCCAATCCCACGCAAAGGCAGAACATGCAACCATGTGCCGGCCACATGTAAAACGTTACTCAGCAACCTCGGAGAGAGGGAACCAGTCCCCCCAAGGAAACTCTTACAGCCCAGACGTTTGACTCAGGGATCCAAGTGGGAAAAAGGAGCAGAGGAGGATGAGGAATGAATTCACTATAGGCCTTAACCTTCCAATCTAGACCATCCAGCTTTGCAGGGAGAAAAGATAAGAGGACAGAGAATGAAAACATGGAAAGGAGAAAAGACATTCTCTAGAAACATGGCAAGGAGATAAAAGAACATCCTCTAAAAGGGGTAAATTCTGAAGAAAAAAATATATATATTCTTAAGGTAAAATGTGCACATTACAAATGTTAAAAAATAAATGGTGAAAAGGCAGAAGACTACAATGTGAGCATAAGGAGAAGCTAAGAGGCATCTGTGTGAGAAAACCTGGAAGGCAAGAGTAGGTTTTAATCTTCATAAATAATGCCACGTGGCAGTCACCACGCCACTAAGGAGAAACTGGCTCAGTTAGGAGCCAAGAGATGGAGATAAGAGGAACCCACACTGAGAGCCATCCAGACTTTCCAGTTCAGCCTCAGGGAGTTTATGCTCTGCTACAGAGAAAAATCCTGTTAACTGATTAACTATGTTAACTGTCTAATGGCAAAAATACACATGTGGTATGTGCTTGCCTTCCACTGAATCTAATCCAGATCTTTCTTTGCCTTCCTTCCTTCCTCTCTCCCTCCCCCACCACACAGCCTCTCTCGGTTGACCTGAATCATTGTCAGCTGGGAAACCCCGAAGAAGGATGACACCTTCCCCGACTCCTGCCTTCCCGTGTTATTTCCCTTCGAATCACATTTGCTCTTGTCTAGTGTATTAAGACCGTCGTTGATTTATCAAAGGCACTCCCAGCAATGAAACAATCTTCAAACTGAGACTTTAACAGAATTGACAGATCCAGTAGGTCCCCATAGACCTGGCTAAGACACACGGAGGAACCTGAATATCATTGTCCTAAATTATCTGGAATAAATTGCCCAAATTTCCACACTTGTAGCACACAAACACGTTTTTTTCTCCGGGGATCATGTGGGAAGCAAGCACACCTTTCTTTGAGCTGTTCCTTTGAGATTTTAAGTAGAGGAGAACAAGGTATTCTCATCAAAAAGAGTATTTTTCTTCACTAACCGTAAAAGCTTGAATAGTAACTGGTTACTATTTAAGCTTACACTTGTAAAGTGTCCCAAGTACTCTCATCTCTATCGTCACATTTGATAAAGCCCATCAATGTGACACATGTTTATAGTCATCTTAACACTACCAAGCTGACTCTATTTCTCTAAATGTTACACACCAGTTGCTTATAGCCTTGAATGATCTTTCTCTTCATCCAGAGCCTCACTCTTTCCTCTTCTCTAAAAGCTTCACTCCCCTCCAGGTCAATTCTGCCTCTCTCACAACTTTTATTACTGCCGTCGTTACTGTAGCTACAGGTGTTTGCATTTCCATCACCTCTGAGAATCTTTATTCATAAGTGAGGTATCTCAACTATTTTCCCTTTTAAATTTCTTTCTGTTTATTCTCTTTTTGTACTCCAGTAACCCTGATCAAATTATTCTCACATATTTCACAAGATATTTTGCTTTGTCATCTCTTTACAATCCCCTTTTCTTGGCTATACTCTTTAGTACTTGCATTGAATTTCCTTGTGATTTGTGTATGGAGCATCTCCAAGGCCCTCCTTGCCCTGATTCTATTTCTGTGGCTACAAAGATAAGTTGATGTTAGTCTTCAAGACCGTCAACTTCAAAATGAAATTACTTATTTAGGTGAAGAATCCTTCCCAAATTTTTCTTCTCACAAACTCAGTCTTTATGTTTTCACCCCCAGGACAGGACCGCCAAGTTAAAAGAAACCTGTGAAATCTAATCTAACCAGCTCAGTTAAAGATGAGTAAACAGGGATCCAAACCTAGGCATTTGGTCTTTGCAACATATTTTGATATCTAACCTTGGTCACATGTCCTGACTTTCATATTTATAAATTACTTGGTGCTGTCACCTGGTGACCCAGATGTATTTGGAACTTATTCAGTTTTCATAACTGAATTCCTCACCTTCACCAACTTCTTCTCTCATCACAAAACTTGCTGGTCCTGCCTGGTGAATATACCACCATGCACCTTGATCTGAGGTCATTCTGATTCCTCTCCTTTCTCACCCTCGCCCCCTGTTCATCTCTTGATCTGTCTCCTTCCTTTGACCTTCACTATCACTATCACCACCAACTCTTCCTTGAATTTCCACAATAGCTTTCAAAGTGCTCTCCCTGTTTCTCCTGTTGTCCACCTCCAGTTGCAATCATCTCTCCATTCAGCTCTAAAATAAAAAATTTGATCATTTTAACTAGCCTACTGAAAACTCTCAATGAGTCCTCATCATCATTAGAATGGAGTCTGAGCAGGACTTACAAGGCTGTCCACGTGTCGGCCCCTTCTTATCTTCAGGCTCCTCTTTGACTGCTTTGACATCATATTCCAAACCGAATTATTTCAGTTGCTCAGATAAATCATGTTCTATCCTACCACTGACACTTTTCATAAAACATTCCCTCTGTCCCCCAGATTTTCCCTCTACTATTTTGTCTAAACAGCAAACTTTTATTCTCATTCAAGTATCAGTTTAAGACATTGCTGCTTCTGGATCTTTGCACAGCCTGGGCCTCAATTCCTCCGGTTCTTTGCTCAACTGTCATCTTTTCAGAGGTCCTACTGGCAGCAGCACTCCTTGCAGTCCTCACCCCCTGTCTCCATCTTTCTGCTCTGATTCACTCTTGTTCATGGCACAGGGCACAACTGTACAGATTATATACTCATTTGCTGATCATTGTCTCTGCCCCCCCACCCCCTCACCATCACATGAAACTTTAAGCGCCATGAGAACAGAACCTATTGCTTGTCTTTGTCACTGATGAATCCTTAGGGCCTAGTAATATTTGTTAAATGAATGAGTATGCCCAGTGTTTAGTGTAATGCTTTGTTTATAGTCATCGCTTAATAAATATTTGATAGTGGAAGGAAGGAAGGGAAGGACAAATGCTAAAACTTGGGAGTTGAGAATAGCTTCCACCTTTCTTTAAAGATTGTTATAGCTTCTTTTTTGTGCTTGTTGCTTTGTCTTTCTCCTATGACCCATCAAAAATAATTGTCAAAATTGCTGGTAAATGGATGGACTTGGAGGCTATCATGCTAAGTGAAATAAGACAATCCCCAAACACTGAATATTCTCTCTGATATGTGGATGCTAACACACAATAAGGTGGGGAGAGAATAAAGTTCATTGGATCAGACAAGAGAATGAACAGAAGGGAGGACGGGTGGGAATAAGAAAGACAGTAGAATGAATCGGACATCACTTTTCTATGTTCATATGTGAATACACGGCCAATGTCACTCTACAGTATGTACAACCACAAGAATGGGATCCTAATTAGAATAAGTTATACTCCATGTAGAATATGTCAAAATACACTCTACTGACATGTATATCTAAAAAGAACAATGTAAAAAAAAATCTATTTAGAATCCCTTGACCCTCCAGGGAGCCTATCCAAAACATCTCCCACGCCCTAAATCCTGGCCAAAATGCCCCCTTAGCCCTCATCTTGAATAAGGGAGACCCCTGGCTTTAATAAAATACAGAGGCACAGAGTCTTAAAACAACAACAATAAAAAAGAACTGCCAAGAAATGGATCAGACAATCATCAGCCTCAACAGTGTCTTGCAGATCACGAGGCCCTCAGTCATGGGGGCACTTCTGGACTTCTCCAACTCATTCTTACCCTTAGACTCCTGATGCACTTCAACAATTTCTGCATCTTCCCTGAAAACAACTACATCTGGAACTGCTTCTTTATTCCACTTCTCTCATAACCATCCCCTAGGTTACCTCCAGGTGTGTGTGGGTGGCACTGTAGCCCTTCCTTGGTCTTCTCTCATGCCTTGTCACCTGCACAGCATCAACAAGTGATTTTCATTTGCTTTCTGACATGCACTATCCCTACCCCTTCATTCACCTTTATTTGCTTCCTATTCTGGGCTTCCTCAGAACCTCCCCTGTAATAATTGACTTGAGAATCTTGCTCACCAGACTGCAGCCTAAAGGCCTTCACCTTTCTTTCCTTTTTGCAACAGGGAACTGTGCCTGCCCATCTCCCATCCGCTGGCCCCCCTCACATCTCCTCCACTGTTGGTCCAGGGTCACTGGCAGACCTGCCTTCTCAGAAATGTGTCTGCTCCAGCCAGCAATTAGAATTCATCCCAAACAGAGAGGTCCTTGGGTCTATTCATTTGCACTGGGCCACAGTTCCTTCCTACACATGAAACATGATTTCTTCTTCCTTTTGCAGCCGCAGCATCATTCCCTTTGGCAGAAAAGGTGACTGCAAACAAGCAGCATTGTCAAGAGTTTGCACTGCACCCATCTTTCATCAACAGTGCCACCAAGCACATAGCCAAAGGGTTGCTTTTCTTCTAATTCCATGCTTAGTTTTAAATCTTTTTTCCCCATAGTAAGCATTTTGGAACCCATGGTCCACTTTAGACTTTAGCTTTCTGATCTTAAACTTTTACCTTTTATTATCTTCTTTTAAAAAATGCTAGACATTCCCTTTCTGACAGCTCTGAATTAAAGCTTATTCTTCGAAATATTGGTACATCTTTAAAAATCCAAGTTCATTCAAGAGGGAGCTGAGAGGCCAACCCTATTCTATGATTTCTTTTCTTTTCTTTTTTTTTTTTATCAGTTAAGTTAATCCTTCTAAAGTCATGAGAATAGCATCAGAGTGAAGTCTAAATTAACCTTGCATAAAACTTTTTCATTTACTTTAGTGTTTTCATTGCAACTGATTCATAGAACATTGCAACAAATACAGAATATCGAAAAGAAAAACACTGAATTTATCCAAAATCTGGCCAACAAGAAATAATCATGATCAGTATTTGGGAGTGTAAACTTACATGGTTTTATTTTTTTCTCCTCTGCACTTGCAAAAATATGGGATAATTTGAGCACTGCGTTTTATTGCTTGCTAAGTTCACTGAACATTCTACTATGCACATATTTCTGTTACTAAATATTGTTCTACAACATCATTTAAAAAGCATATGTAGTATTTCATGTTGTAGATGATAAGCTCTTATTTAAACAACAAGTGCCAATTGTCAGACTTAGGTTGTTTCCAATATTTTGTGTCAAAAAATAATTGCATAGTGGACATCATTATAGGAAAATCTTTGAGCATATCAATGACTGTTTATTTAGGACTCATTCCTAGAAATGAAACTGCTTGATCAAAGGATACAAATGGAATTTTGGAATATAGATCACAGATTCACTTTCCATATGAGCTTCACACTCTCTAAATTTATCAGTTTAGATTCTCTGGATATGAGCATGTGTACATTCAACATTCAAGACCATTGTAGGCATTACAATTAAAAAAATCCAATTTGATAGGTGATAAATGTTATCATTTGTTACTTTTAATAATCTCATTTAATTGCTAGTAGGTAATAATATTTTCCAAATATTTATTGACTTTCATTTCTGCTTTTGTGAATTATCTGCTCAAATATTTTATAGACTTTATCTCTTTGGTGGTTGTCTATTTTTTAAATCATAGGAGTCTTTTATACCTTAATAATGGTAGTAGCCCTGTTCTTACAAATAACTTACTTCTAGTTCCTCACTGGCTTTAAATTTCCATTATGTTTATTAATGAACAGTCTTTTTAGCAAACTTAATTATATTATTATTTTCTTGTGTACAATCTGGCTTGGCTATGCCTTAAATGTCTTCTCCAACAAATGATGATTTTTTTTTCTAGACAAGCATCTGTATTTTCTTCTAGTATTTTCTTTTTTTTTTAAATTTTTTAATATTTATTTTTCAAGTATCGGCGGACACAACATCTTTGTTTGTATGTGGTGCATGAGGATCGAACCCGGGCCGCACGCATGCCAGGCAAGTGCGCTACCACTTGAGCCACATCCCCAGCCCCTCTTCTAGTATTTTCATTGATTCTTTTTTTATATTTAAACAGTGAGTTCACAGGGAACTTAATTTGGTAAATGTTGTAAAGTAGAAAACCTCATTTTTGCTCCAAATGGCTAGCCATTTGTTTCAAAACCACCTATTAAATATTCCTTCTTTTCCTCAGTGCTTTTAACTACCATACTTTGTCTTATTAAACATCTTATATATAATTGAGTCTTTCTTGGGATATTCTATCCTGTTAATTTGAAAAGAATTGGCATTTTTACTATTAAGTCTTCCTACTCAGAAATGAAGTAACTACTTCATTTATATATTGATGTTTCTTCTTTCAATAAGTTATTAATGTTTCTTAATAAAGACTTGTTGTTTTCCAAATAAGTTCTTAGTTTTTAATTAAATTTAGTTTACATGAACACATTTTATATTTCCAGCTGGTATCATTAATGGATTGTCTTCCCCATTATATTGATTACTGGGGTATTGCAATATGCACTGTGAAGTGCACCTCAGACCCTCACTGTGGGCTTAGGCAGGCATTTCCTCAGCTTCTAGGTATTAATGGACAACAGAGTTGAGTCTCTCTCTGCCCTTAGCAGAGGTGAGCTACCTTGCCCAAAGGTTCACTTCTCCACACACCCTATACCCAATGACTAGTAAGTTGCAGGTATCAAGATCCAAACCCCTTGCTTCAAGGCCAGGAAATGCTAAGGAACCAACCCAGCTCCAGGACTCCCACTTCCAGGAAGTAGACAAGGTTCTTACAACAGCTACATCGCCCTTCACCCCTCCCTCTACTCCCCCAAAGCTACTGATCCTGAGAACACCTATCAATCCATGTCCTGCAGGGAATTCTCCCTCTTAAAGTCTATTTTCCTGAGAACCAGTCTTAAGGCAATTGTTGCTGAGGGTGATCGGAGGAAAAAGACTGAACTGAAGAGCAATTTTGAAACTGGATCACCAGCCACCAAGCTGGCAATGAGAACCCCATCCCCAGTGGCAGGTGGGTCACTGAAAACTCTAGGCATGCAGTAGCAGTGCCATTGTTAGAACTTTTTATCAGTGACATCCTGGGACAGGATGCTCTTGGAAGAAAATGCACTGGCAGGCGCTACAGCGTATGTGTTAGGTTCTGAGACAGTACTAATTACAAGAACAATGAAATCCAGTGGTTGCTGAGTGGCATTGACACTGTGGGGGAAAGACAAGAAAAGGCTAAGGGTAATTAATCACTAATTGAAAGCTAAGTGTGAAAACCAGAGGACCTCCTTGGCAACATAAAGAGGTTCTGATCTTCTCAACTCCTGGGGGAGGAGGGGTATAAGGATCAAGCTCAAGACTTAATTACGAGAGTAGCAAAACTCCAGAGAAAGCTGAGCTCTCAGCCTCAATAAGTCTGTTCTTCCAGGGTCAGGACCCCAATTGGGAAGGAGTGGCCTGAGACTTGAGACAGATTTTTGGGTAAATGCACTTAAAAATCTTTACTCTCCAGATCCACCTGAGTTTTGGGGGCCTACAGCAGTGTCTGACTGCTTCATGTTAGTCACTACTCCCTTGCTTAAAGGTGATGAAGAAGCCTCTGTTCTATAAGGCAACAGCTTTTCCACCCCTACCCCTGCGGGTCAAAAAAACAAGAACGAGGATCAAGTTACAATGTAATTTGGCTGATCGTGTACTGCGTTTGCAAAGGGATTAGATAAACTATAGTCCCAAGAAGCTATTAAAATAAAGTTCAGGGTCTGGGGTTCAGCAGCAGAGTGCTCATCTGGAATCTGCAAGGCACTGGGTTCGATCCTCAGCACCACATACAAATAAATAAATAAATATTCAATTACAACTAAAAAGATATATATGCCATTAGTCAAAATGGAGTTGCTGATCACTGTGGCAGTGATACTTAATTGTCAGAGGCAAGAAAGCCACTCTCTTTGTCATGGCTATTATTAAAAAGATGCTATAAAGTGGGTGATGCTATAAATTGAGTGATTTAAGCAACAAACATTTATTTCTCGTGTTATAGAGGTAGAGAGACCAAGATCAAGATGTCAAAAGATTCTGTGTCTGGAGAGGGCCCATTTCCTAGTTCATACACAACTGTCTTACTTCTGTATCCTCACATGGTAGAAAGAGGCAAAGGAACTCTCTGAGATCCCTTTTGTAAGGGCACTAATCTCATTCATGAGGAATCCACCTTCACTTGCAGACCATCGTATTAGGGGTTAGGATTTCAACACCTATGTTTTGAGGGGACAAAACACTCAGTCCATTGCAGGCCCAGTGACCCTAATGAACTGCAAGTCATAAGTGGCATTCAGGAGTACCTGAAGGAGTACCTGACTCAGGAAGAGCTGTGTAGATGGTTAACGGAACATGGCAAGCTAGAGGCAAAACAGATAGGCAGCCAATGAGGGCAGTGCTCAATCTAAACAATCAAAGAAATCACAGGTAGATGATTGGGGAAGCCAAGGGGGAAATTCTAATAAAACAGTGTAATCCCTTGTATAATTTCTGAACCTGAGCCAGTTTTGTTTGTTGGGTTAGGTCACAACCCACCAAATGAAGGAGAAGCTTGGTGCTGGTAAGAAAGGACATTGCAACACCAAAGCAAGTATGCACAAGAATAATTTTGTCAATCTGTTTCCAGAGGCACCTCACACCACTTACTGTGGTAGTGGTACACTGGAGGAAATGGAATACATCAACTTTTCATGGAGAGTTGAACACAGGGGCTGAGTAATCAGTGGAGACCTGGACATAACCTTGCTCACAATAGACCCACTAGATCCATAGAAACATGCATTGAAAATTTCCTTGGACCCCAAATGTACAATTGAAGTAGACATATCTGCTAGTTGGCAAAATTCTTACGTGGGCCCCTTACACTTTGTAGTTAAGAGTTACTATTTGGGGATAAGTCAAAGGGAAGCCTCTGAACCCATGCCTTCCCAAATAAGAAATATAAATAAAGAGTTTGGGGGTATAGATCTGTGATAGAGCTTGTGCTTAGCATGACTGAGGTTCTGGGTTCAATCCCTAGCACCACCAAAAAATGTAAATAAAATATACTGTCATGTACTGAGGATAATGATAGAGATTATTTCTACCTCTAAAAACCCATCATAAACTAGGTTGCAGGGGTGGTGGATCCCATTGTATTCCTGTTTAATTCATTAGTCTGGCCTCTATAAAAACCTGATAGATTCTGGAGGATGGCAACAGATAACACCAAACTTAGCTGTAATTGCAGTTTCTATGTCATATGTTTTACCTTCTCTAGAGTAGATCAACGTGGCCTCAAGTACATGGTATGTGGCAACTGAGCTGGTGAGTGTGGTATCTCCCATCCATATCAAAAAGTAAGATTGAAAACAAGCATGTGGATCTCAGTGTGGATCCTACCAAGTAAGTTACCTAGACCAAAAGAGTTGTTAGACAAGGGTAAAGGGGGTCTAGAATACATGACAGAAGAGAAAGATACTGAGTATTGGTTTCAATCTTGAGACCAGCTAAAATAAATAATAATAATCCATTCCACTTCCTCTTCCCTCCTTTTTCATTAAAATATTTTCTATTTATTGGTTTCTCTGTTATGCTTTTTATTTTTTTGAACTAAATGCTTGACTTGTTTATTTTAGTCTTTCTTCTGTATTAATTAAAACATGTATGCTTATAAATTTTTCTTTTATTATGGCTTTTAGCCATATCTCTGTATGTAGTATACTCTTTTCATACATGACTACTATACACTATAGAGTTTCAAATTTTATATTTTATTTGAACTAAGATTCAAGTGAGCTTAATTTCATTTTTTAAAATTGAAAAAAAAACTCTTTTAACAAAGTTTGGTTTGTTTGGTATTTTTTATAGAGTCTCCTTCCCAAATGTTTATATAGATCCAGTAATCCGACCTCCTTGCTTTCCACAACCAAAACATTTGACTTACTGACACATTACTAAGCACAAATGATTTCTTACATCTCATTTTTACCTTTTAGATCATCCTCATTCCAACACCCTTCTCTACCCTACTCTAAATTAAGAAGGGAGAAAAAAAAAAAGAAGCAGTTCTTAGCAGGTAGTAGAAACCATCCTCCAACTCGCCACAGCCCAACTTCCCACTTATATTGCCAAGTTCAAACCTCAAAACACGCTGCTTTACTGGAACTGTGACCACAAGTAAATCCCTCCTAAACAAAGTCACAGTGTTTTCTATACTTGCCCTTTCATTCATGAGTAGAATGAACAGAGCCCCTGACCCTGAGCTGCCCTATTAAAGCCCAACATGTTCGTCCAGCATTCTTTCTCTCCTTATACAACCTCCACACCATCCAATGCTTCAGCGGCATTGAACTCCAAGCCTGAAGAAATACAGCATGCTATAAATAGCATCCTTTCACTGAATTCATCATCAGGTTTCCACCACTGAATTGTGTTTTTCTGAGTAGTTGATCTTTGCCTCAAAAGGGAGACCCAAGAGTCAGGTCCACTGTATGTCCCAAAGGTTTATGATTCTTTTGCTTTTTCCCTCCCCAGAAACTACACAAATTCTCTTATGCTCTGAAAATTCAGAAAAACCAGGATTACCTTCATGTTTTTCTTTCTTCTTCTGTCCTTCCCAGTTTGCACCATGATACCATCTTAGAACATTTGTTCTAAGATTCTAAATTACCAGAACTCCCTTAATATCATAACAACAAATAAACAACAACAAAAAAACAGATGATGCTTTTAAAATCCCATATTAGAAGAATAAGTTGAGAAGTTAAATCCAGTTCAGGCCCCGGTCAGGAGATAGCTGCCACAAATATAAGGCATCCCACCATGGTAAGCCTGGAGAAGATCCCTGGAAGGAACATTTGGAACCACACTGAGAGCCTTGTGAAAATGTCCAGGCCAGAGCACAGAAGCAGAGCCAGTGGCCACATAAACTGGATTAGAATAGGGGCAAATGGAGCAAGACTGGCCACCAATGACACTGGATACCTCCTGCTTCCCTTGGCTGATCAGTGAAAGTATGGCATGTGTAGATGGTGAGTTGACTTCAGTGTTATTGATGCAAACATCTACAATCTTCTGATAGCAGTTATCCATTTTTTATGCCATATTCTGCATATCTTATTCCTACATGCTGCTTCCCAATCACTTCCATTTCCTGACCTTTAATATCTACCACTGAGGTAGCTCCTCATTTTCCACTCACACATTTAGAAGTTCCCTTGGCTAGCTTCATCTCAATGTGCATCACTCCTTCATAAGTGAAGCTTATTTTTATCCTTACAAGTGCCTATCTTATAGATGGGGAAATCGAGGCAATAAAAGATTAAGTGGTATCTCTTAAGTAAATCAATGGCAGAGCAGCATCTGGGCTAGAATTTGGAGCTTCTAACTTCTGTTCCAATTGCAGTTTGGACTTATGCTGAAGGGTGTAGGTAGGATTGCATTCACCCCCAATGGGGAACTTCAGAGAGAAAGCAGTACATAGTGAGATGATGGCACAGGAACAAACTCATCACCCTCTCAAAATTAGTCACGTGTAATCTGTGGCAATGCATCCTCAAGTCACCAATGCATGCCCTTATGACTCTGAGTAAGTATCCGTACTTTTATGCTGTTTTCCTTTCAACCAACTGTATACCCCAGTCCTGTAACCTGTGCCTGATTTCATTCTCAGTAAATTTTCTAGTCTAAATATTTAATGTGTAAAGTTCTACAATTCTTAAAGATGAGAAATAGTTACTAGATCCCCTAGGAATAGCAGTCTTTTTCTCTTCTCTATGTTCAACCATGCAGGTCCCTAATCACCCCCAATGTTAACTTGGTGAGCTCCATGGTCCTGTGTAATTGGAAGCAACTCCATTCAGAAAGGGGAGAAGTTGTTTCTAAAGCCAAAGATTTAAGGAGGATGAGAAAAATCAAGCTTTCAGGTTGATTCCTCTTGTGTTTCAGTAACGTTTTTTTTTTCTTTTTCTTTTTCTTTTTTTTTCCAGTATCATTTTATGACTCTGCCTACACACAGCCCAAAAGCTTTAGCAGGGCTACCCTGTAAGTGTCAAATGCTATATCTTTCTGCATGCAATAGAAGTCTCTGAAGCAGATTTCTTGGTATGTCAGACCATTTAGATTCATTCTGCCATGGCACTGTTTCTGGCCTTGGGAATACATGGATGCCTTATAAATAACACTCATGACTTTTGTTTCTATCTTCTGACAAACATCTACTTACTTTCTGCCAATTCTTCTGGAGGATTCAAGCATCAAAGTGGGTACCAGCTCTGAGAACTTCCTGAGAGAATCCATTCCAGACCAGTCCACCTGAACCATTGATCCTAGGTTCACCCGCTAAGCTTCCATGAAGAGGAAGTAATACAAGAATGCTTTCATTCAAAAAATGTCCAGAAATAAGGTGCTCACCCTCCAGGAATTTATGAATAACACATCAAATCAGGATGGAGACATGTGAATACTATGCATTGCAAGACAGCTTGAAGAAAACATGTTTTTGCATGTACTCACAAACACATACATATGTATGTATACAGGGAGGCTCCAGCCCTTCTCCAAAAAAAATCTATATACAGTTATATATCCAAGAGACTTCTCAATCTCATATCTTCATATAGTAAGTTACAGCAAACCCTTCTGCCTAGAGAACAGAAGTGGCAAATTCCCGGCCAGAGGGCTGCAGTGTTATATTCTCCTCCCAGGTCCTATCATTTGAATTCTTACCTTAGTAAAAGTCCAACCTTAGTCCAACACTCCTAAAAGACAGTGCTGCAGACAACCACAACTATTAGATCTTAATTGGCAAGGGAGTAGATATGGGCTTGCCGAACCTAGTTCAAATTAAATGCCCATATTTTGCTTGCATTCACCCCTGAGGCTTTGTTCTCTATTTACCATTAATATATTAATTTATTCATGCATTAATTCCACATTTGTAGAGCTCCCTATTATATACCAAGCACTAGGCTTCATACTGAGAATAAAGAGATAAGCAGATGTCACTCTCAACATGTCTAGCTTATCTAGCTCCATGAGCAAGAACCAGATAAAGACATTTAAGAAGACTTCCTTGCTCGCCCCCATTTCTCTTGGACTGCTACTACAGTGTGACCCCCTAGAATTTGTCTTACAGTTTCTTGCATATTATTTCTCATTTCAGGTATCATGCTATCAATTCACTGCCTGTTTATCTTGTTTCTCTAACTCTATTACAAGCAGTAGCTGCACCTTCTACTTTCTTTTACCTTCTTATTGCCTTGGACAGCGATGTGTACAGAATAAGAACTATGTCCTTGACAAAATGACTTATGAATCCATTGCCTACCAACAAGTTAGAAAATTACACTTGCATTCTCAAATCAACAGCTTATTTATTTAATTATCCTCATTCGGCATCTTTAACATTTGAAAATCATGGTGTTAAAACAAATAAGCAGGCAAAGAATCAGATAAAGACAGGCAACCATTATTCATTTCTAAAACAGATCTCATCAGTTTGCTGACTCTTAATGAAGATTATCCTGCTGATGAATTAAGTACATGACAGTGTACATTATTATGAGATAAAAATTAGAATATCCATTAGAATTAAGTAATTCTCTGAAAAGAATTGAGTTATCAGAGTATTTTTTTTTTGTCTAAAATGTACCTACTGTGTCCCAGACATTATGGCTAAGTGCCAACTATGCTTTTAATTAAGGAGACATAGTAGTTCACAATTTAATTGGAAAGACAGAAATGCAAACATGCCTTACTTTGGAGTAAATAGTATTTCTAAAATAGAAGTACTGTACGATACAGTGATGATACAAAAAGAGAGAGAAAGCAACTCTACCTGAAAAGAGAATTGAACAGGTTGGCAGAGGGAGGAAATACCACAGGATGTTTGAAAAACTGCAAATGGTTTTATATAACTGAAGAGCAGAAGG
Organism: Marmota flaviventris; assembly: GCF_047511675.1. Taxonomy (NCBI): domain Eukaryota; kingdom Metazoa; phylum Chordata; class Mammalia; order Rodentia; family Sciuridae; genus Marmota; species Marmota flaviventris. Next base: position 54,071,514 of record NC_092511.1, on the reverse strand, counting down.
TGAGAAGGTACGTAACTAGAGATGAACTGAGAAAATCCAGTTCTTGAAGATCTTGTATGACTGGCTTAAAGCACTGGATTTTGTCTCAAGACCATAGGAGCCATTAAAGGGTTACATGAGGAGGATAGTGTGAACTTCATATGGATCAAGTTTGTTTCCCTCATCACTGTATAATTTGGTGACTTGAATATAGCCGGTGCCCAATAATAAGAATGGAACAAATGAATTTACCTATTGTGTGCTGGAGGGTGGTCAATGTGGTACAGGATGAATAATGGGTATGGGGGGATCAAAAGGGAAGCCAAGGTAGGAGGCCATTCCAGGTGAAGTTGGAAGGGAGGGATGGGTTCAGTTGGAGAGTGAGGCACAGGTGGATCATCAGGACAATAGTGAGTACCAGGTTGTGCATATTTTGTTAGAAATTTTTTCATGATGAGAATCAGAAGAGATACCTATTGGGTGTTTAAATAACAAGGAGAAAGATGTGGACTCAATCTTTGGATTTGGGAGTCATAAGAGAAATTGTGTGAACTAAGAAGACTGCTAAGATCAGACCAGACTATGAGGGTGGAGGACCACCAGGCGAGGAGGGCACGGAGGAAGTCAGAGAAGTAGATGAAGGACTCAAATATCCTGGGCTCAGGGCCCCTAAAGGAGCAGAGGTTTCTCTTTTTAGAAGATATGAAACAAAACATTTTTATTCCAATTCATAAATTCTCTGGATAAAATAATCCAAAATATTTATTCCAGGTGTACCTGGAAGGAATAACAAATTTTATAAGAATTATAAGACCTTAAGTCATAGAGAGGCATGCATGTCAATGGATATGAGATGCAAGCGTCTTATTTCTTACCAACAGTGAGTAATGACCATGAGTTTATTGCAAACAAATCATTTGAATTAATGGTGGAAATGAACAAAACACTGGCTGTGGATTTGCATAGGTATTAATCCCATTAGCCTTTAAATATGTGTGTGGTTCTAACCCTTTAGCAGGATGTGAAGTCAGAGGGGGTGTTACCTCCTTGAAAGCATGCACTGAGGTTTGAGTTTCCAGACTGTGGTCAGGACCAAGTGGAGTATTTACCCAAGGCAGCCGAATGCAATATAACTGGAAGGACAGTCTCATTTGTGGTCAAAGAGGGTGCAAAGAGCCAGCTAGAGCAGCTGCACCCAGCAATTAGGCCAGAAGGAGGAAACCTAATCATGAGTTCAGCAACCAAAATAAAGGCAAACAGGTGGGAATGCAGCATGTACAGTGGGCCAGAGCGAGGGTTCAGAAAGAAAGCAGGAAGGTCAGAGATGGCTGAGTATGGAGGCAGATTCATGGTTCAGGAATATGCCCTGCAGCCCAAAGGATTGACAGGCTCAGATCAAAGGACTGAAGCACAGCAGCCCCTACAAAGCCTCCACCAAAGGAGACTGGCAGCAGCTCTTCCTGCTGAGTGGCAGCATCCCATTTCCTCTTTTGGCTTGTCACACTGACCTGTGATTGCTACCAGTTGTGGCCAGGGTAGCCTTGTTTTCCTTTGTCTCCTGAGCTGTAATCACTGTCAAAAATTGGGTGTTGATGGTATCTTTGTATATGTCTAATAGAATGTCCGATGATAGGCATTTCTCAATGTAATTAGGTAAATGAATGAAATAAGCCAACATTTAAAAAGGCAGCTGAAAATCGAGGTCATTTGGAAATGTTTCTTATTAAAAGCAAGGGTACAGAAGAGTCTCCATGGTCTTTCCCTCCTTTTCTTTTCATTTACCTTTAATTTTTTTTCCTCTCAGGTTAAAGCTGACTCCACATCCTAAGGGACCAACACAAGCCATCAAGTTAAATGATGTCCCTGATAGCTCTGTGGATCAATAGTTATATAGGCCTATTCCTCATCTGAGCTCTGTCAGGGCCCAAATTATACACTGTACATGAAAACCACCTCCTGGATTTACTGCCCTTGCACCCCCCAGCCATGGCAGGTGGCTTATTGCTCTGCTTTTATTTCTTTTAAGCTTTAACTAAGCCTTTGCTACTGATTTTTCAACATTTCTAAAGTGGCAGAGCGGCAATTAGCCAAGTTCTCTTCCCTTCCACAAAACAGTAATGATTTCCTTGGCTTCCAAAGAAACCCTTTAACCTCCTGTCTCTCACTGAAACAAAAAATATTCATGTGAAAATATATACAACTGGCAAAGAGATTAAAAAAATAACGTGAAGAAACAGATAAGTCCTGGGCCACTGTTGGGTCTTGATGGCCCCAGGAAAATTCACAAGAATCTGGACCATCATCATTTATGGAAGAGTGACTGGTGAACTGAAAATTCTAGTTCTTCTGATAACTGGGTGCTGGGTGAATCAGTTCACCTCTCTGTGCCTTGGCTCATCTCTCTCTTCAGTGGGAATTATTCCACTTCCCTGCATTGGTTAATGGAGAGGATATCAACCTAAATCAAATAGAGTCTACGGGAAAACATTTCATACTCTTGGGAGTGAAGATATCCTATAAATTCTAGGTTCTATTATTATTTCATATTTCTATACCTCAGATTGATCTGGCCTCATGAATCACTTTAGAACAAAGTGAACATGAGCTATATGGAACTGTTTTTGAGTTTCCCAATCTCTCAATTGTGTCTGATGTCTAGAATTATAGCCCTCTGAATTACTCTGTGAAACATAACTATAGGTATAGAAACAGACTCTTAACCATAGTTAAGAGACAACATCACATAGTTCTCTAATCAGTGCCGAGGCCCATGGGGGTCAGGTGGGTGACCACATTGATGGGCTGCTTACTTCCATGAACTGCGATCTTCAAGTTTGACCCACCTTTCTTCTTCTGCATGTTCTTGATGTTTCTGCTTACTAACTCCTATTTTATCATTTAAAAAACGAATAAAGAGACCTTGTGTTCTGTTGATCCAAACATGTAAGTATGGTTTCAACATGCAGTCTCTCCATGACTTGTGTTATCAAAAGTGTTGTTTCATAGTCTAGTGCCCTGTTACCCTCTTACCCAGTTAAACTCTCGTGTATGGCTTTTGCTGTATGCAATAAGAAAAAGTAATGTGCCCCTCAAACTCAAGAATAATCCCCACTAGCTTCTACACGCCTGCGCCCAAATATATTAACCCAACATTTTTCACACTTCGTTGTGAGCTATATCATGTTTAGTTCATCTTAACCAACAATCATTTAGCTAATTGAAAGCATTTGAGCACCTGCTCTAAACTATAAAATTGTGGGGAAATGGTCAGTGTTGCTTTTGTATTTATAGTTACAGACTCTTAGAGTCATGTGTACAGGTCAATTTCTAAGTGTTTGAATTTAATCACAATTTTGCAATCTATCAGAAAACAAATTGCAGACTTTTTTTTTTCAGAGAACAGAGGTTCCTTTCCATTGTTACTCACAGAGAGTCAGCTCAGGTCATTTTCTCAGAACTCACTGGAATTGTTTGGGGACCCCAAGGTCTGAACCATTTGGCCTCTTCTGCACTCCCCAGTGAGTATCAGAACACAGGATGGCCTACATTTTGTGGCTTACTTATGTTTAAAATATCTCCTTCTTTCATCTACCTCTCTGAACTGTTTTGAAATAGTAGAATAATAACTAACATACAGACCTTTAGAGAACATAAGGCGTATATCATGTAAAAGAACTTTGACGTTTTAATTTTGTTGTTAATAATGATAACAATAAAGGAATATTTTATTCAGTTATTTCTGAGGGGTCAGTTCTTCTAAAACATTGGTATCCCAGATGTTGAGTTCCCCATTTGCCCTCTGAACTCAAAAGATTTCAATTTCCTTGCCATGACCCACAGCCGTCAGGATGGAGTATCATTTGGTCGTTTGAACTGACTTGCATTCATTGATAACCCACTCAGTTGTAGATCATCTCTATGTTTCTTATTCTGCTTAATAGCTATATGATTGTGCTTTGCAGTTGGCAGAAAGCTCAAAGTTACTCATGCACACCAAATAGCTTATGAAGTGATATTGGTCCTGATGCCTGATCTTAAACCCAAAGTCAGTGCTATTTAGTTTTGCTTCTTATGGATTCATCCACTTGCAGCATTAGAACAGAACAAGAAATTATCCCTGAAACAGTCATTGTTTTAGGAGTACAGCCTTTAATTTCAAGGTACTTTCCCCAGATGAAAGCTGTAATAATGGTTCATTCCATTTGGCAACAAAACAAAGAAGTGGAGGATTTATAAACTGACAGATCCTCTAATAAGTGTAAGAGATCAAATTTGCATTCTTTATATGACTGGGTGACACATCTCATCACCTATTCTGACTTCAGGGCCTTATTAACAGCCAATTTTCACACAAGCAATTGGCATGATGACCCAAATCAATCATAACCATGATGAAAAATGTTCCACAGAACAATGACAAAACCCATTGACACCCAGTTGTACAGACAGGGCGAGGTGTGAAGATAACCTAACCTGGACAGGCTACCTCCAAACTTCTGAAAGTTGATCAGAAGCTAACTGTTCCCTCCACTGCCTTACAAATATCTCTCCCTTAGCAGTCTGGTCAATGAAGGGAATCACTTTCCTTAATAGAGAAACTAGATAAAAAAGGAAAAAAAAATTCAGGGATGTTTCTGGATAGCTTAAAAGTACTCATGGAAGTGCCAGGCTGTTAAAGCAATTTCCAAAAGGAATGTGCATCAAGCCAGTTAGATCATGTGTGGTTGGTAGACATGGACTTCAATCCTTGGGCTGATATGCAGGGAGACATCCCCTAGAGTAATACTCTTAGTCTTGTGGGCCACCCCTTACTCACAAAGAGTCTGCAGATGGAAGGTGAAAAGGATCAGTCACACTTCTGAGTTATGAAAGAACTGTGAATGCAGTTCTCTCCTTTTCCTTAGATCAGAATAACACTGCAAACCTAGACCAGTGTATTTGCTTTAAAAATGCCCATTGCAGGGTCCAGACTGGACCTAGGAAGCAAAGCACATTAGCAAACCCATTTAGCAGCATGTCTAAGAGTTAAAGTCAATTATTTGGTTTTCATTTGGCCCCAGTGGTGATCTTTCAAATGGCTCAGAATTCAGGATTCAAACAAGGAACAATGGGGTATTACTTATTGAGCTTCCTCAAATCCAAACATCTTTTTTAGGCAGCCATGTAACCTAAAGTAACATTAGCTGATATGACAAACTCCCAAGTTGCATTGGCTTGGAACAATAAACTCATATAACACATCAATTAAATATTCCTGGCTGGGTAACTATCCTCCAAGGAGTGGATCCAGGCTCCTTCCATGTTCAGTGTCAGTTATTTTCAATATGTGGCTTCCAAGGTCATCATGAAAGTCAATGTTAACCCTAGAAAGCCAAAAGGAGAACTTGGAAGATACAGGTAGGAGAATTTAATGGATCAGGCCTGGAGGTAGTATACACCACTTCTTCCCATATTCTTCTTTCTCAAAAACTGTTAGTTACATGGCTACAACAGAAACTCTGGAAAATATATTTCCATAAGAAGAGTAAATAGGTTTGGTGACCACCTTGCAAACTCTGCTACAGTGGCAGTCTAGGAAAAACGATTGAATTAAACTGGAGATAACTCCAGACTGAAGAGCTTAAGCATCCTCCAAATAATGTCCTCTGTATAGTAAATGCTGTTATTAGGCAGCCCACTGAATGGTATAAAGTCTCACTAAAAGAAAACCTGGGGACTTGCATCATCTACCATAATCTTTTTTTTTTTTTTGACAGAATATACATACATAAAGTATAACATTTTATTTAGGTTCCCACTCTTGTGGTCGTACACGATGCGGAGTTACTCTGGTGGTGTATATAAATACAAGGCTAGGAAAGCTATGTCCAATTAATCCGTCTTTCCTATTCTCCTCTCCCTCCTTTCTCTTCATTTCCTTTTCTCTACTCCAGTGAATTTCTATTATTCCCATCCCCAACTTCCCTTGTTTTGGGTTAGCATCCACAAATCAGACATAATGTTTAGCTTTTGTTTTTTGTGGATTGGCTTATTTCACTTAGCATGATATTTCCCATTCCCATCTATTTACTAGCAAATTCATAATTTCATTCTTCTTTATGGCTGAGTAATATTCTATTGTGTATATATACCACATTTTCTTTATCCATTCATCCATTGAAGGACACTTAGATTGTTTCTGTAGTTTGGCTATTGTGAGTTGAGCTACTATAAACATGGATGTGGTTGTATCACTGTAGTACACCAATTTTAAGACCTTTGGGTATAGACCGAAGAGTGAGATAACTGGGTCAGATGGTGGTTCTATTCCAAGTTTCCTAAGGAGTCTCAATACTGCTTTCCATAGTGGTTGTACCAATTTGCACTTCCACCAGCAGTGTATGAGAGTACCTTTTTCCCCACATTGTTGCCAACATTTATTGTTATTTGTTTTCTTTATAACTGCCATTTCGACTGGTGTGAGATGGAATCTCATTGTGGTTTTAATTTGCATTTCTCAAATTACTAGAGATGTTGAACATTTTTTATATTCTTTTGACCATATTTCTTCTACTGTGAAATATTTGTTCAGTTCCTTTGCCCATTTATTGATTGGGTTATTTATTTTTCTGGTGTTAGGTTTTTTTGAGTTCTTTGTATATCCTGGAAATTAATGCCTTATCTGAGTTACTGGTGGCGAAGATTTTCTCCCACTCTGTAGGATCTCAGTACACGTTCTTGATTGTTTCCTTTGCTGTGAAGAAGCTTTTCAGTTTGATACCATCCCATTTATTGATTCTTGATTTTATTTCTTGTGCTTTAGGATTCTTGTTGAGAAATTTGGTTCCCAAGCTGACATGTTGGAGAGTTAATCTACCATAATCTTGAACTCGAAGCCAGCCAATCGCATTAGGGCCATGCCACCATCATTGAACATGCACACGATCTTAGCACCTCGGCCTTCTTTCTGTACTCTTAAACTCTCCTTCCTTGTACTCCATGCTCACAACCTCTTACTTCACCTCCTGTCCATGTTGTTACCCCTAGGTCTCCCTTTGACCCTGACCCTGATACTTTTCTTTCTGTCCATCACCTCACCCTAATGACTGTACTCACTCCTCAGACTAAGACTCTGGCCACTGTGGATAACAATTCAGTTAATTTCTGCTCTGAATCACTGGTTCTAGCTTCAACACCAGATCACCCACCTGCACAGATTTTCCCTCTCATTACAGAGGAATCATGCACGCAAACTTTAGGAAAATGTATTGTACAATGACCTACAAAATTCTCCAACGAGTCAGATTTTGAATTGTAGCTATCAAAAAAATTCTACATACATTTTTTTTCTTTTTTTCTTTTTTTATTTTAATCCAATCTAAATTCATAATAACCCAAAGATGTTAGCACCATTGTCACTCCCATCTCAACCAAGTTTCTAGGTGATATCTATGGGGTTGTTCTTGTCCCGGACTGTATGTATTTTTCCCAAAAGAGATAGCCATTCAAGAGTAGTGTTATAGGTGAATCCATAACATGGACATGGGATCCCATCATATTTAAAGAACCACAATCACACTGCCAAATGGTTTTGATTGGCTTCCCTGGCAGTGACCCATTTGGGGATCTGATTGCTACCTCCTTTTCCAAATTATAACATCTTTCCTGTTTATTACTCATGACTTGATTTTTTTCTGACAATATGAGGAAATCTCGGCCCCAAATGTCTGCCAATGATTTGTGGATGGCAGGTAAGCCCATTAGCAGGTTATATTTAACACAATTTGGAATTTCATTGTTTTTTTAGTGAAAGGCAGCTGTTTCCAGATGTCACAAATCAACCTTTATGTCTGGCTGCTGTGGTGTTTGCAGGAAACATCTTGCAGTACTGCCATGTGCTAGTGGGAGCTTCTTAGACTAGATTACTTGCAAGTCAGAACCTACAGCTTTCTGGTGAATTATTATTTGGATTGCTTCAGTAACCTCCTCTTCAGAAATGACAATGAATCGACAATTCCTTGGTTCATCTGGCCCATTTGGTTCTCTTGCGACCACAATGCTGCAGCCATTAGGTAGTAGGAACTCTGCAAACATTTGCCAACAATTCAATCACACATCATATTTGAGGAATACTTTCAGTGAGAGCTAATTGGTGCTATTGTCAAATCCAAGAACATTTTATTTGGTTTTCCTGGAATTACTTATCTTAATTTTCCAAATCCTAAATTTCCTTCTATTTCTGTAATGTTTTAAATACTGACTTAATTTTTGTGTGCATCTGTCAATTATTCCCATCAACTTATCTTCACATAACTCACTCAATGTAAGATATTAATTAGCTGAGCAATTTTATTGTTTAGTCTGTAAGATTTGTGGTTATTTTTATACCACATATAAGCCTTCCCAGGCATTTGGCGGCTTTGCCAAATTTCTGTCCCTTTGTTTTACTACATTTCACCCTATTCACCCATTTATTGCTCTAATGTGTGTTAACTTGAGTCATTTTTCCTACTGCTGTAACAATCCAATAGTACATGCTTTATGCATATTATTTTAGACTTGACATGTTGATTGGCTATTGAGGTAATGCAGATTATTATAATAGCATAATTATTGAAGAATAGGAAATTTGGAGAGCATGATGTCTTTTATTAGGTCAGAGAATGAAACCACAATGAGTATAATTCTTGCAAACATTTGTTGAGTACCTGATTTTCAAAAGCAATCAGTTCTGTTAGATTTTTTTTTTTTAATCTTTCCTTCCATTTTGCAAGCTCTCCACCCTTCTCCAAGTTTCCATTCATTGCTCCTAGATGTGAGGTCTCACATCTGGTGGCCTATCTTTTTCCAATTCAATAGCTAGGCTTCTCTTTACCATGACCAGCTTCAGAGTCACCACATTTTATTCACTTATCCTGGCTGTCAGTTCAAGATATTTGGTAATAAAAAGTGGCCACCTTGCAGGTCTGCGCATTGTCACCTCAATTCCCAGTAGAGAGGTCTCCACATAACCGCGCATTTCTGGGTCTTCCTTTCATGCCCTCTCAGCAATCTGGCTCTAATGGATGACTGACTCTGTCAACCAGAACACGTCGGACAGTCACAGCTCACTGGGCTTGGGTGCTTCTTAAATCTCTGGTTCCAGGCCATCAGGCCTAAACAGCCACTTGCAACTCTTCTCGGAGTATAAGGCCATTCTTGAGTGAAAGGACCATCAGTCTCCTCACGGACTCACCTCTAATTCTCCTTTTCCCCTGACAGAGTGACTACTGGCCCAGGGAGAATCTTCTAAGGCCTTTATTGGTTAGCAAAGCCCTAAGAAGCGACTGTGACACAGCTTGCTTCTCATGCACAAGGACACTGAGTTGGGTTTTGAGAGGCTTGTAATTAGTATAATTACTTTATTTTGATTGCTGAGGTTAACAACATGGGCAATGCCCAAGTATATTATCATCATCAATTGACGAGTTAGAGTTTTAAAAAATCTGATTACATGACATGTGTTCAACCATATCACCCTCTGCATTGATGTTGGGGAATAACTAATGCTTTATTCCTTAAAAAGCTTCAATAATTTTGCCCATGATACTTTTCCAGGTGTAAGTAAACTTAAAGATATAAACTTCTCAAATACTTTGCTCTTTGGGTATATTTCTATTTGCATGAGTACCTATTTTAAAATGGTACCCAAGAGAGCAGGAAGGAAGCACATCATTCAGATGATAATGAATATGTCAGCAAAGTTCAAAATATCTTTGGAATACAGACCACCCTTCACTAGGTCAATACCCAGGTATGAGTATACATATGATAAATATAGATATATATATATATACTTTATATATCTATATTTATCATATATATATATATATATATATATATATATATATATATATATATATATATATATATATATATATCACTATATACATAGGAAAGAGTGGTCTGTCTCCTGAACATAAACAAAGGGTTCTCAACTGGGGTTCTTTGTCAACATCAAAATGTGGCAAAATTTTGATAAATATGTTTGATTTCCTAATTTGTGGGTGGGGAAATGTATACAACTGGCATCTATTGGGTAAAGATCAGGGATGCTGCTAAACATCATATAGTGCATAGCATATCCCCCCACCCCGCCATGAAGAATTTGTCTCAACATAACAATAGTGGCAAGGTTAAGAAACCTTAAACTTGACCAAAAAATAAGACTTAATAAGACTTAACAGATGTGCAGAGGATTATGCACAAAATATCAAAGCTCAAACATCTTGCCCCTTTGAAAATAGTCAAGGATTATAAAAACTTCAAAATAGCAAGCCTCATTTGTTGGAGCATCTTAAAAATTGAAAGATTTACCTTGGCTTTTCAAAGTTCAACCTTTTAGCCATGTTGACTGAAATCTGCCTGAAATTAGGATTTAAGCTCAAAACGAATGCTCTATCTTTATTCTCATACCTTTCCTCATAAGGAAAGATAGATGATAAATTTGCACACTAGTCATTTCACACATACCAGAATTCCCTCATGAAACCATGCTATGTACAAGAGACAATAGGTATATCTTCATCTAAAGATACCCATTTTTTTACAGTTGAAGAACACAGTCCCTACCCCGGGAGGTCAGATACAGAGGGGCAAACTTATATTGCACATAGACATTGCACCTGTAATGCTTTAAGTTCTGTCAAATTGATTTTGTGGCCTAAATTCTGACTCTTCTCAAAATTACTCCTTTGCTTACGGACTGTGATGCAAATAAATTTTTTAAAATTATATTTCTTAAACCATTTAAAATCTAAACACTACTTGGAGGGGTGGACATCCAATCACTCAGATCTTAGAATGAAGTAGTTATCAGAGTTTGTTGGATTTCTTTCATCTATTTCAGATGAGTGTGAAGAAGACAAAAAAAAGCTATAGATGAATAAATTAAGAGATTTATTTTTGTCAAGGAGGCCTAGGAACCCCCGAATACTGGTTCCAGCTAGCTGTTTTCACCTTGTGAGTGGTCCAGAAATCTATGCATACAAAAGACAATGATAAGTACATTTGTCCTTTACTAGCAACTCAGATTTTCTCCCAAACTCCAAGGCCTAAGAGGAGTCTTCTAGAAGAGGAGTCTTCTAGAGCTCTGCTGTCCACCAGAATCCTCTTTGGTGAACAAGGAAACTTGAAGCCACTCTCCTTTTCTTGTACCTTACTCTAATTTTCACTTAGCTTTCCAAGGGAGTAGGAAGGAGTCACCTCTTCCACAGTGGAGAGGGATACCTCTTACTTTTGACCTTCTGAAGGGCAGAGCACCTGAAGACAGAATGGGAAATACAGGGAGAGAGAAAAGGAGACAGATTTACCAAACCTTCTTCCAGCATAGCCAAGCATAGCCAAGTCTCCACACAGCCCTGCCTTACCTCTCTAGGCCCTTGGAAGGAGAAGTATTCAGAAATACAAGCAAGCAGTTGCTATGAAATGGGCTCACCCATCCTCATTCTAGATATGGCTCTTTGTCTCAGAAAATAAGACTCAATGAATTCTGTCAAGCCTGAATAATCCATGCATATCCAAACTCCTCCTCCCTGGAGGTGGGATCAAAGTGGGGTTGGGGGTATTGGGAACTTCCATGAGACACAGTCAACTGAAATCATCTACCAAGGCTTTAATGGAAGTATGGAGTAAGTAGGAATCAAGTAATTCTAGACTTGTCGGCTATAAGAACAAATTGGCCAAATGGAAACATAGCAAAACCAGGAGGCAATACAAAAGCTCAGGACATCAGGAGAACAAGATCAAGGAGCCACAAAGAAGCACAGAAAGTGGCCATGAGAGAGTCGAAGACTCACTTGCAAACTCTTGCTTAGACCAGCCTGATGTATGAAAGTCTTTTCACACTGATTGCTCTGTCTCCAGGGCTGATATCCTTCTTTCTAGGAACAACCCTTTGCCCAACCACCTTTCTTCCAAAGATGTCCATGCACACCCAGAGACTTTACACCAAGTACTAACAGTCCAAGTTGCTGCTCAGGCCAATGGAAATGATGGCTTTGAATATCTTCACTCCAAGCAACACACATCAGAGATTGCTGAGAAGATCTGAAGTCAACTCAGAAGACAACTGTGGATTTTGACCCAAGCTTCAGGAAGTAAGCCTGGAAGTTTGAACAGGTCAACAGCTTCTGAAAAAAAAATCAGAACTATCATTTAAGATCAATGGTGCAATACATCATCTAGGCTAAAGGTGGTGGGGCATCCACATTAACTTAATATTTCCCACATTGCCATGCTAGGTTGGATGGTATAAGAAGGACCCTGTATATCAAGCTCAGCTTTCTTATCCACCAAAAATTTATTCCCAGCTATTCTTGTTTGGTCCCAAAGTTGTGAAAAATCCCAGTTTGGGATTGATTTGAGAGTTGTGAGCCAGAGCAATTATCAGGAATGTGAAAAACAGGAGCTTAGAAAAATCCCCACTAGAATATATGCGGCAAACACTACATCTCTGTTTTTATCCTTGAAGATTTTTTTTTTGCCTCAAATTAGCTTAATCGGGCCAATGGACCTTTCTTGGATGCCCTTGGAGGAAGACAGTCATAGAGAAAAGGTTAGCCGAAAGTAAACCAGAAAGACCAAAAGTACTGCATCCAGGCTATAAACAGTTCATTCAAAATACTTTAGGTTTAAAGAGTCACACACCTGAAATCCCAGCCACTCGAGAAGCTGAGGCAGGAGGATCACAAACTTGTGAGTTTGAGGCCAGCCTCAGCAACTTATTGAGATCCTGTCTCGGAACAAAATAAGGGCTGGGAGTGTGGCTCAGTGGAAGAGAGCCTCTGGGTTCAACCCCTAGTACTAGGGAGAAAATGTTTGATTTAAGAACAGTAGTTCAGGAAGAAGTTTCCAGAGTAAATTTGCCCTTGGTGTGCAGATACAAAAGGGTGACAGGGAAATAGCTTCAGATTTCCTCACCATTTCTTCAAATGGGGGTCAATGCTTGGGATGTGTCCACTGGTCCAAAGATAAACAGTAGTGACTCCAACTGAATGGGGCAGTCTGTTGGCAAAGCAACTTTCCATCTCGCAGAGCTTGTTTCTGGATTTCAGAACCTGCCTGTATCATCTGGCCCTCTTGCCCATCCTGATTCTATATCACCTTAGTTTCTTTTTCTCTTCCTCTTTTTTTTTGTGAACAGGGCCCTTCCCTGTGAGGTGGATCTGACAAGAGCAGCCAAGTTTCAGCTCCTTCATTTGTTTCCCTTGGAATTTTCCATTTGAAAGCTTTCAGAGTTTGGTCTCACATTACAGTTCTGATTAAGTGGCTCCTGCTTGGCCTCCTTCTTGGCTTATTATAAGGACAGAAGATTGTTGGGTTCCTCATGTCTGTAATGGGCCCAGAACTCCCCAGAGAGAAGTTTTATATTTAAGACAACAAAAATAACTCTCATTACAATTAATAAAAGAAAAATGAGGCTCCCTGTGTAGAATCTAAATAAGTCTCCAGTATATTAAACATTCAGGAAAAAGATTTGCTGTAGAGTCAGTTTGTCATGACCCAGGAGGGGCACCATTGTTCATAGGGACAGGAGGCAGGTGACACTGGGTGATGTTCAGGGATGCCAGTTGCCACAGCAACTTGTAATATCTCCAGGAAGGTTTCTCATGCCTGAATTAAAGAACCATCTTCTCAAAGCAGAAGGGGAGTCTCTGACGACCCTTCTGTGATATACCATCCCTCCCTCCATGTGAAGTTTGGGAAGGCACTTCTAATACTTGCTGAATCCTAAGCCAGCTCCAATACAGGGTGTTTTCTCCAAACAAGATTGTATCTGTGAAACAAGATGGACCTTGGTTTGAATTCAGAGTCTGCTGTGTTATTTCAGTGATTCTAGCCCAACTACTTGACTTCTTTGAACCTCAGATTCCACACTTGGAAGTTAGGATTGTGTGTTTATTTTTTGCTTCATAACAAATAATTTCAGTGTCTTAAAAAAAGAAATTAATCTCTTGTTTGCAGGTTGGCCAGTAGTTGTAGGTCCATGGGGATCAGCCGGGGTTAGCAGGGTTTGGTTCCAAGCTGTGGTTTGGTTCGTGTTTCCTTATTCTCTTTGGACCAGTGGCAACCCAGTGAAAGTTCTCCTTATGGCGAGCCACAGGGACACAAAGGAGCAAACCAAACTATGCATGTCTATCTAAAGACCCTGATGAGTCTCCAGAGATGCCATCAGATACTTAATCACAAAACCAAATCTAAAGTCAAGGGGGCAGGAAGTGCATTCTTTTACCATGAAGCCTTTGTAAGCCCCTGTAAAGAACTGAGATCCAATCTACCATCATCAAAATAACTATTTTACAAGAGTGTTGTAAAGATTAAATGAGACCAAAATATGTATAACCCAGGACTGAGTAGGAGCTAAATAAGTGATAGCTATCACTATGAGTTAACAAATAATTTTCCCTGATGTCTATGCCTAGCTCCACAAAAGTTTTAAGATGAGACAGTTAGGCACAACTTTATTACCCCTTAATGAATTTTATTAACTGTAATTACTAAATCATAGCCTCAGGCTTCTTTGCCTCTTGCCTCTTTGCAAATCTGATGATGCAAGGAAGCCCAGGAAAGCTACCAGGACATTCTACACACGCTCAAAAGCTGAGGAGGTTCATCCTTGAACCCCAGAGTCTCTGTTCTGAGCAGCTCCCTCTAAGGGCTCTGGTCTTCTTTAACACAGCAAAAAATCTCCTAGCAGACCTAAGTCTGTGCCTTAATTAGCAATTATCAGGACCTCTGGAAATTGATGTCCCCTTCCCTTTTCCACATAGGGCCAATGAGAGAGCAAATACAGTGATACGGTGATCATTGTTTAGTTTCTTCTAACATAACCCTTTTTTCCTGCATTTCCAGTATGGAAGGACCTTGCAGTGTTCAGGGTTGTGGGGGGTGTTTTTGTTTTTCATGATGACTTCAGGGACCCTTCTCCTAGGTCCACAGACCCACTTTCCTTCCTTAGTTTACATATACCCTTCCCATCCATCCTTCATATCACCTAAAACAACAGGGAATCACAGACCATTCAAGTATTGGGGGTCATGAGGGGTTTCAGAACATCTTAAATACCCTAGGAGAGTTGAGGTTTTGAACTTGAAAAGACATTCTTGGGTGAAATATCCACTACCTTGCCTTTTAGCAGGACCCAGGGTGTATTATTTTAACTCTTTAGGGCACCTTTTTGGCAAGCATAAAATGAAAAAATTAAAAACTCCCTCTGAAATATTGCTGATAGGATCAAATGAGCTCATTTACTGCAGAGAAAATATTTATGGGTGCTTGCGTGTGCCAGGCCCTGAGGATAGAAGACAAGGCTACTGCCCTTCAGGGTTTACAGGGTGGTCTCAGGCACAGAATGAGAGCTCAGTAAGCCATCACTATTATTTCATTTGTATTGATCTGGTGGTAATGTGTGTGATATTTAACAAGTGGCACAGTCCAAGAACCCATCTACAGGAGCAAACAGCTGTTTTAGAGTGGTAATAGAAAGCTAGAGGTCACCTACCAAACCAGGATCATGGGGACATCCTGGGGTCCTGGGGGTAATGAATAGAAAGGTCACAGTAGCATCGCAAACACAGGAAAACACAAGGCAGCTGCTTCAACACCCAGCGGAGAAGTGTTTCAACGTTCTAACAACTGGTTTGGCATTACTCGTGATGTAATCATGCTTTAAATGATAAATCTGCACTTATCATTTAAAGGCATGTCCTGCATTGTGGTAATTTGTTATTTCTCTTTTCTACCTAAATGCTATAATGAAAGAAGAACACTGTCCAACATACATATGTTGCTTCTACTGGCCGATGGTGCAAGGACATTATTCTGAGTGAAGTGGATTTTCCTGTTCTTTGAATTGCATTCAGTATGGCCAAGGAGAAGCCATTCTGCTGTGCATCAAAGATCCCTTTCCAACCACCATATGAACAGAATTGAATGACTCCAAGATCAAAGTTGAAGGAAGCATTACTATGGTAGCTATGAGGAATTGCAGGTGAGTCAGATTGGGTGTTTTGCCCACCCTGGAGCTTCTTGGGGGGCTCTCCATAAGGATTCCCTTCCTAGGGCTGTCTGGAGTTTCCCGGAAGTCCTCCAGTTAATACACAACAGAAAGGCAAGAGGGGCCTGCCCTAGGAGGGAGATAACAAGCACAAGAGATCTATCAAAGACAAGGAAGAAGCCTCATGATGTTCATTCCAACCACAAAAATAAATAAATAAATAAATAAAGCAACGGCTGGAGCAATACCAGTCTTCTGCCAGGAGCCCTCTCCCCAACACCGAAGTAAACAAAGTAACACTTTGGCAAATGAGGAATGCAAATGAAGAATATTCTAGTCAATGAAAGAGGGAAGAAGCAGAAAGTTCCCATGCATGATGGAGAACATTCTTACAAGAATCACATCAAGTAATGACACATTCTTATCTAATTCTGGGTTAGGGATGTGACAGAGTTTATAGAAATCATCTGGTGCATTTAACCTGGAAAACTAAAAGCCAGTAAGGTAGAGTGTCCTGTTCTCATGGAGGACTCCTGATCCTCAACCTAGAGGCTGGTTTACATCGTGCTAACATTTTTCTCTCTCAGCTGTGGAAAAGAAGCACACGCACATAAAAAGGAAGACACGGAGGACTAATCAATGCATCATGAGACAGGCATTCTTGGAAAAGACTTGTGATAAAATATTCTCCAAAGAATATACAAACACAGACATTTAGACTATTTTTCTAGTTGCCAAGACAACAAAAGAACAAAATCAAAGAAAAGAATCAAGAAATCAGCCCCGGAGTCCTATACCCAAAGCACATTGATACTAGGGGTCAGGGCCCTCTCACCTGGGGATTGTCAGCCCAAGGAAGGCACCTGGAACCAAAACATATGTCTCTGATCACAGAAACCCTGGCTGCTCACACCCATGGAAGTGCTACAGAGCAGAAGTATTCAACAACAGTGCGCTGCAGGCCAGCATGATCTGAGAACTAATTCCATTCACATGTGCCTAGAAGATTCATTTAGGGAGAAGCAATCCAAAGGCCAACTGCAGAGTTCATTTTAATAGCACTGAGGTTGTGTGCATGTCTAATCATGAGATCAGTAAATTACATGCCTAGTACACGGACCATATGACCTTTGTGGGATTGTGGAACAATTGAGTGCATTTGGGAGAAACACTGAGAACGGAAAATTCACCGAGCAGGAGGCCAAGTTGCAAAGCTCTTGCCCAGGGCAGATGAGCAGCAGGAATGAGCTTTGTGTTATTGAGCATCTCCTAAGCCTAGGGCACTGAACTAGGCACTGGGGGAGAATTAATTCCCCCGCAAAGTCACTATAGAGGAAAGTGCAGTAACTCCTTTAATGAATGGGCAGCCCTCAAAGGAGACTGCAAATGCTGTCATCACCAGGCAGCCAGAGATTGCAGAGGGAAGCAGATCAGAAAAGAATCTTCTTTCACCCCTATCTGCCTGGTTGTGCCACCTCCAGACTCTCAGAACTCATGGAATAAAAGAAGAAGAAGAAAAACAAAAAAATTAATAAATAAAAACACCTGGAGGACCTCAGATGTTTAAAGGCACTAGTAATAAACTAATACCAATGATTTAAACAGGCAAAGTATGAGCAGGGTCACTGATGGCAAGTTAAGAAAGGAAGAGCTTCCCATCCTCTCTTTAATCTTGCTCTGGTTTCCACACCTGTCTCCCTACACTCATCATCTCCACACATGAATATGTGTGTACAAATACACACACACACACACACATAAATTACCAATCTATGGGAGTAAAAAGTCTTGGGCAAGACTAAGTTCTAGAATGGGCTCATCTGAGAGATGGTGGAGGTGCCAGGAATTTAAGAAGACTGTTCTGTCTGTATAAGCCATCACCTGAATCATAGAAATGTTAGCAAATCCTTTTTTCCAAGAGAATCCTCTGGAACTTTAAACCTCCAACATGTAGGAATCTCTCCTCCTCTTAGTGCTTCTCAAGGATACAATTTTTGCTAAGGACTAATTTCAGAGCATCTAAGAAGCAGGTTTTATGAGTTTGCTAAGACTATGAGTCCCTCAAAGGTACAGGTGACATTTCTGTCTTTGTACATCTGCAGCCAGCACATATTAGTTCTTGCTAGATGCCTACTGTTGTCAAATTGCTTGCCCACTCCACATGCCCACTTGACAAAGAGCTATTCAGTCCCCAGTGCATACTTCTGCCCCTTCACCGAGATTAAACAAGCTCAGTAAACCATCACTATGCTCCTCTACATTGATCCAGTGGCAATGAGATACTCAACAAGTGTCACAGCACAAGGACCCACTTATAGGAATGACCAGTGTCCTTAGAGCTATAGCAGGGTGCCAAAGTCCATCTACTATATACCGGTATCATTCATCCATCCACTCAACAAATATTTATTGGACACTTAAATGTACAAGGCACAGTTCCTGGTACTAGGAATGCAACCCATCCCTGGTCTTCCTAGAACTGTCTCCAGCCAGTCCCACTTTTGGACAATTAATAAGCATCAATCCAAAGGTCACCTACCATGTGCTAGAGTATGTCCTAAGCACTTCAATGGATGTGAAGTGATAAATGCTGACTATGCCCTCAGGAACCTAACAGCCTAGTGGAGTAGCTGCAACTACCTACAAAGAAGGAGAACAGGGCAAACCTGAAGGACGCAGAAACCCTCAGTGAGAGGAGCAGTCATCAAAAGTCTTAGTTTGCAGAGGAGGGAAGCTGCCACTCCACTGGTGTGGCCTATTAGACCTGGGCCAGGTCAGAGTTGGTCCTCTGGAGACAGAACTTCAGTATTTTAGTCAGATTTTTCATTGCTGTGACTAAAAAGTCTGACCAGAACAATTTTAGGGGAAGAAAAATTTATTTGAGGGTTCACAGTTTCGGAGGTCTTAGTCTATAGAAGGCCAGCTCCATTCCTCAGGGCTCCAGGTGAGGCAGAACATCACGGCAGAAGAGTGGGGGATGGAAGTGGCTCACATGGTGATCAGAAAGCAGAGAGAGACTTCACTCATCAGATACAAAATATATACCCCATAGCCATACCCCCAGTGAACCTCTTCCAAGTCTTGGGCTTGACTCTTCCTGAACCATCTCAGTGGCCAGGGATAGCATGTATTACTGGCCAAGCCTGACTTACATGTGCCCCCCAAAATCTGCAGTGGAGTTGACACCAGTCAAACTTTATAGACTGAAGTTGGAGGAGCAATAGTTGCTAAAGGGGGAATCAGATTACCTTTACCAGAGGAAAGGGAAGTGGATAACAGACACCTGTCCACTAGCTTCTTCTGTCTCTGCTGTTGGTAGTGCTCATCTTTCCAGCCCTCTACTGTGCTGCAGTATAGCCTTTCTCTAAAACTGAATCCCACCTCCCACCCACCAGATACATGTCTTCTTTTCTTCCTCTTAACCCAAAGTTTCTTTCAGATTCTTTACATACTAGAACAATTACCCCATCCATGGGCCTTTGCATTTTTAACTCAAAGCAACAAATAATCTTGGGGCCACTGTGACCTTTGTAGGTTAAAGGGGGAAATATGGAGATGGAAAGCACGGATGGTCTCATTGTGGCTTCTCCCTGGAATCATATCACAGTGACCAGCCACTCGGGGTCCAAGTCATGGTGATGCTTTGTGACGGACCTGTGATGCCAAAGCAGAGGATAAAATACTGAAATATGTCCAAGGAGAGTGCTGAGAACCAAAAAATCATGGCCACACCATTTATAACAAAAGAACGCTCTGAAGTGCGTTTATAGATCTGGAACTTGCAGGCCAGAGGCCACGGGTGTTTAGGTAAGATGAAACCAAGGAAGACCGAGAGGTGCAGAGACCAGGCTGAGATGACAGAAGACCTCAGCAGAAATGCGAGTGTTCCCTGTGGCATGCAGTGAGGTGGACTGGTTTGGCATCAGGGACCAGAATGAACAAAAATTTGACCTCCATAGAAGGCCAGCTCCAGAGCCTTGTCCACCTGACTCTTTGGCTCTAGATTGGTCCTCCCTTTCCTGACCCTAAACTTTTTTTTCCTATAACTCAGCCTGTCCCCACATATTGATATTTATAAAACTTCAATATTTACCAAACACTAAGAGGTTGCTAAGCCCCTGAACTAGGTGTTGTGTGTTACAGAGATGAAAAGGGTAAGATTTTCATCCTGGCAAAATTTAGTGAGAGTAGGAGAAGCAGCTGAGTTAAAAACAAACAAGGGGGGAGGGGCAGAGCCGCTGCGCGCCTGCAAGGTAGGCGGACCTGCGACCCACCAGCAGAACAGGCCCAGCGAACTGCCAGCGTGGTAGACACATCGCCCCGGTTGGGGGAGGGGCAGAGCCGCCACCCGCGCCTGCAAGGGAGACTTTGCAACTATACAAGAGCAATATAAATATATGGGGGGAAATTCAATAACACAACACTTTCACCAAGCAGAAAGAAACGCGAACAGTATGAAAAGACAAGGAAAGAAAGGACCACAAGCAATGCTGGTCAACTCAACGTTAGAAAAGGTAATATCTGCAGCAGATGGAATGTCAGATAAAGAATTCAGGATATACATGCTTCAGATGATCTGGAGTCTCAAGGAAGACATTAGATAGCAAAATCAGACAATGAAAGATCACTTCGACAATGAGTTACATAAACAAATCCAAGAAGCAAAAGATCAACTATACAGGGAGATAGAGGTTATAAAAAACAAACAGAAATCCTAGAAATGCAGGAAGCAATAAACCAACTTAAAAACTCAATTGAGAATACTACCAGCAGAGTAGAACACTTAGAAGATAGAACATCAGACAATGAAGACAAAGTATTTCAACTTGAAAAGAACATAGACAGCTCAGCAAGATTGTTAAGAAACCATGAGCAGAACATCCAAGAAATATGGGATAACATAAAGAGACCAAACTTAAGAGTCATTGGGACACAGGAAGGTATAGAGGTCCAAACCAAAGGAATGAGCAATCTATTCAATGAAATAATAAGAGAAAACTTCCCAGACTTGAAGAATGAGACAGAATCCCAAATCCTAGAAGCCTACAGGACGCCGAATGTGCAAAATCATAGGAGATCCACACGTAGACACATTATAATGAAGATGCCCAACATACAGAATAAGGAGAGAATTTTAAAAGCTACAAGAGAAAGGAAGCAGATTACATTTACGGGTAAACCAATCAGGATAACAGCTGATCTTTCAACACAGACTCTGAAAGCTAGAAGATCCTGGAATAACATATTTCAAACACTGAAAGAAAATGGGTTCCAACCAAGAATTGTGTATCCAGCGAAATTAAGCTTCAGGATGGAAGATGAAATTAAAACCTTCCACGATAAACAAAAGTTAAAAGAATTTGCAGCTAGAAAACCATCTCTTCAAAACATCCTCAGCAAAACATTACAGGAAGAGGAAATGGAAAAAAAACAATGAAAACCAACAGTGGGAGGTAGTACAGTAAAGGGGGGGGAAATAATGAAAGAGGAAAACAAACCACGTTTAGTAACATAAATAAACAAATATGGCTGGAAGAACAACCCATATCTCAATAATAACCCTAAATGTTAATGGCTTAAACTCACCAATTAAGAGACACAGGCTAGTAGAATGGATCACAAAACATGACCCAGCAATATGCTGCCTACAGGAGACGCATTTGATAGGAAAAGACATACATAGACTGAAGGTGAAAGGTTGGGAAAAATCATATCACTCATATGGACTTCGGCAACAAGCAGGAGTGTCCATACTCATATCAAATAAAATAGATTTCAAGCCCAAGTTAATCAAAAGGGATAAAGAGGGACACTACATACTGCTCAAGGGAACCATACACCAACAAGACATAACAATCATAAATATATATGCCCCAAACAATGGTGCAGCCATGTTCATCAAACAAACTCTTCTCAAATTCGAGAGTCTAATAGACCACCATACAATAATCATTGGAGACTTCAACACACCTCTCTCACCACTGGACAGATCTTCCAAACAAAAGTTGAATAAGGAAACTATAGAACTCAGTAACACAATTAATAACCTAGACTTAATTGACATATATAGAATATACCACCCAACATCAAGCAGTTACTCTTTTTTCTCAGCAGCACATGGATCCTTCTCAAAAATAGATCATATATTATGTCACAGGGCAACTCTTAGACAATATAAAGGAGTAGAGATAATACCATGTATCTTATCTAGATCATAATGGAATGAAACTGAAAATCAACCATAAAAGAAGGAAGGAAAAATCATGCATCACTTGGAGAATGAACAATAGGTTACTGAATGATCAATGGGTTATAGAAGACATCAAGGAGGAAATTAAAAAATTCTTAGAGATAAATGAAAACACAGACACAATATATCGGAATCTATGGGACACATTGAAAGCAGTTCTAAGAGGAAAATTCATTGCTTGGAGTTCATTCCTTAAAAAAAGAAAAAACCAACAAATAAATGATCTCATACTTCATCTCAAAATCCTAGAAAAAGAAGAGCAAAACAACAGCAAAAGAAGTAGAAGGCAAGAAATAATTAAAATCAGAGCTGAAATTAATGAAATCGAAAAAATAGAAACAATTAAAAAAATTGACAAAACTAAAAGTTGGTTCTTTGAAAAAATAAGTAAAATCAACAGACCCTTAGCCATGCTAACGAAGAGAAGAAGAGAGAGAACTCAAATTACTAGCATACGGGATGAAAAAGGCAATATCACAACAGACACTTCAGAAATACAGAAGATAATCAGAAATTATTTTGAATCC
This sequence comes from Marmota flaviventris, assembly GCF_047511675.1. Taxonomy (NCBI): domain Eukaryota; kingdom Metazoa; phylum Chordata; class Mammalia; order Rodentia; family Sciuridae; genus Marmota; species Marmota flaviventris. The sequence goes on along the minus strand of NC_092511.1, from coordinate 54,048,743 downwards.
TTATACTCCAATAAAATAGAAGATAGTGAAGGCATCAATAAATTTCTTAAGTCATATGATCTGCCCAGATTGAGTCAGGAGGATATAGACAATCTAAACAGACCAATATCAATTGAGGAAATAGAAAAAACCATCAAAAGACTACCAACTAAGAAAAGCCCAGGACCGGATGGGTATACAGCAGAGTTTTACAAAACCTTTAAAGAGGAACTAATACCAATACTTTTCAAGCTATTTCAGGAAATAGAAAAAGAGGGAGAACTTCCAAATTCATTCTACGAGGCCAACATCACCCTGATTCCTAAACCAGACAAAGACACTTCAAAGAAAGAAAACTACAGACCAATATCTCTAATGAACCTAGATGCAAAAATCCTCAATAAAATTCTGGCGAATCTGATACAAAAACATATCAAAAAAATTGTGCACCATGATCAAGTAGGATTCATCCCTGGGATGCAAGGCTGGTTCAATATACGGAAATCAATAAATGTTATTCACCACATCAATAGACTTAAAAATAAGAACCATATGATCATCTCGATAGATGCAGAAAAAGCATTCGACAAAGTACAGCATCCCTTTATGTTCAAAACTCTAGAAAAACTAGGGATAACAGGAACATACCTCAATATTGTAAAAGCAATCTATGCTAAGCCTCAGGCTAGCATCATTCTGAATGGAGAAAAATTGAAGGCACTCCCTCTAAAATCTGGAACAAGACAGGGATGCCCTCTCTCACCACTTCTGTTCAACATAGTTCTCGAAACACTGGCCAGAGCAATTAGACAGATGAAAGAAATTAAAGGCATCAAAATAGGAAAAGAAGAACTTAAATTATCACTATTTGCAGGTGACATGATTCTATACCTAGCAGACCCAAAAGGGTCTACAAAGAAACTATTAGAGCTAATAAATGAATTCAGCAAAGTGGCAGGATATAAAATCAACACGCATAAATCAAAGGCATTCCTGTATATCAGCAACAAATCCTCTGAAATGGAAATGAGGACAACCACTCCATTCACAATATACTCAAAAAAAATAAAATACTTGGGAATCAACCTTACAAAAGAGGTGAAAGGCTTATACGATGAAAACTACAGAACCCTAAAGAGAGAAATAGAAGAAGATCTTAGAAGATGGAAAAATATACCCTGTTCATGGATAGGCAGAACTAACATCATCAAAATGGCGATATTACCAAAAGTTCTCTATAGGTTTAATGCAATTCCAATCAAAATCCCAACGGCATTTCTTGTAGAAATAGAGAAAGCAATTATGAAATTCATATGGAAAAATAAAAGCCCCAGAATAGCAAAAACAACTCTAAGCAGGAAGTGTGAATCAGGTGGTATAGCGATACCAGACTTCAAACTATACTACAGAGCAATAGTAACAAAAACAGCATGGTACTGGTACCAAAACAGGCGGGTGGACCAATGGTACAGAATAGAGGACACAGAAACCAATCCACAATATTACAACTACCTTATATTTGATACAGGGGCTAAAAGCATGAAATGGAGGAAGGATAGCATCTTCAACAAATGGTGCTGGGAAAACTGGAAATCCATATGCAACAAAATGAAACTGAATCCCTTTCTCTCGCCATGCAAAAAAGTTAACTCAAAATGGATCAAGGAGCTAGATATCAAATCAGAGACACGGCATCTGATACAAGAAAAAGTTGGCTACGATCTACATACTGTGGGGTCGGGCTCCAAATTCCTCAATAGGACACCCATAGCACAAGAGTTAATAACTAGAATCGACAAATGGGACTTACTCAAACTAAAAAGTTTTTTCTCAGCAAAAGAAACAATAAGAGAGGTAAATAGGGAGCCTACACCCTGGGAACAAATCTTTACTCCTCACACTTCAGATAGAGCCCTAATATCCAGAATATACAAAGAACTCAAAAAATTAAACAATAAGAAAACGAATAACCCAATTGTGGTAAGCCATTGTTATAGATCGTGGCCGCCATTAGAAGATGGCGCCGGCTTCCACTGTGGCCTGTGGTAAACAACTCCTTTTATGGAGAGTTGGCGCGCAATCCCTGACCGCCCTATGAGAAAGATCCACGTGGCGGCTTTAGATTGGTATGCGGGAGGCTTTATTAGGCTATGCTTGGGCGCTCGGCGGGGGGTCGCTAGAAGATGATACTTGAATCAAGGCCTGAATAAACTGCTGAAAGAAGAATCCTGTGTCGTGTTTTCCCTTGCCGGCGAGGGGTCGCGACACCCAATCAACAAATGGGCCAAGGACCTGAACAGACACTTCTCAGAGGAGGACATACAATCAATCAAAGAGTACATGAAAAAATGCTCACCATCTCTAGCAGTCAGAGAAATGCAAATCAAAACCACCCTAAGATACCATCTCACTCCAGTAAGATTGGCAGCCATTATGAAGTCAAACAACAACAAGTGCTGGCGAGGATGTGGGGAAAAGGGTACACTTGTACATTGCTGGTGGGACTGCAAATTGGTGCAGCCAATTTGGAAAGCAGTATGGAGATTTCTTGGAAAGCTGGGAATGGAACCACCATTTGACCCAGCTATTCCCCTTCTCAGTCTATTCCCTAAAGACCTAAAAGGAGCATGCTACAGGGACACTGCTACATCGATGTTCATAGCAGCACAATTCACAATAGCAAGACTGTGGAACCAACCTATATGCCCTTCAATAGACGAATGGATAAAAAAAATGTGGCATTTATACACAATGGAGTATTACTCTGCATTAAAAAATGACAAAATCATAGAATTTGCAGGGAAATGGATGGCATTAGAACAGATTATGCTAAGTGAAGCTAGCCAACCCCTAAAAAACAAATGCCAAATGTTTTCTTTGATATAAGGAGAGTAACTAAGAACAGAGTTGGGAGGAAGAGCATGAGAAGAAGATTAACATTAAACAGGGGTGAGAGGTGGGAGGGAAAAGGAAAGAGAAGGGAAATTGCATGGAAATGGAAGGAGACCCTCATGGTTATACAAAATTACATACAAGAGGAAGTGAGGGGAAAGGGGGAAAAAAACGAGGGGGAGAAATGAATTACAGTAGATGGGGTAGAGAGAGAAGATGGGAGGGGAGGGGATGGGGGATAGTAGAGGATAGGAAAGGCAGCAGAATACAACAGACACTAGTATAGCAATATGTAAAACAGTGGATGTGTAACCGATGTGATGCTGCAATCTGTATACGGGGTAAAAATGGGAGTTCATAACCCACTTGAATCAAAGTGTGAAATATGATATGTCAAGAACTATGTAATGTTTTGAACAACCGACAATAAAAATTAAAGGAAGAAAGAAAGAAAAAATAAAAACAAACAAAAAAGAAAGGATGATAATAAAATATGAGTTCCATAATGAGATTTATACAAGGTTACCACAGGAACTCAGAAGAAGAGCCATTAACCTAAGTGCCTCTTAAGGTTGTGAGAGGGAACAGTGGGTAATGAAGAGGGAAGGGAAAGTTGGACCTGATCCTTCATGGACTGGCACAGGTTGAAAGAGGAGAACCCATAGGAATTAAGTGTTGGATCCAAATGCAGTCCACACAGGATCTTAAGTTCTTCCTAGAGCGCATACCCTTGACTTGGAATGTCCAGTATTGGCACAGGACTTTCTACCTGGGGGAAGGGAGGTCAGTAGGTATTTGTGAATTAAACAAATGAGCCCTGATTGCCTTTAGAACAGAAGGCAGACCTGCAAGTCCACGGGACATCGCTTCCTAAAATATTATCACAGCCTTTAATTTCTCATTATGACTCTCTGGGCAGTTTGATTAATAATTGCTATGGGAAAAGAAGAGCAAAGTGATAATTAATAACTATTGGCCAGAGCTTTTGCTGAATTAAGAATCCAATTATGGAACAAACAAGCAACACCCAGAAAAGGAGCATGAATTCCAGTTGCAAGGAAAGACCAGGGGTACCAAGGACATGGGGGATTCCTAATTTAAGCAGCTATTGGGGAAGGTTGGCCCCAAACAGAGAGATGGAGAAATGATGAATTTGAGCATTGTCAGGAAATGACTCTGTCACCATAATCTGCATTTCCTAGAAGGACAAACATTGACACTGGGCTCATTTTCCTCCAAATGAGCAAAACAGTAAAATTGCAACAAGAGAAACAAAGACTAGAGCCAGCTAATCAGGGTACCATATGCCTGGGGTACATCCCACAGCCCCAGGGCCTCCCAGCACTTCTGAGGTTAATAAATCCCCATAACTTAATGATTCTTTGAGTTTTCCTACAAAAGGAAGTGTTTTCATAAAGATAGAGACTATATAAAGTCTCCAAAACACTTGTTGAAGGGCTGAGTAATTGGCAATTCCATGGATCCCAGAGTTTACCTGTGTATGTGTTACTCTTGTCTCCATCAGGGACCCTCCTGAGCTGTTACTCCTTGCACACTCACTTTCCCATACCAGCTGGCTCTGTTCCACAATCCATCTCTTCCCCACAACTTAAGACTTCAATTTTCAGTCTTTGAAAATTCATTACACCTAAACCATTGATGCAGCTGATGCTTATACTTTCTTTTCTGAAAGAACTTTCTATGAAACAGGATCCTCAGAATTAAGTACTTAAGAACTTCTAAACTTGAATCATTTGGGCTGTAGGTTAAATAGAATTTAAATACAAAAGTTCAGAGGCCTTTAAGTGGAGATGTATAATTCATAAAGCTTTGTACTAAAAGAGAAATTAAGAAAAGCTGGCACACAATTCCTTGAAGAACCACAAATAATAGTATCTGGGGAAAGTGGCAGAAGGAAGGGAATTTTCTAAATGCCAATGGCTGGTACAGCTTGGGAACTGCTTTGCTGCAGCCCAGGTTTGGATAATTCGGCCTTTTTGAAGGAGCTCCTTTAAGAAAATGCCTCCTATTCTCCTCCTAGGAAATTCTGTCATGCTGAGAAGTGGGTGGTGTAAAGGTGACATTCTGTGGCTGAGCCAGGAATTGCAATGGTTCAATCCAACCACCCTGCGCTCCCTACCTACCTTTCCCATTTAAAGCTTTGCTATCTTGTAAAGTGGAAAGTCAAGGTCAACCTAACAAGCTGTTCGTGAACTTCAACAGGTATTTGAGTGTGAGCCTCTTCGATTCCTTTGCAGGTTAAACTCCTTGAATCTATAATTTCAATCAGTAATTTCTCCCTCACCGGAGGCAGTGAATATAGCAGAAAGAGAGAGAGGGTTGACCTCAGAAGACTGAGGTTCAAGTCCCTGCTCTATCTTCCTATCTGTTCTCATGCACTCTCTGGGGCTCTCTTTGCTCATGTGTGGCCATACCACCAGCTCCCGCCCATGGAAAGGGGTGTTATGTGTTGGGGGAGGGAAGCATGACCTTTATTGGAAACTGCTTTACCAAGATGGAATGTTCTCCACTTCTGAATGGAAAAACAGCCTCTCTGAGGTGCAGAGCTGAATTCATTTGAGGTCAGCATATCTGCCAGGTTGACAGACTACAAAAGCACCTTCTCCTTGTGCCCTGTAACAGGACTCTCCAATCCTACTGCCTCCATTACAGACCTGAGTTACGAGACGTATCATAACAATAGTCTCTTCTTCTGTAAGAAGTACGTTGCAAATTGACTATCCAGTCCATCTCCTGAGGCACTGGTTTTCAGGATCAACATGTGAACACATCAGTGGATGTCAGACCAAGAGCATGGAACTCAAATCCAGATTCCTGAATGCGAGAGACTGATTTCCCACAAATTCATATTCCAAGCTGTATCCTCAATATCTGATCTTTTTTCTTTTCCAAGGCCAGGAATGACCAAAGGTCCTCTTGGCTAAGCATTTTCTAGACTGTAGAGGATTGCCTACTTCTCCAGCTGGTTTGTCATGACAGGCAGAAATTTGATTTTGCAGATGCTCTGTGGGAACTTAGGATTTTTCTTTTGCTTCTCTGAAGCAAACCCTAAAACCATCAATGGATTGAAACTCTACATAGATGAACTCCCAACAGTTACCTACATCAAATTCATCTTTGTATTGCCATCAGTGTCCTTGTCCCTATTCTACTTTTTGCTTTATTTGAATTTCTACCTTCCTACCTACAAGGGAAGGGTTAGAAAAGAACAAAATAAGGTGGAACAAAAATGGATAAATCAAAATTAATACAGCTTTACTATTTATCAGCTGTGAGCAGAAATACAGTGGAAAAAATAACTTATTTAAAATAGCAAACAAAACTATACTTAGGAACAGATTTAAAAAATAACTATGACATTTTAGAATGAGAGATGCTATGTTCCTAGTTGTGATAACTGAAAATTGTAATAAAAGTTCTTTAAAATTTAATCTTTTGAAATTCCAAAAGATTGATATATATGTCTACATTAAAAAATGTAAAACTTGTGTGTTCCATGGAAGCCACTATAGACTGTAGAGAAAATTATAAGTCTCCTCTGTAATGATTAAAGTATTTAAGATAAAAGGTGCTCCTATTAATCCATTAGCAAACTGTAACTCAGTGAGAAACAGGAAAATTATATAAATAAATATAAAACAAAAAATATTGTCTTGCTGATCGTGGTGATGGTACACCTGTCATCCCAGCAGTGCTGGAAGCCAAGCAGAAGGATGGAGAGTTCTGGGCCAGCCTAAGCAACTTGGTGAGGCACTAAGCATCTCTGTTTCAAAATGAAACAAAAGGGACTGAAGATGTGGCTTGGTGGTTGGGTACCCCTGGGTTCAATCCCTGGTACAAAAAAAAAAAAAAAAAATATATATATATATATATATATATATATATGTGTGTGTGTGTGTGTGTGTGTGTGTGTGTGTGTGTGTGTGTGTAGTCTCTAGTGAATGTAAATTAAAATACTTTCAAATTGTACAACTTAAACAAGAAATTTACAGAGAGCATTTGAAAAGGGTGAAGCATGTGCAGAAAATGGCCACTATCTTCAAAGGCATATTAATTAGAGGGCCTTTTTGAAAGGGTAGTTGGCACCAAAATTTAAAATGTACATATTCAATCAATCCAGAGCTTAAAAGAATACTAATGTATACTCAGATATATCATATGTGGAAGTTTCTGTATTAAAAAACAATAAGTAGTAGCATATTGTGGTTTTAAAATGCAAATGAGTGGTGTTATGTTCCAGGTATTCTGCATCTTCTTCTTATATATTGCTTCAGAAACTTGTCTGTATTGTTGCATGAACAGCTGTTTTTCACTTTTACATTTTATCCCATGAAGAATAAACTAATCCATATCTCTGTTGATGGATAAGAGAGGAGTTAGGCTGGCCGTATGAAGACAGTGAACATAGGTAACATTCTTTGCATAACACTCTTTGCTGACATAAAAGGCAGCTTATCATGAAAAGGTAAAGATGACACATAAGACACTGTAGTGGACAGTGAAGCACCGGGGGAGGGTTACTTTCAGTGTCTAGAATGCATGCTGGCATGACATCAGAGTGCACTTACTATGACATTTTTGACAAGAAGGGGACCTGCCATATCCATAGTCACAGTGGCTAGAGCTTTGTTTGGCTTGCAGTCTTTTCTAGAGTGTGATATGGCATGTGCTTTCAAACCATAGCTTCATAGATTAACTCATTTTAATTTCCAGGTATTAACTTTCTTTGAGCATTCTAGAAGCTCAGGTTCAGAAGCAACTTTCAAAATAGTGGAGGGGTTCTTTGGTGGTGAAAAAAGACAAATCCCTTAAATTAAAAGTAAGGTAATTTTCTGGAGGAGTGCTGAAAGAGACATCCCTCTGTACAATCAGGTATACATGAGCATCAGAAGCCACCAGATCTGAGCTGCACTTTTATTTTCAATGCAATGAAAATACACCTGTGGTCATGAGGGCTTTACAATTTGACTATAAAATGTAGATAATCGCAATTATATAAATCCTATTTTGAATGATACATTTTACTTTCAAAGCAAGCTCATTACTATCATCTTATCTGATTTGCATGGTAAGTGTGGGGAGTAGGTAGGGCCTACCTGTTTATATTAAAGGGAAATCCTACACAGGGAAGGCAAATGATTTGTCTGAGATCTCACAGATTCATCCTGGGTCCTCAGTCCTACACCAATAGATTATCTCTTATTTCTGGCAAAGTATAGAAAATTGATTCATCACATTGTCAAGATCACACCTCATCTCCATATCAATTTCTTACTGCTTTATGTAGCCTTTTGAAATATTTATTAAGTGCTGACCTTGTAATTTGCCACCTAAGCACCTGTTTTCCTTTCCAATCTGTATATGAATGGGAGTCTGAACTGGATCTACCAGCTCTAAAATACCTCAATTGGGTCCCCATGACAATTATGCGCTGTCACATATACAAAGAAACAAGGTGAATTGTTCACTCTTCAGGTCCCAACCCCCCCCCACCCCAGACTAGATGAACTCTCCTTACTTTGGGGCCGGGAGCAGGGAGGGAGTGTCATATCTCAGTGCAACATCTCAGTGGAGAAATACAAAGGAGACAGAGAAACCCCAGCAGGTAATAAGAATAGACAAGCCAGGTTTTGAGGTTCACGCCACACCTCAGAGAACAGCTGAGCCCATCCATGACGACTTCCTAGAAAACACAACTGGCTTGGGAGCAGCCGACCTTCCCAGACTGCGGCCCTGTTCCTGGGCCTCCTCACCCAGAGCCTGCCTAACTAGCTGAGGCCCTGCTCTGCACATTCTTATCCAGTGCCTTTTGTTTTCATGTTGGTCCAACCAGCCCAATAAAGCCAGCTTTTTGCATACTAAAACTTAATTTGTTTAAGGACAAACAGTTGGAGGCCTGCTTCTCAGGAGCCAGAGTGACAGATCGCAGGAGGGGCACATCAGCCTTGGGGGCTGCCGAATTGGCAGGTCCCCCGTCTCTCCTGTGAGACAAGCGCATGAGCTGCTCACTGTCAGGATTCCAAAAGGCATTACCCTGAGCTCCAAGGTGGAGCTGTTTACCAATACCATGATCTCTCCCCAGATGCAGTTGCTACTGCAGCTAATTAAGAGAACAATTAAGACTAAGGCAATCAGTCAAGTACACAGACCTCAGTCATCTTCCCAGCTCTCGGATGCAGCACGGCTCCCAGAGGGCTGAGCCATATTCAGTCATTCAGAAAATGACAGGAAGAAGCTATTAAATATCTGAAAACCATAAAAACACAATCATACTGTTCTTCAGCTGAGCCGTCCACCAGAGACCAATGCCCAGCAACTTTAGAAACTTAGCAGTCCTCTTGAATTCACATACTCACAAACAAGATTAATCAAAAGCAGCTCAAATCAAAATTTAATTATAAGGTGGGGAAGGAAGAGGCTGTACTGGCCATTCCCCTCTTTTTTTTTTGGTTTATGACTGATCAATATCCCTTGTATCACCAAATGCATGACAAAGTCCACAGGGTGTCTTTGGAAAGGAAGTAACAGATTAAATATTGAACTAAACAATTTAATCTTCTTCAGGAAGGATTTTCAAATATTCGTAAAGGTAAATCCTATTGGGGGGAACAGTCTCCACATGCTGGATTATATAGCCTTGCTAGGAGGAGTTCATAAACACAGGTACACAAGCCACTAAAACAAAACTCCTCTAAATAGCTTAGCAGATCAAGGAAGGAAAACAAATTGCCCTTATAAAGAAAATCAAATATATGCATATGTTAATCACTCTACATTTAGTTTAGTAAGTGTATTGCAGAGTGCTCCAGGATTTCTCCTGTTGAGCATTGGCTTTACCTCTGGGTAGGCAGTTACACTCTTTGAATCTGTGCACTAGAGAAATAGAATTTTCTCATGACCTGGAGCTAAGAAGTGAGGCTGAACATCTCAGAAAAAAAACACCATAAACAATGTTACTAAATATTTTTATTAAACACTTACTGTATGATTTTCAAGAGATACAGAAGGAATAGATAAAAAGTGTTGAAACTTAGGAGTCAGTCTTGAGTTCAAATTCTAACTCCCCCTATACTAGCTTTAGGACATAAGGCAAGTGGCCCAACTGCTATTTGTATTTCCTTGTCTGTTAAATGGAGCTAATGCTCTTCTAATCTCAGGGAGTTGTTCCAGGTTTAAGTGAGATTAAGTTTATAAAGTTTATAAAGTGCTCAACACACAGTCAGTATTCAAGAAAGCCATGATGATGGTGATAATGATTTCTAATAGATGCCACTTATAGAAGGCTGGACCAGCTGTGAATTCTCTGTGCAATATTACTGAATACTCACTGCAACTTTATGCAGTGAGCAATCCTATTATTACTAAAACCATTTTACAAATGAAGAATCAGAAATTATAAGGCAAGGCCTCTCATAGCATTGGTTAGAAGCACCAGTTTGATCCAGGCTCAAATTAAAATTTTATTTTATTTGTTTATTTGTACTGAGGATTTAACCCAGGGACATTTTACCACAGAGCTACATCCCCAGTCCTTTTTATTTTTTTATTTTGAAACAGGGTCTTACTAGGTTGCTGAGGTTGCCCTCAAACTCGCAATCCTCCAACCTTAGCCTTCTGAGTTGCTGGGATTACAGTCGTGTGCCGATACCCTCAGTGCTGAATTGAAATTTTAGGTTTTTGTTTTTATCTCCAAATGAAGTGATGCCATCAAAGAAAGAAACCAAGGCTTGAAAGTAAACAACATGACCTTTTTCCCTTATTAAAGTCCAAGAGCACACGTCTTTTAGTGTACTCTGAATTAATATTTTTTCTAAACTTTAATCTGTGAAGTGGCTGAGGCTATAGCTCAGCAGTAGCACATTGCCTGGCATGCATGAGGCACTGGGTTCAATTCTCAGCACTGTGTATAAATAAATAGAATAAAGATATAACAAAACTAAATAAATATTTTTTAAAAGTAAATTCATTTAAAAAAATCAAAATTATCTGTGAAGAGCACAATCATGGTACCTTGTATTATGTGTTTAAAAATGAGCATTTGTACACAGTGATGCATACCTATAATCCCAGATACTCAAAAGACTGAGGCATGAGGATTTCAAGTTCAAGGTCAACCTGAGCAACTGAGAAAACACCTGTCTCAAAGTAAAAACTAAAAAGAGCTGGAAATGTAGCTCAGTTGTAGAGCACCCCTGATTTAATCTTCAGGACCCCCCCCCAACACACACGCACTCAAACACACAGTGTTTGATCACACTTATAATCACACATAAGATATATAATGCATATTAAATATATATTCATTATTAATAAATATATTCCCTCTAGATAAATATTTGAAATATATATCATGATTTTTAAACCTATTATGGCCTTTCATCTTTTTGTTAATATATCAGAAGTTTCTAAAAAAAGGAGATGTCCTGGGTTATCTGTTTACTTGAAGTCGGGTTACCAAATAGACACAGTACTAGGAAGAGATGCACAATACACAACATCTTATGGTTCTCTCACATACAGACACAATAACTGCAAGTAATTGCAAAAGCATGAACTGTCATAAAATGTGGTGAATTAATTAGGAAGGGATGAGCTTAGAGGGCTTATTACCTTTTTAATATAATTTATTTAATTAGAAGTTTATCCGAATTAAGTTTTTAATAATGTCTGTGTTGAACAACTATCTTGTTAAAAAATCTGGCTCCTGTGATCCAATAGGGCTAGCCCCAACACATCATTGATTCCATAGACAAGGCTTCATGTGTGAAAACATGAACCTTTCAGCAAGTGTGTATATGGATACAGTGACACACCCAGAAAGGCACTTCTAAACAGTTACACATGCTCAGAAACAGACGAACAGGTGGATTTATTGAAATATCTAAGTCTAGGTACCTTACACCCAATCATGGTGATTTCTCTGTAGACATTGCCCTCTCAACTTCTCCAACAGACAGTCCATGGGCACAAATTCTGTTGCTGTCTACTGAAAGTCTTTGTTGGGAATGGCCATCAATGCATGTGTAGCTGTGGGAATAGCAGGGCTTCAGTCTATTAGCTCTTGCCAAACCCAATCCAATGTCAGGGATGAGTTGGTGACCTCCAGGTGGCTATTGCTGAGCTACCTCCTTTTCATTTGGTAGCAGAGATCCAAATGCTCCCCCAGTCTTATTTAATAAGATATATTCTAAAATCAAATGACCACCATTCACTCACATCAGGGATTTTCATTTGTTTTACATGACTACACATTCACTCACAGGCACATAACACGCTCACACATACTCACATTCACTCTCAAGAAAGCTCACGTTTGAGGCTAAACATGGAACTACTTTTCTGAAATGTATAATACCAGTAGCACGATAAGTTGTAGTGGTTTCCCGATGTAGAATGAAAGCCCCAAATACATTCTTTTATGAACTAAATTCTGTGCCTAGCTACATTTCTGCTATAAAACTTTAGTGCACCCATGTTTACCATTAAAATTTTTTAAACTACCACCTCGAATATCCTTACAGCCAAACTACTACTATTGAAAAGGAATTTGCCCAATTATTATTGCTTTTCTTTTCCTTAGAGATAGAAAAACAACCAATCCAAAAATCAATTGCTCAGATCTCCACTGTGGCCAGGGGAAGCAAGTTCAAAACCTTTTCATTAATACCGCAAATTTGAAAAATGTCCACAATGGACAAAGCTATAGAAATTCAGGGGAGGAAACTGAAGGCAATGGTTTTCAAACTCTGCATTTTTCCCTGAGTAATCCAAAATGATTTTATAATGAATTTTTCCAGGCCATTAGCCCAAAATGTTGTCTGATACTTATGACTCTTTTGAAAAGGTAAAAGAAATTAAGCAGGAAACAGCTACTGAATTTAGAAAGATACTTTTGCCTTTATATTGCAGCCTTTTCATCTCTGCCCACATTGTAAATAGATTTTTTTTAATATCAGAAGAACCACTGGTCCCTACTTTTAAGGTACAATCTTCCTGGATGGGATTTTTACACACAAAAAAATAAATCAATATCTTGACTCAAATATAATCAACTGACCACCAAAATTCTTCAGGAATCATCTCTACCTACCATTCAAAGAAATGTCGAATAAAAAGGGCAAAAGAATATCTTCTACAACAAAAGAAAGCATTTCATAATGGACAACAATGTGCCTTCCTCTCCAGGGTGACAGACTCATTCACTTATATTTTTAAATGGGTTCTTTAGAAAGTGGACAGAAATGTCAACTGAAGCCAAAATAGTGAGCCTCCATAAGACCAAAAATATTCCAACAATACTTGAATAGCAGAGAGAAGAAAAGAAATTTTCCCATACTTCTTCACTATTCTCCATTTTACCAAAATACAGACTCTGATTTCTAGTCTTCATCTCTCTCTCTCTCTCTCTCTCTCTCTCTCTCTCTCTCTCTCTCTCTCACACACACACACACACACACACACACCAATTCAGAAGTGAAACATGTGAATCCAGACTACATTTAGGCAAACTTATTGTCTCTTTTACTAAGCAATTACAAACGACTGGAGTCATCCAGTTGTTTTCAAAAATAGTTGTTCAATTGAAATGTAATTTTTCATACTTTTTTTCAACATTTAGAAATCCAAAGAATTTCAAATTTTTGGGCATGATTTTTTGCAAAACAACAATTCACTTTGGAGAGTACTACCTAGTGTTATGGTTTAAACATGAGGAGGAGTCCCCCAAAAGCTCATGGATGAGACCATGCAAGAAAGTTTAGAGGTGAAACAATGAGGGTATGAGAGTATTAGCCCATCAGTGCATTAATCTCCTGAGAGGGATTAACTGGATGGAAAAATGGGGGAGGGAGGGTATGGATGGAGGAGGTGGGTCCCTGGGGGTGCGCCTTTGGAGTATACATTTTGTCCTTGTGAAGGAGACGGCTCTCTGTTTCCTGGTGCCATGTTCCTAGCTGCTTTCCTCTGCCAAGATAGAGTACCTCTTCCCACACCTCTGAAACTGTGAACCCCAAATAAACTTTTCTTCTTCCAATTGTTCTTTGTCAGGTCTTTTTGTCACAGGAGCGAAAAAGCTGACTAAAACACCTGAATATTGATGGGAAAAGAAATGTTTTGATACGTAGTTTGTAGTATCAGTTTTAACTGACCTCAAAGATGAATCCAAGGAAGTTCCGAATGAAAGAGACAGAAATTTCTGAGAAGAATTCGTCATGAAAACCTCTGGTTTCAGAGTCTAATGAGATGTAAGGAAATACTGGTTATCAAAAAGCCAATGTGTGAGGCTCGGGTTGTGGCTCAGTGGTGGAGCACTTGTCTAGCACATGTGAGGCACTGGGTTCCATCCTCAACACCACATAAAAATAAATAAAGGTATTGTATCTATCTACAACTTAAAAAAAATATTAAAACAAAAAAGGTCAGTGTGTAGGAAAGACAGTAGAATGAATCAGACATACCTTTCCTATGTTCATATATGAATACAGGTCCAGTGAAACTCCACATCATGTACAACTGCAAGAATGGAATCCCAATTAGAAAAAGTTTTATTCTATATATGTATAGTGTCAAAACACACTCTACTCTCATGTATACCTAAAAAGTGTAAATAATTTTTTTAAAAAGCCAATGTGTATTTTTCATCAATATTTATTAGCTAATTCATCTGCATATTCTCTCAAAATAACAAAATGCAGAGTGGTAAAGATTATGTGCTCAGCCATAGGCATGTTATATGACTCTCATTCTATTTCACAAGTCAAAACTCCCAGGTTTCAGGCTCCCACGGTGTTTATGTAGGGGAAAAAAATCAAAGAGAAATTGAGAGTTCATAATTGGCCCAGGGATTCAAAGATGGGTCAAGCTCCAACCTACTTTTTGTTTCCCACCTAAATTATGATCAAGACAAACTGGGAGACTTTTTCAAGATCATTGTATTTGCTGAGAAATGGTTCTCTCTCGGTTTTTGTGATTGGGTCAATATGAACATCTCTCTTCCACTTTCACAAACGAGAAACTTTGAAGTCTTCCCCAAAACTCCCCTCTCTGCTGCCCTGGCTCCTGTTCCCATATCTTAGCATTACCAGTTCCAGTCCTTCCTCAAGCGCAATATCTGCATAAGCACACCTGAGCCACTAAGACAACTTACGTCAATTTTCCATTGGCACCAGACTCTACCTTACCAATCCAGAAGGCACACCATGTTTATATCAAATCCTAAAACTTGGCTGCTCTCAAATCATTTGGTTGGCAGAATCAATACAGATCTCAATTCCCCTGTCCTATTTCCATGTTCTTCCAGCCTCTCCAGCTGTGGGAGATCTGACAAGATATCTCCCAAGGTTCATTGTCTTCTTCCTTTGACCATAGAACCCCCAATGATAGCTGGGTGCTTTGCTACCTGAATAAAGAATAATCTTTCCAGATTCCTTTGCAATGAATTGTGCCCCTGAAATTAAGTCCTGGACAATGTGAGTTGAACAGAACATGTGTGACCTCTAGGATGTACTCTCAAAAGGAAAGAATATGGGTATTCCTCCTCTGCTATTCAGATTAACTAGGACTAGATGTGAGATGTGAGAGATGGACTAGGAGAAGCCACTTTACACACAGAAACGGACATCACACATAAAGGACAGTAAATACATTCTATCAGGCCTGCTAGCTCTCTGTGTTCAGATGATCAAAGAGAAAGAAGTAAATGGACATCTTGCTTAATCCATTGTGCTTCTGGGACAAAAACCGAACCCATATCCTATTACTACACCAAAATATATTATATCCTCAGTTGTTTCATGAAATCCAAATTCAACAGTTCTCATTTCACATATATCTGATTTTAGGTATAGAAAATCATGAAACCACATCATGTCAACTACTAAATGGGATCCTAATCAGAATAACTTATACTCTGTGTATATATAATATGTCAAAATACACTCTATTGTCATCTATATCTAAAAAGAACAAATTTCAAAAAAGAAAGAAAAATCATAAGAAGTGGGAAAATGACCTGAATTTTTCACTCAGGATCACATTCATTTTTGCCACACAACTTAACCTATACTGGCAACATGGCAATATGCGAATAGCTCCACACCATTTTTTTTGTGTGTGTGTGTTAAATCTCCAGTTAAGATACAAACATTTTATTTCACATATTTCATTTCAGATATTTCATTTGTTATGAAGAGTTCCTAATGCAATGATGATCTGTCCCCTCCAGTGGATGAGGGGTTTGTGGCTGACCCTGGGCAGGAACTGAGTTGCCCATCAGAGTTCTACCTGCACATATTAGCTCAGAGTCCCAGTAATCGGGTTCACTCCCTTTCTACTGTCCCCAAGAACCATGAACTCAAGGTGGAAATATAAAGATGGCAGCCAGCTAAGACACTCTCAGAAAAGCCATAAAATGTACTTAGCATCCTAACATCTTATTTGCTAATGTATACATGCCCCATTCTTACAGCCTTAAGGGTCCAGACATTTCTTTGTCAACAGCCACCACAGAAAACCTGTATGTGCTTGCCTGGACTATGATAACCATCTCCTGATGGTTAACCGTCTCTCAGTCTTAACCCTAGGCTCTATTCTCACTATGACCAGACCCTGCCACACCTGCAAAGTATTATTTAAAGCAGTATTCACTTCAGAAGTTCTAAGCTCTGAAAAGAGTTGTCCTAAAACCCTTTTCCAAGACAGCTGGCATCCTTCATTCCCTGGTTACTTCCACCCTCTCAAGAACCCTTTCCCTTCCTGCCCTCCCAGAACAAGCTGCAGGGATCATCCGTTATTCGTGGCCCATCTCCCCTTTCAGTTTAGCAGAAACCAATCCTTAGTCATCTTGATAAGCTAAGAAACTGACATGGTGTCTGATTTATTGTCAGGGCTCTATAAGGGCTTGATACAGTGAATGAACATAGCTGAAGTCATCCTTCCACCGAAGAGCTGGAGTATTCAAAATTGAGACTGCCATATTTGTTCTCAAGTCTCTGGTGACAGATGCACCAGTTCACAGGTTAGAGTCCTCAGGAAGAGAAGCATTCATGTCTTGACATCCAGAGCCTTAACTTTGGTGCCTCAGCATCACAATCACCCAAGCACAAGGTGACTGGAACCCAGACATTTCATTTAACAACGTGGGTGAGAAGGATGAGCCTAAGTGAACAACCACCTAGATTGAGAATCCATTCAGATACTGATATAAAAATAATTGGACAGCAAAGCCTGGTTTTAGCACTTTCTCTACAGTGATACACAAGAGGCATTTGTGGGCCCACAACAATTTCAAAAGCATAGTTCTAGGGAATAGTACTATGTAATCATAAAATTACCCTGGAGATAAGATTTAATTATCAATTTCACCTTTCTAACACCTTCCACAAAGTAATGCTTAAAAGCTTTGTGAGAAAGAATATTACCCTTAAAGCAATAACATGCAACACTGAGAGCACAGGAAAGACCAACCAGCAGGCTAGGCTTGTATGGGAGTTTAGGTTCAGTGGTATTATTCAAAAATTATTACAGGTGACCGCCATCTCAGGGGGATTATAGACTGACTTCAGAAAGAAAGCCATTGGGAAAATAAATGGACCCTGTTTCCTAAAACAGATCTTTTTATTTCTCCTTACAGGGTGCTGATGGAAGCTGTTAAATACCATGGTAAACAGACACTGATCACAAAATTCTCAGTATCATTCTATTTCCACCATAAATCACAATATATTCAGCATTATCACTAATAGACATGTGCAAGGTAGAGGGAGGAAAAAAGGAAAGTCCCTGACTTGTCCTCAAAGGATGGGACCCAGAGGATGACAAGAGCTACTTGAAAATAAACTTTATTTATCCTGGCAGAATAGAAGTTTGTATAGTGTCCTAATTACATACATTAACTCTCAGCTAATTTTAAAATTTGGGGGCATATGCCATGGTCATGAAAAATAATAAAAATCTGAGAAACTGTCAGATTAGAGGAGACTATGGAGGTATGTTGACTGTTCGGGCCTGGACAGTCAACATACCTCCCTAGTCCTCCTCCCACTGCCCACACAAAATCTATATGTTGGAACCTAATACCCATTGTGATAGTTTTAAAAGATGGGGCCTTCAGGAAGTGAATAAATCTTAATAAGGGTTCTACTCTCATGAATGGGATTAGTGCTCTTATAACTCTAGAGAGTTTCCTTGCTCCTTCCACCATGTGATGATACAATAAAAAGGCTCCATCTTTGAAGCAGAGACCAAGGATTCATTAGACACTGAATCTACTAGTTGACTTCATCTTGGAATTCCCATCTCCAGAACTGTAAAGAATGTCTGTAGTTTATAAATTATTTGGCCTCGGGTATTTTGTTATAGCAGATCAAACGATTAAAAAAATGACCAAATACAAAATGGTATCCTATATCCACAATAGATATTAGTGGGAAATTAATGAGATCCAAATAAAGTCTAGAATTCAGTTAATAGTGATATGCTCATGTTAATTTCTTAGTTTTAAAACTGTTTTGGTTATATAAGATGTTAATGATAGAGGAAACTGGTTAAAAGATAAATAGTAGCCAAACACTTATTTCTACTTTTCTACTTTCCAAAGAGGAAGATGTGGGTCCATCTATAACATGAAATAAGGAATGAATAGGGCGGTCATTGATTCATAGAGTGGCCCTTAAGTTTGAAAGGAGAATCTGACACTATTAAGTGTTGAGGGATGCTGTTAAGCTGCTGAAACTCCCTGACAGATTTAGCACACCCTGAAAGGACTCCTGATGGACCTCCTATTTTTTGCTGATCGATTCAAACCACAGCTATCAGGGATTCACTTTGAGATGAGACCAACACGTTTCTTAACTCATTTACATTTGTGTATATGCACAATTTAATGTAAATAATTTGTACTACAAGTTTGTATGCTCACCTTTTTCTTAGAATGCCAGGAAGCAAACTGTCAGGAGGCATGCCCCAAGGTTTGATATAGGAAAGGATGTATTCTGGCTTTAGGCTTAGAGGGGAAGATTGCATTCAGGTCTTGGCCAGAAACATTTGATATTGTTGATTTTGTGAGTTTAATAAAAGGATTGCTTTCAAACGTATGGATGAGATTTTTTTTTTTCTGAGAGAGAGAGAGAGAGATTTTTTAATATTTATTTTTTAGTTTTCGGTGGACACAACATTTTTATTTTATTTTTATGTGGTGCTGAGGATCGAACCCAGCGCCCCGTGTATGCCAGGCAAGTGCGATATCGCTTGAGCCACATCCCCAGCCCAAAATGAGATTTTTTTTAAACCAGAAAGGCATAGTCCAACATCCTGGGGTCAGCAGTTGTGATTAATTATTCCTACCTCTACACCAAGGAGCAAAAGAGGGAAACTGGAGACTGGGTGGACCTACAGAGCCACTTGGAGAATATCCACCAGAGCAAGCCAAGACCTCACTCTACCTCTGAATCCCTATGGGGGAATCCCATTATCTGACCCACTTTTTTCTTTCTAGGCCATTTTTCCCTTAGCTGTATTACCAAATTCCATTCCTGGGCTCCAATCCTTTGGCCTTACTGACCAAAACCAACTAAAAGCAGAGCACAGGTGCTCACTGCTAACCCTACACAGCACAGCCTTCAGAAGGCACAGATCAGGATGGAGAGAGGGATAGAAAGTGAATCTTGAGTCACAGTGGTAGCAGCCTCTTCACTCTGTGGCCTCCTTCGTCCTGAAATCTCATTGCTTTTTTTGCACCTGTTCAATAACAATGCTAATCTCTTCATTGCTCAGTAGCAGATTTTTTTCTGAATCCAATATGGCCAAGCAATTTTGCATTTTGTAAACTCTTTGATGGGGGTCAAGCCACACTCTGACAAGATGCCCTCGCTTCGGGGGGGAAAAAAAAAAGGACATTATTTGCCAAACAGCTGAGGGTGGCCAAAGGCAGAGTAGCTGCTGTGGGTTTTCAGAAACAGGGTGGAACCGGAAAAGACAGTCTCCAAATTTCCTGAGAACCTCACCTGGCTTTAAATAATAGCCTTCTTTCCTCTTTCAAGTCTGTCCTTTATATCCTCTTCATCTGTGAAACCCTTTAAAGAAGCCTCTAGAGACAAAGAGGAGCGATGGGGCAGAGAAGTTCTGAAAAATATGGCCGGGGCACAAAAGAAAGAAGTGCCAGTGACTGCAGACTTCTGGCACTTAGAGATTCACCAGGATTTGAATTATTTATCTTTCTTTCATCCTATTTGGACCTTTAGTCATGCCTAACAAAAACCCCCAAATTTTAGAAGTAGAAGAGAGACAGCTAAGGGAAAGATGGTCTAGGAAGAAAAAAGTGGGTCAGATCAGGGGAGAGAAGGGGGAGGGAGGGTACAATCACGTGCTGGAGATGGGGCGATCAGAGCTCACCTATGGGGCCGTGAGGCACAAGAAGAGGTTACCGATGAGCCAGCCCAGCAGTTTGGTTGGGGTTTCCAGTGTGTACATGGAAAAGCCATGCAGTGAGTATGCCCCACTTCAACAGCTTTGATAACAAAGTCACATGGCTTTTCTGTCTAATTGCAATGGCTCTGAGGCTCTACCCACTCAAATCAGCAGTGCTTAGACATAACACAAAACTCAGACTGCTCCATCCGTAGGGTTCATCTTTTTTTGTTTTTAATTTCATAACAGAATCTGTATCCATATCACTCCCTCCTTCAGTGAGCGAATAAATATTGATTAAGTAACTTTTTATACATCGGTTACTACTGTAAATATTGTGGACGCGGCAGAGAAAAGGGAAACAAGGGGCCTCATTCTCAGGGTCTTTATGTTCTAGTGGGGTGAGGTAGACAAAGAGCAAATTAAATGAACATGATAAGCTCACAGAGGTATTAAACCATGCGAGAAATAAAGTAAGATGGACTTTTAAAGAGGGCTCACCAGCAAAAATGAGGTTGGAATGAGTGTTGTGAAGGATTCCCCCTCCCAAGCAGGGGGCATTTGGCCCAACTCCTAGATGACAGAAAGGAATCAGCAATGTGAGTGTGAATATTTGAGGTTTATTCCTGAAAAAAAAAAAAAAAAACAAGTGCAAAGTCACTTTGAAAGAATGAATTCCTAAAGACAATCTGGGTCCTGATGTAATAAATCTGCATCATGATCCATATTTTTGCAGATGCCCTCACCCCCAAAAGTCTCTGACCTATTCCCATTAGGACACGAATTTGAATTGACACATGAGGGTCACTTAGGAGCAAAATATCACTGAATTATTGCAAAGAAAATGTTCCATCTTCTTCCAGAAGCAGCAGGGTTGGAGAGATTCCACTTTGGATAAAGAATTTTACTTTGAAGTCTTTTTTTTTTTTTAAAGAAACAATGGGTTGTTTGCTTGTTTGTTTGTTTTTGGTGTTAAGTTTTCTGAGTTCTTTATATATCCTGGAGATTAGTGCTCTATCTAACATGCGTGTTGCAAAAATTTGCTCCCAAAATGTAGGCTCTTTCTTCACGTCATTGATTATTTCTTTTGCTGAGAAAAAGCTTTTTAGTTTGCATCCATCACATTTATTGATTCTTAATTTTATTTCATGCGCTTTAGGAGTCTTGTTAAGGAAGTCGGGGCCTAATCCAACATGATGAAAATTTGGGCTTACTCTTTCCTCTATTAACCCAATCAATAAATGGGCTAAGGAGCTGAACAGACACTTCTCAGAAGAAGATATACAATCAACCAATGAATATATGAAAAAATGTTTAACATCTCTAGTAATTACAGAAATGCAAATCAAAACTACTCTAGGATTTCATCTCACATCAGTCAGAATGGCAGTAATCAAGAATACAAACAATAATAAGTGTTGGCAAGGATGTGGGGGGAAAGGCACAATCATACATTGCTGGTACGATTGCAAATTGGTGCAACCAATCTGGAAAGAAATACAGAGATTCCCTAGAAAACTTGGAATGGAACCACCATTTGATCCAGCTATTCCACTCCTTGGTCTATACCCAAAGGACTTAAAAACAGCATACTACAGTGACATAGTCACATCAATGTTTATAGCAGCTCAATTCACAATAGCTAAACTGTGGAACCAACCTAGATGCCCTTCAATAGAGGAATAGATAAAGAAATTGTGGTGTTTATATACAATGGAATATTACTCAGTATGAAAAGAGAATAAAATTATGGCATTTGCTGGTGGAGTTGGAGAATATCATGCTAAGCAAAGTAAGCCAATCCCCAAAAACCGAAGGCCGAATGTTCTCTCTGATAAGTAGATGCTGATCCATAATGGGAGGGTGGGCATGGGAAAAATGGAGGAACTCTGATTGGGCTGAGGGGAGAAGGATGTGGGGACAGGAAAGGTGGTGGAATAAGATGGACATCATTACCCTAAGTACATGTATGACTGCACATATGGTGTAATGCTACATTGTGTACAACCAAAGAAATGAAAAGTTGTGCTGCAATTGTGTGCAATGAATCAAAATACATTCTGCTGTCATATACACCTAATTAGAATAAAGAAACAAACAATAAGACAATGAGAGCTGATTACAAAGTTAATTGACATGCTCCATCACTAAAAACCAAATCTAATATTAACCAAAATCCATTTGCCTGTAAGGTGTGCTTGGTGTCTGGCTCAGGCAAGGAAGAGTAAAACATGTAAAAATTAACTATAGCTCTTGAATGGAGGCATAACATCCAGCAGAAGTGACAAGACTTTGCAGTACAAATAAGCAATATACATTCCAAAGTAAAGCAAGTCATCATTAGCAATGGGATATTTTTTAAGTTGTCCACAAATTCTTTGACAATCCTAACTTCAAACACAGGAGACTAACTTCTGTTCTCCTGAAGAGAAGTTGTACTAGTGATCAGATGAATAGAATATGGTATAAGTAGGACAGTGTATCCTTCGGGATAAGGGTGTAAAGGCTTCCTCCTTGCATCCTCTTAGATCACTCACTCTGGAAGAATCCAGCTACCAAGTCATGGGGACACTCAAGTAGCCATGTGGAGACACGTGGGACAAGAAACAAAGGCCTCCTGCCAACAGCCATGTGAGTCAGTCATTTTAGAAGATGATCCTCTTCCCCCAGTCAAGTTCTCAGATGACTGTGCCCCACTTAACATCTGAATTACAATCTCATGAGATACTCAGAGTCAGCCAGCTATGCCATTCCCAAATTCCTAACACAAAAACTGCATTTTCTGGGATAAAAAGTAATGTTTTTACCCACGACATTCAGGCAATTTGTTATACAGAAGCACAAGAAGTGAGGCCAGGAAGTATGTACATGGGACTCTACAGGAAAGCACCAGGTCTTGGAATCACTGATATGCTAGTTTATGGTACTCAGTTTCTAACTTCAGGCTAGACATAGCTATTGGCCCCGGGACGCAGCTATTATGTATAAAAGCAAGGCAAAACCTATTTAGAGTTATCAAATCTATCTCAAATAAAGAAATACCACTTGTTCCTGTTTGGAATTATTAATAATCATACTGTTCTTAAATTGCTATCATGTTTTATATTTTCACATAGTGCTAAGAAAATGACTTCATAGACTTCTGATAGGTACGAGAAAATATTCTGCCTCAAGACTGGAAGGGAGTGAATGTAAGAAATTGAACCCAGAGTAAAAGGTATCAACCCGGTGGCAGAGTTTCAGTACCTGCAATTCAGGTTCATTAGATGGGTGGCAGGTAGAACCCTGCCATCTTTAATCATACAATTTACCAAGCCCTACATTGAAAGTATCCCTCCCTGTGCCAATATCGCTCCGCAAGTTAAGAAGTTAAGAGGATGCAAACAAGCAATATTATTTTGGAACCAAGAGATGTTGTTCTCAAGCTTAAACTTCTTCACCCTCATCACATCTGCTTCCCAAAATATCAAAAATATTGAAAATCAGGAACTGTCAAAGGCAAATCAACTCAGATGGTGCCTATTCCGAGACTAGCATGTCAATAGTGTTTATACCCCTTCTTACACCACATAGTCTAATTACCTCTGATTATATATTTAAGGAAACTTTCATGCACTGTAAACACTGCAAAAATATATCCCTTCAGGTTCCTATTTTCTCCATCTGGCAGAGACTAGGAGTCCCCAGTCAGTTAAAGTCCTTGACTAGGACACTTCACCTATGGTTTAAGGGATAGGGAATAAACAACAGCAGCTATCACTCATGAGCAGTGACATATTTCTCTTTTACTGCCCATCTCACCATCCTCTATAAACCTCAAGTCGAGGAGAAGGTGTTTTCATGGCAAATCGAAAACCCAGATGGCATCTACACTACCAAACATGACCTCCACACAAACTGATTTGGGGCCAGAGGTAACACAGTTCTTTGCTAGGTTGAGGAAGAGCTACCCAAAGTAAAAAAAAAAAAAACTATAGGCAAAAATAAATAAGTGAGCAGAGCCTGACCCCAACCAATATGGCCTTTTGTAAAGAACTGTTCATTTATTGTTGTTGTTGTTATTTTTCCTCTCCCCATCCTCTCTTAGGTAGCTTTCCAGCGAGACCTGGGAAATTCTCACCATTCAGATCCTCATCTATTTTCCCCTGGGCTCCTGTCACCATAGTCTTAGAGTCAAGTGGTCTAAATTCCCACTGGCAAACTCAAAGCATTTCAGTTTGGATTTCTATTCCCAGAATACACAAGGCTTCAAAATCACCCAGCAAACAAAGGCAGTGTTCTTGGAGGGCTTCTCCCACGGGAGAATTCCTGATTCAAACTGAAGCCTTTGGGGAGAGCCTGGGATCTCAGAAGTGCAAGGAAGAGGCAAAATATCTTCAGAAGCTTGTTATAGTTTTACACAGAGACAGACATACCTCTCCGACAGAGCATAGAAAAAATGATTGTCATTTTTCTAATTTTTAAATGATGACTATGATAAGCCCGGCAGTGAATTCAGTATTTCAAGAGCACAATAAAAAGCAGATAACTGACACTGGTTCCCAAGATGTTTTAAAATTTCACTCTGTAAGAATGAATTATCAAGTCGTATACCCATGTGTCTGTACCTTTATTCACTTATTAAACATGTTTTTACATACAAGGCACTGTGCTAGGTGTTGAGAGAGCATTGTGGAGCAAAGACAAACACATAATTCTTGAATCCGTGAAGTTTTTAGTATAGAGATAAAACAAAAGAAACTAACCCATTAAGTCCCAAGTTTTCAATTCTGTGAATATTTCAATGAAATTGACAGAGGGGCATTAAAATAATTTGGAAATCATAATCTGAAGCCTATATATCCTTTATATGTATTTTCATGTATATATGTGTATATTTTTAAAGGCTCTAATCATTCACTCATTACTTTTCTCAGAAGAATAAAACTCTAAATACAATATTTATTTCAAAAGTTACCATAAATGATGTATTTGTTGCTCAATTTCAGTTTTTACATGTGTCCCACATCTGCAATGATGGTACTTAAAGGGTTAGATGTGTGTATCTGTTATGTGGTGTGTGTGTGTGTGTGTGTGTGTGTGTGTAGTATGTTAGGGGAGAAACACACAGAACTGAATTAGTGTTATGGCTTATATGTCACATGACCCCAGAATTCATGTGTGAAATAATACAAGAAAGTTTAGAGGTGAAATGTTTAGGCTATGATAGCCTTAACCTAATCAGTACGTTAATCCCCTGATAAGGATTAGCTGGGTGGTAATTGTAGGTAGGTAGATGTGGCTGGAAGAGGTGTTCACTGGGATGCACCTTTAGGTTATCTATTTCTGTCACTGGAGAATGAAGTTGACTCTCTGCTTTCTGGTTGCCATTTTCTGAACCACTTTCTTCCACTGCTGTCTTCTGCCATGATGTTCTGTCACACCTTGAGCACAGAGTAATGGAGTCTCTGCCATCTATGGACTAAGACCTCTGAAACAAACCATAAGTGCCAAACAAACTTTTCCTCCTCTAAGATTGTTCTTGTTGGGTCTTTTGGTCAAACAATGAAATAGCTGACTAAAACAGAAATTGGTATCAAGAAGTGGAGTTGTTGCTGTGACTGACCTTTACCATGTGATTCAGAAGCTTTGGGAGCTTTCTGGAATTTGTGTGAGGAATTTTGAAAAGTCTAGAGATGCAAGCTGGAAAGGTTTTGGAATACTATAAGCATAGGTTAATGGGTGATTCTGGTGGGTGCTCAAAAGACCAGAATGCTTATAGGACTGTAGACAGTGAAGACTGGGCTCAGAAGGTTTTGGAGAATAAGGAGCACTCTATTGGAAATTGGACTAGAGATCATTCATGTAATGATCAGACTGGAAAGTTATCTACATTTTTCTTGTGTCCTGAGACTTTCTGTGACACTGAACTTAAAGGTGATAGTCTTCTTAATCTGGTGGAAGAAATCTCTAGGCAGCATAATATTCAGGCAGTGGTATGAATATTGCTGGTAGCTGGTAGCCACATTTATTATGATAATCAGGAGCAGAAAGCAAAGCAGGAAGATTTTTTTTAAATCTGCATTTGGCCAGAATATTTTGAGTAAAACCGGGGCTAAGGAAAGTGCAGTTCTTAAAGAGATTATAGCCACTAAAGACAATGCTGAGTGCTTTATCCAGAAACAATAGAAAAGATGGCTTGAGGGCATCACAGGAATTGGCAAGACCACACCCATCTCAGCCTTAAAGGTGTAAAAGTAAATATTCCTTTGAGAAGAGATCATGGGGCACCCTGCTTGCACAGGGGGGCCTAGGAAGTTGTTTCACCTTGCTTAGTCACCAAGGCACTCAGAGACTACTGCAGTCATTGTCCCTGGAGGCTTGGCTACTGTTGGAGG
Organism: Marmota flaviventris; assembly: GCF_047511675.1. Taxonomy (NCBI): domain Eukaryota; kingdom Metazoa; phylum Chordata; class Mammalia; order Rodentia; family Sciuridae; genus Marmota; species Marmota flaviventris. Next base: position 54,022,071 of record NC_092511.1, on the reverse strand, counting down.
TGGAGGCAGACCTTGGCATCAATCATGTGGTGTTTGCTCTGCAGGACTGCAGGATGCTGAAGCTAGGGAGTCATGGAGGCTTCCACCAAGATTTCAAAAGAAGGCCTAGGAGGCCAGACAATATGCACAAGGGTGTCCCTGGGAGTCCCTGAAGGCAGCTCCTGAGAGGGTGACATGTAGAAATGTAAGATGGAAACCAAGGCTACAGAGGAAACCCCCCAAGATTAAGAAATGCCTATAATGTAGGATGTCTGCCAAGGAAAGCTATAGGAACTGAGCAGAAACAAGTCAAAGAGGAGGCCATGTGGGCTGCAAATCCATAAGGGCAGAGCTACACATGCGCTTTGGAGAGAATATCATGATGCCACATGTCCCAGATGCTGAACATGGAGCTACAGAGCTCATTTGCCCAGGTGGATTTCAGTCATGCTTTGGTCCCATCCTTTATTTCTATGCCCCTATTTCTCCTTTGTGGAATGAAAATATTTTTTCTGTGCCTTTATATGTTAGATATATGTAACTTTCTTTTCATTCTTACAGAAGCTTACACTGAGATTTTGCCTTAAGTTTTGGTAGAGACTTTGAACTGGTACTTTTGGGAAATCCTGGGGCTATGAACACCATGGGGACTCTTGAAAATGGACAAAATGTATTTGGCATTGTGAAATGGGCATGAGTTTTTGAAGGCCAGGAGAAGAATGTTATGATTTAGGTACTAAATGTCCCCAAAAGCTCATCTGCAAGATAATAAGAAAGATTAGATTTGAAATGACTGAGTTATAAGAGCCTTAACTAATCAGTGCATTAATCCCATATCAGGGATTCAGTGGGTGGTAACTCTAGGCAGGTAGGGTGTGGCTGGAGGAGGTGGGTCACTGGGGGCAATCCTTTGAGATATATTCCTAGAGAGTGGAGTTAACATTCTTTGCTTCCTGGTGGCCATGTCCTGAGCCACTTTCCTCTGTCATGCTCTTCTGTCATGGTATTCTGCCACATCTGGAGCACAGAATAATGGAGTGAGCCATCTATGGACTGAGACCTCTGAAGCTGTGAATGCCAAATAAATATTTCCTCCTTCCTGTCAGGTATTTTGGTCACAGTAACAACACAGCTGACTAAAACAATTGGTTAATAACTAGAAATGTTTATACTAAAATGGTAAAACTGACCCATTCAAGGAGGCCAAGAAAGTTTCTATAAGGGAAATTTATTGAACTGAATTCTGAATAAAAAAATGTCTGGGTTATCTGAGGAGAAAACTTATCATACAAAGAGAGGAATATTTCCAAAGAACATTTCAAAGAAGAAAAGAAGAATAGCACACTCAAGAAACAGAAAGATTATTATAGCTGAACTGCAAAGATAAAAAAGAAGTCTAGTGTCAGAAGAAGCTATCAAAGTGAATAGGGCCAGGACAAACAGGGCCTCCTAGTCCATGTATGCAAAAGAGTGGGTTTTACCTAATGTCAGTGGGAAACTTTGTGGAGGTTTTAGCTAAGTGACACAATTAGATTTTTTCCTAAAGGGAACTTTCTAACTATACTATGGAGTGCAGAAGGAAGACCAGATGGGATTTAAAGAGACCAATTGAGGCTACTACAGTTGTTTATGTGAGAGATGTATGCTTGTTTCAAAGAGATTCTGTGGGCCCAGATACCTACTGTTGCCCTGTTGCCTCTCTGACACACACCCATCTCTATATATTCTGCTTTATTCTACTGGGAGTCTGTGAACTATATTTCCCAGTTTGCTCTGTCTACTATCTTCCTGTTAGGCTCTTACAACATGAGGCACTGGCAGAAGTGCAGAGAGTAAAAAAAAAAAAGAAAAGAAAATATCCCCACTTCTATCTCTGGTAGTTGCCCTCAGTTGTAGGCGGTTGCTATTGAAGCAGCCCAGGTAGGACAACTCTGAACTGCAGCAGTCTGGGCAGGTTCAGGCCTGGCTCATGCAGTTCCTCTTCTTCACATCTGGGTTGTATTGCAAAATGCCTCCAACCAAGCTACAGAAAGTACAGCTCTATGGACTTTGCAATAGAACACTAGCAGCTTCTTAAATCTGGGGGTTATGCCTTCTTCCTTTAATCTCTTTCAGACCTCTTCTATCTCCCATGTGTTCTTCCAGCCATTCTTACAAATTTACAACCAATTCCCTGAATTTAATTCCTTTTTTGGAATACCTTGAGAGTTTTCCTTTTTCCTGACTAATTTTAGACTAAAACAGCCCAGGAATTTAAAATTGGAACAAATGCACTAAATCCAGCCTCGTATCATTAAATCATTCTTTATAACAAAACCTACCTGTTTGAGTCTGGAAAAAAACAGGGACAGAAAAACACATTACGCAGTAGCCCACTGATGGTAATCTCCACTACTAAAGCCTTCCTAAGAATAACTCAAATTCTGCCCATCCACTCCTACAGCAAAAACAGAGAGAATTAACAGAAAGTCTATGGTTATCACACCTACAAGGGTCTTAAACTATAAAACTCTAGGATGTGGGCAAACCAATGCTATGCCCTAAAAAAGCCCATGCATAAGAGTGAAAGATAAATCCATCCCAAAAGATGCATAAAACCCAACCCAGAAATACAAGTACTATGAAAAAATGAGGTAACACAATATCTCCTAAAGTTCATGACTCACCAGCAACTGACTCCAAAGATTTTGAATAGGTCAAAATATCAGATAAAGAACTCAAAATAATGACTACAAAAATGATCAATGAATTCTAAAAGAACACAGAAAAACAACTGAATGAATTAAAGAAGTCAATACAGGATATGAATTTAAAAATTCAATATGTAGATTGAGATATTTTAAAAGAAACAAACAGAGACCTTGGAAATGAAAGACACAATAAATTAAATAAAATGTTCATTTAAAAGTCTTTCTACTAGAGTAAATCATGCTAAGCACAGAATCTCAGAACTGGAAGACAAAGAGGCCAGCCTAGAACATTCAAACAGCATTAAAGAAAAGAAAAGCATGTTCATGACTAAAATATTCAAGTACGCTGAGACATTAAGAGACCAAATTTAAGAATCATTGGAACTGAATAGAATTGTGAGACGAATAGAATAATAGCATGGATAAACTCTTTGGGGAAATAATATCAGAAAAATTTCCAAACTTTTACAATGAGATAAACACCCAGATACAGAAAATATTCAAAACTCCAAACAGACAGGATCAGAAAAGAACCTCTCTATGACACATCATAATTAAAATGCCTAACATACATAACAAGGATAGAGTTTTTAAAGTCTCAAGAAAAAAAATCACATCACATTTACAGGCAAGCCAATGAGAATAATTTCTGATTTCTCAGCACATATCCTAGAAGGCCTAGAATAATGTGTCCCAAAATCTGAAAGAAAATGTCAACCAAGACTGGGAAATCCAGCAAAGCTATTCTTCATAATTAAAGAAAAAGTGAAAACCTTTCAAGAAAAGCAGAAACTAAAAGAACTAATGACTTCTAAGCTGGATTGACACAAAAATGCTTAAAAAAAAATGCTTCACATGGAATAAATCCAAAACCACAGAGTCACAAATGAACAAATCTCATATGAAGGGCAATTAAGCAAATGAGATACAGGACCAAATTAAACATTATAAATAAATCAAAATGACAAAAATTAATAGATAATAGATAATATCTATGATAACTTTAAATATATATGGTCTCAAGTCTTCCAATTAAAAGGCATAGGCTAACAGAATGGATTAAAACTCAGGATCCAACTATATGTTGTTTGCAAAAGACTCACATTATAGGCAAATACAGCCACAGATTGAATGTGAAAGATGGAAATTAATAAACCATACAAATGGAGCCTGAAAAGAAGCAGGAGTGGCTACTCTCAAATCCAACAAAGCATACTTCAAGCCAAAATTAATCAGAAGAGACATAGTCACTTTATACTGGCAAAGAGGGCAAACAATCCAACCAGAAGATATAACAATGGTAAATATTTATGATCCAAACATTAGTGCACAGACACTACTCAAATGAAAAGCTCAGCTAGACTACAGTACAATAATACTGCTTAATTTCAACACACTGCTCTCACACATAGTTAGGTCATTCAGACATAATACTCAGTAAAGTCTGTTTGGACCTAAAAAGCATGATGTATCAAATGGAATTCACAAATATCTATAGAATATTTTTCCAACAATAGCCAAATACATTTTCTTTCCAACTGTCCATGGAATCTTCTCCAAAATAGACCACACGTTAGATCATAAAGAAACTCTTAGAAAATACAAAAAAAATTCTACAATTCCTTGCATCATATTTGATCATAATTAAATTAAATTAGAAATCAACAACAAAAGGACTGAAAATTGGTGCAACCATTATGGGAGCAGTATGAAGATTTCTCAGAAAACTTGAAATGAAATCACCATTTGACTCTGTTATCCAACTCCTTGCTGTATACATGTAGGACTTAAAATCAGCATACTACAGTGATACAGCCACAAACCAAAGTTTATAGCAGCTCAATACACAATAGCTAAGCTATGGAAACAATCTAGGTGCCCTTCAACAGATGAGTGGAAAAAGAAAATATGGTACATAAAAACAGATTATTACTCAGCCATAAAAAGAATGACTTTATGACTTTTGCTAGTAAATGGATAAGTCTGGAGACTACCATGCTAAATTAAATAAGACAATCCCAAAACAACAAAATCTGAATATTCTCTCTGATATGTGGATGCTAGAACACAATAAGGGGGTGGGGTGCAGAGAAGAGAAGTTTGTTGAATTAGACAAAGGGGAATGAAGGGAAGGGCAGAGTATGGGAATAGGAAAAACAGTAGAATGAATCAGTCATAGCTTTCCTATGTTTATATATAAATACAGGACCAGTGATCTCCACATCATGTACAACCACAAGAATGGGATCCTAATTAGAATAAGTTATACTCTGTGTACGAATAATATGTCAAAATGAACTCTACTGTCATGTATAGCTAAAAAAACAATTTTTTAAAAAGTGAAAAAGAAGAGAAGTCAACACCAAAAAACCTTACATAAACTATATAAGCTCATGGAGATTGAATAATATACTTTTGAATAATGAATAGTGATGAAAGAAATTAGAGGAAAAATTTAAAAATTTTTAGAATAAAATGAGAATAACGATACAACATACCAGAACCTCTGAGACACTAGTAAGGCAGTTCTTGGGAGAAAGTTTGTAGCTATGAGTACCTACATAAGAAAATCAGGGGGCCAGGGTTGTTGCTCAGTGGCAGAGTGCTTGCCTCGCATGTGTGAGGCACTGGGTTTGATCCTTGGCACCACATATAAATAAATGAAAAACAAAGGTACATCAACAACTAAAAAATATTTTTAAAAAAAGAAAGAAAGAAAATCAGAAAGATCACAAATAAACAACCCAATGATGCATTACAAGGCCCTTGAAAAAGAAAAACAAACCAATTCCAAAACTAGTAGAAGGAAGGAAATATTGAAGATCAGAGCCACAATCAATGAAATTGAGAATTAAAAAAAAAAAAATGAAACAACGTCTTAGTGATTTAAAAATATAAACAGAACTGATAAGCCCTTAGCCAAACTAATGAAAAGAAAAAAGAGAGAAGACCCCAATTAATAAAATTTGGAGTAAAAAAAGATAAATCACCAGACATCACAGAAATCCAGAGGATCATTAGGGACTGGTTTAAAAACATACTCCCATAAATTTGAAAACCTAGAAGAAATAGATACATTTCTAAACGTATATTACCTGCTAAAACTGAATCAAGAAGACATAGGAACTCTAAACAGATAAATAATTAGCAATGAGGTAGAAATACAAATAAAACACCTTCCACCAAAGAAAAACAGGAGACAAGATAGTTGCTCAGCTGAATTTTACCAGACTTTTAAAGAACTAATTCCAATGCTCCTCACATTATTAAATGAAATATAAAAGGATGAAACATCTCCAAATTCATTCTATGAAGCCAGTATCTCACTCATACCAAAACTAAATAAGGACACACCAAGGAAAGAAAACCAATTTCCTAATGATCCACATTTTCTTTTTCCATTCATCTGTTGAAGAGCACCTAGGTTGGTTCCATAGCTTAGCTATTGTGTATCGAGCTACTGTAAACATTGATGTGGCCATGTCACTATAGTATGCTGATTTTAAGTCCTAGGGTTTATACCAAGGAGTGGGATAACACGGTCAAATGGAGGTTTCATTTCATGTTTTTTTTCACCTTCAATCTGTGAATTTCTTTTCCTATGAGATGAGTCTCTTCAAGGCAACATATTATTGGATTTTTTTTAATCCAGTCTATGTCTTTTAATTGATGAGTTTAGGCCACAAATATTCAGAGTTATTATTGAGACATGCTTTGTATTCCCAGACATTTTGGTTTATTTTTTTGTTTTTTAACTTGAGTTGGTTTCTCCTTTGATTGGATTTTCCTTTAGTGTAGTTCTTCTCTTTGATGATTTTTATTGTTGGTTTTCATTTCCCCTTCATGGAATATTTTGCCAAGAATATTCTGTAGTGCAGGCTTTTCCCCCCCCCCCACATTCTCACCAATATTTATTGTTACTTGTATCTTGATAAATGCCATTCTGACTGGAGTGAGATAAAATCTCAATATAGTTTTAATTTTCATTTCTCTAATTGCTAGAGAAGTTAAAAATATTTAATATATTTGTTGACCAATCACAGTTCTTCTGTGAAGTGCTTTTTTAGTTCCTTTGTCTGTTTGTTGATTGGGTTATTTTTTTTATATCCTGGAGATTAATGCTCTATCTGAAGTTCAGGTAGCAAAGAGTTTCTCCCATTCTGTACACTCTCTGTTCATGTTCTTGATTTTTCTTTTACTATGAAGAAGCTTTTTATTTTGGTATCACCCTGTATATTGATTTCTTGATTTTGTTTCTTATGCTTTGGGACTATTATTGAGTAAGTCAGTTCCTAAGCCTACATGATAGAGAATTGGGTCTACTTTTTCTTGAAGACATAGGATCTCTGGTCTGATGCCTAGGTCCTTAATCCACTTTGAGTTGAATTTTGTGCAGGGTGAGAAATAGGGGTTCAGTTTCATTCAGCTACATATGGATTTCCAGTTTTCCCAGCACCATTTGTTGAAGAGGCTATCTTTTCTTCTTATGTGGGTTTGTCTCTGTTTCTTTTATTCTGTTCTATTGGTCTTCCTGTCTGTTTTGGTGCCAATAAGATCTGGTATTGTGATGCCTCCTGCTTCACGCTTCTTGGTAGCTCTGGGGCTCTTATTTTTCCAAATGAATTTCATGACTGTTTTTTCTATTTTTATGAAGAACATCATTGGAATTTTGATGGGAATTGTATTAAATCTATATAGTGCTCTTGGTAGTATGGCCATTTTGGCAATATTTATTCTGCCAATACAAGAACATGGGAGATCTTTCCACATTCTAAGATTTCCTTTGATTTCTTTCTTTAATGTTTTGTAGTTTTCATTGTAGAGATCTTTCACCTCTTTTGTAAGATTGATTCCCAAGTATTTATTTTTGGGAGGGCTATTGTTAATGGGATAGTTTTCCTAATTTCTCTTTCAACTAATTCATCATTGGTGTATAGGAACACAATTGATTTATGGGTATTAATCTTATATCCTGCTGAATTCATTTATGAATTCTAGAAGTTTTCTGGTGGAGATTTTTTTTGGGGGGGGAATATGCTATATTGATAGTATTCTAATCAACTAAATCAATATAAAAACAATAGTAAAAGTAATGGAAACTGTGAGTTGTTTCAAAAGAGGCTAATATTTCCAATGAAAGGCACTCACAAGATCTCCTTGAGAATTTAGATTTGGTCAGCAAGGTGGGTTGTTGAATGATTGCACATCTAACAAGCCTCAGGTAAGGCTAAATTATTGGGAAATCTTTATTTTATAATGAAAGATGAAAAGATGTTTATTTGCCAAAGTTTGCTTTGTATTCACATTTTGTGTGAAGTGGCCACTGCTTGCACACAAAGGGAACTTTGAAAAAAAGTATGCTACTAGCAAAGACACCCCCGCCCTCAGTGGAGAAGCTTCCAAAGCAAGCAGTAGAATTTTCTGTAATCACGGTCCTTGGTGTCTCCTCATGGGGCTTCAGTTGGTACAACAGCAATGTTCTGGGGGGACAAGGCTGTGTTGCCAGCCTCTTTGTTAAGCATGATTGATCACAGACAGAATCAGCAACTTTCCTTTGTGACAGCCTGCTTTCTTCTACCCTATTTCCTTTCACCCTTTCTTTGCTTTTCTCTTCTCTCCAAGATCTTTGCTTCTGGCCTCCCTAACAAATACCTTTTCCTAGACAAGGCAAAGCCACTCAAACAGAACTCCTTAATATCTCCTGGCCTGCCAGGTGTCAAGCTGATGACTCTGTTTACTAGCAAAAGCAGCCTCTGAGCTAGAACTCAGGTTAAATAAATACAAAATAAAATTCTATTGAAAATTAATCCCCTAGTCCCTTTTCAATCTCATAGAAGATTCTCATTCTCATTCTCACAGCCTGAATTCTATGTTTGACTTTCAAACTACTTGCCCACCTTCAGTCTCATTTCTTTAGCATCATATCCTGTTTTCCAAGTCCAATCTGAAAAACACCATCCTAAGACCAATGCAAGAATTTATCTTCTCTATGCCCATATATAGCACAGCTAGAAATATGAAAGGCACTACAAATTCTCATCCCAGTTACAAAGGAGCCAAAGTGCCAACATCCAGTTCTTATCCTTGTCCTGGGTCAGCCCCCTTCCACTTGGTCAACTTCTGGCCCCATTCATTTCAGTGCCTGTGCCAAAACTAGTTCTCCCTCTGCTGTCTCCCTACTATCCTTCACCACCAACATGACACCTTCTATATACCCTGAGTTCTAAGGCAGACTGGATTTTTCTTCAGCATGGAAATCAGATCAGCAAACATAACTTTCTGAGCCTGTAACCCCCAACATCTACAATTTTACTAATCTCTTCTTTGCTCATTGTGGGTCAACCACAATGACTTTTCTGTTCCTTGAACAAGAAAAACCCAAACCCAACTTGGGGACTTTGTTCTGACTATTCCCTCGGCTTGAAATGTTATTCTAAGTTTCATTTTCTGACTCCTTCTAGATATTCAGATATTTGCTTAAATGTCTTCATAGCAAGGTTTTCCCAAAGCAATCCATATGAAGAAGTCAGCCAAGCCCTCGGTCAATTCACCCAAATCCCCTGTGCAACTCTTAGTATTAGATGATACTTACTTGTATATCAACTGTTCGCTACTCTATCCCCTGGGTCTATCACTGTGTCAGACTGTTGAAGGCCACAGCCTAGTCGGGATGACGCATGGCATTTTTGCCAGAACGGAGTGGTTGAGAGGTGACACCAGCAAGCCATTGAGATGATAATGGTTATGTTAAGCTGTGTATTCAATTGTAATATTAGACCCCTGCTGTCCGCCTCAGCCTGCTACTTTGGAGCTCTCCAGGGGATTCCCGGAGAGTTCCCATTGGTTGGGGAAGTGCCGGAGGAGGGATTTCCGGTGTGTGGTTCCTGGAGGAGCCATGTGGCGTTCGAGAGAGTTCCCGGGGAGCGTGTGTGGAGTGTGCTGGTGGAGTTCAGAAATAAAGTTTGTTCCTGCTTGAGTGGCTCGTGATTTGTGCCCAGCCAGACTGCGGCATCAGACATAAAGTAAATGCTCACCAAATGGATCCTGATTGAATTAACAAAATACTCAGTTGAAGTATGTGAGCATGTGTACTCTTCTAGGGGAGAGGGGCAGATCACTGGGCAGTGCTGGGTACCCTTTGAGATGTGTCCTCATGAATCTGAGGCATGGTCATGTGTTGTTCTCCCACTTTCTCTGTTGCTGGGTGTAAGTACCAAGCAGACAGATGGTTATAAGCATGGTAGGGTTTTCTCCAGATTAATATTATAGAATTAAGATGCCAGGAATTCAAGATCTTTTCAAGAGAGTGCTTTTAATGTTGGATCATGGAATCTGTGCTGGAAAAGAAGTAGTTAGGACAACAGGAGGGAGAAGATGGTGAAAATTGATAGGAACAAATAGGTTGTAATGAAGAGCTGAAAGGTTGAGAGGTGCTGCCCACAGAATGGGGGCATTTGAAGTATAGCTTTCAGGAAAACTGCAATTCTTACATAAAAAGAGAGAAAAGAGCCAGGCCATGTTCCAGCCAGATAGTAGAGCATCCTCAAGCCATTCAAGCTCTTTACCTGGCCACCATGGACCACCCCTCAGCACACTTCTATGCATTTTTATGCCCAAGGAACATTTGGCCTTATGTTACAACACCAAAGGCTCCTTCCATCTGTCTAATTTTTGGAACATGTCAGGTCTCACCTAAGGAACAAGGAGATAGGAAGAAAAAGAAGCCATATCCTATCTGATATCCATTAAGATGTAGTAATTTGTCACCTTCTCAAGGAAGCTTCCCCCAGCCCCCAGCTCCTCTCACTTATGAGGATTAGAAGACTCCCCTTCTCCATCGGAAAGCTCCAGACATTTCTCCACAGTGCTTTGCTGCACGGTTTCAAAGCATGTCCACCTGGGTCTGTTTTCCAGACTAGACTTAGACTTAGAAAGACAAATGAAAATGGGAAAATATTTTACTCATCTTTATTTCTAAGCACCAAAGTTTCAGCACAGAATAGGTAGTCATTAACATTTTTGGAACAATTTGAATGAATGCACCAGGGCATAAAATACGGCATGGAACAGCAGACTGGTACCACATACCAGGAAGGCTCCTAGGTCATTAGTCACCTATAGGGACACGCAGTCACAGTGACATCTACTTCACCCTTGCCCCAAAGCACCCACCCTACACGCCACTCAGAGTGTCAGAGATGTTCTGAACAAATCCCACTAACTCAGTTTTTACATCGAACATGGACACAGAGGCCATCTCAGAATACTTTGGATCCTTTCATATAAACCATCTTTTTATTACAGGTTTTATTGATGAACTGATATTTGCCCAGTTTGTAAAGGTCCTGGGGGAAAATAAACTCTTGGAAAATTCAAAGCACAATTATCTCAATAGGAGCCAGCCCTATTTGTTTCTGTAGAAGTAGGTCTCCTGCTCAACTTGAAGTTTGACTTATAATTGCCAAATCATTACTTCCAGTTATGAGCATTTATTGTTAAAACTAATGAGGTGCCTCCAAAAAAATATTTTTACAACTTGCTTTTGAACATTCTGAAAAGTTCTTTCTTGGAAGCTACAAATGGGGTCTTTGTGAGAGAAGTCACCTCCTGCCCTGGACCAGGTGGGCCCGTCCAGCTCCAGGCTGTCAGGAACATCGTCCACTCTGACAAAGGGGGTTTGGGGACAGGCTGGCTGCCTTCCACCAAGGGAGTCCTGCTTCTTTTCAGGCCTGAAATGAGTCACCCAAAGGGCAAAGCTCGAAAGCAACCCCTTGGCTTAGAGACAGGAGACATGCCTCACTGCTCTCAGGAAATTCAGCCACTTTCAATGATTCCCAGGATGAGGACCAGTGGCCCTGCCACCTAGTCAGGCTGTAGTTTTATAGCATTTAACCAACTGATAATGGTTCTAGGCATGCTCAGGATGCCTTTTGTAAAGGCAGGTAAAAGCCTGATCCAAAAGCGGAAATGGGGGCCAGGAGTTGTGGCTCAGCGGGGGAGCACTTGCCTAGCATGTGTGAAGCCCTGGGTTCAATCCTCAGCACTGCATAAAAATAAATAAAATACAGGTATTGTGTCCATCTACAACTAAAACCTAAAACAACTAAAAAACCTAACAGAAAGAAAGAAAGTGGAAATGAGTATCCTACTGTTTCTCAACCTGGAGCTAGAAATATTAGCAAAACTAGATTTTCCTTGACAGCCCCTTCCCCCAGGTTCCAACACACCCTCTTCTCATGCTGAAACCTGTGACTATTCTGTTATGTTTCTGCTATATTTGTCCTGCTGATACTAAGAGTCAAATAAGGGCATTTTCAATTATGTTAAAGTTCCCAGTGTACCAGGAAACTGTCACCAGGACAGCCTCTAACTTAACTACTCTATTAAGAAGTTAGAGATGACAAGAAGGTCAGATCCATGAGTCAGCTGTGGTGGTTGGCAGTGGCTGCCATGAATTGAGAAAGATTCTGGGGACCATGTCCAAATACGACAAGGAAAAAAAAAATGCCAGGACTGATTAGGACTGATTATTGACTTGTGCCACAGGTTAGAGCGTGGATAGAGATGGTGCACGTGCCACCTACAGTGTTTGCCTGAACAGCCAAGATCCTGTGCAAAGCCAGAAACTAGGCTCAGACTCCAGGCTCTCTGCATGCCAAGTAAAATCCTTTCCATAAAACCAGAAACCAGTTCTGGTTGTACATTTGCATTTATTTAAGGATGCAATGGGCAGGGCTGGGATGAAATTAAAAGAGGAAGTTGGGCCACGTGTTTCCTAGAAACAGAGCCCAAAATACAAAGCAGAAAATATCCTTCCAGAGACCAAAACAAAAAAAAAAGGAGGCTTCCTAGAAGAAACACAGCTAGGATGCACGGGAGAATGCTAGCAAAATGATGCCTGCCAGTTCACAGTATTTTCTTTGCATTGCTCAAGGGTAAAGTGAAAGATAACACTGTTTTGAACATGTTTAGATGTTTTGTTACCAGAGGGAGCTACGGAAAGCCTGAATTCTCCAACTGAAATGGAAAAGAAAGAACAAAAAGGCACGTTTGTGCGTTTTGCTTACTGTCTGTTACTTTTAAGCTTTTCTTAAACACCTGAGGCATGACGTGGTGGGGAGCAGTGAGTGGATTTTATTTTCAATGAAGGCAGTTTTTAGTTTAGTTTTTTTTTTTAAATGTCTTTGTATAAAGGTGATTTGGGACGTCCCAAGGTCAATGATACACATTGGTCCTCCTTTAGCTCATCTTCTGAGGTGGCTAGATCGGAAGAAACAATGAGAACACTCACGTTTACTGAGGTGGGCACTTCTGAGGGCCCATTCTGTCCATCTCCCTGCTTAGCACTCTGCTCTGTAAGTTTACTCCCCTCTGGCATCTCTCTTGGGTCTGATCTGTGGCAGTGGGGAAAGATACTTGTACTAAGGTGAGCTAACTAGAGACCCAGCTCTGCACATACTACCTAGTCATTGAGCTGTCTCTGTCTCAAGTTCATCATCTGAAAGCAAGAATAGCATCTCCTTCACAGGGTTTGCAGGAGGCCTGAATGCCATGTCCATGCACTTTGTGTCTTACAAAGCAAATGCAAAGTGTCCAGTGCTGAATAGCTTTCTATTGACTATGACCTCAGCTCAGATGTCACCTCCTTAGAAGAGGGCTTTCCTGTCCATGCTTTGAAAGTTATCACTCCTCACCCTCTTCATCGCTTTTCTCTGATTCTTTTCACACAAGTTATGTGTCCTTGACATTATTTTTTATCTACTCACTTGGTTATCTGTTTATTATCTGTTTCTCCTACCAGAAATCTATGGACATGGACTTTTCTGTCAATTCTAGGGCTTAGAACTGTGTCTGAGCTGCAGGAAGTACTCAGTAAGTATTTGTGAGTTAACTAATGGATCTTTCCATACTCTTCCACCTAGTTAAAAGGACAAAGGCAAATATCTCTTCTTGATGGATCAAGAGAAAAAATAGACAAAGACAGGGACAATGTCTCCATTCAACACCAATGTGTCTGGGACATTTTCACATCACAAAGAGACACGATCAAATATTCCATTAAACAATTCCTAAAATGCATTTTATAGCATAGAATTGATTTTAGTGTGCTGAGAAGTTCTAAGTTCAACAACTATAAAAATCAAAGGAATTTCTCCCTAGAAAGAAAGAGGGAAACTTTTTACAAGATTTTTTTTTTTGCAAAAGGAAAAATTTACTAAGAACAAAAGAAGCCTAACTCAGACCCAGCTCAATTTGAAGACTAGTTGAACTCTTTTCTATAATGTACGATTGAAGTTGGCTTCAATTGGTCCCCATAGAAGTCAGCCTCATAGAAAAAGTCCTCCAGAAACTAGAAAACATGACATCAAGGAGCTGCTAATCACTCACTGATGTCGACGGCTTCTCATTCATGCCTAGGAAATAACCCCACTCATAACAGCAAGGCCACAAAAAGTCTTCCTAAATGCCATATCAGCCATTTTAAGAGTTTGTAATTAAATTTAAAAAACTTAGCATGGAAAGCAAATGGATTTTAGTTAGGTCCTCTAGAAGGCAAAATAGTATAAATAACAAGGAAGGGCAGTCATCTTTAGAAATCACTATGTTGAAAGTTACCTTCTAACTGGGCTGCCAGACATGAAAAGAAAAACAAAGCATTCGATCAATTTTTCTACAAAACTCCCAAATTGTTTCCTCTATTGCAAAGAGAAAGAACTATGGCTTCACATTTCTTATTTTAAATAAATGATTTAGGATTTGAAAGAATCTGTTTGAATTGCTCCTGAAATATTTACCAAGCTTGAACACAATTCTTAAAGAAGGGCCCATCCTGAGTATTGATCCTGGCAAGTATAAGAACAGAAATTTTGGAGAGGATGAGCACAAGTGACCTATTTGTACTGGTTGGGAGGGAATGAGGAAGCTGAAAGCCCCTCTTGGGGTTAGCTGTTCATCCTATCATGCCGATTGCCCTTTAATTGGATCTTAATTTACCCTGATGTCTCCTTGAATCCACCCCTTCCCACACCTCACTATCACCATGTGAGAAGCCCATGTGCCACAGCTCTGCATTTCCATTTCCAGACCTCTCTCACCGTACTCACTTACCAACACATTTCCTCATGAAGTCCACCCCTCCTATTTACACCAAACTAGCTTTGTTCTGGTGCCATTGCCTACTGACCCCCCAGGGCATCCTGCTTGGATGCTGTCAACTTTTGACTTGTGGTTGTTCTTACAAAACAGCACAAGCTTTGGTGAGACCTGTGTTCGTAGCCTGACTCTAGCATGTCCTATCTGGAAAACCTTGGGCCACCTGGCAAAGCTTCCGATTCTTCATCTCTAAACAGGATGCAATATTACCCATCAATAGAGTTATTGTGAGGATCAAATGATATACAAGATGTGGAGGAATAAAATTGGCACACTGCCCAGCATACAGCAGGCTCTTGATAAATAGAAGTTTCTTTCTTTTGTGCCCCTGCCTTTAATGGGTGAGTTCAGAATCCACATTAGGGATCCTTTTAGCACTGACATACCACCTCCAGATGCATGGAATTCCAAAACCCCCATTTCCATTCTATTTTAATACCTCCTGAGCCAGACCCAGGATATCACAAATTACCTCAGCTAAAAAGTCCAAAGCCATGAAATTCCCATCTCTGAATAGTCCTTCCTTCCCCACAGGCTGACTTCCTCTCAACATATCATATGCCCTTATTGCAACTGTCCACCATTCCCCGACTTGCTTGGATCTGAATTCCTCTTAGATGCCCTTTCCAGGTCCATGCATCCCCCCACCCAGGCAAGTCGCAGGCCAGGCCTTTTAGCCTCTTCCCTTGTGACCCGCCTGGTGTCCTTCAACTCCTTCATTTACTGAAACTACCTTGCCACTCTCCTGCCCCTGGAGACACCATCTACTTTAATCTAACAAAATTTTATTAAGAAAATTTCTTGAACTATGCTGATTTGAATTAATTCACGCTTAATGCTGTTTTCCTCACTGGCTGACTCTTCTGAGCTTCCACTTGCAGCCATATTCTCTTCTCTCACCCCTCTAAGCCCCAACGGTGGCACTGTCTCCCACGCTGTGGAGACATTCGGGTTAATATGCCAGGAGCCATCACAGGATCTCTCTAAGTGGACCCACTCACTTAAATGTCTCTGGTGACTTCTAATAGCCACATCCGCAACCACTTCCCAGCACTTGATCCGAGTGCTCACCACTTTGTTCTCGAAACTTGCTCTTTGCATGTCATTCATTACACTGTACTTAATTCTGTTTTTTTGGGGGGGACGGGGGACTGGGGATTGAACTCAGGGGCACTCAACCACTGAGCCACATCCCCAGCCCTATTTTGTATTTTCTTTAGAGACAGAGTCTCACTGAGTTGCTTAAAGCCTCATTTTTGTTGAAGCTAGATTTGAACTCGCAATCCTCCTGCCTCAGCCTCCTGAGCCACTGGGACGACAGGCAGGCACCACCTCGCCCAGCTACACTATACTTAATCCTTTAGTCTCTCTCCTCATTGGTTCACCTTCCTCCTCCAAGCCCTGAAAGTGTAAATTCCCACAATTCTGGACCACAGCCTTTGATCCTCAACTATCTATACTCTCCCTGGAAATTTCATCCATCCCCATCATTTTTACCATTGTGTCCAAAGAAGTTGCTTCCAATTCTTCGCCTCCAATTCTACCAAACACTCCAATGGATTCTATTAGGATATTCCACAGGCATCTCAAACAGAACACTTTTAAACTTTATCTTGCTCTCTTGCCTCACTCTATTTCTGTTTCTGTGACACCACTACCAATCTACCATTTGGTCAATCATTCTCTACTTCTTCCCTTCTCCCACACTCAGCAATCCAGTCATGCCAGATCACAGGAATTCTGACTCTCAAATCCATTACTGCCTCCTGTTCTCATTTGTGCATCCCTGATTCAGGCCTTCAGAACCCTCATCTGAAATATAATAAGAGCTCTATATCTGCTTTTCCTTCATCCTATGTCCCAGGGTCCCCACCACCAAATTAAGCAGCTAACAGATTAAATCTAAATCACAGCTTAGCTTGAAAGGCCACACCCTCCTTGATGGGACCTCAACCTGCCCTTCCATCTCACTCATTCTCTACTCTCCTCAATGAGCCTGATGCCAATCTGTAGCCATCAATTGTTCACTGTTGCTCAAACCTGTGCTACATTTCCTGTCTACACACTTCTGTTCTCATCACTCTTCTCATTCCATTTTGCTCTCATTACATCATTTCGCCAAATTTCTTGCTGGACAAAATTCTTGTGCACTCTTATAGGCTCACCTAAATGTCACACACACCTGAAGTCATTTCTTAGCCACCATCAAACACCATCTCATATCTTTCTGAGCAGACACAGCGCTTTACCTTTTACCTTTGTAGGATTTAAAGCATTCCGTATGACTTCCTCATGTCTCTTGCTTACAAAATTGTCTGTCCCCCACAATAGGCTCCCCCTTTCCCTTCCTGCCAAGCTCTCCTGCCTTCTTGAATTATCCCCCTAAACTACTGCTACTGACCTGAACAACACCCTGCTCCTTCTTCTTCCTCCCTTTGCTTTGCTATTTCTCTGCAGCCAAAGACTCCAGCCTCCAGTGTCACCATCTGTTTCCTTTAATCAGAAGTGAAGTCCCTTCTGATCCATGCAGGCCTAGCACCCCCGAATTCTATCCATACTGACCCTGAAATATGCCTGAAAGTCAAAAGCACACAGGCTAAACCATGAACTTGCATGGCAGTTCTGTTCTCAGAAAGCTAAAAATAATCTTAGAAAATTCCTCACTAGATTTTGGCCTTTTGTGGATTTTCTAACAATCTATTTCTATCATATTGTGTGTCTTATCGTTTTCTTCTCTTCCTCCACAAGTGAACACACTCATGTGCCTGACTTAACAGGCTGAAAGAGGCCAGAATCTTCATCTACCATGTACCAAAATTAAGTCAGCCTGTCTTATTTTATGTTAACTTGACCAAACACATACTTTGAATCACCACTTTGACATTTTCATCCTCTTGTCTTTTGACTCTTTTGAATGATCAGGGGGATAAATCAAAATATCCTATTGGCTATTGTAAGAAAGCCCACATTTGGTGCTTTAAGCAGATAATTAAGCAAAAGTGAAGGGTGTGTGAAAGTTGGGACCTACTGATATTCTTAGCCCAACATTCAGGATCATGTCTGACACCTTGGTAGTGCCACTTCAGATTGAAGTGGGCAAAGGAAATGCTCAGAATCCTACATGTGGTAGTTACAGGTTTGAACAGAACTGGGAAATAATGCTGAAAATGCTTTCCAATTGTATTGTTCCAACTACATAAGGAGTTAAAAGGGCTTTTGTTGTCTTGCCTAGGATTATGATAGTATTTTGTAAACGATAAAGTGTTATATCATTGCAATGTGTTAGAACCTTGTTTATACGGGGGGAAAAAAATTCCAAATTCCAAATGTCTTTAAAATGCATTTTAAAGTGTGTTTCATTGGAAGCTCCTAGAAGGCAGGGCTCATTTCTTATTTATCTTTGTATCCCATCTCTTATAATATTTTTGATATAAATGCTCAGAAGTTCATATCATAAGCAAGACAAAATGAATTGATATAAAGAAAAGAAAGCTGAATTCACCAAAAAAGAAGCCCCGAAAAATGCAATCACTTGGCATTGCAGAAACCCCCCAAAGTTACTTCAAATGGGACTATTTAAATCAGCCGTTTTCCAAATAAGAAACAGAAAGCCTACAGATAAGAAGACAATTGTGTACATTTACATCTTCATCAGATTATATTTCCTCTCATGCAAATCAGCAGCATCAACTTGCATGGAATTTGACAGCAAGTCTTCCCTGAAAAGGCAAAGGAAAATCATTCAGCTTCCCTGGCTCCAAAGCAAACTTGAGCTGGGGCAAGAATGGAGAGGAAATAAAAGACAAGAGAAGCAGTTACAGAATGCTGGGTCCTTCTCATTCAGGCTTTTCATTCACTCCCTCACGCTGGCCAGTATGAGGGCAGGAAAATATTTAACTTCTGCCTTAAATGGAATTGCCTGGTGCTTGCTATTCAGGAAATCACCTAGTTCCAGGCTCTGAATCCTCACTGCATGGAGGTTATTCACACACACACACACACACACACACACACACACACACCATTTAAACCACCACTGCTTCCTCTGAATCCAGAGCTGGCTCCTCTACTGAGAATCTCTTTCCTGGGACAGACATCAATGGAGCAAGGAAATTGTCTCTACCTCTGGGCCTGTTACCAGGGCTCCCTCTTTTCAAGGCTTGCCACAGCCATGCTCTGAGAAACATTTATCTATGCTCCCTTCATTGTCCCACTGCACCAGAAAACAAGGAAAGGCAAAAGAACAGTCATTATTTGTATTTAGCAAGAAAGGCAGCAATAAAAACCGAGAGGCAGTGAGTATGTAAATGTCAGGGTGAGGATGTGAATGAGGCAGGGCCCGGGGAAGCACCAAGGAGCAGGCTCGATGGAGAGAAGCCTCAGTTACAGAGACAGGAATTGATGGAGAGGGGAGGAAAGAAACAGAGTATTGGAAGCAGGGAACTGGGAGCAGGGAATCCACTACACCTAAGAATGAACTAGCTCAGGTTCCAATGCCACTTCCACTTTCTGGGGTATTGCACATAGAAACTGAGGACACTACAGATTTTGCAACACAGGGTCCACTGAAATCCTGGCTCGGCCGCTTGCTATTGATATGATTTATCTAGATTCACTATTTAAGGCTTTTGTGCCTCAGTTTGCTCATCTGTACCGTAGCAATGATGACGATAACTGTAATAGGACTGTCGTGAGGATCAAAGGAACTTATATTTAGAATGGTTAATGAGAGAACAGTGTGCGTCGCGTCGTGTGTGAGCTTCTATTTTTATGATGACGATCTGGTGAGAGTCAGTGTGACACTCCTGACTTACTTTCCTTATTTAGAAAAAGGAAAACAGCTTACCCACTCACTTCCATCGCTATCATTCCACCCAGCAAATACGTATTATTTGCCACGTGCTTTAGGCAAACAGCTGCCTGAGCGCAGAGGTGAGAAGACCCTGATTCCAGCAGGCTAGGGCCCCTCAATGTGAACACAAACCACACAACCCTCTCTCTGTAGCCAGCATAGCCCTCACACAGCAGCCATTACTTCAGGGGTCTCCACTGGAAGTAGACTTGGGCTGTAGAAACAGCACCCCCAAAATAGTGCTCACCTTCAGAAAGAGAAAACACTATCACAAGAAATAAAATTGGTATTGGGTATTTCACTTTTCCTTTGAATTTGGCTTCAAGAGGAGTTGTTAATCAAATCAAGTAGGTGAGCTCTGTCTTTGTTGACCTTTGGTATCTTTTCGTACCCCACCCCAAGCCCATGCTGGGTAACACTACGGTTAGAGCAGCCAGGGCGGGTGGGACATTCCACTAGTAACAAAATGTTGCCAGAAATGTCATGAAGTACCTAAAAATGGGCTCTCCAAAACACAAAATAGAAGGTTTCTGTCCTAAATCCAATGGTGATAGTGCTGAGAAACACAGTGTTAAATACTTCAGAGAGCTTGCACCTGCTCAGGAGGCCAGCCCTGGCCCTCTGCTGCATAAGGTGAGCATGCCCAACGGTGCCCGAGCAGAACTTTCAGTAAGAGAAAAGATGGGGCTGCCCCAGGAACTTTCTACCAGGCTTCAAGCCCTCATCGCTTCTCCCTGGCTCCTTGCCTAGAATACAGGGCGCCAGGTTCTGTTGGTGGGATGGAGGGACACAATTTGACCAGAGTGTTGTTACAATCTCCCAAATTGCATCATATTTAATTCTGACAGCAACTGCTAGATAAGAGAGTCACTTTAACAGTGTCTCTAAGGAGAAGATGCAGAGACCAGAAATCTTGGAACCATATCCTGCCCACTGCTATAGAACATAATCACTGCTAAGCCTGGAAACTATAGGCAGCTTCTTAGAGACCCTGCTTCTTAGCATCACTCACCCCCCAACCAAAGTCCCATGTGCACGTGTCTGGTGAACAAATCAGGGTCCCATATCTGTGCCCCTACCTACACAAAGAATGGAGTATAGATCAATTCTCCATTAGAAGCCAAATTCCTCAATCACAAAAGGAAGGCACAGATGTCCAGTGGCTAAGAGGAAAGACAAGTATGTGGATGTAGGAGATTGTTAAAAGGAGACATCCTCTTCAAGGACCTTGATGGCAAACCTCTACTAAGGTAACTAAGGTGACCACATGTCCTGTTTGCCAGGGATAATGTTATTTATGCCTGTTGTCCTGGCTTTCTTGTTAATAGCATTCTTCTCACTCTCAGAAGTGCTTCAGGGACTTGAGTGTGTATAGGTGTGTATACATGTGTTTGCATGCACAGACATTGATGCACTTGTACCCAAACTCCCATGAACCATTGTTCAAAGACCAGGCTCCTGATAAATTGGCACTACCTCCGCTTCCAGGAACTGCTCAGTACAATTTGAGTCCCTGACTTAGGAATGATTCAGAGGAACCACTTCCCTAATAACAGAATTGCCTTCGCTTGGTAAATGATTTGTTGCCTTGCAGTTGGAAAACCGGGAAGAGACGGTTCCTGGAAAAGATTCTTTCCACTGTGTCTGTTCTGTTAAGTGCATTTCTCAGACTCCGTTATTTTATCTCACTTCCCTCAGGACTCTGCCCTTAGCTGACTTCCAAGTAGCAATATAATTCACCTTTTTTGCTTCAACTTTAAAATGCCAGCATATTTTTAGTACTGAAGCCCTTTGGGGTTGAGTGACCAGGGAGAAATAAGAAAAGGAGAAACCTAAAAAGGAATGTTAATGAATAAAGAAGAGAAAAGATGGGGGATAGCGAAGAGAAGTAAAACAGAAGAGAAAGGAGGTAAAACGGAAGAAGAAAATAAATGACAGAAAAGAAAGACAAGAGAACCATCTCACCGGATACATAATTCACATGGTTATTTCTCTTGGCCTGGAACATGCGTTGGTAAGACCTAGCAAGCCAGCAAGCTTGGTGGTCTCCCCCAGTGGGTTTCTCTGGCTAAACTTGCTCCCAGTGTCACAGGTAGTCAGAGCTTCTGCCACATGTCCCAGGACCACAGAATCCTCTGGAGGAGCAAGAACCCATTCAGCAGATGGTGCTGGAGAGAGGGAGGGATGCACATCAGGGTTTATTATCCACGGAACGCAGCCCCCTGTTTGTGTACTCCCTCAGGAGAAGCATGCCCAAGGGTTAGCTAGCAATCCCCAGGAATGTTTTTAAACAATGGTGGTCAAAGACACATTCCTCAACCAATAGATGGGAAATCACACTTTACCAGTTAACACAATGCCACTCCGCAAAATAAAACATGCTCCGTAACCCTGCTACACTACTGAGGAGCACAGCAAGCATTTCTCCCCTGTTTACAGGTAATTAGGACCCTCTAGCATGTTATGATCACTAAATATTGAAAGATTTTTAAAAGCTTCTGTTTTAACCTACAACCTCATGCTGATTTGTGCATGTCTACAAGGACAGAGATGGGGGAAAATATCACTTCTTCCGAATGATCCAACCTCACAATTAATAATTGAGAATCTCTTTCTCCCTTTCTCCCTTGCCTTTTTTCTCTCCGAACTAGAGTGCACTCTTCAGCTTGTTAAGCTCGGCTCACTCCCACTGATAATTCACCAGAGATCATAATTTATGGACAATTGAAGCTGCAGAAACATCTCTTAGAAGGAATAGAGCAGATCCATAGCAACAATTCTTCAGGGGAATATTAATCCCCAGCTTTATGTAGTGCTAAGTGTACAATAGTAATCAGAACTTGAGTAGAAGCTGCTAATCATTGAGGGAAAAGGCTGTATAAAGAATTCATAATGGAATTAGCCTGCGGCAAACAAAGAAAGACAAAATTAAATCAGCCATCAAATTGCACCAAGGAATTTTAATTTACAGGTTAATGTAGGATTATGTAACTAATCACAGCTAACATTTTCAATGAACAACCAATAAAATTCTGCTCTTTTTTCCTTTCTAATCTTACTAATGGTATTCCGATAACATGCCTTTTATTGCCCTATAATATGCCAGAAATAATTCTCAAAAATTCTAAAAGTCTTTCCAATTGTCAGGACCTAGGTTGAAACAGAGTTTTGAAATAATCCATCAAAAAGTGGTGGGTCAAGGAAGAACCACTCCTCGGTTCAGTTCAAATGCAATAATATCTGGGTAAGTTTGCATAAAAATAGATTTGTATAACCATATAGCTTTAAAGTATATGCATGTTTTTCATGCAGTGCAGGGAGCTAAAATGGGACAAAAGAGACTAAATTAAATATGTGAAACTAATTTGGAGCACAAAGTGTATCAGCTAATTCTAAATAAAACCACTGCCATAGATTTATATGTCAATATTGCAGACATATCCAATGACATACACACCAAGGACTCCACTAACGGAGTTTTCATGGTTTATAAATGTGAACATCATAAAAAGAAATAAGGTTTCTAGGATAAAAAGTTGATTAGCATTCCCCATGGGAGGGGGTCGGAATCTTGTATCCTCCCCAGTTATATTTTGCTATCAACCAATGCATGACAAAGACGGGTGGGGGGAACCTCTATACAATTTGAAAAAAAAAAATCATATGAAACTCACTGCTTCATAAATATAAATATATAAAAAGACAGCATAACTCTTTGCACATTGGCAAGGAGAAACTCTAAAATTATACTGTACGCTTAAAAAGACATCAGTTTAATCAAAAAGATCTTTTTCCAACATATGGCAGAAGGAAAATTATTATAAATGGAGTAAAAAGTATGTTCATAAGCTTTACTTCACGGGGGAAGAATGCTGGGAAGAAAGGCGACAGCATTCTTCTTGCATATGTTTTTCTTGTCGAGAACAATGTGGGAAAGTCTCATTTTCCTTTAATCTAAATGTTCATTTTATGGAAGCAGCAACATTCAGCCCAGTTATTAGCAAAGGAGTTTTGTTGCTTTATAAAGTCTAATTTTAAGATGCTCACTTCCAAAAAAACATTATGGTGTCAATTGCACTACCCTTCAGCAATCCTGTAATAACTTTATTCAACCATTTCTAATTATAATTATATTTTCAATTCCTTTTAGCTATAGAAACTCTTTATCAATCAGAGCACAAGACAGAAAATTACTTTATTACAGCTACAGCTCGTTAGGCTGAGTGCTCTTAATGAAGCAGCCTCATAATCAGATGAAAATCATGCTGGAGAAAACTTGCATCATTAGTCTGGGCCTTAATTACCAAGAAATATAGTCACTAACAATGATATTCCATTTCATGATATGGTGCATGCACCTTCTACACTAGTTGCAATTAATAATTCCACCGACTGCTACAGAATCTTTTCTATTTATTCATAACAATGGAGGGGGGAAATTCTAAATTTAATTGAGCGCTTCAGATTGTTCTCTCTCTCTCTCTCTCTCTCTCTCTCTCTCTCTCTCTCTCTCGTGCGTTCAGATTAAAATGTCACAAGGCTAATATTCTATCTTACAATAATTCATCATTTTAATTACATATTTTATGTATGTGAAATGTCTTTTTCCCCCTTTATAGTGGAGGTTGACATTTTTGGGGACACATCTAGGAAAATGGGTGGCCTCTCACAAAAGTGGCTCCTTTCCACCCAGGATCACATAAAAAAAAAAAAAAGAAAAAGAAAAAAAAATTCCTACCATCAGCCTATCAACTTTATCCATGTTGGAAAAAGCTGGCTACAAGAACAGGACATTCATTGAATTAATGCCGGCACCTTCTGATAAGCTTGGGATAGTAGAATGGCGATGTTCTGGGGTGACAAGGCTGTGTCACTGGCCTCTTTGTTAAGCATGATTGATCACAGACAGAATCAGCAACTTTCCTTTGTGAAAGCCTGCTTTCTTCTGCCCCATTTCCTTTCACCCTTTCCTTGCCTCTCTTTCTCATCCAAAGAAATACCTTTCAGGCCACCCACCTGCCCAGGAAGGAGATCTGGCCCCTCGCCCTCCTGCTGGCTCCACACACAAACGGCTGCATCCCAGCAGATGCCTACCTGAAGCCCTGGTAAATTCTGCGGGCTGGCTTAAGGCTGAAACACAAGGTACTGTTGCCGATGCTGCTCTTTTCAAACACAAATTAGGTTTCTGGGCGCTGGCAAAGAGCACTTGGAGAGGGCAGAGGGCAGTGGGTTTTGGCAGAGATAAATGAGATCCCTATTTGACCTCCAAACTCAAGTATGCCTAGCACTGAACTTCCTGCCTGCCACCTCCTGCCACCAGAACACTGGCCAAACAGCTGATTGGATTAATCCGGGCCATACTTTCCTCAATCATCTGCCTTAGGAGCACCAAGCAATTTGATAAATGAAATTGACAGAAGAGAATGGCTTGGAAAAATCCACAGGCCCCAAGAGAAAGGATTGGCTCAGATATAAAAGAGTGTTGATTTTTTAAGACCTTAGCACCCAATTGCATACCATGAATGTAAAGATGGTCTACTTATAGATCACTGGTCTCAAACTGATTTGTGTAGAGCAAGCAGTGGCCCAGTTCTGGAAGCAGCCATAAAGAGGAAGACTTTCCTCCACCCCTGCCTAAGTTCAAACCCCAAAGAGACAAACAAATGACTGAATAAATTAGTCAATGAAAACCCTCTACCAAAAACCCCAGATATTGATTTGCTTAAAGGTGGTAAAGAATAGACTGAGTCTCTAGCCAACCTTTGCTCCTCTTGGCATGACACAGGTTTGGAGGAAAGCAGTGGCATGTGTTTTGATATTTCAAATAGGCCTCAAAGGCCAAGTAGGCCCAGAGAAGGGATCTAGAAGAGGAGAACCAGCAGGACCCAGCAAGACATCAGGCAGAACAGGAAAATGGGGGCCCACCGAAAAAGAGTGGTAGGTGGACAAGAAGACACGGACCAAGGAAGAAAGCTGTGGGAAGCAGCAGGAAATGAAAAGCAGTCCCGAAAGACAGCAGAGAAGAGGGTATTAATCAGAACCACACAAGGCACATTTCCATAGGAAAAATGCTTGGCATTTTGGACGGCCCAATGGCTTTCAAAACAACTTGAGATGTACAGTGATCCCTGAGGACAACTGGTTTGCAAGACCCAGCCTGATACCCTTAGAAGCAGCCACAGGAGAGACAAGAAGAGTTAAAGGGAACCAGCCGAGTCTCCACATTCTCCTGCTAAGGCGCTGGCAGGAAGAGCCCTCGGCGTTCTTGTCCTGGCTTCTCGTCTCCCTCATGTTTCCTCCTAGCAGAGCCCTGTGAAAGCTCAGAAGTCATCGCAGGTCTTTTCATCTGGCTGTGGCGACCCACACAGACACGACAGAGACCCTTATAAAACTCTAGACTTCTGTCTGAGGCTACGGCCTGCATTCTGATGTCCCCAGTCTCTCTGGGTCTAGCAGTATCCACATCCAGTTCCTCAAGGGAAAAGAGATAATAGAACTACAGTCGTATCTGAGCAGATGAGGGCAACTCCACCTCGGAGGGTCTATCAGCCTAGTCACCTTTCATCAGTACAGGACCACAGCATGGGATCTTTCTGGGCCTGACCATGGACCAGCTGGATGACCTTAGGGGGATGACTTAACTCCTATGTGCGTCAGGTTCCTCATACATGGGATCAGGACAACATAACATGGGCTCCATATAGTTATGGGAAAGGTGATGTGAGACAAGGCATGAAAAAGTGCTCAGAAGAAGAACTGGAACTTAGTAGGTTTCAAAACACATTAGGTCTCATCAACATCATCATGGTCACTATTAGCACCACCACAGACAGGAGACAGCACAGCTTGCTCTGAAAATAGATTCAAAGATTCCAAACCATGGTTTTTCAAACGCTGCTGCATATTAAAATTGCCTGCCCCAAATTCACCCATTCTCAAATCAATTTGATCAGAATGTCTCCGGTGGTATTTTTCAAAGCTCTCTGCCTGTTTCCAGCGTGCTAGCAGGGTTCAGACCCACTGATGTTGAATCTTAAGGCCTATACACGACATTTCAAACATGGGTATGCCAGCCTAAAGACGTGTGTGTTGTCCAGGGGCAAAGTCCTCATCAGGGTTGCCTGGAGAGCAATGGGAATCTTGCACCTCCCCTTGGAGATGTGAGGATTTGGAGTTTTTATGACCCATGAATGAACCACCACAGCCTGGCTGATGGAATGTGCCTGTTGGCTATTCCAGCTGCCAAAGTGGTCCATTTCCAATAGGCAGAGCATACTGCAGCCAGTCAAAGGTTCCCACAGGATGGACACCTGTGACTTGCAAACACATCTGTCTAGGTCCAGGACACGCACATGCCACAAGGCAAAACGTCATCCATGAGCACCAGGGCCAGGACTGCCTTCCCCTGTGGCTTAGTCAGGGCAGCCCAAGCAAAACCTGCCCAGAGAGAAAATAAGAAAGCCACAGAGGGAAGAAATGCCTACCATCTAGGTCTTTGAGAGTGAAAATTAACCTGTCAGAATGCACAAAGTTAGATTCAGGCCAGCTCTCAATGAATGGAGCAAATAGAATGGGTTAATGTCCTTAGCCTTTCCCCCCACCCTTAGCTGTCTTGATGACTCTGGCAGCTGTTGGACACTTGCATTTGCAGGATCTTGGAAAACTAAAAATCTCAACTATTTAGATTCCTCAAACTCAAAAGACAATCCTCTATTTATTTATTTACTTTTAATGTGTAAGACACTTCCGCCACAGAAAGCCCTTTGGGACCACATATGAAATGACAGAAAACCACAATTTTTTTAAAAAAATACATACAATAGAAGAAGAAATTAAGAACCCTAAGCAACATCTAAATGCATCATTCATTTCAACTCATATTTCTCTTCCGACAGGAAGGGATTAATTTAGACTGTGATGGTTACTGGAGACCTGAAAGGGGCGGCTTCTTTCCAGAGTACAGGTTAGCACAGCCTTCCTGTCTGTCCTCCTAGGGACTGGGAAAGCAGAGGAGGGGGGTCTGTCTTCTGCCAGTCAGAGACATCAAACTTCCTTCTTTGACAGTCTCCAGCTGCTTTTTCACCCTACAAATGGCTCACAGGAAGGAAGCAAGCCTAACAAAGAAGAGAAAATCCTCGAAGTTGGGTGAGAAATATCCAAAGACACCCTACATCATGGGGTTTAGCATGGAACCTTCAAAGAACAACACCCACCAGAAAACTTAAAATCAAACACAGAAAGACACAAATAAGGAGCAAGCCTGCTCATATATGAAATTTCTAGAGCAATCAAGTTCATGGAGACAGAAAGTAGATCATGTTGTCAGGGACCAGGAACGGGGACATGGGGAGTCATTGGATAAGAAGGAACAGCTTCCACTGGGGATTATTAAAAAGTTCTGGAGATGAATAGTGGCAATAGTTGCACAACAATGTGAATGTTCTTAATGATACCAAACTGAATAGATAAACATTGTTAAAATAGCAAATTTTATGTTGTGTATATTTTACCATAATAAAAAAAAAAATCAGACACAAAAGAACACTTATCTCGAGGCTAAAAGGAAATTATTTAATATTTAATAATGTTTTGCTTCAGTGATTTTTTTAAAGCAATGCAAAAAATGCAAAATCTAGAGTCTAATGTTCTTCCTTGAAATACTGGCAACAGATCAGAAATAGAAGATTTGAGGCACAAGAGATATATTTAGTCAGGAGTTCTGGATTTAAGACTTCTCTATGACCCTAATGAGCTGGGTGATCTTGGACAAGGCACTGCACCTCTCAGAGTTTGGTTTCCTTATCATTAAATCCAGTACAATGAAGGTGGACGCAAGGCCCATGTCAACTCTCAGGTTCCCCATTATATATTCTTTCCTTGGCACCATTTTTCAATCCTACCTTCATATCTATGTATTTCTATAGGAAAACCACACCAGATACTTTATATCTATAGTATCCTTTTTTGACTAAAAAAGAGGAAAAATTTGGGGACAATTAGATAAAAATAACTTTTAACTGTCAGACTTTCAGGCAGGGAACCCACAAAAATATGCAAACCCTAACATGAATGCTATTTTGTAATGCTTGTTCTTTTAGCAGAAGATTTTTTTAAAATTTTTTATTTATATATGACAGCAGAATGCATTACAATTCTTATTACACATATAGAGCACAATTTTTCATAACTCTGGTTGTATACATAGTATGTTCACACCAATTCATGTCTTCATACCTGTACTTTGGATAATAATGATCATCACATTCCACCATCATTAATTATTCCATGCTCCCTCCCTTTCCCTGCAAACCCTCTGCCCTATCAAGAGTTTATCTATCTCCCATGCTCCCTCTCCCTATCCCATTATGAATCAGCCTCATTATATCAAAGAAAACATTCTGCATTTGTTTTTTGGGGGGATTGGCTAACTTCATTTAGCATTATCTTCTCCTGTGGCACAAGAATTAAAATCAAGAATCAATAAGTGGGATGGACTCAAACTAAAGAGTTTCTTCTCAGCAAAAGAAACAATCTGTGAGGTTAATAGAGAGCCTACATCTTGGGAGCAAATCTTTACCCCTTTACATCAGATAAAGCACTAATCTCTAGGGTATATAAAGAAATCAAAAAGCTAAACACCAAAAAAAAAAAAAAAAAACAAATAGCCCAATCAATAAATGGGCCAAGGACCTGAAGAGACACTTCTCAGAAGATGATGTACAATCAATCAACAAATACATGAAGAAATGTTCATCATCACTAGCAATTAGAGAAATGCAAATCAAAACCACTCTAAGTTTTCATCTCACTCCAGTCAGAATGGCAGCTATTATGAAGACAAACAACAATAAGTGTTGGCGAGGATGTGGGGAAAAGGGTACACTCATACATTGCTGGTGGGACTGCAAATTGGTGCAGCCAATATGGAAAGCAGAATGGAGATTTCTTGGAAAACTGAGGATGGAACCACCATCTGTCCCAGCTATCCCACTCCTCTGTCTACCCAAAGGACTTATACTACAGGGACACAGCCACATCAATGTTTATAGCAGCACAATTCACAATAGCTAAACTGTGGAACCAACTTAAATGCCCTTCAATAGATGAATGGATTAAAAAATGTAATATATATATATATATATATATATATATATATATATATATATATATATCAGAAAATATTTTTATTTCATGAAAGTGGTCTGTTTTTTCACAAATATTTGTTATCTGGTTAGAAAAGTCACTGGTCTATGCCTACCCTTAAGTGAGTAACGAGCTTGTCCCTTAGACCAGGAGCCACTTGTGTTTGGGGTCCATGAACAGCCCATTATTATAAGAGAACAGATTTCCCAGTGCCCTCACCCCATCCTTCTCCATACTGGGCTCTGCTTTTATTTCCAGATTCCTTGAAGTATCTCTCCCATGATTGGGCTATTTCTAAACTTTTTATTCTTCCCTCTACCCAGTAATCTTACAATCAAGGCAATGATTTCAAGAGACCAATATCCCAAACATAATTTGCATCATTGAATGTCTTTTCATTAGACTTTGTCCCTTTTCCACCTGGGCTCTAAAATGCCTGGAAAGCAGGTCCCTGCTTCGCATCTCCTTGCCGAGCCAGTGGCATCTGGGGGAACACAAGCAGCGTGGAGACCGCTCTCCATTCCTCAGGGCAGTGATTCTCCACAGGGCACTACTTGCCTGCTCTTTGCCTGTGTTGGCTTATATTTTTAGTTGTCACAACTAAGGATGGGGACGCTATTTGCACCTAAGGGGAAGAGGCCAGGGATGCTGCTACACATGCTATATTGCACAGAATGACCCAGAACAACAAAGAAGCACTTGACCCAAAATGTCAACAATGCTGAGCAACCTGCATTTAAAATTTCACAGAAATTATGAAGTAGATTTTCTCCTCCTCGTTTTGTTGATAAAGCTCAGAGGGTGAGTGATTTTTACAAAGTCACCTAGCATGGAAGTGGAAATGCCAGGAAAAAAAAAAATTCAGGCTTCTAGACCCAAAGCGCCATTGCCTTTCGCTGAATGAATGAATGAACAGAGAATGAATAAAGGAAGCTGGATGCTCTGTGCTTGAAAGCCCTGCGAAGGGCAGACGGCACTAGAGGCAGACCTGGCAGTGCCTTTGGATATCATTCTCGAAGCCCCAGGCCAAATGTTTGGGCAACTTAAGCTCACTGCCCTCCCATAGCTCCTCTTCCAAACACCCACCCCGCTATGGAAGGGAGGCAGTGAGTCAAGGACTCGGTGTTACAGAACCTCATGTGTCTGCAACACTGTCCAGTCTCTGGGGTAATCTGGGGAGGACATGGCTAGCAGTCCCCTGAGTGGCTCCTTAGCAAGGCGACCACTAAGGCTGCAGAGCTTACATGCAGAAACTGCAGGCCAAGACTGGCTGCCGGAAGGAGGAGCCTCTACCAACAGAGTGGACCTCTTAGGTCCTTTACTTCAGGAAACAGAAGTGGATGAGGGAAATGGGACCTGAACACTTCCTGAACTTCCCCCTCTCTACCTGCTGCCTACCTGTGTCCCTTTGAAAGACCCACACACAAGACAATCTGGGTTTAAAACCAGCAATGTCCCCCTTTCCTCACCCCCGCAAAATGCTACTTCATGATACTAACTTAGGTCTCCAAAGATCTATGGCAAATGCCAGTCTTCATGATGAAGTGGAGTGGAAATTGTCTGGTTTGGGGGGGTCCAAGCTGGGGACACCCTCTCCTGCCAGTGCCTCCTAGCCCCTTGCACCTCCACCAGCCCCCTTCAGAAACAAGGGCTCACTGTCTGCAGCACAGCAGACTAGCAAGCTGGATGAGGCAATTAAGGGCTGCATCTGTCAACCATTTCTGCTAAAAAGTCTTAAGGATATTTAGCTCCCTCAGGCCTCATGCATTAATTAAATCCTTTTTACCTGCACTCTCAGACTGTTCTGGAAGCAGAAGACTACTGGGGGAGAGGAAAGAAGCCCTGTGGCAAGTCACACTATAGACATTGAAATCCAACCCTCTGGGGTTTGGAAAGCACGTCACCCACCCACGAGAGCCACTCTCCTGGGGGTCAGACCCTGGCGACTGAGATGGATCGAAGTGCTGCATTTTGCAGAGACACCACAAGTTTACCTGTGGTTCTAGGGTCCCCTCTTAGGCACCCATGATGGGTGCACTTTTTTTCCCTATGTTTTAGCACAAGAAACAGAATTTATTAAATAATACCTGATTCATTCTTCTTTATTTTATTTTTCTATTATTAACTAAGCTTCAGACTTTGGCTCTTCTCAGTTTTCCATTGGTGTCATTCTTCTGTCCCAGGGTCCTCTCCAGGCTCACTCTCTGCACTCAGTCATCTCCTTAGTGTCCTTGAGTCTGAGTTTTCCCTGGCTTTTCAAGACCTTGATACTTTTGAGAACTGGTCCAATATTTTGCAGAATGGCCCTCAATTTACATTGGCCTGATGTTCTTCTCATGAGTAGGCTGGGGTTACGGATCTGGGGGGAGAACCGCAGAGGCAAATGCCCTCTCACCCCATGTGCTCAAGAGGTGGATAATATCTATCCACAGGACATCACTGGAGAGGGTCACCCTGACTGCATGGTTAAGGAAATATATTTCTGATTGCTCCCTTTCCCTATTCTTTCAAAGCATGTCACTAAGTTCAGGGAACACTCAGGGGGAATGGAAAATTTTTTTATCACGTTGTGCCTTAAGGATTGACTCCTTAATATGAAATAGAAATTCCACTGAGAAATCAAAGTATGGAAGTCAGGCCTTTGGGCTCCAGTCTGAGCTGTGTGGCCTGGGTCTTCACTCAGTTGCTGAGAGTGGTTGCTGCAGTCCTCCTTCTGTAAGATGCTCAAGGTGGCCCTGCTTTTCCTAGACAGTTAGTGGCATCCAAGGGGTAACACATACGAAAGGACTTTTAGCTGCCAGGTGCCACCCCATGATGTCAAAAGTTGAATAGCTGCTTTTCCTGTGGAGCCCGATGTTCCTGAGAGCAGCCAGTATTTTCCCACTTCTGACATTTGTAGCTGCCCTTCTTCTCTCTCCTGCATTGTAGATCTTTCTCCCTCATTCCACATGAGTATCTGTTCCAATGTCATGTCCACAGGAAGGTCTTCTTTGGCCCTCCTACATTCTTGCATAGACTTGACCTCTTCACCCTTCTGTGGTGTGTGAGTGTGTGTGTGTGTGTGTGTGTGTGTGTGTGTGTGTGTGTGTGAGTGTAGCTTTCAGCACTACTTGACATTATACTCTATATTATCATTTCAGTCCTTTGTCCCCTGCACTAACTTTGCATCATGAAGGACAGGTGTTATGGTTTTGATACCATGTTTGAGACAATGCAAGAAAGTTTAGAGATGAAATTTTGGGGTCATAACAGCCTTAATCTAATCAGCACATTAACTTGTTGATAGGGATTAACTGGGAGGTGACTGTAGGCAGGTAGGGTGTGGCTAGAAGAGGTGGGTCATTGGGACATACTTTTAGGGCATATATTTTTTTTGGTGGTGAGAGAAAATGGCTCTCTCTGCTTCTTGGTGGTGACGTTTCTAAGTCACTGTCCTCTGCCACACTCCTCAGCCATGATGTTCTGCCTCAACTCAGGTGCAGAGCAATGGAGTATGAACTGAGTACTCTGAAACCGAGAGTCCCTAATAAACTTTTCCTCCTCTAAAATTGTTCCTGTCATGTCTTTTGGTCACAGCAGCAAAAAAGCTGGCTAAAACAGGTAGGCAGATATTTGTTATATTTTACTCCCCCACCAGATACCCAGTGACTAGGATAGAGCTTGACATATAATAGTCTGAGCTTCAAGAGATATTTATTGAATGAGAAAATACATGGGAAGCTTTTTTTGTCCTCCTCATGTCTGTACAATGCCTGTTTGGTGCCTTTGTAGATTCAGGAATCCTTGCAATAATTCTATATCATGAAATCTCCCACCAAACTCACAGTGGCTGCTTTTACTTGTTAGTGACTAAGGTTAGAACTTTGGATAGATTGGAGATACTTCAGGTAGAAGAAACGATATACTACAGAGATGGCAAAGAGATTTTATCTTTCATGAAATCTGTGGTCCAGGGGCAATGGCTTCCTGGAAATTCTTGAGAAGGATTCTGAGAGCAGATCTGAATTCAGTAGACGTGCTGTGATTGATTTGTAATGTCTGTCACAGGCAAGAGAATGGGAATCAATGACACACATGGGGTGTCTGGGGGTGTGGATGTGTGTTTTATTCCTGATCCTTAGGTCATTCCACTCTGAGTAGGTCTGATTTCTTAAATAATGCAAAATGATTACCACTTAGCCAAATTCCCACAAGATCACTACCTACATTAGAGGTTTGGCAAATTTTCTGTGTAAAGGGTCAAATAGTAAATATTTGAGGCCTCGTGGACACTACAGTGGCCTCAGTGGCAACTACTTAATTCTGCCTTTGGAATGAAAAGGTTGTCATAGGAAGCAGGCAACCAAAGGCCAACTGGATATAGCTCTGTTAAAAAATATATATATATTTGTACAAAGAGTCTTGGGGCTGGGTTTGGTGGGCCTTATTTTGCCAACCTCTAACCTCCTTCATGGAAGTCACTGCCTTTGCATATCCTCCACCACCCCACTCTTCACCTCCCCCTCAAAAGCAACAAGATCTTCAGGAAATTCAAAACTTATTATTCAACCTTCTCTCCATCATCTGACTCCTTGCTCAATAGTCCACAGAGATTATTTACTTATCAATATTTTCTGGCACTTTAAGAGTTATCAAAAATGTCACCAGTCACCAAATGTTTCATTAATTATTGCAAACATCTTTAGAAAGAATGCCACAGTGGGCTTCTTTCACCGAGTGATTTATTTCAGATATAATTTCAGTTTAATTAATAGGGGATTTTGTTGTGACCCGGAGGGTATAAGAACCAACAGTCTGCGGTTTGGTTAGGAGAGCGGCAGCGACCTGCCTGCCTGTGCCTGTAGAAGGAAAATTTAACAGAAAAAGAAAAAAAAGTGAGCTGTCATTAAGGGCACAGGGGAGCATCTTTTAAAAAGCAAATTAAAAGGTGAGTGGTGGGGCGCTCACAAGTACAAATTGAGGTGGGGGAGGCAGAGGGATTTGGCTTATTTATGATGCCATGTCTGAAAATGATTCCATTTCTTAGCTGGTCTGTGGTCTGTATCTCTGCCATAGTGCATACAAAATCCTAAACCAGCAAAAGCAACAAATCAACAATACCATTTATTAGGCGATGCCTGGCACTCTATAGCAAAAGTCAAAGACACGGTCTCTGCACTTGAGGAGCCAAGTCCTCCTTAAAGTGGCTTCTTTTGAACTTCTGGCATTCTGAAAGCATTTCATCACTTATCTAAGCAATAAAGCTTATTTTCTTTTTGAGGGGTACATTTGGAGGGAAGATGGTTGTTGTTTTCAATTATCAATAAAATGCCTCATCCACATTTCCCAAAACACCAGGTTACATTAGTTTCAGTTTTAATATCCTGCCAAAAAAGAAAAAAAAAAGGTCCCCAAATATGAAGCAAATACATCTGTCTAATATTGCTGCTCAAAATGCCACCGCATTAAATAAAATTCCATGCTGTAAAATTTTGCAAGGTGATAAAACAAAAATGATATAATAAATATAAAACATCTGCTTTTTTTTAACAAGACATTTGGAAACCAATTTCATTTATATTTAAACTTGTTTTGAAGTGTTCTAGTTTTGAAAAACATCCTAGTTACAGTATATTAGATTTTCCCCCCCATGCAAAAGATTAAAGAGCTGATGCCCAAATGGAGGAGGACCAGAGAGGAGAAACCACCATTGTGAGTTCTAGAAGGGACCTCAGATTAAATCTCTAGCTGGATTTTGATCATAAAACAGGGGTACATGTCCTCCATCAGCAGTCCAGAAGATAGATTGTCACACACACACACCCAAAAAAGTGTTAAAACAACATTAAGTTTCTGGCAACAGCTTATGCATATAGATCCCAAGAAGTGAAGAGTTTAGCAGCATCTCTGGCTCCATGTGCCAAGGCAAGGCAGTTCCCAACACATGGAGAGGACAGTAAGACTCTCCTGTGGTGTAGAGGAATAGAATTCAAGAATGGGGCGCTCTCAGCCACCATGAGACTGGGAATCCCCACATCTGAGCATCTGGGCATCAGACCTCACAAGAGCTCCAAAAGGTCTCCGGTTTTTCTCTGGAATACTAAAGCAATAAAAGCAAATGATATTTGAGCAAAATATGTGCATCTCTTTGCTGCAAATTCAAGCAATTCCTCATTCTCCATTACTAAAGAGAAAAGCTTGGATGCCCAGATTCATAGATGGGAAATGCATCATCTCCCACCCACCCCAAACACCTTTTAACACCTATCTTTTGGCCAAAATTCCAGCAGACTGGATAAATTGTGCTTAAAACAATTAAGACAAGAGAATCTTAAGTTGATGACTATCTATTCATAAGTGAGTTTTTGACATTATTATTAGCTATCTTTTCTTGAACACCTTTAGGTCAGGCATTTCACAAACACTACCACTTTTCATTGCTATTCCACAACCGCTATTGTAGGTAAATGTTATTGTCACCTTCCAAATGAAGATGAGCTTCAGCAAGGCCAAATAAACCCCCTTGGGTCACACAGCTAGCAAGAGGCAAAGCAGGAAACCAAACCAGAGTGTTAATCACTCAAAATCTCTACATAGTTATTCCTTAGCATCTGGAACAAAGAAATGAGCTGGTTTTAAGTAGAAAGTTTACTGATTTCAACCACTAAGGAGAGGACCCAAGAATGGACAAAAATTCTGCTTAACAGAATATTTGGAGAGAAATGCAGTTTTTAAATATTGTCCTGGTAAGGCTATATCTGTAACTAGGTTAACCATGTGTTGCTAGTACAAGCAGAAGATAGCGCCTGAATACAGATAATGCTGGCTTGTGTACACTCCATGTCACTTACACATTAATGCATCTTTAAGTCCTTTTGCAAAGAATGTGCTCTCATAAACTCAAACCCTTCTACAATCTTGTCTATTCTTTTGTTTGGGAAACCTTTTCTTCATAACTGGTCTAAAAGTGATCATCATTCCAACCATTATTCCATTCAGACAAATGTTAGTGCACCTTTCCCTCAACACCATCCACATACACAACTATCCACAAAACTTTAACTTTGCCTCTTTACATGACACATATCATGATATTTTTCCCAATTACCTAAATAACTCAGGTCTCAGTATTTTGTTGCTTTCGTGTTTTATAGTTATAGGCAGAGGTATAGATACGAATTCAAGTCAAACATACGTGTCACGCTCATACATATATATCCCAGTCATACCGACACATACACATGTGTACATATTTGTATGTATATGTATGTGTGTGCATGACGGTGGTTATTCTATACTCCCCATAAGATCTGAGTGGACTGACCAGCTTCAGGAATTCATTCAGGCTGTCATGGAAATCTCTTCTCTCTTGACAATCTATCAACACAAATCTAAACCAGTCAACCCAGGATTCAGAAATGATCAACCAGGGTGAAGCTCAGGATTCCTGTTTGATGTTCCTGGGAGGAGAATTCCCCCTTTTTCAAGATATGAATTAGGAAGCAGGTAGCTATAGTCACAGCTGTTTTCTCTTTTGTGTCAAAAGGGAAACCAGCCTGACAATGCAGAGAACAAAATCCAATTCACACTCCAAGGAGAGAGCCAAGAAAAGAATCAGAGCCATGATTGAACTGTATGCTGAAGCTGGACTTCTCAGGTATGTGCACCCATTAATCCCTTCCATTTTTGTGCTGGATTTTATTTTGCTTGTAAATAAAAGACTTCTAACCAGTATGCTGAATTTTTTAGGACACTGTAAGAATGTGCTCGGCAACTTCAGCTGTCCACTTAATTCAATGGAGTTGCATCTTAAGTAAAAAAAAAAAAAAAAAAAAAAAAAGCTAAACATCTAGGGCTGGGGGTGTAGCTCCAGGCCAGAGCACTCTTCTAACATGAGGCTCTGGTTTGATCCCCAGCACTGGGGGGGGGGGGGGGGAGTGCATCTAATTTATCATATCCTAATGTGAAAAAAATCACACATAGCAAAATTTACTCTAAAAAATTATCAAAAGGTGCTACATAGGAAAGGTAGTACAGTAATTTTTATGTGCATTAACATGTGTTATGGTTTAGATGTGGTGTCCCCCAAAAGCTCACATGTGAGACAATGCAAGAAGGTTCAGAGGAGAAATGATTGGGTTGTAATAATCTTAACCCTATCAGTGTTTTAATCCCCTGACAAGGATTAACTGAGTGGTAACTAAAGTGGTAGGGTGTGGCTGGAAGAGGTGGGAATTGGGTATATGTTTGTATCTGATGAATGGAGTCTTTCTTTGCTTCCTGTTCATGATATGAGCTGCTTCCCTCCACCACACTCTCCCGCCATGATGTTCTGACTCACCTTAAGCACTGAGGAATAGAGCTGGCCTTCAATGGACTAACACCTCTGAAACCATGAGCCCTAAAATAAATTTTTCCTCCCCTAAAATTGTTCTGGTCAGATCCTTTAGTCACAGAAGCAAAAAAAAAAAAAAAAAAAAATAGCTGACTAAAAAAACACGTGAAACTCAACTATAAGAAGAAATACTTAAACACGTCTTATTTGACATGACTGTATCTATGGGTTAATTTAACTCAGATTCAATATTCCTACATGGAAAGTTACACCTTAAAGAGGCAGGTGGGGCCCTTCCCAGTCTAAGCCCATCTCCTCCCATGGCATCTCTGGCCTTACAGTTTTTGCACATGCTGTTTCCATTCATGTTCCTTTCGTAGTTTTCTTCACCTGGAATAGAGCTATTTATATTTCAAGGCCCAACTCAAATAGCATCTCCTGCCTACTTGGTTGGACTCTTCCTTGGGGACTTAACTGTGCCCTCTTCCATACTCTCAGAACACTCTGTTACATCTCCACTGTGACCCTTATCCTCCTGGCATGGAACTCACCAGTCTACACATCTTCCTAACTCAGAGACCACGAGCAATTCTACAGAGGGGACATGTCTCATCCACCATCATACCTCTTGCCTTAGTATGTGGGACTGACTCAGAGTGGGTGCTCATTCCATTGGTTGAATAAGTGCCCTTAATTTAGTTGAAGACTTAACTAAATTCATACCTACTTCTCCGTACCTCCCCTACCTGTGCTCTAATCCAAACACTACCATCCTCTCTCCCCTGGGTGACTCCAAGCCCTCCCAAATGATTTGACTGTTTCCATTCCTACCCTTTCTTGATCTCTTTAGGCCCAGAAGTACCTTTGTAAAAATTAGCAAAAACTAGAAAAAGGTGTTCCTACTAGGCTGATACACCTTACTGGGAAACTCTTAAAAAAGAGGTTCTCTTTCTACTAGGGTCACCAAATTGATAGGATAAAAGCCTGGAGGTTCCAGTGGTCATTCTGCTGCTGTATAGGGATGAGGAGGTGCATTCCTGAGATTGAAATCAACCAGAAGGAAGAAAGATGGAAAGGAAAAGATTCTTGTTTGTGCAGCCATACCTGAAAGTTATCCCTGGACTCTCCAATTACCTAACCTAATTATATCACCTTTGTGCTCAAGCTAATTTGAGTTATATTACAGATATTTACCACCTAAGTAGTTCAGATTATATACTATTGTTAAATGTTAAGAGCATAACATGAAAACATAATTAGGGAGAGTGTTCTCGCAAAGATGTAAACTACAGAGGACCAGAGACCAGTCTTACCAGTATTAGTATAGGCCTAGAATCTCCAAGGTCTGTAATTTAAACCCATTTGCAGGAACTGCTTAAATCAGGACTCTATAGTGTAGCTCTGTGCTTTGGATTCGATATGAATGAGCCCCAAATTGCCATACCCTAATTTACCTTTTATTTTTAAACTGTTTTGCCATACACATCAGCACTGAGAGGAGGTACTCATGAGAGGTCATCAGAGACATCCCTCTGTCTGCATGTCACTCTGCCCTCAAATCACCCCCACAACAGAGCTGCCAGATACTTTGTTCCAAAAGGAAACTGCCTGACCTTCTGAAAAGCATTTGAATGTTCAGATGGTTTTATATCATTTTGTTAAGAGTGCTCAAAGATATTGATGCAATCTTATGAAATATTGAACAGAAAGCCTTGAGGGCAAGGCAGAAAGCATCCAACATCATTAGCTACCTTGCCCTATTCTAACCAAGGTTGTAACTGTGGCTAAAAAGGGAGAAACCTGGCCATTGGTTATTTATTTATTTACTGCTACAAGCGTACCCACCCGCCTCCCCACCACAGGCAGGCTGGGTGATCTGACTGAAGAGGACTTTTAGTATAGTAGATAAATGTTGGGTTCTTTTCCTGATATTGCTATTTATTTAGCAGATGACCTGAACCAGCCAATTTCCTTCTCTTAGATTCCCTTTCCTCCCTTGAATGAATAGGGCTCATAATGACGCACGGCTCTTGTGAGGAGAAAATGAGGCACCCAGACCCATTTGTTTGCTTGCCTTTCGTTATCAGTCCGATTTCATCACTTCTTATCCTGACTGAGTTGTACCACTCGCCCAGTTGCTCAGGCTAAGAGCAACGCATAAAAGTGCCTTGAGTCTTCTGCTTCCCTCATATTCCACATTCAATCTATCAGCAAGACCTGTTGACTATACCCCAATTATGTTAGTCAAGTTTTCATTGTTGTGACAAAATATCTGAGAAAAACAACTTAAAGGAGGAAAGATTTATTTGGCTCATGGTTTCAGAGGTTTCAGCCCATGTTTGGCTGGTACCATTGTTTTGTGCCTGAAGTGAAACAGAACATCATGGCAGAAGGGTGAGGAGGAGGAGCACTACTTAGCTCAAGCAGCCAGGAAGCAGAGAGGGGGGGGGGGAGGAAGGAAGAGGCCAGGGGCAAGATATAGTCTCAAAGAACATTGCCCCAAGGATCACTCCCTTAGATGAGGCCCCATGTCCTACAGTGTTCACCAGCTCTCTACAGTCCATTCAGCTAAGAATTTTCAATTGATTGTTCCATTGATGAAGTTAGGAGCCCTCGTGATCCAATCACTTCCCAAAGCTCCACCTTTGAACATGGCTGTATTGGAGACCAAGATTTCAACACATGAGCCCTTGGGGGCATTTCAGGTTCAAATCATAACACCAAGAAATATCTCAAATCTGACACGCTCTCCCTCCTCCTACCACGCTCCCTGTGTCATCTCAGCTGTGTCACACACAACACTTCTAACGGGTCTCCCTGCCTCCACTCTCAGCTCCCTACAGCCTCCATACCGCAATCTGAGTGCCATTTTCTGAAGAATAAATCAAAGCCTTACACTGCTCAAACTTTCCACACCTTCCAGCCCTACTAATACTGAAAAGAAAATCTGTCATTTATTGACCGCTTACTACATATAAAATGCTTAGCACTGTGGACATATCCAATTCTTTCATCTAAAACAACTGTTATATGGCCCGTGTTTTATATATTGAGGTCGACCAGTTAGTGGTACCTGAGCAGGATGAAGCATGAATACTTTCTCTTCCTAGAGACTCCAAAGACCACACCCTACCCTGATAGCTGTCTCATGTCACTTGGTAACACTCTCCTCCCCCTTGTTGCCCGAGCTCTAGCCACTTTGGCCATTTTCTGCCCTCAGACATACCCTAGCCCTTCCTTTCTCTGGTTGCAGGACTCTTGTGTCCAGGCTCTGCTCAAAGGCCACCATCTTGAAGAACCACTCTGACCGCTGATGGGCAAGCAGGCTATGTGTACTCTTCCTTCTGCTGCTGAACAACCAGTGTCTCAGGAGTCCAGAATTCCACAAGGACCTCCTATTCTTTTAGCTTGAAGATCCTGCGGATTTAAAAACATGGGGAGGATGTGGACTCAGTGCTGTGATTTATCATTTATATTTGCTAGTTCATAAATCCTCTTACTTCTGAGTTTGATTCAAGACAGAAAAACGCCTAGAAAAAAAGCAGAAAGTCTAGAGAGTGTTTGTGGAAATTGCTTCTTAGAGTCCTGGTAGTGCTTTTGCCCCTTTAGTGAATGTACTACTCTCTGATAGACAGTACTGAAAACATTCTTATTTTAACTTTAAAAAAAAAATTTGTGTTTCTTCAAATATTCCTATGATTCTTTTTTTTTAAGGCAATCCAATTTAGGGGGCACACAATGACAATATGCTACTTCATGCCAAAAAAAAAGCTCTTTTGTTTTTGGCTTCTCTTCTGTTTCTAGCTTTTGTTTTCCAGCTGTTGTATCAGATTTCCTCATCCAAAACTGTGATTTATCATCCCCATTAAGTCTGGTTTATAATTCTCAGGGTTGCAGTTGACATGAAAACATTCATGGATTAAAACTCAGAGTAAAATGAAGATTTCAGTATTTAGGATCAAGGTTAATATTTCTCAGATTACAAGCAGACCTAAGAGAATACTAGAGTTTATCCAAGATGTCAAATGCCCAGTACTGGCCACTGTACTGAAATGTGCTAAAAAAAAAAAAAAAAAAAAGCAAGACACAGGTCACCCCAACTGCCAACCCAGCCTGGGGAGTTGGTTCCAACCCAAGCAACTAGATGATCTGAAGGAGGGCAGTGGATAAAAACAAGTTCTTCTATCACTTGACCTGTCAATCCAAATAAAAGCATCCTACTTAGGCCCTTGATTAAAATTGATTGAATGGTTATTATATAGTATCCAGTCTACAGTCACTGGCCATAGTAGGTACATATTGATCAACATACCTACCATTTATTGAGTGATTATTATGTGCCAGTCAATGTGCAAGGCAATTTGCATGCCTTATTTTATCAAACAAATATTTATTGAATAAGTGGAACTTCTTCATATTAGGATGAATTATATACAATTGACATTTTTGCAGATAAAATGATCCTATGCCAGCAATTCCTTGCAGTTCAATCTAATACTTGTTCTATGCCTCTCACCTGACCCAGTAAAATACTTCACATAAGCACACACAGTAGAGCTTAGTAAACTCTCATTTCATTTATTAATTTCTTTTTTAAGAAATACCCCTGAGAAAGGGGGCTAAGGAGACAAGATTGCAAGCAAGAATCAATACAGCCAACTCTGCTGCCTTTACCTCAGATATGCAGATTTCTTCTGAAGTGTCTCAGGCTACCCACCTGCCTCTACCTCCGCAAAGCTTACGGAGTATAGCAGAGACCTCCGTCCATGTGCCTCAAGCACAGCAGAGCAGCAGGAAGCCATGGGATACAGCTGCTACTCCCTAAATCACTGCAGTCACCTATTTCCTGGCAACCTGCTTCTTGCTCCCTCGAAAGTCACCCTAAAAGATATTTTATGGCTAAATAGCTACTGAGCAGCACCCCAAGAGAACTGAATTTGGTCCTGAGGTTAACCATAAAAATTGAATTTTAGAATCAATGTGTATCTCAATTAGTAATATTTATATCACTTTTTAGAGGATGAAATGAGATCATTAAAAATATATGGCTTAAGAAAAAAGACTCTATTCCTTAAGGAGTTGGAGGTACAATACTAAGAGCCCCAACTAGAACCCGGGAAATTTAGACTTAAATATGAATATGAAATGCAGAGAAAGCCATACAAAGAAAGGATTGGGCATTTGGTCCATTTTAAAACCGTGCCTGAGGGAGAGTGCCCAGCCCTTTCACAAGGTCTCCACACCCTCATTCCTAAGAAATAAAACCAAACCTTGCCAAAATCAAAAGGCTCCATTTTACCCAGAAGCTAAAAATTAAACCAAAGACTGAACAACAGAACATGCTCCATACCACCCAGCACAGACTTTATTAACCCCAGCCCAGATCAGAGAAGATGGCAGTGAGAGTCTAGATAGCATGTTTTGGATAGGGAATAATTTCCCCTTTGGGATTGGAGGAGGGGCAGAGAGTGTTCCCAAGCCAGTATTTCAAGCCTGCTTATTAGAGAACTAATAGATAGGGAAACATCTGCTTGCCAGCTGTGAATGTGAACCAGCTAATTT
Source organism: Marmota flaviventris (assembly GCF_047511675.1). NCBI lineage: Eukaryota > Metazoa > Chordata > Mammalia > Rodentia > Sciuridae > Marmota > Marmota flaviventris. The sequence continues at coordinate 53,978,378 of NC_092511.1, read as the reverse complement.
ATCTACAGACATCAGATGCTCAACTGCCCCAACTCCAGAGTAGGGTGGGGTAGAGGTGGAAAAATAAAGGAAGAGAAGAGAGGGGAAGGAGGGTAAACAGGGCTGGGGAGAGAAGTAAAGAGCTGAGTGGAGAGGCTAGAGGAGAGGGAGTAGAGGAGACCACTTCTTAAACCAGGGACCCAAGGAAGCCCAAGGGCTCACTGTGGTCCTCAGAAATGTCCACCTCTTTTTTCCCACCTCTCCCAGCCCCATCCTTTTAACCAACGAAGCTGATCAATTTCAGCCACAGAAAACCTCACAGGAGTTGTGTGTTCAGCCCCCACAGCGGCATGAACAGATTTTGTAAAGAAAAAATATTTGCAGCATCCATGGCATAAATCCACATGGGCATGTGCCATGGGTTCAAAGCTGCCTCTTACCCGGCCAAAGCTCCCTGTGCTTCTTTCTGTACAGAGTGGCCATGCCCAGCTCAGGCAGGGGCTAGAATGGTGCAGATTAGAGGATATATATATTCTCCACCAAGGTACCCATCAGGCTGATGTTCCCTGGGCAGTGGCCAAGCTTCCAAAAAGCAAAAAAAAAAAAAAAAAAAGCATTGTACCTAAGTCGGATAAGTACAGCACTACAAGAAATCTTATAAAAGACCCTCAAGTCTTGTTCTCTTTTACCAGCCCAGCTTTGTCCTGTACTCAACCCACCTGCTCAAATGGACAAGTGCAAGCTTGATCATAGTCTTGTTCATATTCAAGCAAGAAATCCAAGGTCCGTTGCAGTAATCTTCAAGGAGATCAGCACTGCACTTAGGGCACAGACTTCAAAGTCTGATGACCAGGTGTTGAATGTGGTCTACCCCTTACCTAAGGCAAGTTGATTACCTTCTCTGTGTCTAGCTCCTTTTATAGAAGGTAGGGATAAACACTGATTCTAGTGGCTAGGGTTGTCATATGAATTCAGTGAATTTTTCTAAGACTTAGAAAAATCCTTAGCATAAAGTTTGTGGTCGTCGTCTCCACCATGCGGCCTGCGCAATGGTTTCATTAATGAGGTTCTTGGCATAAAAGTTAGCTAGAAGAGATCGAAATAAAACACACAGACTCAGTTACCTTATTTCTATTGCCAGGTCCGAGACGGCTCCCCTCTCTGGCTCCAACCTCTAACCGCCCAGCAGGGCAGCAAGGATTACTCAGGGCTAGCAGGAGAGAGAGAGAGCGAGCACGCCAGGGAGTAGCCTTTTATTGGGGAACAAGAAATTTAGGGGATAATTCCATGCAATGAAGGTTGAGGGGGGTGCTGCACTCCAAGGTCAGGGTCAGTGATTGGGCCTCCAGGGTCAGTGGTCAGTCACACCCCCACACGGACGGGTTCTCTCATCAGGAAAGGGCCGGGAAGGTTCCGACACAGCCAGAACGCCTCAGACCCTTAACGGGAGCCGCCCAGTCACGTGTCAGGATGGCTTCCCACAGTCATCATTGTCACCATCATGATTTCCCCAACTCCCATCTTTAAAGAAGTGGAAAAGCTCTGTTCTTTGTAGTTTACAGTCTAGTGTGAAGATAAGATCAACACCAAAAAACAAGAGAATGAAATTAACCCAAGTCAGGGTCCATTATGTGACAGAGACTATAGACTCCACGAGATCCAAGGAGGAAGGAACAGGAAGAACTGGGGAGGGAGGCCTCCTCAGGACTGGCATGATGGCAGCATTTTGATAGGTGGAGAGAAAGAACAAGAGGGAGACTCTCAAGTTCATTTTTTTCTGAATGATTCCTAGGAGTGGGGAGTCCTACTATTTACAATAAGGGACTGATGGAAAAGCTCTTCTCTCAATTAGCTCCCTGGTCAATTTTTACTGTGGTGAAACTACACACTGAACACAGGTCGCACTGCAGACAACCAGGGTAAATTCCCACAGAAGCAGCCTCCCATCCACCCCACCCCAGCCTCCCCGCTGCACCCAGTCAACACTGTAAATAGAACTGCCATACTATTACTGAGAAGGGGGGCAGCTCCCATGCAAACTACATATTTGATTAGGATCTGAACTCTTTGCTGAACCCATGAATTCGAAATAATTTAGGTGATACATATAAATTTAATTTCTTTGTTCAAAAACTCCACATCTCGAAATGATGCGCAGCATATATGGAAGTCTCACGGAGGTCTACGAAATGAGTCTCCTTCTAACTCGTCTATACTGTGTGGAAATAATCTTCAAGGAAAGGAATAAACCTATTTTAAAAACAGCTGAGTCCTTTAGATCATATACCCTAACCAATTTATGGAGATAAATGGAATTCAGTATTAAAGAAATATATTTCTTTCCACTCCTCCAGAAAATGTAAATGCTAGCTACAAAATAGAAAAAAAAAGAAAAGAAAAAAAACAAAAGACAAAGACAAAGAAATCAAGAATAGAACAGCACAGAAAGCTGGAAAAAAAAATTCAAGAACTATGGAGGGAGCCTCTGCTTACTAAGTCTCTTGTTGCTTGAATCCCTCACCCCCATTTCCCCATCGACCAAAAGGAATTGTGTATGGGAACATCACAGAGGAGGGAAATCCCAGAGAAAAACAACTTTTGAAGAAAACAGAATTCATTGCCACCATCTGGAATCAGAAGTGGCTTGGTTCTCTGTGGAAACAGACTGCACAGGGGAGCTACCGCAGCCTCTCTTTGTGGCCCCGCCCCATCCATATTTCAGTACCTCTTACATTTACCCCAGGCTAATTACCAGGACTGATGAGAAAATAACAAAGAAGAAAGAGAAAGAAAGGGAAGACCCAAGTAATACCGTGAGTGATCGCTCGTGTCCTGTTAATATAAATGAATACAAAATACTTTAAAAAAATGCATTAGGCAGATATTGGCTTATGATGGGGTCAATATCACGATTTATTTAACTCTGGGGACAATAAATCTTGATATTGACTCAAAACATAAGTCAATATGTGTACTGTTGTGTGCATTCTATTACAAAAATGAGGTTTTTAACTTTAATGGCCACTTTCACAAAAGAGGAAAAATGAAAGAACTCCCTCAAAGTCCCCTGAGTCACAGCCCCACCAACATCTGCTGGGAATGGGCCCTGTGACTGTGGCCCTGTTTCTCAGGGCCATGCTAGTCAACTGGTCAACTGGTCAGTTAATGCAACAGATTGGATTATTGAAAGTTTCATCTTCATGTATCCACGGCCTTATGTTCCTCCTATATAAGTCCACTTCTTGACTTCAGGCTTGGCTTGGAAGTTAGTCAGTGGAATCTGTGCTGGGAGTTTGCTAACTCTTCTCCTAATCTTGGAGAATTTTATGCTCTGCTTATTCTCTTAGGATACTTTTTTTTTTCCAATTAAAAGAGCTTCCATTCAAGTAGATGCTATTTCTTCAGACTGAAATCCAAAATGAGTCCACATGGACAAAATAAGAACCCATGCCATAGCAAGGTACTATGCACAGATGGACCTTCAACTAGAAGCAGAGCCACCTAAATAAGCTTAGCCTAGAGTTGTACCTTCAAGGTGACAGCAGATGCATAAGAAAGAAAGGATCCTTGTGGATGTCACTGAGATTTGGTGGTTGTTATACAGCAGTAGCTGACTGATACAGTTAGCATTCACTAAGGGATAACTATTCTCAGGCCACTGTATATTACTCCCTTGTGGGAGTCTTTAAAGAAAGTCAGAGATATATGACCTGCCCCTTAAGAACTCACAGTACCATAAGAGAGCAGGACACTCAACTTGACACACTGTGCTCCTTTAGGGTATATTCCACTTAAGCCTGATGGTTGTCAGATATCTCTTCACCCCCTTCATCCCTTCCTCCCCTTAACCAGAGATACTAACTTCCTTAGCAAAGGGAGACATCATGAGGAAAAATTAACCCAGGTTGAGGGGATCCATGTGCCAGTCTACACAGGCTGGGTAGCAAAGGCCTCTCTGAGGAGGAGACGTTGAGCAGTGGCCTGAATTGAGCCTAAATCTCAGAGTCTTTGCTTCCTTCTTCCATCTAGTAAGGATTTAATGTGTCTGGTGCACTGTAGGGATTGCATTTGGTCACTGGGGTGCACAGAAAGAACACCTGAATGGACAATCTCCTCAAAGAGACTTTAGTCAAATGAAAGAACTAAGTCACATTTAAAGAAAAAAAAAATATGAAGTTGAGATAGGAAATTACATGTTCTGTGCAGATAGAGTACCAGGGAGATTTGGAGGTATAAGAAATCTTGAAGTCCTTTAAAAATCACCAATTGTAAATAAAGAAAAATCTAAAGAATCTAAGGTAATTTTATTTTAAAACGGAGATATTTTTCTACCTCAAATTTACAGATACTTTGATATCCTTTACATCCCTGGGTATGCTACATGCCACAATTTTATGTGTAAGTCAATGATCTATATTTTTGTTGCAAACATTAATATATAAAGAAGATAAGCAATTTCCATTTTCATGTTTTCCTTCTTTATGTTTGTGGAGTACGAAGGGAATGGTGGATATTTTAGTAAAAAATGATTTTTTTCTATTTTTTTTTTCAAAAGTATTTTTATGTTGTAAAATTTCTAGGCTCAGAAGCACATAAATAAAACTGAGAGATTCAAGCACAGGTGGGTGAGACTTTCTCTGGGAAGTCATAGAGAATATTTTCATACCTGGGTAGCTCTGGATCTCACCCAGACAATGACTAGTGGGCTGATACACAAAATAGGTAGAGAGATCACTACAATCACACTGTGAATTGTCTTCCCACCAACTTCTATAGATTTCTACTGACCATCCATATCTCCAGCTCAGTTCCCCTGTGCTCTTCTAAGAAAAGGTTTACACTTCCTGATGAATAGACCTAGGGTTTATAGGCTGTGGGGAAGGAGTGTGGCAGACATTACCAGTCATCCATCAATATCCTCTTCCTGGTTTTAATTTAATAATAAAACTCTAGAATTTTGGCTGGGTTCATGGCTGTCCAGCAAAAATTACACTTCCTCGACATGAGTGTGGCCATGTAATAATGTTCTCTAGAGGAAGGGGAGAGGGAATGACACATCTTACCTCCAAGGTAGGCAGTGGGCATGCAATCTTCTGGCCCTTCCTCTCTCACCTCCCCATCTCCCACCAACTGGACATGCACAAGCAGAACACTCACTTTGAACCCAGACATGTAAACCACAAGCTAAAGATGGCAGTTACACCTTTTCAAGTCCTGGAGCTCTGACTGTTGTGTTATTCAAGAGAAATAAATTTCCATTGTGGTTAATTCACTGTATTTAAGAGTCTCTTTGTCACAGCATCTTAATCTGCATCCCAAGCAATATGAGGCAGATGTTAGTTAATATGTTGATCCGCAGACCCAGGCTCAGTGAGCACGCTGTTGGCCAGGTTTGTGGAAGTAGTGCTATCAGTGCAGAATGATTTGCCAAAATCTGGACTTTGCATTAATCATCTAGCTATCTTCTCTCTTGGGTATGGCCATGTATGCACAGTTTCCACACATGACTTGTTGCTCATGCTATGTGGCCACTGACAACAGTACTTTCTGGACCAGAAAAAACCAAGCCACTCATTGAAACTAAGCATTGAATGAGCAGAGCTAACATCCAAGAGGCCAGAACATGAGTTCTTAGGGATCCTAATAAATGGAAGCCCATCTATCTACTGGTTTTCAGCTCTAAAACTTAATGCTTCTTGAGTTTCTTAGCTGACATCCTACTCCTACCTTGTTTCCTAACACAGAAGAGAAGTTATTCTCTATGCTGTAGCTTCACAAAAAGTCATTTCGCCATAGGTAAGGAGAAAAGTAAACAAAAGCAATGCAAGGGAACCCAGATATCTTTTACTTGAATGCAGCTTCTCTATTGGGGAACCTATAAAGCAGAGGATTGGAAGGTTTGATCGTTGAGATGGCCCTGACATTTTATTTAAAATTCTGAATAGTTTTTGGCAAGAAACACTTAACTCAATTAAAGTTAAAGGACTTGGGGCAAGGGAGGGGATATTTTAAAAAAGAGAGAGATCTCCTGAAATCTGAGGGTGGGAAATGCAGTAGGAATGGGGATTAAATCTCTGGGGACCTGGGGGAGCTGGACTTGGTGAGTGGTTCTAGATTCAGATGGTCCTGAGCCTTTGTTCTGCTCGACACTGTTGACTTGACTCAGTTATCTCACCGGAAGGCTACTGGGCTTTGTCCCACTCTCAACCAATGTTCCAACCAATATTCCAATTCCATAAAGGCTAGGAGCATAGGAGGTTCACAGGGAAAGCAGACTACAGGTGAGCCAGAAATCCCAAAACAAGCCCTCTGCCCCAGCAATTAGGGGACAACACAGGTGTCTGGGATTTCAGGATGAGTTGGAGGCAAAACACTAGATTCTTTTTTTTATTTTTATTTTTATTTTTTTTTTTGTTTTGGGTACTGTGAATTGAACTCAGGGGCACTTGACCACTGAGCCACATCCCCAGCCCTATTTTATATTTTATTTAGAGACAGGGTCTCACTGAGTTGCTTAGCTCCTCGCTTTTGCTGAGGCTGGCTTTGAACTTGCCATCCTTCTGCCTCAGCCTCCCAGGCCATTGGGATTACAGGCATGCACTACCACGCCTGACTGAACATTAGATTCTTTACCTCTTTTGCTAGTTCTGTGAAAAATACCTTTGGCCAAAGTCAGTTAAGCTAGGAGATCTTAATTCATCTACTTATCATTCAAATATTCCTTCAATAAACATTTATGAGCACTTACTCTGTGCTACGGACTAGGAAAACAAGGTTGAATGAAAAAGAGTCCTTCCTTCAGAATCTCACAGGCAAACACAAAAACAGATACTGTCCAGAGTGCTTCAGTATTTAAGAAAATCAGGAAGGAAGGTCCCATAAAGCTCAAAATATGAATTAAAAAATAACTGGTTGAAATATGGCTTAAACTTATTTAACATAACTGATGTCTAGACTGAATGCTGACTCATTCACATAAGCAACCTTATTGGCACAAAACACATCCACATCTCTTGACGAGGTCAGCCAACAGTAGATCAGCCCACACAGATGTGATCTCACCTTCAGCCAAGCTCTTCCTGGTTGCAGAGAGTATCTACCATGCTACCCACTATGTTACTGTCACTGAGGATCTCAAATGCCAGTTTTCTGAGCCCTTACCCCTGTTTGATATTGTTCAACCAGTAAAATATGAATCAAAGCTACCATCTGCTCCAAGAGTATCAAAGAAGCATTTTCTGTGCTCATCACAGATCTGTCCAGACATATTCCTTTCGCCCATTGCCAGTGGAATTCAACCAGAATTGCCTCATCCCAAGGCTATCGTAAAAGAGGACCTTTTCCATGGTCTTATTCTTTCTTTTTTTCCAGCATTTTCATTGATTCACTGAGAATGCAAAAGAAATAGTGATCACTCATCTTTTTCTTTTTAACTTTAAACCACTTACATTTCCTTGATTTATTTAATTTAATTTGCTTGGTCTGGGTTTTATATTCTATACTTTGACATGTTGTCCCACTTTTTTAACGTTTTTGTAATGCTTGAAGTACTATGGAGGGTTTTTTTCCTTTCCAGTCCTGTATCTTCATTTTAGGTAACTTCACTGCATTTCAATGTACAGCTGTTCACTAACACAGCACTGTTAAGATGCATGCAAGTGACTCCCAGGGTGTATGCCATGTGCCGAATCGGAGAGACGGGAGTAGTTCTACACTACCATGGACAACTTGGCCCCTGTGAAGTTCTAAACCAGAGAAATCTGCAGATTCTGGGTAATGACAATATTTTACAAGTATATTGAAAAACACAATCTACCAATTGATCAATACAAACCTAGATAATAAAAAAAAAGACAATACGTGAATCTTTCCAGATGAAAAGAGGGAATGTCTAATGCCATAGGAAGGTGGGAGTAGGTTGGATATGCGGGTGGAGGCAGGTGTAGAGGAAAATCTCACAGCCAAAGTAACTCTCATTGTACGACTATTCGAGGAAATGAAAGATAAATTATACTTTCTTAAAGCTGAAGTAGGGTAGATATTGGGTTGCCTAATTACCTTAAAAATTGAAGAGCTCTTCCAAAGCAGAGATATTGTCCATGTTATCAATATAAGGTCAAGCCATCTCTGTAGTTGGCAACTGATAGGTAATGTGACGTGCCCTGCTGCATAGGAGTTTTAAAAACAACACAATTCATCCCATCAACCTTCCCTCCAACCTATTATCTCTGGAAAATAAAAAATACCTAAAGGCATTATATAACCAGTGGGCCTTCCACGAAACAACTCCAAAGCTCCATTTAACCAACTTCCAATACAGCAGGCTAGTGTCTGACCCATAAAAGCAGCACCTTTCAGTATCCAATTCAACTTAGCCACACATCATTTAAGAAAAAGTTACAAGTCAAAATAGTGTTGATCTCTTTTAATTAAAAAAAAAATAGACAGGAAAGAGCCCCAGTTAGGAGTTTGTCTCCAAATAATTGAGGAGAAAATGACAAAGTAAAAGACAGTAGCCACAAAGAGGCTCACCTCCTTTGTGACACATGTTCTCATTGTCAGGCCACCTTCACTGGGTTTAAGTCATCGCTAATTTAAATTGCCTTGCTTCTAAAATAAAGATCTTCCCAAGCAGAACATTTCACTTCTTTGTGCACCTGTGAACAGATGCATGCAGAGAGGAACACAGCAACATTACAGCTTACTTATCTGCCTTCCTCTTTCCCAAGACACTGTAAGGACCTGGATATTAGAGGTGGCAGAGAAAGACTTTCCTTTTTAGTATTTTTTCTTTATTTCTTTTTTTTTTCTCTCTCTCTCTTTTCCTCCCTGATACCTTTAAAGACTTCCCTTAGAACTAAGATGGGACTCATCATTTGATAATGAATTTGCATGTCGATCGGCAGCCAGTGTAGCAGCCCTCAGATTAGGGACATTCCGCTGCACACTAAAAGGCACAAAGAACAAGAAGTGCATTTCCATCTGCCCTTCCTTTCCAGTCAGTGCATTCCCAGCCATGTCTATTGACGAGCACTTGGAACAATACCAAAATGCAGGGTAAGATCAATCCTGCTGTTTACTTCGCTGAGCTAAAGGAACAAAGAACAGAAGAAAGGCCTTAAATCCAGCCATCGTAAAGGAGCAGGATGAAGGACAAAAAATGGGTCTGATGGGCAGTTGCACAGAGTAAACGTATTTGGAGAAGCAGCAGCTCCAGCTGAGATAAAAACCAGTGATGATTTGTATTTCATACTGTATCTTCAGGGGATAAAAGTACTTCTAGCAGATAGCATTGGGGGCGAACTCCAAACACTGCAGGAAAGGGCAGTGTTCTCTGCCTTGCCAGGGAGAGAGTCAAAACTCCCATAATTGCTGAGGAGTGTTGAATATCTGATTGTACACGCCTCTCTCCTCCCAGGGTGAGGCAATTCTACCAGGCCCTCCTTTTAGCTCCCCTCGCCCCAGCACACCCAACAGTTGGCTGGGCCCTGCTGTCAACAAAGCAACAGGATACTGGGTTTTACTTGGATAAATACCAGAAACTGTAATTTGTGGGATTATTTGTCTTTAAGCCTTTTTAAAAAGTTATTTCCAATGGGGAGCCTGGCAACTTCATTGCAGCCAAAATAAGAGCTAGGGGGTGGGTTGAGGTGGGGATAGGGTGAGATGAGAGTGCTGAGGCAGAGTTCATGATCAGATGCATTATTTTGAGAAAAGGAAGGCAGAGGAACTGACCATTACAGCCAGGAAGGAATGTTCTCTTTCTGAGCAAAGAGCAGATGCAACACCTAGCTTTAACATTTGTGGCATCAGCCAACCACAAGAAAGGTGTGCTTCAAGTACAGAGGGTAAGGAAGGAGAAGGCCAGAAAGATTCAGGCAAAATGGGGCACATCCTCCTCAACTCTCCTCTCCAAGACATATCTCATCCCCTAGTCTCACAGCTCAAGTGTGATCAAAAGATCCCCAACATCAGCATCACCTGAGAGCTTGCTAGAAATGTAGAATCTTAGGCTCCACCCCAGACCTACTGCCTCTGGATCTCAAGAGCAAAGCCCAGGAAACACCCATTAGTAAGAGTCCAGAACCACTCAGCCTGAGATTATCCCCCAAGAAGTTTTTTCTGAATTCTTCAGCACTCAGCCAACTGAAGTCTGTGTCCCAGTTATTATCTGGTGCCACTCATGAGACACTAACATTCCTTCAATCATGATGGTGATCTAACCAATACATCCATTTGTTTTGTCATTGTTGCTGTTTTTGCTTGTATTTATGTCTTCTGACTCACCGATTAGATGTCAAGGTCTTTGAGGACACGAACTTTCACTTAACTCTTCTTTGAAACCTTCCAAATACCCGGCAGATATCAGTCCTCACTAAGTGTTGAAGGGTAATCTGGGCACTGAGCTTCCTGTTTCCATTGGGAGATATTAAAATAGATGATACTGAGTAGATTCTTCACTGTCAAAGAAAAGTCAGCATTTTCATACTTCAGTTATTTGCAAAAAAGTGACGCTGGTCAGGCTCTCTGACTATAAAGTGACTGTTTCCCCCATTTACAAAGTAAGCATGGAAAATCATAATGCATGAGTAAATGTTTTGTAGAGATATTCAAAATTAAGTACAAAATTTTTTCACCCGGGAAGAATTACTGAATAGATGCAGTCTAGTATAAGCTATGAATTTGTTAAAAAGTCAAATGCATCCATTTAACTTAGCTTTTGTAAGAAAGCCTATTACTAAGTTCCACACATTTTATAGAGGTGACTTAATATAATCCTCAAACAACTAATTGAACTGGCTACAATTTACACTAAAATGAGCTAAGGAAACTGAGGTTTGAACAGATTAAATATATTGGCAAGGTCCACCAAGTTACACAGCAGAGCATAGAGTCTAATACTAGTGGATTCCAGAGCCCATGCCTGCTCTCTCCCTCCACACTGGAGGAAAGAAAGGGGGAAATTAATAGAGTACTGAAATGCAACCTACAGAGCTGGGTGTGATGGTGCATGTCTGTAATCCCAGCAATCAGGGAGGCAAAGGCAGAAGGATCTCAAGTTTAAAGCCAGTCTCAGAAACTTTTGGAGGCTCTCAGCAACTTAGGAGGAGGAGGAGGGGGAGGAGAAGGAGGAAGAGGAGGAGGAGAAGGAGGATTAGGAGGAGGAGGAGGAGGAGGAGGAGGAGATAATAAAGGAAGAAAGAAAAGAAAAGAAATGCAACCTGCAAGTCCTTCTGTATACTTGCAAGGAAGGGAAATGCATGCTGGAGTACAGACCTGAGTATCCACCAGGTCTATCCACCAGTGGTGAAATTACATGTGAGTCGATGAAAACATCAGAGCGTATGACCATGTCTATCCAAGGCCTAACAGCTAGATTCTTTAAATAAAAACATTCTACCAGTAAACCAGTCCTTCAAATATTTGTAAATAGTGAGGCCCTGAACTTTTTCTCACATGTTTGAAAGATATAGACACAACTTAAAAGTCTCAAGCTTCTGAAGGAGATTATTCTCTGAAGAACTTTTGACATTAGCAAAAAAACATCAAGAATCTAAGATGTTTCTTGTTGTATATATTATCTGTGCATAGAAAACACACTAGATACCACAGAGAACATTAAGAGAGACTCAATTTCAGTTGAAAGGGCTCGTAATATAAATTAGAAAGACACAATCTAAATTAGATAAGCAACATCATCAGAGTTCTGATTCCTTCTCAGCAGGGATGGGGGGAGAGGAAGTCTCTAGGAGACACTAATACACAGAAGGGTCTGCATGTCCCCAGGCAATAGGTCATTCGTTATATGTTATTATGTGCCTACTGTGTCCAAATATTGACCTGGGTGTTTTTCTGAATGAATCTAGGATAAATGAAAATAATATTGACTTCATAAGGAGGCTCTAGGATCAAATCTTACAGTCTATTTCATGGAAATTATAATTCTGTGGGACATTTTAGCTTGATTAGAAAGTCCCAGTTATTATCCAATTTGCCCCCCAAAGTAGTATTTACTGCCTTGCCCGTTGAACTCTGTGTTCTTCCCACAAAGAGTGAGTCTGGTGCAGCTGCAAAGGGGTTGCAATATATTTTTCCCAAGTCAGAAGGGCCTGGCCTGCCCCCCCCCCGGCATCCTCTGACATGCTTCAAGAATGAAAATAAGATGATCAGCATCTTGCAAATGTACAGTACTCTTAGAATGTTGTTTTTTCCTTAGGTATCAAAGACTCTGAACAGATCTTTCCAGAAAGACCTAAAAGTACAGAACCTTGAACTTCACCTGTTTAGGGTCACATATTGAATTAGTGCAGAAGCAAGACAGACCAGCTCTGGACCCTGGCCCACCACTCCATCCTATGTCTTGCCCTGAAAGCACATTCCCTGATAGCACTGGCAAAATAATAATACTACTAATAATAATAATAATATGAAGACACATGTAAGACACATATGTGATTTAAAATTTTCTAGTAGCCACATTTTAAAAGGGAAAAAGAAAAAGTAAGTTGTAATAACAGCTATTATTAACCCAAGGTATCCAAAATTTCATTTCATCAAATATTTGTAAATAATATTAAAATTATTAATGAACTATTTTACAGTTTCTTTTTTTTTCAGTCTTCAAAATTCCATGTTTTTCACATGTTTAGTCCATCTCAGTTCACCCTCATTTGCCCAATTTCACATGCTCAATGGTCATACGTGGCTATTGCTGGCCAGCTCAGACTTGGGGCATCTGCCTGAAATATTTTAATAGTAAAGTTCAGCCAAGTCCCACTTTAGTTCCAAGAGTTCTTTTGCAGTCAGGACTAGAAGTTAGATCCATACAACAGCCCTATTGGGAAGTGGGAGGAAGGTTTCCATGCAACCTCCAACCCTTGAGACTTCTATCCCTCCTATGAAGCCCTAGAAGCCTGGAACCCCTCCCTCCCTAGGGAGCCAAGGAGCCAGCACTTTGACTCAGCCTCCACGCAGGTCTCAGAGGGCACATTGTGCAAAGGAGATCTGCATCATGGGTTCTTCAGAGAATCATTTTATCCAAAAAGAAGAAGGAAGAAAGTACATATAGTTTTTCAGCAAATACCTGCTGAGGGACAATCACGGATCAAGCATTGACTCACGTTCTGGAGATACAGTAACCCACAAAGTGACAGGATCTTCATGGAGCTTATCTTCTAGCAGGATGACCTGAGAACCACACACACACAATTGCAACCTGTGATAACTCTCCAAAGGAAATAAAGAGGCTAAGAACAAAGCAGCATTTAGTGAATGTCCACTCCATGCCAGAAACTGCCAATCTCCTTTATCTGAGATAATACAAATAATGGCCACCATTTATGAGTGCTGAAAACACATCAGGAAATACGCTAGGTTCTTTATATTGCCTCTCACTCTCTTAATAACCTTGCAAGTTAAATCTTGCACTTGGAAACCCATGGCTTTTAAAGATCATTGCCAAAGTTTACACAACTAGTAAGCAGAGGATCCAAGCTCAGATCAGACACCCTTCTCTTTCTTCTCCGTGATGTGATGTTTATTTTTATATCACATGGGTTTGTTGGATGACAAAGGAACAGAAACTGCATCTACACTATGTGAACCAATCAGTCTTTCAGCACTGAACTTCAAGTCATTGGGAATAGGATGTCTAAGAAGCCCTGAAATAAGGTCATCAATTCCAACATCGGGACACAGTGTGTCAGGGATAACCAATATCCTAATTCTTAAGGCTGCCTGGGGATAACAAGGCTACATCTGGGCTCAAGGTCAAGTAGGCCATAATCAATTAGTTACATCTGCCATGAGGGCAGGTAGAGGTGACACGTGCTGTGTATTTATCACCCCTGGGTCTAAGGCAAGACCATCATGGACTGAGTAGCAAATTCCTGAATCCTGGAGTACCTAAGAAATGGATCCATCTTGAGACCACATTTGGTCCAATGTAGGTCAGATTCAATGGAATCTGTCTGCCCTGGCTGAGGGTGTACTGAGCATCCCTAGGCCTGGTCATCAGACCCAAGACCCTGATAGGATCCAAGAGTAAACCCATGGACAGGAGTCTGCCTACAAGTTGGATTCAGCCCAAAACTGTCCCTGGCTAACATCTTACCAAAACTCTAGTGAGGCACGTTTTATTGTTTAGCAAACAAACTACCCTATAGTGATAATTTATTTGTAATTTGCCAATGACTTATTTATTGTTAAATTACTTTCTATGAACTGTTCTTAATCTGCATCAAAGCATATGCTTAGTCACTTTTCTCTTTTCATTTTGTTCTATTTTAAAAGCTGCAAGCTAAAAGAAATTATTTTAGGTTATAGAAGCACAAAGACCCCACAGGTGTTTTCCAATCCTAATTCTGATGTCCCTAAAGGATAGACCTGGAAAACATCACTTTAGATCAGCAGAATGTCCAAATTGAGCTTGAAACAACTAGGTGACCAGGGCCATTTTTGTCCCCAGGGACCAGCCTGCATAGAAGGCACACCCACCAAAGCTGGGTGGAGGATCTCCTAACACCAGAAGGAGCACGCATAACATCAGCACACCCCAGGTTAGCGCCTCTCCCTCCCCTGTCCTCTTTAATCCCGGAAAATAGTTGCATTACCTTTCAGTGGCCAAGAGACCACCTCAAAATCTCCTGAAACTCCTACCCTGCCCACCTAAACCCTGATATTACTGTGTTTTCTACAACAGACACAGGGGACGTGAAAATCTCTGTCTTCCGATCATGGCACAGTCACAGAAGGACAATAATCTTGGGATGAGAAAACTTCCTCTTCAAACAAAGGCATTTCTCCCTGTGTGGCGGGAGACATTTAGCCTTCCTAAGAGCTCCTGTTGTAGAAGGTGAGCCTTCCAGGTTTTGGTGCTGGGGATAATTACAAGGGGATTTGCAGGCAGGGCCTGCAGGCGGGTGGGAGGGAGGCAAAAAAGCTAGAGAGCCAACAGCTTTTCCATGTTGGTGAAGCATTTTTGTGCTCAAAATGAGCATCACTTCCTCACCATTGACCCTTCTCTGAAGTGAAATCTTCTTAGTTGTGAAAAAAAAGAAGAAAAAAAAAAGGCTTGTAAAAATGGTTCCCAGAGCCTGAAATGGTGAAATTTCCTGCTTTTAGCACTTCCTGGTCCGGCACATAAAAGTACAATTGCCAGGAAAATAACTCTGACGGCCGCTGCCATCTTGATTTCACATTGGGATGCAGACAGTGAGGGAACAGTCTGACAGGCATTTTACAGCTGAAGCTGGTTATGAAAACAATAAAATAAAATAAAAGCAGAAGGCCCACTGTTTGGAGAGTCCAGGCAACCACCAGTCCATCTGCTCCAACAACCAGGCCACTCTGAAGCGGCATTTCAAGGGCAGAACATCAGAAAAGAGGAGAGATGTAAAAGGCAAGAAAAGACAGACGCCTACCTCCAAGGTGAGTGTCTCTGTGGACAGGCATGTTTCCAGTTCAGTGATCTGAGCTGAAACCAGGGCCTGGGCATCCTGAAGAGCTTGTACAAAGCCATCTGCTCCAGTGAGCAAAGGGACACCCTGCCCTTGTCTGAGTGCATGGGGAAATCTTGTCAACCTCTCCACCACCTGGAACTTCTGCAGTGCCTGGGTAGATGGTAGGCATCCCTCCCAACCACCAAAGAAGTGAGGATGTGCTTTTACAGAACACTTCACAAATCACCTGACACTAGGTGCATTTTATAGTGCATTTGAAACCTCCATGTTCCATTACTTTGGTTGGTCCATTAATTTAATTCACCCTCATTTATACCCCACATAAGCAGGTATCAAGACCTGTCATGAGAAAAAAAATCCAGAAAGATACATGATTCTTCAACAAATGGTACACTGGAGTCTATTATTTCAAAAGTAGAGCAAAGTTGAAAAATAGCACATAATGTTTTGGTTTTGTCACTCAGAATCACATTTGGCCTCTTTCCTGGGTGGGGGAAGATGTCCTCCCTCAGCCCTGCAGCTCAGAAGGACAGGAATCCTTCCCTCATGTCCACACTGCTCTACTTTTATGATGTTAGTTGAGCAGTCCTCACAAAGTGACCAGGAAAGAGCTATCAATTGAACTTTTGATATTTTATTGCAGATTTTAAAATGCATGTCCTTTCAATATTATTTATTCATAAACCACACAATTTTTTCTTTTCTTTTAAACAATACTGGGGATTAAACTCAGGGCCTTGGATGTGTGAGGCAAGAGTTCCACCACTGAGCTACATCCCCAGCCCCAAACACACATTTTTTTGAAGAACACAAATAATTTGTACCCTCATTTACCTCTGACCGGTATGCACATTCTGAAGGACAGCAACTCTCAGATGCACAAGTGATTTTTTTTCCAACATGCAGGTGGAGAATCTCAGAGCCAAGGGCAGTAAAAGACTTGGCCAAGGACAAGCAGGTAGTTCCAACTCTTAGGCTGTAGTTTACCAACATGTTGGATATAAAGCCAGAAAGTGAAGACAAAGGAAGCAAGAAGATGAAGAGAAGGGAAAAGAATGGTTCTCAGTGCCCTACAGACTCTTCCCATTCTTGCCCCACTTTGTGCTACATAGTCACTAGGGGCATAGGCAGGGGAGGGGGAGGGGGTAGACTAGGGTTGGAGCAGGTGGGCAGAGCCATTCTTCTTGCACACCTTGACCTTTCTATCTGCTTATTCTTACCAGTTCCCTGTCTCTCTTTCTCTCTTTCTTTCTCTCTCAAGAATTCCTTCTTGTGTGTACTATCCCTTTTTCTCCCCACATTTTCCCGCTTATCCAGTGTCCTTTCGCATCCAATTTCCAAAATTACTTGCTTTTTTCCAAACTAAGCACTGTACCAAGAGCCACAATAATTTTAAGGATTATCCATTCCTCTGCAGCCTTTCTCCTCCTTCATACCTTAAGTTTCCCCACCCAGTATCCTACCCACACCCATAGTGACAAGAGATCCTAAGTCTCTGGGCTAAAAGTCACCTACTTCTCTTCGAAGATCCCCCTATGCTCAAGCCAGACTCCACCATCAATCAGTCCAGGTGCCCCCAGGACAAGTATGGTAAACAAATGCAGGGATCAAAATTGCAATTAATAATAATTTCATTAACCAGGGCCTGGCAGGCTGGGGTTAATCTGGAAGCACGCATGCTCATCACACAGGAAGCCCGTAAGACACACAGGGAGGACCTTCATGCTCCAACTCACCAGCAATCATTTATATTCCAAGTCTCTATCTCTCTCCCAATGGAATCATTCAACACACTAGGATTTTCTCTGCTCAAACTCACCTTCACTTTAAAAGAACGAGAAAGGATCAGCTTAGCTCCTGTCTCTGGCATCAAGATTTTTTTTTCCCCTTTGACAACTGGCCTATGGATCTGCAGCTTCCTCTCTTCATCTTCTTCCCCCTCTCTATGCACCTGTGCAAAACCCACAGCATCTTTAACATAAGCTCTATGAAATTCTAGTGGATTCCTATTGACCTAGCGTTGGTTGGTGTTGCAAGCTAGAATAATGAGCTGCTCATGTTCTATTGCTCTGGATTAAATGGGCTGGCAGCCCCAGAGATTTTGTAACCCCGGACCTAGTCTATGTCACCTCTTCTGGCTCAACTTTAGAAGAAGCTGCTTCAACATAGAAACGAAGGCAGTGACAGGAGCTTTTTTGTTGACTCAGGAGCTGTCACCCTGGAAGCAATTGCCCTCCCCCACCCCAGGTGAGGTCCCTGTGTGTGTGGCTTCAGTGGCAGCCACACAAGCAAGCTAGGGCTGAACACACCAAGGCTGCTCCATACGACTATTACCAAGTCCCACCTGGAACTTCCCAGAGCTCAGGAAGGAGCAGCATCTTCCAAGCCCCCATCTGTTTGCTTGAAAAAGCTGTCACCTGTGGAAGAATTCTAGCTGGGATGTCCCTGCAGCGACCCAGAAACACGCCCTGCCCTGATCTGCTGGTTCCTGGGCCTCGTATTGCAAAACGGCAAGGTGGCTTTCCTCGCCTCAATGTGTATCCAAAAGTTTTTGGATACTAGACTCAAAACAGAGCTTACTCCATACCTTTTCATTTTTGAAGGCGTTTGACACGACATGTAAGAGGAAATGGAAAGTGAATTATGTTAAAATTAAGCCAAGGACTACTAATAGTGTTGTGGCCCACAAAATAGTCAATGATACTATAAAATGTATTAAATATAGAACAAAAAAAAAATTCAGGCCATCCAATTCACCAGGTACCTTCTTAAAAAAGTAGTGGTCCTAGCGGTTTTAAAGTAGCTGTTTTGCTTTGTGCATAGAGATGCACTCTAATGCATCCAACTGCATTTTACCACACAGTACAATCCAGTCCGTCCTTCACAGATGTGCCCTCAGACTGGTGAGGACTTATACTACTAACTTCTATATTCCTTCCCCAAACAAGCCTCACATGAACACAATCTAAAGACAGATTTGCTCCCCCAGGGAAACACTGGCCACGTCTGGAGATGGAATATAATTTCAGCTGCTGCAATCCCAGACACGTCAATGTTTTCATTGATTCATTCACACAAATTCATTCAACAAACAGGTATGGAGCCTCCAGCACTAGGTGACTAGGATACATACAGCAGTGAACAAGAGCAAACTATCTTTCTTCCTAGGAGCCAGGATTAATGAACAGTAAATGAATCCAGTGATTACAAATTAGAATAAGTGTTGCAAAAAGACAAAGAAAGGTCTCAAGTAAATGCTAACAGTTGGAATTGACTTGGATGGAGTGAAGGCCTCCCTGAGGAGCTAACGTTTAAGCTAAGGCTAACAATATATGGAGAAATTTACAATGCTGAAGTTCAGGGCATTACCTTCTGCTTACATGCAAGAAGAGGGAAGAGAAATTTCAAAAGCCCTGAGATTGTAAAGAACGTGCGCTCAGAGATTGAAAGAAGCTTGATTTTCCTGGTGCATAGTCATTGAGAGGATGAGACAATGTCCTTTACCTGATATAAGGTGTTCTTAGTGCTCTGGTTGCTGTCCCTTCTGAAGGAAATATGTCAGAATGCAAATAAAGAAGAGGATGACCTAGAGAGTCTTGAGTCAACTCTAATTTATGAAAAGAAGCAAGCGAACTCTGAGACTTTTCCTCACATGGGTAATGAATTGTTTGTGGTATGCATCAGTCCTGGGCATACCACGACATCATCTTGGACCACCAGGCTTGAAAGGCAAAGATTTGGGGCATAGGCTCTGGAGTCCCACAGTCCTGCTCCTAAATCAGCTCCGCATCCCTGAACCTCTCTGAGATTCAGCCTTTTGCTGACACAAGGTGAGATTTGCTCAAGAAACTGACTCTGAAGGGCCATCTGCACCAAAGGCTACTTTTATAGTAACCCTTTAGATATCTACCTAAAAGTCACTTAATTGGATACACTATCAAATAAATAACTTATTAATCCAGATTTAGTTAATAAATTAACTTCTTAATCCAGCCCACTTGCCAAATGAACACAAAATTGAGTGTTCTACTGCCAGGCTCTCTAACAGAAACACAGCGTGAGCCACAAGCGTGGACCACTGTGTGGTTCTAGATGCTCTGTAGCCATATTAGAAAACGTTATTTAAAATAGAGAAATTAGGGGCTGAGGCTGTAGCTCAGTGGTAAAACGCTTGCCTCACATGCGTAAGGCACTGAGTTCAATCCTCAGCATCACATAAAAATGAATAAATATACTGTGTTCATCTACAGCAAAAAAAATACATAAAAATATTTTTAATAAATAAATAGAGAAATTAATTTAAATAATGTATTTAACCCAGTAGATCCAAAACATCATTCCAACATGTTATCAATCTGTTAATTAAAAAGTTTTAATATTTTCAAAATTATTGATGAGATATTTTCCATTCCCTTTTTTGTATTGCATTTGAAAATGAGTGGGTGTACCCTACTTATACACATCACCACTCAAACTAGCCTGCAGTAGAACCAGCTACTATATTGGAGAACACTGCTTTATAGAAATAATTGGATTTTTAGATATGGGAATTTCATATCTTCAGTATAAGTACAAGAGTGATGAAAGTTAAGAAGAAAATAAGGCAATCAAGATGAAACCAATCCCCTGCTTCACACATTTATTCTGGTTTCAGAGCACTGTTCAAACTTTCCTCTCTCTTACCTGCCAGAACTATTAGTGGGATATTCACTTCATCACCTACTCAGTCATTTATTCATTCAACAAACATCCATTGCACACCTCCTATTGTCCAAGTATACTAGGTACCAGGTTCCAGGGATGCAGACGTGAACAAACACAACTCCTGCCCATAAAGACGCTCAGTATCAGGAGGGGAAACTTCCATCCTAGCAGGCAGTCAGAGATGCTCCCAATGTCTCCCTCACCAGCTAGAATTTGGGAGAAGCAGATTCTGGTTTGGACTCCTCTGCTAATAAGTTAAGCACCTCAGAGAAAGCATTTCCTCATCAGACCTTTGCTTTCTTGTTTGTCAAACGTGCAAGAGCCGATCTGAATAACTACAGAGATCGCAGCTGCAGCCTGAGCCCTGTCACCCTGTGCCTCATCCTGGCATCTGTGGGAATGTGGGAGCCAACCAAAGAGAACCCCACCCTCAACAAGAGAAGTGGCAATTCTATTCACTTTTGCATCCTTCCCCTCCTGGGCCTCTGTGGTTGCAAGAATGGGCTAGCTTTGTTTTGCTTTGCTTTGTTTTAATTACATTCAAAATTAGCAAAACAATCCCCATGATCCACCTAGAAGAATAATTGGCCCATTTGGTGCTTCTGACTGTGTGGCGAGACCTCCTTGTCATCACACCAGAGCCACACACACATTCTGCTCCCAGATAGATAATGTCTAAGAAACCCAGAGAGCTCATTGGGCCCATCATTAACCTCATTTTGAGACAGCCCCAGAGGCGGTCCTTTAGCCACCGGCACTGCCGGCTGTCAATTGTGTCAAGCCGGTAACATATTAGTTAGCAGGGGAGCAATCCAAAGAGGTAGCCATAGATCCAAATGCCTAAAAGATATTCTGGAATGTGGTAATTATATCCTGCAGCTGCCAAGGGGGTCCTCTGTGGGCTCACAGACAGTAGTTGTACCTTGGAAAGAGGAGGACAGAAAACAGCAACCAAGATGTTAATGACAAACAAAAGATTTGGGTTCTCATCAAAATGGTCCTCAAAACTCACATCATGATTCTTCTTCTAGTCCGTACAACTGTTCCCAGGAAACTCTGATCCCCTTAATGTGGGTGCTCATGTTCCTGAACAGAGGTGATAAGGGGCAGGGTAAAGTGGGGTACAGGGAAAAGTAAATAGTAAGAAGGTAAAAAAGAGAATCCCTGTTTTTTACTAAGCCTTCCATGGCTCTGTTTTTACAAGTAATATTTCCTCTTGTTCATAATTTTTTTAAATGAGTCATTTTTCATGCTCTACCTCAAAATAGCTTTTGCTTAGTTAGCTTTTTTTTTTTTTTTTTTTTTTTTTTTTTTGACAGTGAGTGGAATAACAGGGGCATCAAATAACACAAAATTCAAAAGTCAGTGGGATCACTAGAAGGTAGTGGAAGCAGGGACTAAATATCAGAATATTTGGGTAAAGCCAACAACTTTCCCTTTTCCAGAACAGCTTATAACCAGCTTATCGACAGCTCTGAAAGATGAGCCCCATCTTGGGAAGGATTCAGATGGAGATAGCCAAAGTACAGGGGTTTCAGTGAACAATACTGAAAGAAACCCAGAAAGCTCATCATTAATCTCATTTTGAGAAAGACCCACAAGATTTAGGTTTGAGTCACAGGTACATCCTAAACCCAGTCATGGCTGATTGTGGCAATGTTCCTCACTGAGCAAAAACTCATTCTCAAAATCATTCTAACCCAGAATCATAGGCACCACCTATATACCAATCAGAGTTCACATGCACCTTGGCCTAGACTCTCCCCTAAAACTAATACCACATGTATCAGTTTCCCACAGCTGCTGTAACAAATTACCATGAACTTTGTAGCTTAAAACAAAGCACAAATTTATTACCTGGAGGTCAGACATCAGAAATGGATTCATAGGACTGCATTCCATCTGAAAGTATTAGGGAAGAATCTATTCCCTTGCCTTTTCCACCTTCCACCCATATTCCTTGGCTTATAACCCATTCCTGCTCCTCAAAGCAATGTAGACTACATATAGCATCTTCTTTCCTCTCTGACATGTTTCCAACCCTACATTCTCTGACTCAAATCCTCCTGCCTCCTTCTCATAAATATTCTTGCAACTGCATTGGGCCCATTCTGGTGACCCAGAAAAATCTCCCCATCTCTAGATCCTACTTTAGTTATATCTACAGCCCTATTTTTCCTGTAAGATAACATATTCACAGGTACTGGGGATTAGGATGTGGACCTATTTCAGGGAACATAATTCAGCCTAACATATCACATCTTACAGAAAATTCTGTGTAGAACTATAGAAGATGTCTGTTGGTGAGATTTATCTGTAAGATTCGGATATATAACAGTATAAGCTGAGAGAATGGTTGGCTATGGTTATTAATATACAATGTTTATCTTTTGACCAAAATTGGAATCAAAACATGTCCCTGGACCAGTTCACTAAAGGACACCATTAAAAAAAAAACTTGTTTTTACCATGTAGGGTATGAAGTCTGGTATCATTTGCCCTTTTTCTCTCCCCCTTGTATTATGTCCTGTTGGTATAATTGTTCCTTTAATGCACAGCATTTGAAAATTATGTTGTAACTAAGCCATAACTGAATTTCTTACCTTTTGGGGCTTCAGTAACTACGTGACAATTTTCCAGAACCTAAGGCAAGAAGAATGTAGCCCTCAGTATGCCCTGTTCTTTTTAGGTTTTTATTAAGAGTCCAATTTTTATTACATGTAATGGAGGTCAGCTTCATTACTGCCAATCTGCAAGCCTCTACAGTCACTCTGGGACACATTAGCCTGTCACCACTGAACCAGCTGGGTCACTGAATCCTACCATAGGTCTCTTACTTTTTAACTTAAGAACAAAAATAAAGTTGACCACAGATATCACAGCATTGCTTGACTTTCAGCATCTCCCCCAGGAAAATGACAGTGATAAATTGGCATCATCTAATAACCTGCCGAGGTACAACACCATGACCAGAGGTTGCATCCTTTTGGTAGACCCCAAAAAAAACTTTCCAAAGAAACACATTCTGCATACTTGAAGCCTTAAATACTTAAAATGTCTTTTAAGAAGGTCTTTGTTGAGCAAGACTATCATTATATGAAAAGACATGTCCAATATTCCACTGTGATAAAATGGTGTCACTTTGCTTAAAATGTGTTTTAAAAAAAATTAGAAAGAAACATACCAAAATATCAGTGATGGTTAGCTCAGGAATGTTATATTACAGCTATTTATTTTAAAATTCTTTGTGTTTCTCTATGTTTTCTAAATTTTCTACAATGGAAGTATTAATTGTGTAAATTTAAAAAGTGTATCTTAAATAGCAATCATCCACAGTAACCCATCTTAGTGAGAAGTCTGACCAAGTCATGCATCAGCCTTGAATAAGTCAGAGGCGATAATCTATTTGAATTCGTGAAGCTTGAGCAAATGTCTTAATTTACCTGAGCCAAATATGAGGTATGTACTCAATGTCACATACTGCTCTTAGAGGTGGGGATACAGAGGGAATGAGGTATGCAGAATCTTTGTGAGAGCAGAAGGAAGGTCTTTAAGCTGAGATCCAAACAATGAGAAGGAGCTGGCTATAGGGAAAGCAAGGAAGAGCATTTCAAGCTAAGGGAACAGGCAAGCCAAAGCCCTATGGTGGAAACAAGCTAGATGTGATCACAGGAAGAAAAGAGACCAGAGTGGTCAGAGCTTTATGAAAGAGAAACAAATGGAACAGCATGAGGTCAGAGAGGGCAGCAGCAGGCCAGGTCAGAGGGGAGCCTGTACACCAGCATTAGCAATGGGATTCTATTCAAAATGTAGTAGAAAATCACTAGAGACCTCTCTAGCCATGATGATGACATAATCTGACTTACATTTTCAAAAATTTAATCTAGCTGCTATGAAGAGATTGGGCTGGAAGGTGAAATATCGTAGCAGAAAATCTAGATGAAGGCTAGTGCAATAGTGCCCCTGACAGATGGCAGAGTTTGAACTAAGATGGTTACAGTGGAGGTGTAGGGAAGCAGATGGAAATTGTCAAATAGAACTTCAAGGGCTTATTGATGGATTATATGGCAAAAAGAGAAGGAAATGAACCAAGGATAAGATGCATCTATTTACAAGTATTTATGAGCATCTAGTGTGGGCTGGGCACCCTCACATTGCTGAGCTGCTGATGAATGGTGGACCATTTGCTGAGATGAACAAGACTGCATAGGAGCTGGTTTGGGGTAAAGACAGCCAACTTGCTGGGGAGGTCAAAGCTAAGAATCTGTATTCATTGAGGTGATTTTAGCTGCTCCTGTAGACAAACACAAAAATTCAATGGTTTAAATAAGATTTTATTTCTTGCCCAGATGGAATCCAAATTTGTTATTTCTCATCAATGGGTAGTTGTTTTCATTAGCTTTCACATCTGTGTGACCAAAATACCTAACAAGAACAACTCAAAGAAGCAAAAGTTTATTTAGGGTTCAAGGTTTCAAAAGTCTCAGTCTACAGACAGCCTACCCATTGCTCTGGGCCCAAGATGAGGCAACAGTCATGGGAGAAGGGACCAGTTCCTGGCAGGGTCAGAAGGCAGAGAGAGGGAAATGGAAGAGGCCACAGGGAATATGTAGGGCTTGCCCTCCAGTGACCTATCTCCTCCAGCCATGCCCAACCTGTCTACAATCACCATCCAGTCAAACTAGGATGGACTGACTAGGTTACAAAGATTTTACCTCTGAGTATACCGGCATTAATAGTAACAAGGGACCTACTTTCCTTCCATATTGTGGCCCCTCCATCTTCAAAATTTGGCTTTAAAAGTGACAGTGCTCCTCCACCATTTGACCCAGCTATTCCCCTTCTTGGTCTATTCCCTAAAGACCTAAAAAGAGCATGCTACAGGGACACTGCTACATCGATGTTCATAGCAGCACAGTTCACAATAGCAAGACTGTGGAACCAACCTAGATGGCCTTCAATAGACGAATGGATTAAAAAAATGTGGCATTTATACACAATGGAGTATTACTCTGCATTAAAAAATGACAAAATAATAGAATTTACAGGGAAATGGATGGCATTAGAGCAGATTATGCTAAGTGAAGCTAGCCAATCCCTAAAAAACAAATGCCAAATGTCTTCTTTGATATAAGGAGAGTAACTAAGAACAGAGTAGGGACGAAGAGCAGGAGAAGAAGATTAACATTTAACAGGGATGAGAGGTGGGAGGGAAAGGGAGAGAGAAGGGAAATTGCATGGTAATGGAAGGAGACCCTCAGGGTTATACAGTGGAGGGGGTAGAGAGAGAGGAGGGGAGGGGAGGGGAGAGGTGGGGAGGGGGGAGGGTGGAGGATGGGAAAGGCAGCGGAGCACAACAGACACTAGTATGGCAATTTGTAAATCAATGGATGTGTAACTGATGTGATTCTGCAATCTGTGTATGGGGTGAAGGTGGGAGTTCATAACCCACTTGAATCAAAGTGTGGAATATGATATGTCAAGAAATTTGTAATGTTTTGAACAACCCACAATAAAAAATTAAAAAATTAAAAAAAATTAAAAAAAAGTGACAGTGCTCCTATAAACTGGTCTATGAAAGACAAAGATATGGAAAATCATGTACAGAAGGTTTTAATAGGCCAACCTAGAAGTGTCATACACCACTTCTCCAGTGCCATTTCTAGATACCTGCCAGATGGCCACACTTATTGGCCCAGGAGGCTGTAATTTGCATCTAGGTGAGTGTTCAAGAAGAAAATTTAAGTTTGGGAGACCTCCCAAGAGTGTCTACAGAGATGCTTATTAGTCGTGCAATAGAGAAGTCAAGTAGCCATTTGATGTGGTTTGGATGTGAGGTGTCCTCCCAAGCTCATGTGAGACAATGCAAGAAGGTTTGGAGAAGAAATAATTGTGTTATAACCTTAACTGAATCAGTGAATTAATCCCCAGTGGGATTAACTGAGTGGTAACTGGAGGCAGGTGGGGTGTGGCTGGAGGAAGTGGTTCATTGGAGCGTGGCTACAGGGTATATATTTTGTATATAGAGAGTGGAGTCTCTCTCTCTCTCTCTCTCTCTCTCTCTCTCTCTCTCTCTCTCTCCATTCTGATCTCATGTGAACTGCTTCCCTCTGCCACACACTCCGCCATGATGTTCAGCCTCACTGTAGCCCCAAGGAATGGATCCTGCCCTCTATAGACTAAGACCTCTGAAACCATGAGCCCTCAAATGAACTTTTCCTTGTCTACAATTGTTCTAGTTGGGTTGGTTTAGTCACAGCAGTGAAATAGCTGATTAAAACACCATTGAATATACAAGTTCAGGGGATAGTCTAAGCTGGAGATAACAATTTTGCACAATCATTGTATAGATGATGAGATTATCTAGCTATCATATATATATAGTGAGAAGTGATAGGCCTGGGTTGTGCTATCTTTTGGAGCTCAAGCAATAAAGGATAAAGACCCCGCGAAGGAGGCTAAGACTGAGATGTCAGTGAGGTAGGAGCAAAATCAGAAAGCAATGGTCATGGAGAAAATGAGAAAAACTTCAAGGAGAAAGGTGCTCAGCTATATTGAAAGCTGCTGAGAGGGCAGTAAGATAAAGACCCAAAAAAGGCTGACAATTGGATTTGGAAACCTGAACATCATTTCCCTACAGGTGGAAAAGTAGAATTGGGAATAGATAGGGAGAGACTGCAAGGTGCGGAGGTAGAGAGAGCAACCACAGACAACACCAAGACGTTGCTATAAAGAGAAGCAGAAAAATGAGGCACGGTTCCAAATGGGATGTGGAACAAGAGAGCTTATACATGGAAAATGCTCAAAAATATTTAAATGCTCATGAAATCATCCAGCCTCAAGGAATTATGGTACAGAAAAGAGAAAACTGTAGCATGCAGTCATTGAGAAAGGATGCGGACAACATCTAGAACACACATGAGAAGGCTGGGCTGGAATGTTCCAGAATGTTTCAGTGTAGCAAGAGGGAAGATGGAGGGTGGGAGCAGAGATTCAGATAGGCTGTTAGATTTGGTTGGGTGGGTGTGTCAAGGTTCATTCTTAACTGACTGGTTTTGTTTTCCTAGAAAAGTACAAGGAAAGCTCTTCATTTGGAAGTGAACCTGGACGAAAGGATGCAAAAGATTTGAGAAGAGAGGTGTTAAACAATAGCTCAGAGGGACAGAAAGCTTTTTCCTACTCCACAAATGCAGTGGGGATGTCCAGAGAATGAGAACTCATTTGAGATTCATGGTCCTGATTTTAAACTGAGATTAGTTGGTCCAAGTTCCAACAAGGTTCAGCTTCTCACGTGCGGACATGGAACTGACAGTTGGGTGCTGTTAACCAAAGCTGGGTGTTACCAGGAGAACCGCAGAGTCAGAAAGGGGCAAAGGAGAAGGGTCTGAGCATGGGAGTCATCCTAATGATGAACCAGGAAATCCTACCTGGGGAAGGTAGGAAGAAAAGACACGAGGACAAAAACATGTGGCAAAAAAAGGGATATATGCCCTTGACTTGTAATTCTCCATGAATATAGAGAGAGTGCTGACGATGGGGTTATGAGTGAGACCATGGGAGTGGGCAAAGGAGTTGGGAGGAAGTCAAGATTTGGGAGGTGAAGAAGAAAGACAACTGAGAGACCTCAAAGTTCATGGATCAATACTTGAATACTGAAGTCACCGTCACCAAGAATGGAGAGAGGACTAAGAGAAGAAAGGACCGCAGAGATCTGAACATTACATCCACCAAGCAGCATGGTGGATACACTGGATACTTTCCACCAGCCGCCCACTTTGATTTCCTTTCTCCACCATGCTTAGTATGAAACACGTCAGCAAGCTCCCTCCTCTCTGCCTTCCCAGTGGTTGGTCAGAAGGAGGGAGAAAAGTGACCCCAGAATATTCATTCCCCTTGTTCCATTATTGCAGAATTACCGGAGCCCAACTTTATTCCTTTACAGAAAGATTGAATTCCTGTTGACAGCATCCTCAAACATCTTCTCTGCCCCCTCCCATCCATTTTCTCCCTTCCCCTCTTATTTTTTGGCTTTCAACAAAGAAGAAGTACCATTACTAACCTTAGGCACACTATGCTTGGGATTTCCCTCGCCCTAACCACACTTTTGTTAATAGTGCCTTTATTAAACTCATCACAAATTATCCTAATTTGAGTAAGCCATCTGTTTTCTGCTGGGAGCCAACTGATACAGTAGATGACAGCAGTGTAAATACCTACCTTGAAGGATCCCTGTAACGATTAGGAAAAATATATACAAGGAATCTAGCACAGTGTGGGGCATGTTATAGACTCAACTAATAGCAGGGTAGAAGGGAGAAATAGTAGTTGTTTTAGTTGTTGGTAGCAAAAAAATATGTATTGTATTTAGGTCCAAACACATCCTGAAACCAGCTGTTAAATCAAAAGTTAAGCACCTGGCTTCTACCCAGGAACTCTCAGATCTAGTAGCAGCTAGCAAGGTCAATAAAATACATTCCAAAATAAAAAGAAAGAAAAGTGATTCCAAGAAAATATTTTGACCAAGTAATTGGCTTCTAGGGTGATCTCTGTAGGTAGGTTGGCTGGGCATGATAGGTATAAATGGTAAAAAATGAATCATCTTGAACAAGTAGGAGAAGTCTCTGGAGAACCAAAGAAGCAGAAGCCCCATGCCTGGCCTCTCCCACACACCTCCCTACTCCTTCATTCTGTAACTGCAGTGTTCTTCCAGGGTTCAAGAATAGAACTGCCACTGAGATATAGAATCCAGAACAGGTCTGCAATGGTGTTCAGAAACTGACTTTGTAGAAGGACAGCTTCAAATCCATTTCCCCAACTCTGGAACAGGGAACATGGAACCCACTTGTTCGGGACTTCCAAGTGCAAAGCCCAGATTAAACCCCCCATAGATGGGGGACAAATTGAGATGAGTTTGATGAAAAACATCGAGGAAGGCAAGAATAAACTCAGAACAGATTCAACTTGTTTGTCCATTTTTCAATACAAAGGGCATCACATATATGTCACTACCTATGTTCCATGGAAACCAAAACACTCGAGATTGGTTCACACTGAACATCGTATGCATATAAGATTGCTCCCTGTTTTGTGGTCCATCTGAGCAGGATCTGCTGCTTTGGTTAAAGCAACTCCCCATTATCTTTCCAGTGGAAACCAAGATCCTTAGTGGTACCTCAACTTGTGTCATTCTTTAGTACCCACCACACATGACTCCACCTGGCTTTTCAAGTTCTCCTTTGTATGCTCTCTCTGGCACCAGAGCACATCACTTCACACAAGCTGTTCCCTTGTCCACTCCTCCACTCCTCCACCCCCTCTACCACTCCACTTGTCTCTAGGTAACTCCTCCTGCAACCCGGACTCAGTCAATTTTATCTCTTTCAGAAAGCCTCCGTGACGCCTCAGGAAAGTTAGACCAGCCTGTAATGCCCTCCTCTAGCACTCTGCCCTGATAAAAATTCCACATTTTTGTAATTATGATATGATGTCTATCCTCCCCCGCTGGACCATCTGCTCCATGAATCTGTCCTGCTCTAGATTACTATAACCAAATATCTGATACATAGAAGTCCCTTAGTAAACATTGATTGAATGAAGTTTATAATGTCTATAAAAATATAATGCAGAACTGCTAAACTCATGCAAATCACACATGCCATTACTCCTCTCTCCTTTGGTGTTAGAGGCTGGGTATTGAATCCTAGATCTTGCACATGCTAGGCAAGTGCTCTACCACCAAGCTAAACCCGCAGCCCAGTCATGTTCTTTTAAAAATAAGTGTGCTGTAATCTAGAGTGTAAGAAATTGGAATTTGTGCTTCTCTGTTTCTAATTTAGGTCAAGCTCATTGATTTACAAATAGGCATTTTCATTTACAATTCCTTACAATTTTAAAATAAAATCTTTTGTTACTAGAAAAACATTGATAAGAGTTTTTTTTTTAATTTTTCTCTTTTGTTTTTGATTAATGTGTATTGATTAATGGGCTTCAGTGTGATATTTTAATGCATACATTCTGCGTGTGTGATCAAATCCAACTGTCCTTATTCACCTTGCCTCCTCATAACCTTTAGGAATCATTATTCTATATTCAGGTCAACTGTTATTTTAACTTCCCCCTATAAAAGAAAACATGTAGTACTTATCTTTCTATGTCTAACTTATTTAACATAATATTCTTTATTTCCATCCATTTCCTGCAAATTTCAGGATTTTCTTCTTTTCATGGTTGAATACTATTCCATTGTGTATGTAGACCACATTTTCCCTATCCACTCATCCACTGATGGGCATCTAGTTGGTTCCATATCTTAGCAATTGTGAATAGTGCTGTAATAAACATAGGCACACAGGTATCTCTTTGGTATGCTGATTTCATTTCCTTTGAATATATACCCAGAAGTGGGATAGCTGGATCAAATAGTAGATCTGTTTTCAGTTTTTTGAAGTTTTATACTACTCTCTATAATGACTGTAGTCATTTACATTCCCACCAACAGTGAATAAGAGGTCCTTTTTCTCCCCACTCTCCCCAGCATTTGTAATTTTTTAAAATTTCTTATACCATTTATTATAACAGGCATGAGATGGTATCTCACTGTAGCTTTGATTAGCCTGTCTCTGATGGCTAATAATAGTGAACATTTTTCATATATTTATTGCCCATTTGTATTACTTCTTGTGAGAAGTTTTTATTCAGATCATTTTTCCTTTAGATTATTGGTGGTTGTTGTGGTAGTTGTTTTTAATTTTCGAGTTCCTATATATTCTGCATAATAACCCTTTGTCAGATAAATAGCTGGCTTTTTCTTTTTTTCAATTCTGTACATTTTTCTCTTCACTCTGTTGATTGTGTCTCCTTTGCTGTGCAGAAGCTTTTTAGTTTGATATAATCCCATTGCTCTATTTTTATTTTTGTTTCCTGTGTTTGGGGGTCATATACAAAAGATCGTTTTCTATATCAATGTCTTAAAGTGTTTTCCCTGTTTTATACGAGTAATTTCTGGTATGAAATTCTAGTAATTCACATGCAATTTGGGGTCTTTGATTCATTTTGATTTCTTCTGCCTGTGGATATCCAGTTTCCCAGAACCATTTCTTTAAGAGACTGTCCTTTCTCCAACGTATGTGTTGGCACCTTTGTTGAGAATTGGTTGGCTGTAAATACGTGGGTTTGTTTCTGGGACCTCTGTTCTGTTTCAGTGGTCTGTGTGTCAGTACCATACCATTTGGGTTATTATGGCTCTGTAGTATATCTTAAAATGACATATTTTGATGCTTCCAGCTCTGCTCTTTTAGTTCAAGATTGTTTGGGCTATTTGGAGTATTGCATACTTCCATATGAATTCTCAGCTTGTATTATCTAGTTCTGTGAAAAAAAATGTCATTAGTATTTTGATCAGACTCAACGTAATCCCCATAAAAATACCAAAGAAAACTCTTAAGAGAGAAAGTGATTAGCACTTGCAGTCTAAAACATTCACCAACAAAAAAATCATTCTACACCAATCTGTTATTTTTTAATGAAGCTAATGAATGGTATGTCAGAAAAATGTGACAGCATTCAAAAGACATTTTATCCATTCAACCATATTTGTTGAGACTTCTCCGTGTACCAGAAGCTGTGAATGTGGCAGCGGACAAGATCCCTGTCTTTATTTAGCCCACAAGTGTTGTAGTTTTTGTACCATTGAACTGAGAGCAGTATGACACCACATTGAGTTCAGTGTGCAGTGGCTGCTTAATCAGCCAATAACTAGTCATGGCTTTTCCATCACTGGTGTGAATGGAGACCTAGCAAGTCTTTTGCATTTCTGGTAGAAGTGGTATTGGAGTTTAGAAAGCAATGGCATTGCACTTAAGCAACCTTAAAGACTACTTATCTTCAACCTAGTAATTTGACCTCTATAATTTAGACAAGAAATTAACCCTGAGAAAATAACACAAAACTTATAATGGAAAAATGCACAAAATAAAGATCATGGTTACTGTGTTTTGATAATCGTCAAATGTTAAAAAAAAAAAAAAGAAGAATAGCCTGAATATTGAAACACTGGAATAATGGCATGGTATATTGTGACATAACCACATTTTAGACTATTAAGCAACTAAATTTCATTTTGAAGATTGTTGCAAACCAAAGAAAACATGTGAGATGTGTCATTTTTAAAAAACAGAATACAAAATTTTTATCTATTTTATGATTATGAAGCTATGGTTTCTTTCTGCATATGAAAGACAGACAATCTAATATTAAACTAAGACAGACAATCTAATATTAAAAAATTTGTTAGAAAAGCTGGGTCGATTTTTTTATTTTTTTTAAGTTTTACTCCCAATCTTGTTAAAATAAAAATCTTTTTAAATGCAATATGGCTTATTATTGTTGAGATGGGCACATCAGAATTCAAATAATAATAATAATAGACACAAAAGATTAAATTCTTATTAGAGTTCAAACTGTCAGTTATACAGAAAGAGAAATGGCTTCTTGCCATTGACATGAAAGACTTGGAAGTTTATATTGTGCAGGTTTGAGATCAGCAAACAGTGCAATGTGGCCGTTAACATGAGAATAATCCAGAGCATGCAAATAAAGCAACAGGAAAAAAATCTGCCCCTGCACTCACTGACAATGAGACCATACCTCAGGAATGTGCTAGCTTTCTGGGTCTCCCCTTGAGTGGGACTCTGATAAATCACATTAGGGCCAGAGGGAACAGATCAAGATGAAGAAAGATTTGCCACCTCTCTATTTCAACAACCAAAGGATTGTTGAGGCAGGAGGGAGTACCAGCATCACATTTTTGTGATTCTCATCTTGCAGATGGGAGTTTTACTAACAGGTACATTTTCATCCAGTTAAAAAAGATTTTCTCCCCCTATTAAGTCTCTTGTGGTCCATTTCCACTTCAACTGAAGCACCTACTGTCCCTAACTGAACCTGTCCTCTCTGCCCAGCATCAACATGCACTCAGGTGTGCAGGGCTATACCAGTTGTCCATGCTCCTCTGGGATCCACAGAGATTGCTTCTTCAACACTCACTCCCCAAACCAGCCTGAAGACCTCAGCCCCTCCTCCTCTGTGTTCCATGGCGCCTGGTCCGAGCCTCTACTGGGAAATATTACTTACAATGGAAGGGTTTGGTTACTTCCGCACCTTCACCCTGAGTTTCCTGAGGCAGGAGCCTGACATTTCATTGGTTCATCCCAACAACTTGGCACATCATCTCACACAGAATAGATGCTCTGTTCCTACTTGGCAATGAATTCATTTCTGTTTACAAAATCCATTTTAACCATTTCCGCAGTACACAGATGTCTCTGATTGCAGAATACCTGGGGCAAGTATTGGAAAAACACTGCCTTTGAACAGATACAACATGGCCTCTTTCTCCTTCCTTGTCCTGAGCACTGAACCTCCAAGGGCACAGCCCCCAAAACCACTACAAATGTGTGGAAATCCCATCCTCTTAAAACGCAAAACATAGGCAAAGTATTTTAACTCACACTGTGAACTCTGCCATTGTTGGGTTGTTGGTTTAAAAAAAAAAAGCATTCCATCTGCCATAAATCTACATTCCCCCCAAATGAAATATAATACCCCGCTTTCCTCTAGCAGTCAGATAATCATCTCCTTGTTTTACGGGAAATGATTTAGAAGAGAAAAGAATTGGTCTGACAGTCTCATAAGTTTCAGAAAGTGCTTACCCTGACAGTCCCTTTCTTGCTTGCCCTATTTCTTCTCATGCTATATCTGTCCTGGCATGCACACCCCCTAGACACACGTACACATTCTTGCACACATGCACATAAGCGCTTGCACATGCTCACACATGCACTGAAATCAGAATCTCTGCCATTTTAAGACAAGACTGGAATTAGGCTGTTACTAGTCTATCTTAGACCTAAGCATATTATTCTACTTCTAAATTGTTTCCTGGCTGTTCTTTGTCTTCTGACTATTTTCCCAGCTCTCCATTGATGACTGAAGTCCTGGAAAATATAAAAGGACCCTCAAGATCATATAGCCCTTCAACCTTGACAGTAGAAAACGCTCTTCTGGTACAGTTAGTATGGCCAAGAGATAAGGGAGACCCACTATCTCACTCTATTTTGACCCTACCACAGTATGTCTCCCCCTGAGGCCACAGACAGAGTTGTCCACCTGCCTCCTGTCCAGCAAAGACACATCCTTGTAACGGGAGGCAGTCATTTCCTAAATGCTTCCACAAAACCCTCCTTAGGCTGATGCTTAGCAGTGTTCACCTTGAGACAGCAGGAGATGACACCGTGTAGGTGAAGAGAACGTGACAGAGGCCACCACCGCTCATCACCTCCCTGAGATGGAAAAGCCCTCGGGGTACTCAAGAGAATGAGAAACTTTTTTTCTTTACCACTGATGTTTATTGATTTGTCCAGTTCATAGAGAGCATCCCTTAATGTTCTGCTTTCATGTTTCTGCTTTGTTGCATGCGTGCAGAAAAGAATATTGCAAATTGATCTGTCTTCCCGGCCTTTGTTGAGAATGGACTCCTATTACTTTAGTTTCTCAGGCCTGTCATCACATGCTCACATTCCAGGGCATATATAATCAGCCTGGCTAAACACTGAGAGCTGAGCTGATTAATTTCTAACATTCTCGCCTGAGTCCATTGATGGCATGCCTGTTTGATGATCTCTGCAACAGATAGCCACTTCTGATTGTTTGACCTTTGCCCTTCACCCCAGAGCTGTCTATTCTAGTACCTGTTTAAGTTGACAGCACGTAACATTGCGTCCACATCACGTTTGAAGAAAACCGTAATGTCTTGGTGCTATGAAAGCATGAAAAAAAAGGGTGGGGGGGGGGGCTTTTAAGGGAAACCCATTTCCAGTACCAATTGAACAGCATTTGAGAACCAATCATATAGCCATTAACAAAAAGAAAAGACATTACCCATAACCTATGATATTATACTTGTACTTTAGAATCTACCCATTCATTCTGATTTAGCTTATTGCTAATTATGATCAATGGATTTCCACAAGAATGTAAAACTATATCATAGCTTTTAATTTCCCATTCTACCACTTCCCAGAATTCTGCTATTTTAATTACTTTATATGCCATTTACTTCTAATAGCTCAGAACAAAAGGGTCATCATCACCATCATCAATATATCTAAATACCTGCAATCTTAGGCATGTTGGTCCATTTCTAATGTAACCCTAATGTTAGGTTAGACGGGTTTTATTTTTAGTTTTTATTATAGAGGTGGAGTCTCTAACAGTTTCAGAGATGTATTTCATTTATCCTAAAATACCTTTGGTTGTAAGATAGGTTTGGGTCTATTTATAGAGCTAAGTTCTCAAAAATGCACATAATTTACACCCTAGCTAACTAAGAACCAAGCAGTTAAAGAGCTAATGCAGGTGCACTTGGCAGCCATTTTTTTTTAAGGTCACACCAACTCACATCCACCCCACAAGAAAATGGAAGGTTATGAGCATACCAAGGTCACCCAAGGACAAATCACATATTCATCTACTTTAATGAATCACATATGTGTCCTGTCACTGAACAGCAGACTGAAGTGAGAAAAATCTTAAGTAGGAAGGTAAATACACTGAGCATTAAACATGCCTAATCGTGGGAATGTAATTGTACTATGTCTCCCTTTGAAAATGGCACAGAAAAGAACACGTGCTGTGTTGGTGGAATCACAGAATGTAAGAATTCAGGGGACAGCTAAGACCATAAAGCCCAAACCCTCATTTTTGAAAGAGAAATAGGGACACATGAAGAAGAGCTGAGATGGAATCACATCTGGTCCTCCTGGTGCTAGGGCAATGTCCTGTCACTGTACCAGGTCATCACCCTTTCTCAGGTACAGACCCCCATCTCTCTCACCCCATCTCACTGTATCAGTCTTACCCCATGTTTCAATTAAAAATTAAATACTGAAAGTTTATAACCTTTTGTTCAATTGGATCTGGAGAGACAGCCAAATGGGCTTATGGTCCATGACTGAAATCTGGGCGCTACCAAAAAGCAAACACAATTTCCTTTAGTTTGTGATCAACCTGATTAGTGAGATTGGCTAAATAATTTTTAGAAGAAAAATGACTGAGTCAGGAAAAATGCTTAAACAGCTTAGTTGTTAGCTTTATTCTGCCATGATGTGAGATTCCATATAAGCTTAACTTAACGTTGGGGCAAACATATCCATATGTGTCATTTAGACTTCAGTTTATGTGCTACGCATTTTAAAAGAAAAAAATATCTTAGGATAAATATGCATGTAGACATCTATGTATGAGTTTAAAATAATATTTTTCTCTTATTCTTTTATGAAATATTTCAAACACTAGAAAACAATGTCACAGCTATCACATCCCCCACCCTGCTGCTTGAACAAACATTTGCACTTAATATATTTGTTTCAGCTCTTTCTCATTTTATTTTATTTTTTTAATATTTTTTTAGTTGTAGATGGACACAATACCCTTATTTTATTTTTATGTGGTGATGAGGATCGAACCCAGTGCCTTCCACATGGGAGGCAAGCACTCTACCACTTGAGCTATAATCCCAGCCCTCTCGTTTTATTTAAAAAATAATAAAAGTGCACTTCAAACTGCCTGCATACCCATATCCAAACACATTCCTTTCTTGCCCTCTTCAGAGAAAACCAATGTCTTGAATTGGGTGTTTATCATTCCCATAAACTGTCCTTACTTTTATTACTTACGTACCTATAAATAACATACAATACTATTTTATATGTTTTAAATTTTTATATAAATGGTATCTAAACTACATCATTATTGAACTTTCCTTTTCAAGTCCATCTTTAAGTTTTGAAATTTAACCATTAGATAAATGCAGCACTACCTGTTAATGAAGAATTCTGTATTGTATTTTATCATATGAATATACAGTAATTTAATTGTTCCCCTCTTGGTGGATATTTAGGTCATTTCCAGTTCTTCATTGTTCCATACAAGATTTCAATAAATATTCCCAGGCACATGTTCTTATGCACATTTAAAAAGAAATTCTCTGTGGTACATTCATAGTAATGGTAGCTCTGAGTTATAAGGTATGTATATTTTTAGATTTTTTTAGATATTGATCACCAAATTACTCTCTGAATTAGTTAGTTATAGTAATTTTTAATTTTACACTCACACTGGCAGTATATAAGAAGTCACATGATTCCATACCCTTGCAATATCAGACTTCAATATTTTTGTCACCTGATGGATAGAAACTTACCTCTTACACTGTTTCAGTTTGCATTTTTGTAATTACTTTGAACATTTAACATTGAGCATCTTTTTACATTTATTAACCATACAGAGTTCCTCTATTATTAATTCACATCCATGGCTCTTTTTCTATTGCACTATGGTTAATCTTATTGATTTAGAGCAATTTTTATATAATCTGGATAATATTAGTAATATTTTGGGAGTGCTGACAAATGCAAGACATTATTCTTAGGGCTTCACACATATTAACTGATCTAATCCTCACAACAAGACCACAACACTGTCAAGATCATTATCCCTTTTGTAAAATGAAAAAATTGAGGTTATGAGAGGTTAAATAACTTGCCTCAGGCCACACACAGATAATAAGTGATGGCGTTAAGATTCAGACCCAGGAATCCAGATCTTCTGCCTTTCTTTGTTTCAAAGGATGCAAATTCCTCATCAGCTTTAGGTGCTGCAAATATCTTCTTCCAGTCTACAGCTTGTCTTTTCAATATATTTCTTGTGTATTGCATTGTTTAGAAGTATATGCATACATATGTTTGTACATGTACATGTTAGATGGCTATGTATGATATGCTATCTATGTATCAAATTTTCAAGTACCTATACATGATTTGTGCTTTTTGTTTCTAGTGTAAGCAACATTCCAAACCTCAAAGCCAAAAAGATATTGTAAAATATTTTCTTTTAAAATTTTTGGAAATTTATTTTTCATATTTTTTGCATTTATAATAAAGTCAACGTTTAAATGTACTTCTTATAATATAAAAAAAACTTGCCTTCACATCATTACCTAAATATCTTTCCCTTGTGTTCTGAAATACGATGCCTGTCAAATATCAAGTTTCTATATATGTGTGGATCTATTCTGAGTTCTCCTTTCTCTTCTATTGACCTATTTGTTCCTATTCCAATACCACCTTGTCTTAATTACCATAGCTTATAATAAATCTTAATATCTGATAGCCATGTCTCCCTACTTTTTTCTTTTTAAATTATCTTTGCCAGTTGTAGGGTTTCATTCTTTCTTATAAATTTTAGGACCAGATTGTCAGGTTCCATAAAAAATCCTGATGGAATTTTTATTGTAATAGCACTGAATTTATAGATTAATTTGGAATAAATTAAAGTCTTTATGATATTAAACCTCTCCACACAGGAACATGGTATAATTCTACATTTATTCGGATCCTTTATGTCCTTAAATAATCTTTGGTTAAATTCTACATAAAAGTCGTTTTTTATTATATTTATTCCTCACTGATGCTGTTCCTTTTGTAAGTGGGAGATTTTTCTTATATTATCTGCTTATTCGCTAATTATACTATTTGATGATTTCTGAAGTAGATGGCCTCTTCTGAAAGTCTGACATTTGCCCTTCACTTCAGAACTGTCCCCTACAGTGCCTTCTTAGGTTTATAGTACTTGTATTTTCTCTACATTTCCCCCAAAAGAAATTATAATATCTTAGCTCTATGAAAACTCTAGAAAGGAGAAATTTAGGAAGCCTATTGATTTCTATATTGACCTACAATTCAACAATTTTGCTTAACTCTTTTTATTTCTAAAAATTGTCTACATACTCGCTTGCATTTTTAATGCAGATAGTTATATTGCTTAGAAATAAGACATTTATGTATTCCTTTTAAGTTAGCATATCTTTTTTCTTTTTCTTATTTTATTGCATTGGCTATGATTCCAGAGCAAGACAATAGAAGCCAGGAGTAAACATCATTGCTTTGTTTGTGACATCAGTGGAGATGTATCTAAAGTTTCACCAACTAGATAGGTTTACTGTGAGGTTTTAAAGACAATCATAACAAGTTTAGAAAAGATTTCCTCTTTTCCTTATTTCTTATTTCTTAGAATTCTTATAATAAAGAAATATTTCATTAACTGAATAATTTTTCTGTATCTGTGGAGCACATTAAATGACTTCTTCCTACTATCTGATAATAGAATATGTTGTTAATAGATTTTCTGATGAGTAATTTATTTTCATACTAAGGATAATCTTTACTGAGTTACCACCATGCATCACTTTTTAAAGATTCTTTTAATTTGGAAAAATACTTCCATATTCCTACAAAAAAAATGTCTGCAATTCCACAGCTCACTCTTGTTATATTCATGTTCATTTTTACTAACATTAAGTTCTGAATGCATTCAATAATATTCATCTTTTATTATTCTCTGAAAATATTTGTATAAAGATCACACAGGCCTTAAACATAGGCTAAAAATCCCTTTCTGAAATCACCTGGGCCTTGGATCTATTAAGAAGAAATATTTGTGATCGCTATTGGTCTATTTGGATGTTAGATATTTTTCTAAATAAATTTCTATAAAATTATCCATTTTTCTAAGTCTATAATTCACTATCATAAGGTTATTATAGTCTCATTATTTTAAATCTTTATCTGTAGTAATAATTCTTTTTACCTTTTTATCTTTCTTTTTTATCTTTCTTGAAAGAGGTTCATAAATACATTGAACATGAGTCCTCTCTCAAATAAGTAATTTGATTTTATTGATGATTTTCTTTATTTTCTGTTTCATCAATTTACGTTCTTGTCTTTATTATATCACTCACCCTACTTTCTTTAGGGGTACTCTGTTGTTATTATATAGCTTCTAAAGTTGATCACTTATTCTAAAGTTGATCATGTATCTTATCTCTGTACTTCTTGGTGGCTAGTAAATGCTTTTAAAGTTCTAAATTTACCTTTAAATGCAAATAGTTCCATGACCAACAAATGCCATATCTAGTACTTTCTTTGTCATATCTGCCACTATAATTTCCTCTTTGAAACATGCATTATTAAGAGTGAATTTTATTTTTGCTGTTTTTACTATATTTGTATGATTTTTAATTTAATTTTATTAAGATTCAAGGGCATGATATCTATGATATCAATTCCTTCAAATTTGCCGAGAGTTCCTTAGAAATCTAGAACATAGTCAATTTTGAAAATGTGTCATATGTACTTGAAAAAAAAATGTATATATATTCTGTACTTTGGGGTATAAATTTTTCTTCCAGATTTTCTATATTCATGTTAATATTGTGTATAATAGATAAAATAAACAGAAACCTCACATATTAATTCCAGATTTATCCAATTTATTTTATAATTCTGTGAAGTTTTGATTCATATATTTCAAGACTATATTGTTAAGTAATATGAATTCATGACTGTTTTGACTTTGGTGCATTGTTCCTTTTACTATTGTGTAGTATCCATAACTATACTTGTTAGTGCTTTCTTCTTAAATTCTATTTTGGCTGGTATTAATATCATTATACAAGATTTCTTTTTATTAGTATTTTCCTAGAATGTACTTTTTCCCATCTCTCTATGTTTGGCATTTCTATATATATTTATTTTAGGTTTCTAAGATCTAGATATTGATTTTGTTTCATTTGATTTTCATTCCAAGCTCATCTCGAAAAGTTTATAACAGATGTCTATTCCACAGATCTTAGCTTGCTGAACTACCCCCTTGGAATATCCTCATATTTAATGATTAGCTAACATTCTACTTGGTCCTGTTTTAAACACATACACCAAATAACCAAAGTAATCTTAAGCAAAAGAACAAAGCAAGAGCCATCACACTACCTGATTTCAAAATATATTACAAAGTTGAAGTAATCAAAACAGCATGGTAGAGACATGAACCGAAACACATCAACCAATGGTATAGAATAGAGAGCCCAGAAATAAACCCAAGTATCTACAGTCAATTGATGTTTGACAAAAATCACAAAACACACATTGGGGAAAGGGCAATCTCTTTAATAAATGGTGTCAGGAAAGCTAGACATTCATATGCAGAAGAATGAAATTGCACCTTATTTCACCCCTATGCAAGAATCAATTCAAAATAGGTTAAAGACTTAAATGTAAGACCTATGTCTCAAATAATACTGTAAAACTTCTAGAAAAAAATAGGGAAATCTTCTACAATGTTGATCTGAGCAATAATTTCTTGGATATGATCTTAAAAGCACAAGAAACAAAAGCAAAAATAGACTAATTGGATTATACTAAACTAAAAATTTTCCGCACAGCAAAGGAAACAATTAACAGAGTGGATAGATAAACTACAGAGTGGAGAATATGTTTACAAATCATATAGGCTAATACCCAAAGCACATAAGGAACTCAAACTACTCAATGAAAAAAAAATAAACTTATTTTAAAAGTGGGTTAAAAAAACTGGACATTTCAAAAAAGAACTCATACAAGTGGCCAATAATTATATGGAAAAAAATGTTCAACATCATTGGTCTTCAAGGAAATGCAAATTAAGCCACAATGAAGTATCATTCCACACCTGTTAGAATGGCTATTATAAAAGATGAAAGTGCTGGTGAGGGTGTGGAGAAAGGGGAATCTTTGTACGATGTTGATGTAAATTAACACACCATTTTGGAAAATACTATAGAGGTGCCTCAAAAAACTAAAAATAGAATTTATAATATATGATTCAGCAATCCCACTAATGGATATACAGCCTAAGGAACTGAAGTTGTTATATTAAAAAGATTTCTACACTCTCATGTTCATGGAACCATTATTCATAATAGCCAAGATGGAAACACTGTAAGAACCCATCAATGAATGAATGTATTTTTTTAATGTAGCATATACACAAAATGGAATACCATTCAGCATTTTAAAAAGAAAATTTTATCTTTTACAATGAAAAGGATGAATCTAAAGAACATTACACTTAGTGAAATAAGCCAAGCAGAGAACGAAAAATATCACATGATCTCACTTATAACTGGAATCGAAACAAGACAAATTCATAGAAGAGTAGAAGAGTGGTCATCAGAGATCAAGGTGGAGAAGGTGAATGGGGAGAGGTAGATGTTGGCCAAAGGGTACAAAGTTTCAGTGAGACAAGAGGAATAATTTAGTGATCTATCACACAGCATGTGACAATAGTTAATAACAACGTCTTGTGTATTTTAAAATTGCTTAAGTAATGGATTTTATATGTTCTCAACACAGAGACATGTTTAGGTATGTGAGATTGTAGATATGTTGATTAGCCGGATTTGACATTCCCTAATGTATACATTCATTGAAACATCACATTGTACCCCATAAACAATGCAATTATGATTTGTCAATTAAAAATTAAATTATTAAAAAACAAACTAAGGAGTTTTTCAGGCTATAACCTAAAGTCAATCTTATTTGAATGAATTAATCTTCTTTCTTTTGGTGTGGTTGACTATCTTCTCTTTACTATCTTGTGATTGAAACTTG
Organism: Marmota flaviventris; assembly: GCF_047511675.1. Taxonomy (NCBI): domain Eukaryota; kingdom Metazoa; phylum Chordata; class Mammalia; order Rodentia; family Sciuridae; genus Marmota; species Marmota flaviventris. The sequence continues at coordinate 53,935,687 of NC_092511.1, read as the reverse complement.
CTTTTAAGGCTTAAGTGAGAGAATTATAGTCATTGCTTTGTCCTTCCTCATTCCCCTCTTCTGATTTCATCCATTTCTGTGTTTTCCCACAGCTGGCCTCCTACAGCCACAGTCCAGAACATGGTTTGATAAAAGTAGTTTGAGGTCCCTTCTTCATTATTTATACCCACAGAACCAACAGGAGCCATATACCAGCTTGACTGAGTTCAGAATCCCAAGGTTCTTAGTCCCCTGTCTTCCCTAGCTATGCAGACAGATCCTTTCAAACTATAATCCCAGCAGCCTAAGGTGGCATTTTTCTTCCTAATCTTTCATAAGTGGGAGCTAGAGTACAGGGAACCCCCATCCTTACCTTTGGCTTCAAGCCCTAAGCCCAGATCCAATCCCCCATCCTTCCACTGAACATTTTTAGTTTTGGATGGAGCAAAGCCTACAACCACCATTATTTGCTTCTCAACCTGGAGCCCAGCAATCCTGGGCAGCATTTAGCTCAATTCTCCACCTTAGGTAGCTATGCTGTTGTTGGTTTTGCTTATGAAATTAGCTGTGTCATTTTGGTTTCATCTTTCACATAATTGTTATTATGTGTACATATAATTGTCAAGGACAGGTCAAAGCATGGACTCACCATGCAAACATGGTCCATGGATTCAGCTTCATGCTTACAACCCATTACAAAGCATGCAATATGAGGTTCACTATTGTATCCCTCATAGGAGAGGCTCAATGAAGATGTGTTGAGCAAACAGGTACATACAAATCATTTTCCTAGAAAGAGGAGCAGGCAGCAGACACCATGCTTCAGTTTTCTTAGTACACCACAAGCTCTTGAGGACAGAACCAATATCCGATTGATCATATTGCCTAGCTTATTATTTTGCATGTGGTAAATGGGCCATAAATATGCCCAAGGGCCAACACATCTCTCCTGAGATTTTCACATCTCTCCTGTGGATTTTCACTAGGTTTGTAAAAATGATGCCCAGGATACACACAGTACTGCTCCAATGGGTTAAAATCACCATCTCCTGGGAGATTTCATAACGGGTTGGTTCTTCCTCACAAACTATCCTTTTTAAAAATGAATTGCTCCTATTTAAAAACTTTTGATTCAAGCATAGAGATTATCAGACAAAAGTGGAAGATGTCCACCAGAATAATGTAAAAGTTAGTATATTTCCTAAGAAATCAAATGAAAAACCTTTTCCTGCTATCTGATGACAGTATCAGGGACCAATTGTAAGGGAATGCTAAGTGATCACATTTCCTCTAGCCGAAATAACATTTTTCATACCACAATCCAAAGGACAAGGGGACAAAGAAATAGTCCTTGTTGATTAATTACTTTTGGAACCAGGCCCAGCATGAGGAAAGTGTAGTCTAGTGATAAAGTGACAGGTCCACTCTTTGTCCCCTCTGCCCTCCCAAGAAACGATTCTCTGGATTTTTAAGAGACAAATGCATTAGCTGCTCTAAACCATGATACCCATAAAGAAGAGACATTTCCATATATTTTCAAAATGAATTCATATCCTCCCAATCAACAGCTCCTTCAATCCTGTATATATGGGGCACCTATTGTATACCAGGTGCTCCGGTGGCTATGGAAGAATTAGAAAACAATGCATTGAGGGGAATGAGTTAGACTCAGACAAGCCCTGCCACATGTAGGTAACACCTTCATAAGAGCTGCAGGTACAAACAAGATGACAGGTCTGCAAGGGTGACATGGGTGTGGAGGGCTTTGCCTGGAAGCCAGAAAAAAATCAAAGGGCCCTGAAGGATGGTAGGAATTGTGGGGAGACACTCAACATTTCTGGGCTTTGGCTGTCTTGTCTGTTAAGTGAGGGTTGTTGGTTAGGTAATTTTCGTAAAATCCTTTCCAGTTGAAACATCCACAAGTTCTCGTCCTCAGAACCACCGACACCTGTGGGCTGGGCATTTGTAACCTAGTAAACAACCTCCACTGTCTACAAAGAAACTCTTCAGGAACACAGTGAGAAAACTTCACAGACATTTGCCTCCAGGCAAAGAGAAACTTCTCCCCTCCTTCAAAAGATCTTCTTCCTAAAATTGAGGCTGTCAACACCCAAAGCCCCCCCTCAAGGACTGGAAAAGGGATTCCAGGAGCCGATGAAGGAAAATAAATAGCACAGAGCAACACAGGGGCACTTTTAAACGTATAGGTCGATTGCTCGCTTCGAATCTCTGGCCCTGATACGCCTCCATGGAAAGTGCCATCTGAAAAAAATGACATTCAAGATTGACAACTGATTAATATACAAGCTTGATTATATGCAAATCATCACTTTCTGTTGACTTAATTGTGACCTGATGTAACATGTATAATTAACACATGTATTTAAAATAAATGTATATTTAATTGATATGCATATTTAAAAATGAATATTTACATTTATATGTTGTCTTGTATTTTTTTTTCATCGGGGGTGAATTTATTTCCCACAGAAGTAGAGGGTTAGGGGGCTCCATCTTGAACGAACACAAGAAACAGAAACAAAGGAATGAAGACTGCAACAGGCAGAGAAAGCAATGAGCTAGCAGTCAGAAAGCCTCATTGGAGACCTGTCCTGCCCATGCCGGGTGACTTTCATGTCTGGGCCTCGGTTTCTAAGGCTGTGAAAGGAAAGGGTGGACAGACAATTGCTAAGTCACCTTCTCGTCCTTCGGTTCCATTGTCAGCTCACAGAATAACTCTGATCTTTAACCTCTTCAGTCAAAATGAGTGGACTCCAGCCACAGATATCCAGAGTCTCTGATGGCAATTAACACACCTTAAAATTGCACTTGGAAGGTCAAAGAGCATTCTGGAGCCTGAGGCACCCCATCCGAGCACATAACACTCAGAGGACAGCAGTCCTGAGAACAGTCTCCATAAACAGGCAACTATGGAACAAGAAGGTCACCCATAGGTAATCAGCAGAGGGCAGGGTGCTCAGGAAGGCATCCAGGAGTGGACTTTTGGTTTTGGGGTGTTTTGGGGAGAATGGGGAGAATTACTGGGAATTGAATCCAGGGGCACTTAGCACTGAGCTACATCCCCAGCCTATGTTCTTTCATTCATATATATATATATATATATATATATATATATATATATATATATATTTTTTTTTTTTTTTTTTTGAGAAAGGGTCTCGCTAAGTTGCCCAAGCTGGCCTTGAACTTTCGATTCCCCTGCTTCAGGGCTGGAATTGCAGGTCCATGCCACCACACCTGGCCAGGAATGGTCCATTTTGAAGGGAAGAGAGAAAGAGGAAGGTGTAGGGCATCATTCTAGAGATACTAGCTTCATGGAGGGGGTCCTTGATGGGTAGCTCTATGAGGAACAGCATGAAAAAGAAAACATAATAGGGAAATGTACAACCCCCATGCCCTTTGACAGGCAAAACAACATAGAAAAAAATTAACCCCACTTTCATCATTAATATACGCTTTTCTCAATCTTTGACAAGTAAAGTAAAGGTAAAATGATTTATGGTAAAATATTGTAAGGTCAACTGGTGAGGAGGATAACACTCCCAATGATTCTGAACATTTCTTGGAAGCTTAGTGAGACAAAAAGAACCAAAGAGCCTGGGCAGCTGGGCAGTGCCACAGTCCGGCTGCAGCAGAATAATCAGGGGGGTGACGAATAACTTCTGTAGCTTGATACAGCAGGAGTAGGAGCCGTTTATTGCAGGACAGGAGCGGTATTTATACATTCCACACAGCTTATCTTAATTAGCATAAACTAGATACATCAGTCAACCAATAAGGAATCTCCACACTTAATGGCTTGTTTTTGTTACTTCTCAAACCACTCCCTCTGGCATTTTGCCAGGCACCATCCAGACTTGTTTACAGACTCTAACAGGGCAGGCCACCCTGTCCCAGCTAGGTAATAAGCAACCTTGAACAAACTGCCATTTCATTCCTGCGCCGTCATTTCTCCTTTGACTTACTTGTCTTTTGGGAAAATACAATTTCGCCTTCTCCACGCACATGTTCAAAAGACGTCCCTGATTCAATGCCGGGATTGTAAACATGAACAAGACATGGTACCCAAGGAAATTATAATCCAGTGAGGAGACGACTCCTCCTGATGCAAAAAGAAAATTGCTGTGTTAGCAATGCAGATGGTGTTGGGGCAGCGAGGGAGACAGAAGTCCACTTACCTGGGGAGGTGCTATTTGAAACTCTGGGTCTTAAAATAATGAGCCCCTTTCCATGGAAAGTATCATTATGGTGTGCGGCATTGTTATTTTAACAGTCTTCTAGACCTCCCTTTTCTGCCAATGCTTCCTGGTACGCTGGACTTCCCTCTGCTCTGGGTGCAACAAGGGAATGAACTACACTGGGACCTCTAAACCAGCCCCTCTCTAAACTCCGCTATTGTTTGGAGGGATTTTATATCTGGCCCATTCCTTTTCTTGCTGCTGAAAGGCATCAGACTCATTGATTAAGCAGAGAGGACACTTTTCATGAAAATTGCCCATGCACAATGAAAGTTCCATTTTAGCCACTAAGCCAGGCTACCCTTGGGCCAGTGTCCACATTCCATGGAAACTGGCTTACAAATCAAAAGAACCTTGCTAACAAATTTTGTTGATCAGTTGAAATCTACATAGTACTAATCAACATGCCTACCAGGCAAGAACTGCACACAAGCTACTGGTTCTCCGGTACATCCTCTCTCTCTCTTTCTCTCTCTCTCTCTCTCTCTCTCAAACACACACACACACACACACACACACACACACACACACACACACAACATTTTACTGTATGTTTCAACACATGCATATCATCTGGGTAATGGTGCCTTTTGCAAGCAGATGGGAGAGAAAGAGACTTTAAAAAGATGGACTCCTATTGTTCTACCAAACATCTTAAAACTGATCGAAGCCTCAGAGGACAGGAAAACAAAGCCAGCTCTCTGAGGCTTTCCGTCTACCCCTTCAGAAAGTGGTTGGCGTCCCGGCAATACTTAGAAAAGTATTAAAATTTGAGCAACACTGGTTTACTTGTTTATATGCATCCCCATAGAATTTCCCACCACGTCCACAGAAGCTTCAAAGGCTCCACAGTGAGACCCGTCAGGATGTGGAGAGAGACAGAGACAGTGCTCTAGTGTTTGGAGACCCAGCCTGGGCGCGCGGGCTCTCAGGCATCTGGTTATCCCAGCCTGACACCGCGCCTGCAATTTCAGACTGTTTAATTAATTCTGATAATACCACATCGCAGGTGCTGCAGGAAGTATGTTAATTTAAGATCACATCTTACCAATTCCCACAGGTTTCATTCCAACCTAATAAATGAAATAATCTCCACTGTGAACGCCTTGCTTACCTAATTAGGCAGAGGGCGACGAAGCAGTCACACTCAGGGTACATCAGCGCCACTGGCCACCTTCAAAAGCATAACCGTGACCTGCCCACGGGCTCCTTCCCCAGGCATCTAGCACACACACATCAAAGCCAAACAAATAAGGCACCACATTACCCTTTGCATACCCACAATGCTTTTTCTTCTTCTCACCCGATTTCTTTTTTTTTTAAATGCATCTATAGTGCTGGATACCATGAAATCTCACCCTGCTTAAACTAAACTTTAGATCCAATTTCTATTAAATCACTTACTAATTACCATAGATTTGGGGAATTTTCAACCAAATGGATTAATTCTGGCCAATAGGGATTTTTTACAATGATAAGGCAGTAAAAGGAACTAATTCTTTTTTTTTATTTCACCCCCATGGAAATGGGAATGGGACCAGGGGTGCTCTACCACTCAGCTACATCCCCAGCCCTTTTTATTTTTTATTTTGAAACAGGACCTCACTGAGTTGTCCAGGCTGGCCTCGAACTTGTGATCCTCCTGCTTCAGCCTCCCAAATTGCTGGGATTATAGGTATGTGCCACCACCCCTGGCCTAAAGGGAACTAATGCTATCTGAACCAGTGTGATTGTAGCAAGATAAGTGCCATTACACTTCCCCTGTCTCCCACCTGCTCACCCACCTTCAGAAAATAGCTTCATGTTGCCAGGTGGGTACAGAGCGGCTTGGAATGCTTTTCCCACAACCCCCATCTCAACCCTCCCCCTCACTTCCTTCATGATGATGCTCAAATGTTAGCCCATCAGCAAGGTCTTCCCTGACTACCTCAAGGAAAGAGCATCCCCATCCCTACATCTGCACCTATGGTCATCACCCCTGGCTGCTCATTAGACTCACCTGGGCAGATTGAAAGTCACTATCAGAACCCCACTCCCTGAGATCCTAGCTCAGCTGCTCTGGAGTGGACTCCAAGCACCAGCATGTATCAAACACGCCCCCAGACGGGGTGGGGAATCTTCTGATGCCAAGAGTCAAACCAACTCAACCAGGAAGGACTAAGCATTCATTTAATGAAGATCAGGTCTATTTTGAGCACCTAATGATCAAATAAATTGATGATTTCCCCAGTCACCACTGGACTGAGGAAAAAGTTATTTTCGTTTCACTTTGTTTTTCACAGGCTCCAGTATCAGAGCCCCCTGCTGGGAAGAATTTATTTTAATTACTGGTTCTGAGCCTGATTTCTCAATAACTAGGGAACAATAGTGACATCTAGCCAATGGGTATTTTTCTTTGCCCAATGTCAAAACTTACTAGACTGAATGAATAAGATATAAAAACTTGGGGGCTGGGGTTATGGCACAGTGATAGAGTGCTCACCTAGCATGCATGGGGCACTGGGTTCGATCCTCAGCACCACATAAAAATAAAAAAGATATAATGTCCACCTAAAACTAAAAAATAAATATTTTTAAAAACAAAGGATATAAAAATTTTGATCTTCAAACCTCGGAGGTCTTGTCAAGGAGATGAAATACAGAAAAAGAAAATGTTGCCCTAAAGATTCTCTGGGTAGCTTGAGATTTATGAAACACTATTTGCTTTGAACTGCTAAGTCCTTGCTCTCTCCCTATTGGCCCAACCTCTGATTCTCCCTGCTCACCCTCAACACACCCAAAGTGAGGACTGACAGTCTGTGCTAGAGTCATGGCTCCACATAATGGTTCTCCCACCAGGAAGAGATTGTCAGCAGCAGCCCCTTCTTAAGGGATCTTGACCTTAACAGCAAATGGGCCTCGGAGTGGCTCTCTTTCCACACTGTCTACAGGCACATCATCTAGGAGTGGTCCAGCCTCAAGTTTCTAGATTCAGTTGGCTTCTCCCATTTTCCATTTTCTGAACTTGGCTTTGAACAAAAGTTGAACAAATCTCTAAACCTCCGAGGGGAAACCCAGAAAACACTGCCAGATTTTTTTCTAACCCCTGCTTGAAGTAATCAAACCCCCAGTGTATGCTCCAACTCAGCCAATGCCGGTTCAGCCGCCAGGCCCAGCCTTGCTAAAAAATTCATAAACCACAGAACAGCTGGGCCACAGTCTGCTTTCAGAGCAAAGCGTCCACTATCAGGTTTTCATCTGGCACTACTAAGGAACTCAGCATTTATTCCCTGACAGAGACTTGAAAGAGGAAATCTTACTGGCTGTCTACTCAGAGTCACACGAGGACATATTTGATGGGAATCCCATGCATATTCCAACGAGATAAAAGATATTATTCATTCCTAAAATGTCTTCAGAGACTCCATTAATGGAGAAATTCCAAGTGACAGATATAACCAAAAAAGTGCCCTAATATCTACCTACAACCACATTAGGATGGATCAGGGGAAGGGATGCTTAATAACAGGCCCTCCTTAGAATTATGTTTCTTTCTTTATCATCACAAAACTGGCTGGGGAAGTAATGGAGGGGGAAAGAGGTCCCCTGGAAAACATATGGGACCAGTTAAACACAGGTTTTCCCTACTGGGAGGGATTTCATTAGGAAGCCGCCATATTTAGACAATTTCTATGGAGACATGTCCTCCCAGGAATTTCCTCCATCATGACAGGCTTGGTAAATGATACCTTGTTATTTTGCCGTCAGTGGTCTATGTGTGGATAATCTGTAGTTTAAATGGGCATTTTTAAAAAATCTCTAAATAAAATACAAAATAGGACTGGGGATGTGGCTCAGCTGAGTTCAATCCCCAGTAGCCAAAAAGAAAAAAAATAAAAGAGAACCTCTATCCTTTCTCCAAATATTATGTCCTAAGGAAAGAGATGGAGAAGCCAAATCTCTGAAATCTTATATCCAGTTCAAAGGGGAACAGAAAGCAAAATGCTCAGATTCAGGGAAAACATTTTTTTTTCTGATACAAGGGTGTGTGTGTGTGTGTGTGTGTGTGTTCAGATTGAAAGATAATTTTCTTGTATTCCAATCACAACTCTGTTAACTAACATAGCTACATGTCTCTATACATTGGTAATACAGTAATAATTACTGCTCATGATAGTGATCTCAAAGTTCTACAAGATTCTTCACAGTTGTAACAACAGAAATATAATGTTCTGTGCTTTTGATTGTTTTCTCAGTGTTTGAAAACAAATTATCTAGCGATAATCCACAAAGTGACCCTAAGTTAATTGCCTTTAATTGGATCTTCCTGTACACTAGATAGTATGCCTAACTCATCAAAGAGCAAATGAATAGATAGGAGGAAGGAAGAAAGGAAGAAAGACAAACAAGTTGATTACAGCCTAGAAATACTGTACACCGCCTGCCTTAGACAAACTGACTCAGGAGAAAGCTAGCTAACTCAGGAATCAAAAGTTTAATTCCCCATTTTCATAATTCTTATAACCTACATAAATTCATTGTTTATTTTCATAATTTGCAGAATAGCCCAACATCAATTAAAAGTGAAACACTCAGTTTTAAATTAGGACAAAACCACTCTGGATGCCATAGATGATGCTGTGCATTTGTACTAGAACTTCATCCTGGTTCAAATGCTTCAAAATGCCTTCACAAATATCACCTTGGATTCTTGGGATAACCCTGAGACAGATGTGGCAGGTAAATCCTGGCCATTTTCAAATGAGGCAGAAGCAAAAATAAATCAAATGCCTTGCTCCAGTCCAATGGCTTGTTTGAGATGGGATCCGAATTAGACCCAGGAATCTTTTCATCCCAGTGGACGTCTCACTCTAAACAAGTTCTTGTATTAATTAGAGAGCATGCCCTCTGGCCAGGAATAAAAACAGTGGCAGAGCACCCGCTGACCCCTAGGCACACAAAAAGCTAACCCTTTCTCCGGAATCAGTACAATGTTCTATCTGGCTTGTGCCTCCCCGAGCCATTGTTCTCATTCATTTCCTTCTCTCCTTTTGTCAGATTAGTCCATGAAGTGTCCCCAGTTCCTCTAGGCCAGTCACTTCTTCCTCCTTGGAACTCTTCAGTTTGCACCTCCAGCGGCACTTGTCACGTGGAATCTTGTCACATCTCTCACGTAGCTGACTCAAATGTCAATTTACACTCTGCGTGGCCATTTGACTTCATGTGACTATTCCCACAAATGGACTAATTTCCACCAGGACAGGGAGGACATGCAGTGGGTATCTTCTCTGCCTACAGCACATGATTCCCATCTTAACCAACATCCCAGCCCCTTGTTCTGGCCACGGCACCACTGAGAATCATCCTCTCCATCCTCAGCCCCTAAGGCTTGAGAGTGATCAGGATCTTCTTCCTGTGTCAGGGATAGATATGTGATCCCCCCAACCCACGAGACTCCGTTCTGAGATTTATGATGGAGTGGACAAGAGAAGCCCACTTTGTGCTACGACAGCGATCAGAGAGGATGATTGAAGCCTAGAGGTGTCGGAAGCCCAATGTAGGGTCCAAGTCTAAACCTTGGATGCAAAAAAACAGAACCATGGGAGGAGCAATTCCAGATCCTGATGAGGACATTTGAGCCTCTGGATCCAGCCATTTTAAACCCTTAGACTATTTTGGGAAATGAACCAGGTGTTTCCTTTTTTTGCTTAAGTCAATTAGAATTGGGTTCAATTAAAACCCACTCATTTCTTTTTAGGAAAATATTTGGAGGATAATCTAATTTAAAGAGACACTACAGGACTTACTTAGAACTGAGTATGCACAACAAGCTTGTTTTTTACATAGCAATAAAAATGGGGAAATTCTTAGGATGCTTGTATTCACAATTTACAGAAGGTTAAGAAAAGTTCCACTGTCCATACCAGAGTAAAATAATAACAATTACACCAAATTATGTCAATATGCTAGTCGTGAAAATCATTTTTATTACTATTACTGTTCTTCATCGATTCTCATATGCACATTATTCTCACATTTTTTACCATCCCTGAAATCAGAATGTATCATATAATCAGTGGGATCGTATAATCTCTGGACTGGCAGATGAATTCTTCTAGAGAGGAATCGCATTTGCTTCTGCCAATCAGCGTAACCTGAGACAACTTGAAATTAATTTTTTTGTGCTTGAGGATTACTGGACCCCCACAATCGTGTGATTTTTCTATCTCAGACCTGTGAGTGTCCATACAAGCTTGTGATTTAAACTCTCTGAAAGAAAAAAAAAAGTGTGTCTTCTTGCCTCTGGTTGACCCAAGGTTGAGAGGGGCAGGTTTCCCTGCTGGTCCTTAGGGGATTTCCCTTCACACTTACACTGCATATATAGCCTATTGGTATCCTGCTTTTATGTAGGGTCTCCTGTTAGAATTCCCATCTTGGAAATTAACAGTGCTTTTTATCATACATGGCTATCTTGACTTTCATGAAATATGACACTGTGACTAACATCAAAACTGGCATGGGACAGCCAAGGTGACTATGAAGTTGAAGAGGGAGAATCTTCTTGGACAAATTCCTCGATGCTGCCACTGCCTCTCACAAGAAACCAAGAAGTCCTTCTAAACCTCTAGGACTGGGGTGGCGGGGTGGCTCAGTACTAGAGCACTTGCCCAGCCTGTGGAAAACCCTGAGTTTAATCCCCCCCGCACCACAAAAAAAAAAAAAAACTTAAATAAAACTCACTGAATCTAGAACAAGGCCAAAAATATAGTAGTCACTCAAGAAAATGGTTCATTTCCAAATTAATGATTGATTAGAATCTGATGAACCAGAATCCAACTAAAAGAGCCAAAGGAAAAATGCTCCAAAGAAGCTCTGGAGCCAACTGCCCTCTAAACCTGTGCCCAAGATGTGGTTGTTATCAAAGGGGACTCTCTTTTTGGAAGAGTCCAATTAAATATCCCTCCACATTATGCCTCACCGTGGGAACACAGTCCCCCCATGCCCAGAGCCACCGGATGCTGTAGTAAAAATGATTTTTTTTTTGCCCTTTCATTTGAACTTTATTGGGTACATGGGTAGTTTTCCAACTGCCCACTTTGCTAACAATGGTTCAAGGACCAAATGAGTATTTATCTTCATTCATTTGAGCTTCTAGAAATGCCACAAATTTACTCTCCAGTATCGTAGGAAATGATTCCAGAGAAAGCTGAACAAGATGCCACCTTTCACCTTCTAACTCTATTACTGCTGGGGTGAAACCTTTGTTAAGTCTGGATTTATAACCCTTCTCCATTCGCATAGGCTAGTGGTTCTGCAAGCGTTGCGCCTGCATTTGTTGCCAGAAAGAAAACATTTGCTCAGTGAATTCTCTTGGTCTTTATCTCCTTTCTCTTGAGGATTGTTAGAAAATAGAGCATTGACTCCCGGTCACTTTCTTTCTTTTTGTCCCCTCTGAGCCTGTTGCCGTATAACAAGATTGTTAAAGACAAATTGCTAACCATCCCTCTTACACACACACCTCATTAAATTGGTTGCACAATTTTCTTTCATTCTTTCTCCGGGGTGGCTGTAGGAATATAGCCATTTATAATAACTGCCACTGTCGAGTGTAAACGGCTAGACTCAGGTGAAGAGTGTGGATATGCTCTTTGTTTTGCAAAAGGCTTTTCTTCAGATACAAGCAATTTAGTTCTCTTTCCTTAGATTAATGATTGGCATGTTAGGAGACCTTAGGTTACCTGGGGGGGTTCATGTGTTTAATGAATTCTGCTGAAATGCTGGAAACTCCAAGAGAGATTTTTGAATGGACACAATTATAGGTGATTCATCATCATCATCCTCATCGCCAGCATTATTGACAAGCTAACATGAATGGATAAGAGTAAGCCTCCCTCACCACATCAGCTCACCCAACTAAAATCCCACATTTCCAAAAGAACTAATGAAAATCCAGAGAGAAAACACATAATATTTTGAGCAAGCGCACTTCACCTCAATCTGAGAAGCCCAGAGGAAGACTTAATTCTACTACTCTAGTGTGTTATGACCTTGGGACCTCAGTTTCACCATTATGAAATGGAAATTAAAATGCCCTCCAATCTACCCAACAGAGATCCTAAAACGATTCCAAATCATATTTTGTGTGAAAGTGCTTTGGAATGTATAAAGTAGCAGACACGTGGAAAATATTACTATCAACATATTCATGGGCTGTCATGAAGCTTGGCAAAATGCCTTTTCTGTGCAACTTGAAGGGGCTTAGTCAGGAGTCAGATAGAAAGAGGCAGGAAGAAAAGGAATTTTCAGGTGGCAATGTACTTTCTAGGATTCTTGGAGTCTCCAAGATCCAGTTCTGAACATCATAGATGATAATGTTTAGTGCCTTCTGTGTTCATCAGCTTTATGTTGCTGACCAACATGCCCATCAAGAGAAACTTAAAAAAGAAACAGTTTATTTTGGCTAATGATATCAGAGGTTCAGTCCGTGGTTGGCCAATTCCATTGCTTGGGGCACAATGTAAAGCAGAACATCATGGCAGAACGTCATGTTGGAATAACGTTGTTCCATTGATAAAGGCCAGGAAGCAGAGACAGAAAGAGGAAGGGGCCACAGAGAAGATGCACCTTTCCATGGCACACTCCCAGTGACCCACTTCCTCCAGCCATAGTCTACCTGCCTGCAGTTACCACCCAGTCAGTCCATTCAAACCAGGAATGGACTGATTAGGTTACAGCTCTCACAGTCCAATCACTTTACCTCTAAACCTTCCTGCATTAACTCAGAAGCTTTGGGGGACACCTCATACCCAAACCATAACACCCATCTAGGAGTTCAGAGCCCATAAATACATCAGATCATCAACTAAGTGACTTCTTATCAGGAAAGTGATGGAACTAGATAGAAGGAACTACAGCTAATGAAAGGGAATAATCACAGAACCCAAAGAAAATGTAGTGACCCTGGCCAGTGAACACAACAGTAAGAGAACAAGAAGGAAAACAAAGCCTCTCAGTGGTCAGCCCAGTAACTTGGGCCCTTGGCTACTCCTAGCCTTGCCGGCTAGACAGCACTGAACCCTTTAAACATCCATCTCAGCTCCATCCTGGGCCTGAGCCAGTGCTTCTGTGTTTGGTTTCAGTCTGGGAGCCCTGCCTGACCACTTGGTGAGGGTGGAGTTGATCTTGCTGCCCTGCTGTCCCAGGTACCCACATACCCAGTCAATAGCAGCAACTCCCCAAGACTCATCACTATTGTCTTCCAGGACTGTTACTGAGATATACAATGGACCTAATCCAAAGCCAAGTTCACCATATTCTTTGGACATCTTTCTTGGGATCACTCTAGAGCTTGTTAGTGCCCTTGGCAGAGCCGACCTTGTCTCTAGTCTACTGCCCCTGTGCTCATCTACTCACCAGTATGATGGCCTTGTCTCATCACCATCTCACGTGGGACTTTGGGAACCCAGAGGCACTCTTCCAAGCCTTTGTGATTCTGTAGACAGCTGTATTATGGTGGAAAGCACCTCTCTGCCATCCAGGGAACCCAGGTTCAATTCTCAAACTCCACCATTTAAAAATTGGCGGGACCCGGAGCCAATGTCTCAACAAACTTCACATCCTTCCCCTGAAAAAGTGGAATAATAGTATCTACCAATAGTGTTACCCTCAGAATTGAGTGAACATATTTTTTAAAAATGGCACAAACCATAAGATACTATAAAGCTGAAGAGGTGTTTTTTTTTTTTTCAGTTATCCAGAAGCAAAAGATGTAGAATTTATATTATTGGACTCTAGGTTCTCGGTAATGATTTGTTAAATGATTGTATGAATGAATGAAGCCTATATTTCAATTTTTTGCTTAAATGAAAGCTATGAATCAAATGAAAATATGCATTAGTTTTAGACATCTCCATATATACAGGATTCTAAAAGTGATACAATTATTTTAGTAAACAACTTCTACTATGGCAACTGTCCTTCCTCTGAAGTCCCACTGTCAATACCTATCATTAACCCCTGACACATTTATCATCTAGTTTTATGGTAATAAAAGTTTTTGTGGGCTGGGGATGTGGCTCAAGCAGTAGCGCGCTCATCTGGCATGCGTGCGGCCCGGGTTCGATCCTCAGCACCACATACCAACAAAGATGTTGTGTCCGCCGATAACTAAAAAATAAATAAATATTTAAAAATTCTCTCTCTCTCTCTCTCTCTCTCTCTCTCTCTCTCTTTAAAAAAAAATTTTAAAAAAAAGTTTTTGTAAGGGTCTCCCTGAATGTCCTGTTGGGATTGGAGGCTCATCCAGCAGAGGCAGCCAGGGTTACGGGTTTGTAAGTCATAAATAAACATAAAAGGTAAATAGGTGGAGGTGAGTTCTGATGGATATCCAAGCTAGCCAAGGCAGTGAGCAGAAAAGAAATGTCAAGTCATGAGGCTGAACTCAGGCTAGGCAAGGAGAGAATCAGAAACATCAGAGCTGAGGAAGCTTTCAGAGTGGATGGTGACAGACAGAAGACAAGGTTGAATAGATATGGGGACCTGAGGCACAACACAAGGAACCAGTTTCCCAGGTTATGGCGTGAGACCAAATCGCACGAGCTTCAATTTAATGCTTTTGAAGGCCTTCACTCCATTTTTCTCCAGCTAAAATTGTCTGCCTTTTGCAGGTGGTCAGCAAGCAGCTCTTAACATCCCCACTCTCCATTCTACAATCTGTCCTGTGTTCAACTCACCCCCTAAGATCTGCTTTGCTTTTCTCCCTCTCTCCCTCTCCCTCTCCTTTTGCACCAAAGTTTCCCATGTCTTGCCCTGGCCTCCTCTATAAATTCCCTCTCCTTCCTTAGTGCTCAAGATGCCCACACCTGTCCCTAAATGACCTATCCGCTTTTCCTCCATCCTGACAGTCCCATGTCTTCTCTTCCAGGCTTTCATTCTCCAATGCGTCTCACACCTTCTCATTTCCATGTTTTTTTAATACTATTCCTCCCATCTAGAAAACCATTTGTCTTCATTCTACCTCCCCAGATTTTAGCTGTTCTTCAAGACAAACCTGAATTGAAGTGGTAAAATACAAGCAAGCAAACAAACAAAAAACAGACGCCAGGCTGGATGCTATAGTGCACTCCTGTAGTCTCAGTGGCTCCGGAGGCTGAGGCAGAAAGATCGCCCATTCAAAACCAACCTCAGCAATTTAGTGAGGCCCTAAGCAACTCAGAGAGACCCTGTCTCAAAATAATTTTTTTAAAGGGTGGGCGATGCAGCTTAGTGGTTGAGCCCCTGGGTTCAAACCCTGGAACCAAAAAAAAAAAAATAGATTTTATTCAGGCCTATTGCAACACCAAGAAATGATCTCAGTAGAGAACTGCACACCATTCAGAATATAGCAGGCAAGCGGGAATTTATAACCAAGGAACAGGATGGTAATTGGTGGTTGTAAGATTACTGAGGGAAAATCAGGGCTAAGGGAAGATTCTGGCTAAAATGACCCAACAGGATTTTTACTGAAGATGGAGGATGAGGGGTCCTAACAGGTATCAGGTTGATCAAAGGATGGGACATTCCAGGTCAAGCAATCTAGCAAGGTTTTTATTCAAAATATAGTTTTACAAAGAACTGCACAGACAGGTGTAGGAACAATTTGGTCAAGCAAAAACTCTTTGTCAGGTCCCAGTGCAAACCCCTGCTGTCCATGAAGCAGCCCAGGAATGCTGGGCCTATAGTTGCTGACTCCACTCTGAATCCCAAAGCCCCAGTTCTCTGGTATTGGTTTGGGATAAGTCTCTTGTGCAATGGTATTGCACTGTTATCTTTTGCCATTTCTATTATTTAATTTTAATGAAAATAATCTTGTCACATTATTTGTTGTATCTCACAAAGGCCCCAAATAACGCCCCAATTGTAGGAACTCTTAATAAATATGTTAATTGTGATATTAAAATTCCTGGCTTTGCACTTCCTTCTGTTCATCCTCAGATCATTCTAAGACAATAAGCAGCACAGTGGTGATACTGACCATGCTCTGGATACCACCAGGGTTTGAATTCTGGTGGTATCATTTATCTCCTGTGTGACCTCAGAAAATTAACCTTTCTGCGCCTATAGAGTTGCACTGGTACCTAAGTAAACTAATCCACATAAAGTACCTCTATGGAGGTGAGCACTTAATAAGTGACAGCTATTCTTAAAGGGAGAGTCCAAAAAATGCATTTGATGTTTGCAAATTTTATATCTTCTATTTGGTCTAGTACTATGAGCTGAAGAAAGATATAAAAATGTGAATCATTAAGTTTATTATGTCTCTTTGAATGCCAGAATGAACTGGAAATGCATTTCCTGCCTATGGACTGACGCTGTATCATTTCTTGAGTGTCATCAAACATATTTTGGTTGACTCTCCAGGGCTCAGAATGAAGTCTTGGAGCCTTGGATCTATAAAAGAATTAAAGTCCTTTGGTTCAACAAAAGAAAAGTGAGAGAGAGAGAGAAACAGAGAAGCAAATCTGCCTTCCCACTATCCTTCAATTGTTCTCACTCCTCAAAATGGAGTTTGATTATTTTTAATAGCGAAAATGTTGCCTTAGACCAATTCAAAATCGATTTATTAAAATTGACAGATTATCCAATCCTTTGCCATAAAAGGATGCACCCACATGTTCTGTAAGCTTTCCTCCAAGAAACCCGGGGTTGCAAATGCCTTCCTAGAATGCTATCAATTTAAATGATTGAAAAAAACAACACATAATAAGTGACAGATTTTTCAAATCAGATAAAGATGGGAACCAGATTATCTGTCTGGGGGTGATAGATTGCTGCAATAATAAATTCACTTGAAGACACTGGATCAATTTTTAATCAAGCCAAGAATTATTATTGCAGAAAGATAAAATGACCCATGAGAAGATGCCTTAATTTTCCACCAATCAAATTATAGCCTTTCTAAATAAGATGTAATGAGATCCATGGAATATCCAGGTTACACATCCCACCTAATTACCCGTGTTCCCTGTCATGTAGTGATATACTAGTGGTAAACTGACCTCTGAATTTGCCCAGATGAAAAGGTAATTAGTTTTTCCACCAGGCTGTAGTGAAAATAACAGCAGTGACACATGTCATCTCCTTCCACCAAGTCACAGTCTCTGAGGTGTTTGTTCTTAAAATATACAGGATATGACCTACTGGGTAATAAACTACACAGTCATTAAGTGAAGCTTGTGTCTGACAGAAAAACAGCCGCCATCTCTAAGTTGAGAAAAAAGGGCCTGGAGGTAAAGCAAATCAGTCTACACTTGACATTAAACTTTATCAACAGGGAGCAAAGCCCCCACCCCTCCCTCCCCCAGGAACCACCAATCAGGAAACGGAGCTTGTAATTACTGACCATTGTGAAGACCCCACCCAAAGGCCAGGTTCATATGCTCCATCTGCCCCACTTGTTCCCATCCATCCTTTCAGGATAAGACTCCTCCATTTGAAACCTCTACCCAACTCAGCCTCCTATCCTTCTCCTCCAAATGTCACCTGAGTGTAAATCTAAGTATTCCCCTGAAGGAATCCCCAAGGGCACCCTTCAACATTCACACATTCACTCAACAAACACTCACTGTGGTGAGCAGACACACCCCCTTTCCTTTCTCCAATTGTTTTTAAAGAAAAGCAATCAATTTTACTATAAATTGATAGTTTGTTTTTAAGTTTAGTAACTGGAACAAGGTAGTATTAGAGTTGTAGTATCTTCCTTTGATGTTTCTGACATTAACAGATCTGAAGTCAGAAAGATAAGTTTTCTGAGAAACAAATCCTTTCTCCCATTCTGGAAACAGGTAATTCAACCTGCCTGGATCCAACTTTCATCAAATAGATATGCTTTACACTCCTATCATGGAACACATACTGAGCTCTTTTAGTATCAGGATTTCCTATATTTGACAAATATTGATTTAGTTTATTGCTTCTTTCCATTCAACTGAAGCTTATGTGTGCCTATAGACTATTACAAAATTGGTGATGTAGGGTCATATTTAGGCTTGTTAATAGGGATCACTTATTGATTTGAAATGAGGTCTTTTTTTTTTTTTTTTTTTTTTTTTTGGTACTGGGGATTAAACTCATGGGCACTCAACCACTGAGCCACATCCCCAGCCCTATTTTGTATTTCATTTAGAGACAGGGTCTCTCTGAGTTGCTTAGTGCCTCACTTTTGCTGAGGCTGGGTTGCAATTCTCCTGCCTCAGCCTCCTGAGCCACTGGGATTACAGGCGTGTGCCACTGTGCCCGGCCCTTAAAATGAAGTCTCTTTCATTTCTACCTGTCATTACATCCTTTGAAGAACTACTTACATTTCACCAAGAGCATGCAAATTGCAAAAGATCCTTCATTTTCAAACACAGTTCAAGGCCACCCTGGAGTTACCTGTCTGATGGCTCTCAAAAAAAAAAAAAAAAACCAAAAAAAGTATCTATAATAATGAACACTGAACTTATGGAATGTGCTATCCACCAATGCATTATACTCAAGGAATGCACTTACTATGAGCTATTTTCCCAAATAATGACATTTGTCCAAGGTTCTGTCCTTTTAATCACTACTGTACCTTTAACTCATTTTCAGTAATGTGTGACACCAAACTCATGCTCACAGTAAAGGGAAATTAATTAAAAAAAAAACATTGCCAGCTATTCTTATGCTAACCAACAGATGTTCTCATCATTAATCATTCCAAAATTTATTTGATAATAATAACTAACATACATTAGTTGTCTTCTTTTTATTACTTGGTATAGATGTTATGGACTAAATGTTTGCCTCTCCCCTAAATTCTTATGTTACAGTCTTAACCCCCAATGAAAAGATATTATGAGGTAGGGTCTTTGGGAGGTAACTACGTATATGAGGTTTGAGGGGAAGAATGCCTTTATAGGAAGAAAAAGACACCTCTCTCCCTCCTACATGAGGATACGACAAGAAAGTGGCCATCTCACCAAGAACCAGATCTGCTGACACCTTGGCCTTGGACTTCCCAGCCTCCAGAGCTGTGAGAAATACATGTCTCTTATTAAGCTACCCAGTCCTTGGTACGTTGTTATCACACCCCAATCTAAGGCAATATATTAATATATTGCATAATATGTTAGCTATTATACATTATGTTAAGTTTAATATGTAGTGTATAAAATAATATCAACTAACACAGTTTGGGGCGC
Source organism: Marmota flaviventris (assembly GCF_047511675.1). Classification (NCBI taxonomy): domain Eukaryota; kingdom Metazoa; phylum Chordata; class Mammalia; order Rodentia; family Sciuridae; genus Marmota; species Marmota flaviventris. The sequence continues at coordinate 53,916,267 of NC_092511.1, read as the reverse complement.
TCAACCCAACAGCTCAAGATATAACTCCTTATTTCAATTTTACAAACAGAAAAATCAAGGCTTGAAGGGGTTAGCTAATGTGTATAATGCCCCACAGTTGATAAGAACCCAGGAACTGTGTCTCAACATTGAGCCACTAAGACACAGAGTGAGCTTTCTGGAGAATTGGTCAAGTGAACTTTGGGTTCAAACTTAACTAGGATTATAATTCTTGGACAACACCACTGCTACTATATCCCACTAGTGATTTTTCCCTCACTTTTATGACATCTTGGCTTGGATGTTACTGTATCCTTCCAAGCACTCTATCTTGGAAGTAATTGGCTCAAGCACAAAGAGAGTTATCCTCGATTTAATGAATTCCAGCAATTCATTGCTTGATTTCCCCCTTCTTTGCTAATTTATTAATAACAATTACAATGAAATTGGCATGCTGTATAAATTCTTACATTTTCTCTCTACCTTAAAATAGCATCCAAGGTGATCTTATAAGGTGATACGTTAAGATTTACAGTTTATTACCAGTAACATAGATATAGCCAATTGACCATAAAAGCCAACTATTTTTTAAGTAATTCAAAATGCCCACTGTAGTGAATGGAATATTCGCTTGACTATGTCTTCGGAATATTAATATTTTCAAATATCCTTGTGCATTCTTGCACTTGATTAAACCAATACCTACACATTAGTTGAATGTACACTCATGTTCATAAAGCTGAAACTAGATGGCTAAGTCAAACAGACAATTGGTCACAGATTTGTATTATTTGTCTATATTAATTATCCAGGTACAAGGCAAGTAGCTCATAGAATCACAGTAAATACCTTCACAAAGATTCTATTAATAAAAACTGTTTTAAATAGTACATCATTACAAAAGCACTGATTCTTATAGTCTACACAACTAATACAGGGATAGTGCTCTCGTGTGTTGATATGGCCCAAAAGACTTGATGTTAATAGACTTTCTGCACGTTTCTCTCATTACCTTGCTTCCTATTATTGCACAATCATAAAACATCCCTTTCTAGGGTGACCCATTGACCCAGTTTGCCTGAAACCATCCTGGTTTTGCACTGAAAACTCTGTATCCTAGAAAATTCCTCAGTTCCAGGTTCCTCCCAGCCACCAGCCCAGAGCTAATCCATGACCGTGAAAGCTACTCTGAAAATGTGTTGAAAGCACCTCTGGCACCAAATGCAAATGGCCTTGTCCAAAAGTATATGATTCCCAATATGTACAGCTCTTAGGAAATTGCTTCCGGCCCAGATCGATACAGTGGGACCTGCTGGACCAGACTCTGGGTGCTGAACTCCTTTCACCTGAAAGCTAACAAAGAATGACAGCAGTGACAAGAGCTCACATTGGTTCAGGTAAATCCTTTTTTGTATTTCAGAAAGCCCAATGAATGAGGGCCTTAGTCTTTCACCAGGAATATAAAAGTAAAAAGATATTCGAGTTTTGGATGAGAAAGGATAATAAGTTTAATTTTGAAAAAGGTGCATTTGAGGTGCTTTTAGAAACAGATATTTCCAGAAAGATTTCCAAGTATAAGGCTGAGAGGAGAGGTTGGGCTAGAAAGACTGGCTTATGGGCCACAGGATTATAGTGCAAAGTGAAATGGATGAGAAGCGGAGTGGTGAGGAGGAAGGCCTGGAGAGAAGGAATGGGAAAGAGGAGGCAGAGGATGAATATCTCATCTCATCCCCTGAGTCATATTAACTGCCTGATCCTGGAGTCCGCTGAGCTCATTTTCTGCATATTCACCTGGCTGGATTTGAACTGGCTGGGAGTCCAAGTGCCCTGACCTCTTAGAGGCATCCTCTTTTATTGAAAGCACAATCAGGTAGATCTTGGGAGGCCTCGGGCAGTTAAAAGCTTGTATCTGAGCAAGTCTTTCTTACATCCTTCCTTCCTTTCTTTCTTTCTTTCTTTCAACAAATATTTATTGCACTAGAGGCAATGAACCAGAAAGTACAGTATTACTACAACATATACTCAAAAGTTATATTTAAGAGAAATGAGCCAATGGGTTATTTTAGGAATCTTTTAAGTTTCGCTTTATTAAGAAAAAGAGTGGCAGAGCTGTTACAATCTCTTGAACTTATACTTCTAAAAGTAAGCTGAAGAGTACCAAATGGTCACTGAAGGTGGAGATGCTCTTTGTAGTGATTAAGCACTACAGCATTGAGTAAAAACATAAAATGTATTATTAAAGGAAGACATGATAGAGTTGATAGCAAGTTCAAGCCTCAAAGCTATGCTGATGCAACCCCAGCCCTCGCCTCTTGCAATGTCACTGTCACAGGAGATGTCTCTGAGAAGTGTCCAGAGAGTTCCCAGAGGGGAGGGGGAGTTCAACTCAGGACAAGCGGGGTTCTTGGCATTCGTGATGGAAAAGAATTTCAGCATGAGCCACACAAAGGCAGAGACAGAGGTTTATTTAGGAAGGTAGATACACATTCAAGGGAGGATGTGGGTTATCATGAGAGTGAGAAGCCCACGTTGGGCTGGGTGAGCCAATATTTATAGGCTGTATAGGGAGGGGCAGGACTAGAGGTAGAGACAGGTGGAGCTGCCAATTTACAAAGGCACAGGCTAAAGGCTTGTCACTCAGGATTTACAACCATGCTTTCTGCATCTCAATGGATCCTGGCATTTCCTTTAAGACTCAGTAGCTCTCTCTATCCTAAATTTCTATCTCATAACCATCCACTCTTTCAGCATTCCATAGAACAAAGCTTTGTTATCCTTTATAATATCTGTATTTCCCCATTCAGTGATTTGAAACATGCTGTCTAGCATTGGAGTTCCCATTGGCTTCTTGTCAAGGTCATTGGGATGCTCTCTATAGTGTAATGGGAAGTTCACTATGATAATATGAAGGCACATGGTTGGCTCTTTTTGAGGAACCCGAGTCATTCAAATAATATTATTAAGATGTCCTCCTTAGTTCCAAGAAGGCAATAAAAATGATTCTTAATTAAATGTTTAATGTTTATTATAGTTAGAATATTAGTTTTAGGTCAAATTTATGACGCACTGGATTTGTACTCTTTATGTTATATAGACTTTATAGTTCATTGAGATTTCTTATATAATCAATGTGTACAGTATATTCAAGCCCATTTATATGACAGAGCATAATTTTATTCTTTAAAATTATTACAGAGGTTTATAGCTGTCGCATCTTTGCTTTTATGACATATTTTCGTCACGTCTATGGTTTATTTAATGGTAAGTTCTTTGGTCAGGATTCCAATGCCCAATTATGACATTGTTCTTATGGGAAAATGTGACTGCTTTATTGTAGTTTCCAGGAATAGATTGTAGTCAAAGGCAGAGACTAATTATGCTTTGAAAGGAACAACTCATAAGTGTGTGTGTGTGTGTGTGTGTGTGTGTGTGTTATGCATACATAAAACTCCTTTTCTATCCAAGACATATCTCTCAGTATCCTCTTCTACCATTCAGACTTTGATGAACACCTGGACTCTTCTGAGATGCTTCATATGACTCATACAAGTTTAGTGATGGAGTGGGAAGGCTACATGAGATTGTCCTCATGTCCATCACCCACCAAAAAAATAAAAACCATATAAACATCTCAGCTACCTTTTCCACTAATGCAGATAGCAAGAAGTCTCAGTAGCTTCCAGCAGTTCCTGTCTTCTGGACTTTTTTTTTTAATTTTTAGTTGTAGATGGACACAATACCTTTATTTTATCTATTTATGTGGTGCTGAGGATCAAACCCAGTGCCCC